>NC_090655.1:128675997-129299747 GCF_040937935.1 Hyperolius riggenbachi | reverse complement strand
GGAGCAAGGTAACAAGCTTACAAGAGCCTAACTAATCTTTCCCTATGAGAGTCTGCCAGCAGCTTTCCCTTCACTAATTACTACAGGGACACGAACGACTATAATGGCTGGCACTGCCTGCCTTATATAAGGGGGGGCTCCAGGAGATAGTGTAGCCTGATTGGCTACATCGGGCCTGCTGACTGTGATGTAGAGGGTCAAAGTTGACCCTAATGGTGCACTATGGGGGTAAATCGAACTTCCGGAAAAGTTCGCTTTTGCATGCGAACGTGAACCACCCGGCGAACCGTTCGGGCCGTCTCTATTGGTAAGTAATTTAGAATTTGCCCATACATGGTGCTCCAATACTGCTGGGAAAAAATGGGTTTCCATAGAATCTGATGTCTTAGGCTTACCTTTAAGAGATGTTCTATCTAGCATGCTACTAGGACATAAACCCCCTAAAACGGAATTCCCAACCATCAAATCTTTTACTAGCATGGGAACATTTCTTGAAGCACCCCCCCCCCCCCACAGCAACTTTAACCTGCAAATCTAGAATCACCCTTTCTACCCTAAAAATTATGTTACTAGATATAAACATCTCTCCTCTATTGCAAGCGGGTCTGAATAATATTAATGATCTATTCAACAATAGAGATGGGCCGAACGGTTCCAGGCGAACTTTGGGTCGTTCGCGATCCCCGGCGAATGCAAACTTTTGCTGAAGTTCGGTTTGCCCCCATAATGCTCCATTACGGTCAACTTTGACCCTCTACATCACAGTCAGCAGGCACATGGTCGCCAATCAGACTACACTCACTCCTGGAGCCCACCCCCCTTATAAAAGGTAAGGTTCTCCGGCCGTTTTATTCACTCGTCTGGCTACAGTAATTAGTGAAGGGACAGCTGCTGACACTCTGCTATGGACAGCTTAGTTAGGCTCTTGCAGGCTTGTTAGCTTGCTCCTGGCTTAGTGCCCGTTCACACTGCACGCGTTTCCAGCCGCGTTTTGGAAACACGTGCAGGTGGCCGACACGCACGACATCAGACATTGCATAGAGTGCAATGTCTGATGTTCACACAGCATGCATTCCGGACCTGTGCGGTCCGGGAACGCATGCTGCACGCAGATTTTACAAAAACGCGCGGCTGTCCCATTCACTTTTCAGTGATGGGATCAGCCACGCAACGCACACGAACGCGGATGGCGTGCGTTCGTACGCATTGCGTTCCGCATGCGTGGCCGTCCGCGTTTTGCAGTCTGAACAGGCCCTTATTGTTATTCCTTATATAACACCCCACAACAGCTTCCTCCTCCTCCTCCTCCGGAAAATCTTGTCTTCCAGGGATTTGTAGGATGTCAAAAGCACGCTCACATACATTGGCCAGGAATCGAACCCAGGTCAACTGCTTGGAGGGCAGCTATGCTCACCACTATACCACCAACACTACAGGCTGAAGCCAGCCTAGCTGGCCTGGGAAGGAGGAAAAGCATTCCTCCTAAAGCTTACTTGTGTCTTACAACACATTGGCTTAAGACTTTACTAAATCCAATGCTACAATATGGGGAAGCTTCTGTGTTTGCGTTTTTTTTTGTTTTGTTTTAAGTGTGGTGTTACAGTTCACTCATCTTTTCAACTACAAGAAAGGCCCAGGAGTAGCCTTAGCTACTGTAATATCTATGTTACGGCAGGGCCCTTATTACACTTTCTCTTACAGGGCTATAGAAACCGTTTTACCCATGCAATAAAGCGAGGTGCAAAAATGAAATCATGCCTAGCAGAGGATGGTTTCGATCTATCAACCTCTGGGTTTTGGGCCCAGCACACTTCCACTGCACCACTCTGCTTACATTTGTATACAATCTTCAAGTTTAAGAAGGGTACATTAACTGAAATAGTTACACTACAATCTATGTTACAGCAAGGCCTTAATGACACTTTCTCTTAAGAGGCTATGGCCGCGATTGGCCCATGTGGTAAAGCAAGGTGTAAAAATAAAGTACACCTAGCAGAGGATGGTTTCAATCCATCAACCTCTGGGTTATGGGCCCAGCACACTTCTGCTGCGCCACTCTGCAGTCTGCTTACATTTGTATACAATCTTCAAGTTTAAGAAGGGTATATTAGTTGAAATAGTTAAGGGGCTATGGCAGACATTGGCCTCAATTCACTAAGCTTATCTCCTGTCTTTAATAACTCTTCTAGAGTTGTTACCATGGTGATAAGGCATGTAGTATTCAGGAAACATTTTACCTCAGGCAAGCCTAAAGTTAACTCTTCTGTCTTTAAATTAACTCTCCAATCCTTAAAATAACTCCACAGTTAAAGACAGGCTGTTAATTAACTGTGTGTGAAAATAACTACAGAGGAGGTAAATTAACTACAGAGGAGGTAAATTAACTACAGTAGAGGTAACTTAAGGAATGAAGAGGTAAGATAACTCTCTCACGTGTGAAGGTAAGTTTTCTCTTGCTTTATTATCTCTAGCATGATCTTAGTGAATTGAGGCCATAGCCCCTTAAGAGAAAGTGTCATTAGGGCCTTGCTGTAACATAGATTTCACAATGATTCACTGCGCATTCCAAACCCTAAAAGAAAAATTTTAAAATACGCACGTAGTGCGGAGTATTGTCTTAAAAAAACACAATCTGCACCCCGTGCATGCACTCCTGGGGGTAGTGCCTCCACCATATATGGGATCTCAACCGCTCTCCCAATGTGATTGCACTCACCAGAAGCGCGTCTTGGATATAAGCATATCGTATATAAAGATGTCAGCCAAGGATACTCTTCACATAAAAACAGCTTTCCAGTTTATTGCCACAAGTGATACAGGTTGACAGAGGGTAAAAATGCGCTCCTACCGCGGATATAGCAGAGTCGCATGCCACCACACTGTCTCTCCTGCTTCCTCCTCGTATTCCCGTGACGTCAGCGCGCACACCTCAGACTCCGCCCTATGCGTTTCGTCACGACACGTGACTCATTCAGGGGCTGGAGGTCGCCCTCCGACGTCAAGCTAAATACCCAACCGCGCATCCGCCGCCTGTGACTCCACCCGCCCTCTTCTCGTTGCTAGGCTGCCACAGGCGTGCTGACTTCATTATATCCGCGGTTTTGGTATACAATAAGATTCTATTAAACACATACATTTAGATATCAAGCATAGTTATTCCCCATATACATATTTATTCATTATAATTTACATAAGCGATTAAAAGTGATCTTCCCTTTCTAGTCCCTTCCCTTACATCTACACCGCCCGTGCATATCCCGAGCGGTCTTGTGCATAACCTAAAAGTTCATATATATCTACACCACCCCTGTGCATAACCTACATGGTTATATACATCATCCCCGATTCGTCATACTCATAACTTTACCCTGCATAATAAAGTGACAGCGTCATTAATTTTTGATATTGCTTATGACCTCTCCAACCCCATTCATTATTTAAAGTGACAGTATGAATTGCATATAAAATCCTTTAACACCATCCTCATAACCAATGTGTATATCTATCCTGCCAGTACTTGACTATAACCAATTAACCTATAAGTCTTCACCTCACTATTCCTCAGTAATCATAATACATAATACTATACAAACTGTGAAATATTACAAATATTACCAACACTCAATTTAAAGTGACCTGTTCATAATTAAAAAAATACAAAAATACAAAAAATACAAAATTGCGAAGTGCACACCACTATAGACCACTGACACCTATGCAATCACACCCCCTATTCATATTGCCATCACCCATTTGATATAAAACAGTTAATGTCCAATTCAATATTTAAACCTTTTGGGGATAACGTTCCTAATCTGTGTATCCATTCCGTCTCTTTCCTACATAATTGCTGCAGTTTGTTGCTCCCGCGCCAATGCGATTTTATTCGTTCCACAGCAACTACTTTAAGACTTCCTGGATCACAGGCATGTACTTCAGAAAAGTGAGCTGACACACTATGCCATTTAAATCCCTTTTTAATATTATATATGTGCTGATAAATACGCTTCTTTAATGGCTGTGTTGTTCTTCCGACATACTGTGAGCCGCAGCCACATGTTAGTACATATACCACATATGTCGAAGAACAAGTCATAAAATCCCTTATTTTAAAATCCTGCCTAAAAAACCTGGATTCAATAATGTCTGCGGACACACTGGCTGTCTCCCTACAAATACACCAATCCCTACACACATGATAACCCGGCCTCTGCCACGGAATATTCACTTCTTTTGGTGGATCCACACAACTCGGGACCAATATGTCCCTTAAATTGGGGGCCCTCCTATAAATAAATTTTGGCCTATCTGGAATAACCCCTTTGAGCTGAGCATCCTGTAACAACACTGGCCAATGCCTCACAATTATCTTTTCTAGCTGTTTATATTGTGTACTAAAGGTTGAGATGAATGGAAGCTCAGGTGGAGTTCTCCCCCCCCCCCCCCGCACCCCTCCCCCCCCAATCAGCACTCCCTGTCCCCTCTCCATCTCCTCCACCTTTCTCTCCAATTCCCTCATTTCCTCACCCCCATACCCCCTTTCCACAAACCTTTTTGTCAGAATCGACACTTGACTCTGGTAATCGGTAGTTTTTGTACAACTCCTTCGGATTCGTTGGAATTGTCCTTTCGGGACTGCTTTTATCCAGGAGGGGTGATGGCAGCTTGACGCAGGTATAAAACCATTACGATCCGTTTTTTTTTAAAAAACTGCGAGTAAAAAGTCTTCCCATCTCTTTGTAGATGGTTAAATCCAAAAAATTCACACTGGAGAAACTGATCTCTGCCTCCAGTGTTATATTGGGACAAATTTGGTTAATGCTGGCCAAAAACAGGGACCACTCCTCAACCGAACCCCTCCACATAATAAACAGATCATCTATAAACCTACGCCATTCCATCATAGATTGTAGTGTAACTATTTCAACTAATTTACCCTTCTTAAACTTGAAGATTGTATACAAATGTAAGCAGACTGCAGAGTGGCGCAGTGGAAGTGTGCTGGGCCGATAACCCAAAGGTTGATGGATCGAAACCAACCTATGCTAGGCATGATTTCATTTTTGCACCTCGCTTTATCGCATGGGCAAAACGGTTTCCATAGCCCTGTAAGAGAAAGTGTAATAAGGGCCCTGCCGTAACATAGATATTATGGTAACAAAGACTACTCCTGGGTCTTTCTTGTAGTTAAAGAGATGAGTGAACTCTGACACCACACTTAAAAAAACAAAAAACAAAACAAAAAAACAGCAAACAGAGAAGCTTCCCCATATTGTAGCATTGGATTTGGTAAAGTCTTAAGCCAATGTGTTGTAAGACACAAGTAAGCTTTAGGTTAGCAGGAATGGTTGCATGGCCACCTAGATTTTCATCCTTCCCAGGCCATCTAGGCTGGCTTCAGCCTGTAGTGTTGGTGGTATAGTGGTGAGCATAGCTGCCCTCCAAGCAGTTGACCTGGGTTCAATTCCTGGCCAATGTATGTGAGCGTGCTTTTGACATCCTACAAATCCATGGAAGACAAGATCCTCCTCCGGAGGAGGAGGGAAGGAAGGAGAAATTACACTTCCCGATAGATGTATACACATGCAAGATGATGTAAAGCAGTTTAGGCCTGCAATTCAACATTCAATGTGATTTGTGACCTTAAAACAGTGGTTTGCGTCAAATCTAAGTTTTTTGTTGAGACTTTTGACATGTATCCCACTCAACCATGTCTCCGTCCAGGTATTAGACCAATTGAAATATCTTTTCCATCATTTTTCTGGCCAGCATCATTTTTTCTAAATTTGCAAGTTCGCCTCTCCATTGACGTCTATTGCGGTTAGCGAAAGTTCGCGTGAACCAAACTTTTGCGGTAGGTTCGCGAACCGGGTTCACGAACCTAAAATCGGAGGTTCAGCCCATCTCTATTCAACAATACTTCTATGAAATCTTTTGATGATGTTAGACTCAAACATAATCTCCCTGCAAACAATGCCTTCAGATATCATAGGATAACCAACATATATTTAAAATGAGAAAAATATCTATTCCATAATAAAATAGTCAGATAATTATGTCCTTAAAATCCACCAAACCAATAAAAGGGATTATAGCCCTCTGGTACAATGAACTGATATCACTAGTCCACTCCCCTCTAAATAAATATCTCCAAACTTGGCCGCATGACCAAGACATGCAAATAACACTAACTCAAATTTTCAAGCAAACAGGAGATTAGCTCGATTGTCTAAATGTAATTCACACTGGGAACAATTTATAAAAATTTTAACTAGATGGTATCTTACTCCCAGAAAATTAGCTTCCTTTTCACATAACGCCTCACCCCTCTGCTGGAGGTGCTCAACCCACACAGGAACTCTATTATATATGCTTTGGCAGTGCCCTGGTATAAAACAAATTTGGTATGCAACAGAGCAATATATCATACAAAATATCTTCCCTAAATTTAAATTATCCCCTCAACTAGCTTTACTCTGCATGGACCTAGATAAAATAGATCTATCCCTCCAGATTCATATCTGTCATTTAATCATGGAAACACAATACATGATCACCACTAACTGGAAATCTTGTGACCCAATTGCCTTCCCTTGTTTATTAGCACATTACAAGCGCAATATGACCCTGGAAACACTTCTAAGAGCAAAATCTTTAGAATCATAACCCAATATAGGTCACATAACCTCACCAGTAGATTGAGCACATCGGCTGTACACTTTCCAAGTTCTAAACATTCATTGCGTTATGAGCAGATAGTAGGTTATTTTATTCTGTTATTGGTTACCCATATCCTCAATGGGACTGTTTGTGTTCTAGCTACAAGATAATCCAAAGTGGTTTTAGTTTTAATCAGTGAAGTGTACATCATATAGCACATTGACCCTTTCAACCTGAATGTATAGGTAATTAAGAGTTTCATTAAATATTTTTCCTTAAAGAAAACCTGAACTGAAAATTAAAAGTCAAAATAAGCATACACAAGTCCTACTTACCTTCCATTTAGTCTACTCCTCAGTGTCTTTCTCCTGTCCCGTGTTCTGTTTGTTCACTGTGATCAAGGGAATTTTCCGTCCTCCATTTTGAAAATGGCTATTACCTGCAACAGCTTTCTGGTCAGCACACAGTTAAACTGTAACATCGCCCACTTGAGCCATTGAGAAACATGGACATTACCGGCCACATCAGTTGTCCACTCAGCTGTAACTGACAGCAACTGATATTTTATTGACAGCAACTGATATATTTCAGATCTGACAAAATATTGTCAGAACTGGAAGGGATTATTGTCAGAAGAAAATGGTGAGCTTCTGAGAGGAACTGATGGCAAGGTAACTATGCAATGTTCATTTGAAGTTACCTCATGTGTTTATTTTAAATATTTTTACTCAGTACAGGTTCTCTTTAAGGCACCTTTCTCTGTAATCTGAGCTACTGGTTGGCATTAAGCCCCTGCTCCAGTAGCACAACTCTACTGAGAAGCTTCTTTCACCTCAACCAGCAGCTTTAGGTTAGTGGATAGAGGGGGACCTAGCTTATCAGTTAAGGATAAAGAACCATATACAAGGCAAACTATATCCACACCGTCGTATTAAGATGATTGTATGTATGATTGTACTACTTTACTGAATTTGATGTAAGCATTTGATTTACAATAAAAATTTAATGTTAAAAAAAATATCTTCAAAAATATAGCTGGAAAACTAAAAACGCCCCCCAAAAAAGGCATACAAAATGCTCACAAAAATGCTCTGCCCACCCAAACACCAGGAATTGAAAAAAAAAATGTGTTAAAAAATGCACAACGCGAACGCTCAAGCAATCGGAACGCAATGTGAACAAGGCCTGACAGAGGTAGGACATTCCTGCATATAAGCTTCACTGTACTCTCTAACATTATGCCTCCCAAAGGATAAAACTAACACATTTCAGGTCAATAGCATCACACTTTATTATGTGTTTATTAGTAAATGTGTGCTTAGCTTATAGCTTTCCATTGAGTCATCAGTGGTACTTCAAAGCTTTTAGTGGTAATCCTAATGTTCAGACTAATTAAAAGCAATATTGCCAGCTAAAATGTATGCATTTTACATTGTGCAAATTTACACTCTAGGGTCTGTTAAGTATGTACCACTATAATCATTGTTATGCAAATCACACCTAATTATTAAATAATTCATGTGAATGCATGCAGACGCCAGCTTTTCTGAACACATTACTCACATGGTAACCATTTTCCTTGCAAAGCTAATAACCTTAAATTAGCTCTAAACCTAAGAAGATTCAGTACATAGGTATAAGCAATATGTAATCCATGAGAAAAGAAGTAATTTTCTGCATGTTAATATCCATATACATACATATATTAACAATTTCATTAGGCCCCCACTCTCTCCGACACCCTTACCCCCCCCCCCCCCCCCCCCCAGCCTGAGGCACTTTTTTTCTTTCCCATAAACATAATAAGGTACAGTTAACCCCATGAATACAGCACACAGAAGCTATATTACTCTCCCATACACAAGGAGGTGCGGAAAAGTTCTATGCCCAAATGTTCCCTAAGTTGAATCGACAAACTAATATTGCTAAACAAGTTATTTTTCTCAAAGATATTTGCCAAAATTAAACAAACACTAGATTCCTCTTCATTGCTTTTCAGGTCTGCTAAGGTTGCAAAGATAGATTTGTTTGCAAAATCCTAATTTCAGTTCAACAGAACTGTGTGCTGTTATGAACTTTCTGTTTAATCTAAGGAAGTTCAGGAAACTATGGTTGAAACCTAAAGCCCTTTCATATGCCACTGTTAAAAGTGTGTTTCTAATTTTATGAGCAATGATTTCTCTACTGAAGATTTCAGCAGATCAAGAATAGTCTCTTTGCACGATAGGTTGCGGATGAAAACCACTCTGATCTTTGGAGACAGAACAACCACTTCAACCAAGTTTCCTCTATCGTATGTACGAGGCATTGGAGTCGGGGTTGGAAATTCTTAGCTGACTGCAGACTAATATTATTAAAAATTACCTTTTTTACTTCAAATTGCAAAAACATTTATGCAGCCTTGATAGATGTTTATAACACTTTTTGAAAAGTGGAATCTCTTTCTAAATACTTATTTGGAGGACATGTGGTACTACTTAGTACAGAGCCTACTTATGAAGCAAGTCCTGGAGAAGACGGTAATAGATCTTGAGGATAGTGATTTTTTTTAAAGTGGTACATTTAGGGTTAATATCCACTTGAATATAGTGACTTGTGTGCCATTTTGGCATACGTATTGTATTGCCTTCGGTGAGTTGGGAGCCGAATGACGAATGCTGTAAAACTCCCCGGTCGGCGTTAAATATTATTCCCCCTACTCCATTACATTGCTGCCACGGGGTGCCTGGTTTCGGCACCTGCTTTTGAGCTCCATGCTCTGAAACTGCCTGCTTCACCATTTTGCGCATGCAAGTTATAAACACATTGCCCTACAATTATATTAATGCATGCAAATATTTGTGCACAAGGGTGCACATTTGTGCATGTTTTTATGTGCTTAATACATTTGAAGAACGAGTGCCGCATGTGTAATGAAAGCAACATGCTAACAGGTTTTTTCTGCACTTAATGATTTGCAAAGAATGTCAATGTGCTTATAGACTTCCAATGACATGCACATTTTTATGCACAGAAAATGCACACATTTGTATGTATTGGAAATTCAGCCTCAGGGCCCATTCACACTAGAAGAGCTTTTCTAAGCGTTTTGCGATTGATTAGCTTTTTTTTTAAATCGTTCTTATTCACGTTCATTAAAATCGCGTAAAAAATTGTGGAAAAATTGCCGCAATTTTGTGATTGCATGTGCGAAAATCGAGGTGATTTTTCAGTGATTTTTACCACAAATTTAATGAAAGTGAATGGGAGCTGTCAGGAACCGGCCCGCGGCACGCCTGCGTATACGGTTCCCGACTGCGGGTTTGACCAAGCAGGGAGCAGCCTTATTCGAGCTACAAACAAGGCTGGGACCCCTCAGAACACCTCTCACTGCCACCACTAGCGGTTCGCTAGACACTTCCACTCTGCTGTCGAGTTCTCAGCGCGCACTCCGTGTTTTCGTATTCGGGTCAGCTTTGCGCCGAATACGGGAACTCCACGCACACACACACACAGTTGCAATCTTACCCTGTAGTGAAGCAAAATCACTAACAGTCATTCCGAACGATACTGTTAGCTACTCGCACTGGCGTTTTCGTACGTTGGGTCAGCTGCGCGCTTTAGGCCAACGTATGACAAACGCCCCCACACACAATGCAATTACAATTTCATATGGTAGTGTTGCTCAAGCATACAATTAGGCATGGATTTATACACAGTTGCACTTCAGACTCTTCTAGGCTATGAGTGTTAGTTTAGTACGGCAGAAGTCAAGCTTATTAAATAATAATTTAATACCCCAGGGAAAAAAGTGGAACAATGCAGATCAGAATATATACAAAAGATTACAAAAACAAAGTAAAAAGTTACAAAGATAAAAGTACAAAAATACACACAAAGCGATTTTGCTTACCAAAATAAACGGGGAAATAAACGTACCAGCGTATCGATCTGGCGTTGTTGCGGGAGTACGCACTTCTGGTCAGGAACCAGGTTAGTTCTAGCCGTGTGAACTACCTCCAAGAACTACAAGTTGTGGTTATCCTAGGTACTGGTTTATACTGTGAGATGCGCCTGGAGGCTGCAACTTCCTTGGGGAGTAAATCGTTTTTAATTAAATCTCAGACATATTCCATTTCCAGGTAAAAGTCTATACATCAAAAGATTGTGAAGTGAGGCTTTCAACTCCAGGTGGAAACTTGATCAAGGCTTTTTCCTGTCTCCGTTTTTAAAGTCTGCAGAGATTTCCACCCCCTTCCCATAGATGTGATTTACAGGGTATAGTTTGCACCTCCACCAATAATTCAATTTCCTCACAATAAATTAGTGTTTAACACACATGTCAACTTTTGGTGCAGCGACTCTTCCTGACTTAGTCTAGAGTTCTTCACTTCCTCAACAGAAGTGTAAGGGCCCGTTTCCACTAGTGCGGTGCGGAATCGCCGCATATCACCGCTGACAAAATCGCATGCGGATGCGATTCCGCATGCGTTTTTTGCCGCGATTTTGCATGCGATTTCGCATAGGCAGGGTATATGCGATTTTAACCATGTCACTGCCTGTGTCAATTTACATTACTTGCAATGCGAAATCGCACGCGAAATCGCGGGAAAAACGCATGCAAAAAACGCATGCGATTTCCCTATTAAATACATTGCCTGCGATTCGCCTGCATTCCACACGCAGGCGAATTCTGCAGGGTCTACCGTGCAGAAAAATCCTGCACATAAAAACGCAAATGAAAACTGACAAGTGGAAACAGTCCCATCCACTTGTATTGCCTATGCGAATCCGCATGCGTTGTCTGCATGCGAATTCGCGCTAGTGGAAACGGGCCCTAAATGTTTCAAGTGTCAAGGACTTCCACACTTCACTTCTGCCATTGTCTGATTACCCAAGCTCTATTCACTGAAGTCCTCTTTAGATGCAAATGTGGGTCTAGTGACCCACCCACACAAATACATGAACAGTCCATGAATCTAGCCTGCATATCTACACCTTTGACATACCACAGCAGATATAAAAATGGGAAAATGAAAATATATTACTGTATTATCCTTAACAGCATCAGCATCCCAATATATTCCTGACAGGAGCGATTTAAAAAAAAAAAAACACTAATCAATTGCAAAATGCTCAGAAAAGCGCTTAGGGCCTTTTTCCACTAGCTAAACGCAAGCGATTGTGATTCAGCGAAGTCCCTTTTTTTACGATTTGCTATGCAGTACATTGCACAGTAAAAATGTCTCCGAGGCGCGGTCGCGCTTTGGTAAAAAATGAATTGCGGTAGTAGAAATTACCTACCGCGATTCCTATGTTATTATGCAAACCCTAGCGATTTAAAAATCGATAGCAATTTGCAAATTTGCAATTCAGCATTGCAATCACCGCTAGTGGAAAAGGGCCCTAAGGGCTGGTGCACACCACCAGTGCGTTTTAAGCGCTAAAGATTTTAAAAGCTCTTGTTAATGCAATGCATTAGATTGTTACAAAATCACATCGCTCCAGTGTGCACGCACACATAGGATAACATTAGCAGGAGCATTTAAAATGACAAAGCGCTCAGAAAAGCTCTTCTGGTGTGCACCAGCCTTAAGAAAGAAAGAATCATTAATTCCCTGGCTATTCTTGTTGGTTCAACTGAGAAACAAATTATGGAAATAAGTCATAATATGAAACCGAGTAAAAATTCCCAACTCGGGCTACAAAGTGGTAATGCTAACCCTATGAGGCAATTGAATAATCTAGAGAATGGGAATACGGCCCTTTTCCTCCTAATTTGTGTAGGTTGAGCGGAATTGTGATTTTATTATTGTCGCACAAACTAGCATATCTCATTGGCATCGCATTTCATTTGTATTTTTTTTTTTTTTGTATTTTAGTGCATTTTGCAATTTTTCAGCATTTTAAAATTGTGCTGCAGCATTACTTTTTGTGTGCAATTTGCATTTAATGCTAGTCAATGGAAACACATAAAATGTTACTTTTTCTTGCGAAAATCAAATCAGATTTTGGAGTAAAGTGCATTTTCTTGTAAATTAACTTCATTGTTATGCACAACAGAGGTGGCCTTAGAGTACGCAGGGGCAAGTGTCTTATGCGGGGCCTAGAGCCATAAGTGTAGGCCATATACCATACCACCACACTCACGGGCTCGTCCACCTCTAATGCAGTATGCCTTATTATTGTTTAAAAAACTGTTTAAGGCCGCTAAGGCAACCAATATAGGAACAACTACAATACTTAATGTAATCAGCCAATGGTACTACCATACACGTTTGATTACATTACTGTGAGAATCCGCTTAGCTGCCTGCGCAGGCAGGCAGCCTTTTGACTATTGTTTAGGTTTGCATGCTGCAGGACTCTGGAAAGGAGACCTTCTGTCAGTTTTGCAGCTTGTGCTTGCTGAGGAATTTGCATACGTTGTCATGCAAATTGCCTGGCCACATTCATTGGAGGCGTGTACTATAAGTACTATGTGTTTCCCACAATGCTTGGCTGGTAATAAGGATTCCTTCCTGTGAAACACTCCTGGAGGAGTGTCAGCCTTACTCTTTGTTTGAAGTTCAGCTTAGAGTAATTTCTGAAACAGGCAGGTTCCCCTAGTGCAGTTAGGATTGCTTATCTGTTTTGTTTGTTCTGTTGCAATTGTCCTGTCCCAGCGGTGGTCGACAGGAAATCGTTCTGATCTCTGTTCTTGGAGTATAGCTGGTGCAGCGGTAGCCACCCGCTATCTCTTCTAATCTGTCTCACTTGGATCGCACTAGCATCTTGCGCTAGCGCTGTGGATCCTTCTGTTCTGTCTCCTTGGATCGCGCTAGCCACTTTCCGCTAGTGCTGTGGATCCTTCTGTTCTGCCTTCCTGGATCGCACTAGCATCCTGCGCTAGGGCTGTGGATCCTTCTGTTCTGCTACTCTGTACCTGGATCGCACTAGCATCCTGCGCTAGTACTGTGGATCCTTCTGTTCTGTCTTCCTGGATCGCGCTAGCCACTTTCGCTAGTGCTGTGGATCCTATCTCTTGCTTGTCCCTGTTTTCGTGTCTGTCTTGTCTGCTATGAACGCTTGCTGGAGGCTCGGTGAGGTAACCGTTAAGCAAGCGCTCGCGTCCTCTGTTACATGTTTGTCTGTCGATGGTTAGTTAGGCGTGCTTGTCTCTATTGTGCTTATCACGTGGAGACTGCGCATGAACGCGTGCACTGTTGCGAATGAGTGCGGTGTTCGCGTTCAGTTAGCGTTTGTTATTTTCCGTATCTCCTCATTGTATGATTTGCTGTGCCTTTGCTATCCAATTCCTGTCTGGCATTTGTGGAGGTACAGAGGATTGGTTCCCCTGCACTCCCCAACGCCATCTGCCGACAGGAATTTCCCTCTACGGGTGCGTAGCACCTTTTTGCTGGGTTCCTGCAATTATACGCTTGTGGAGGATTTCCGCCGTATCAGCGCACGCGTTGTGCGCTGATCACGGAGGAAGTTCCACAATCGTTGCAATTACGTATTGTAATTATTCTTTTATTGGTTTAGTGGCCTTTAACCAACTGGTGGATGCTAGGCAGAATGGGGAGTCCAAAATTTGTATTTCTATCCAGACATGCTCCCAGCCTGCCTAGTACCCATCCCCAGCTCCCCAGCTTGCCTAGCATCCATCCCCAGCCAGCCTAGCACTCATCCCCAACTCCTCAACCAGCCTTGTACCCATTCCCAGCTCCTCAACAAGCTTAGAACCCTTTCCTTGCTCTCCAACCAGCCTATCACTAATCCCCAGCTCTTCAGCCAGCCTAGTACTTGTGTATTTGCTAATGACATACTGCTCAGAACACAAACAGCTAGAGTTCTGTAGGCCTTTCCTTCACCACCACCAAAATGAGCATGGAAGGCTGACATGACTGCGGGGCCCCCTTCTGGTGCATGGACTGGGGTGATCGCCCCACTTGCCCAATGCCCATAGGCCGCACAAAAAGTGCACAAAGGTGGAAAATTCCAGAGGAAAAATCAAAGAACAAAACACAAAAAATTGCAGAATCAGACAAGCAGAAAAAATTGGAAAAATTGCATTCTGAATTTTCATGGATAACTGTGAACACTGCCTTAAATATGTACTCTTAAATATAAGTCTAGTTTAATTTTATTTCAGTCTGGGAACCTGTTTGTAACAGTGGAAGAAAGTGCAGCAAAGGAAAACATGGCCTCCAGCCAAGTAGAAATTGATGAATATTGTGTTGTGTTGCTGGAGTTTCACCTTTAACTTTACAGATTTTACAGATAATAAACCATTGGTCTCTGCCTCTGGTTGCAGAGGGTGCTTTTGTGAGAAGCTGGAGACCAAATAAATTACAGAAATCTGGTGACAGGTTTTAAGATTGTAGCAATTATTTTGAGAAAGGTAGTTTATTTATGATAAGTAATGAACTAATATTTGTTTTGATCATAGTGAATTGGAATATGTGACTTTTTTTGGAGCATCAATTAATATGTATTTTTTATTAGGATTTTAGAGGCACAGACTAACCAGCGAGCTCATGGTGACCCAGAACTCATTGGAGTGTGTAAGGGACTACAATGGTCCTAAAAGCCCCCTTACTAAGATGTTAAGAAAAACAAAAGTTTGCTTTCCTAAAACAGAAAGAATTTGCGATAATTCAGGTTGGAGTGAGCTTGAGATGTCTCCGAGAGCAACACTGCTGAATATATGCAAATTAACCATTGCCATGCACTGATGAGGATCAAACAATCCGAAACAGTCTGTATGCATGTTGGATTATTATGGCTCTGTACAAATTAACAAGCTGACACATCATTGCATTCCAGCGGTTCTGGAGGTGTGTTTAGCTTCTAAGGGTACAATGGTTAATTTGCATATATTCAGCAGTGTTGCTCTGGGAGACATCTCAAGCTCACTCCAACCTGAATTATCGCAAATTCTTTCTGTTTTGTTTTTCTTAACATCTTAGTAAGGGGGCTTTTAGGACCATTGTAGTCCCTTACACACCCCAATGAGTTCTGGGTCACCATGAGCTTGCTGGTTAGTCTGTGCCTCTCGGATTTACAAGCCCTACTCCATAGAGCCAAATTAATCCATGCCATGTACTGATGAGGATCAAACAATCCGAAACAGTCTGTATGCATGTTGGATTATTATGGCTCTGTACTTATTAACAAGCTGACACATCATTGCATTCCAGCGGTTCTGGAGGTGTGTTTAGCTTCTAAGGGTACAATGGTTAATTTGCATATATTCAGCAGTGGTGCCTGGGAGACATCTCGAGCTCACTCCAACCTGAATTATCGCAAATTCTTTCTGTTTTAGGAAAGCAAACTTTTGTTTTTCTGTTTTAGGAAAGCAAACTTTTGTTTTTCTTAACATCTTAGTAAGGGGGCTTTTAGGACCATTGTAGTCCCTTACACACTCCATTGAGTTCTGGGTCACCATGAGCTTGCTGGTTAGTCTGTGCCTCTCGGATTCACAAGCCCTACTCCATAGAGCCAAATTAATCCATGCCATGCACTGATGAGGATCAAACAATCCGAAGCAGTCTGTATGCATGTTGGATTATTATGGCTCTGTACAAATTAACAAGATGACACAACATTGCATTCCAGCGGTTCTGGAGGTGTGTTTAGCTTCTAAGGGTACAATGGTTAATTTGCATATATTCAGCAGTGTTGCTCTGGGAGACATCTCAAGCTCACTCCAACCTGAATTATCGCAAATTCTTTCTGTTTTAGGAAAGCAATCTTTTGTTTTTATTAGGATTTTATTATTGATTCTTTTTTATTTTTTGTAGAAATTAATTTGGATTTTGAATTTATCCACCCTTATGTGAACAGTGAGTATACTGAAGTTTATATATTTCTTTATTTGTGCCATTTATAAGCTTGGTTATTGTAAGTTTTGTAACATAAATACATTTATTGACACAACGTGTAATGATGAATAATAGGAAGTTGAATTTAGAGATGGCCCAAACGGTTTTACCGCTAAACGATTTGCGCGAACTTCGGTGGTTCGCATTCGCGGTGAACCGCGAACTATATGCGAGTTTGACCCGCCCCCTATACTACATCATCAGGCTCAACTTTGACCCTCTACATCACAGACAGCAGACACATGGTAGCCCATTAGGCTACACTCCCTCCTGGGGCTCCCCCTTATAAAAGGCAGGCAGCGTCGGCCATTTACCTCACTTGTGTGGCTGCAGTAATTAGAGAAGGGAAAGGAACCTGTTGTAGACATAGGGAAAGCTTAGTTAGGCTCTTTTTAAGCTTGTTAGCTTGCTCCTTGCTGATACTTATTGCTAAAAAGCACCCCTCAACAGCTCTTTTGAGAGCTAATGTTGTTCTTGTGATCTATTTTTTTTGTGTGTGTGTCCCACTGACACTTACATATACAGCCCTGTCAGTCAGTCGCAGCTGGCCCTTGGCCCCTTGCTAATTCCTACTGTGCCACTGCCAGGCCCAGCACATTCAGTACCTACCTTTTCACTGCACGTGTGTGACAGCTGCAAATTTGTAATACCAATCACTGTATACCTGTTCATGTTTACTGCACCTGCGGGACAGAAGCACACTGTGTTATATACCAGTCACTGCATACCTGTTCACGGTACCTGTGTGTGTGACAGCTGCACATTTTATTGATACCAGTCACTGCGTACCTGTTCAGTGCACCTACGTGATCGTATGCAGTGTTATATTATATACCAGTCACTGCATACCTGTTCACGGTACCTGTGTGTGTGAAAGCTGCACATTTGTAATACTAGTCACTGCATACCTGTTCACGGTACCTGTGTGTGTGACAGCTGCACATTGTATTGATAACAGTCAATACCTGTTCAGTGCACCTATGTGACCGCATGCAGTGTTATATTATATACCAGTCACTGCATACCTGTTCACGGTACCAGTGTGTGTGACAGCTGCACATTTGTAATACTAGTCACTGCATACCTGTTCACGGTACCAGTGTGTGTGACAGCTGAACATTTGTAACTGCACATTGTATTAGTCAAGTCAGTGCATACCTTTCACTTCACCCTCCCCCCCCCCCTGATATGGACAAAACAGGCAGAGGCAGACCCAGGTCTGTTCGACGTCCTGCTGACATGATTTTGTGCGGCCCTGGCCCAAAGTATAGTGCTCAGAAGAAGGCACATCCCATCAACTCCCAAGATTGTCAGGACGTGGTTGACTATTTAATACAGAACACCTCATCTTCCCCAGTCACCAGCGGCAGCGCTACTCCAATCACCACATCTGCTACACTTGACACTTCTATATAACAGGAGTTATTTGGTGGGGAATTCACTGATTCACAGCCATTCTTGTTACAACAAGATGAAGGCGCTAAGCAAGTTACACCACCTCATATGTCTGAGTTAGGCGACACTATGAACGTAAGGTGTGAGGAGGAGGATGATGAAGTACCTACTGTTGGTGCAGTGTTGGAGGTGTCTGATACTAGCGAAGCTGGGGAGGATGATTATGATGATAATGATGATGATACTGCCATGGATGCCGCGTGGGATCCTAATAGACAAGATGATTAAGGGGACAGTTCAGAGGGGGAGTCAGAGAGTAGTAGGAGGAGACGAGTTGCTGAAAGAAGCAGGAGGAGCTCGTCATCAGAAACAGCTTGTGGCATTGTCCGGCGCCATGTATTGCCACCTATGGACAGCCAGCCAACATGCCCTTCAATGTCAGCTGCTGACACCACCATAGTGCCATCACTCCAGGGCTCAGCGATGTGTAAATTTTTTTGGGTGTCTGCCTCAGATGAGAGCAATGCCACCTGTTCTCTCTGCCACCAAAAATTGAGCCGTGGAAAAGCCAACACTCGCGTAGGGACAACTGCCTTACAAAGGCACATGGAGAAACAGTACAAACTGCAATGGGAAGACCACCTGAGTAAAGGCAGCACACAAAAGCAAAGCCACCCTCCTTCTCCTCTTCCTCCTTCAGGTGCATCATCTTCGGCCGCTTTCTCCCTTGCACCTTCACAGCCACCCTCCTCCACTCCGCCTCTCACCTTGACCGGTTCCTGCTCCGACCAAATTACCCGCAGGTACCCGACCTATTCGGGTATCTGGATAGAAAAACTGGAAGTGCCCTTTAAATAGCTTTAAAAAGGGGTTTTAGGGTAAATGATGCATGTAGCATCATGTTTTTTTCGTTATACAAAGTTTTTTTATTGTAAATTGTAACAGGTAAGATATTCAGTTCACTACAAATTATTGGGACACACAGCTCATTGTACAAATGCGGAACAATGAAAGAGGTAACATCATTATACTTCACAGGACAAGTCATTAATCAGGAGGAGAGCCCCTTATCTGACATTTACACAACCCTTAGGGTAGTCATCAAGGGGGGTGAGCCCAATTACTAAAACCGGCGGGACCAGATGGCCATAAGGCCACCCGCCAGTGTAGGTATATAGTCTGGTTTGACTTGTAGTTTGTTTCCAAGAAGAGAAATGGCTATAAGTAATAACCTTTAACCTTAACATATAGAACATAAGGAACAGACACAACAAACCAAGGTCTAAGCATTATTAGCTAATGACAGACTCTGATGTCCTTGAATATAGAGAAGAAAATTGCATATACATAAACCTAAGCCAGGGGTTTATAACCAAGATTTAGGGATAATGTAGTGTTCAGATTTAACTCAGAATCTAGCTCTGATCTTTTGCTCTAGTTGGATGTTTTAACAGGTAGAGGATAGTACATGTCGAAATACCAAGTTTTCCTAGGATTTCCAGTTCGAAGAGATTGTATAGAGTGTGTTCAAGATGAGATGGGCAATAATGGGTTGTAGATTGGGAGGAATGTTATATATGTCAACCATCAATAATGCTAAAGAAGGGCATAATTTGAAGCCAGGAAGGCATGTTCTGCTAATATGAGATTAGCATCATGTTTTTTTTAAAGGGAAACACTAATTTATTATTTGGTGGACATTAAATGGAAAAAAAAAAAAAAAAGCTGTCAATTAACATCAGGACTAGGTTCCAGACAGCGGTCGTGCAGCCCACATTGTGTCAAAAGTCCAATTGCACAACTGGGACATGACAGGCACAACTGGGACATGACAGTTTTCAGCCCAGACATCTCCAAAAAATGACACCGCAATTGTGTTTTCAATTCAATTCAATACCACTACCTATATTGGGTTGAATATAGGTGGTGGTATCAGCAGCAGTGGCCTGTGGCACCGTGGCGGTGGGAGCCAGCGCCAGCTTGCTTTAGCATCTTGAACTACTCATGCTTTTGCAATGTGTTTTTTGGCCAGATGGATGATGAAGCTGGAGGTGCCATACTTGTAGGGGTCACAACCTCTGCTCATCTGTAGTTTGCACACATTGCATATGGCAAACTTGCTGTCCAATGAGGGCAGAGTGAAAAACCACCAGATTGGGGAGGTGAAGATTCCCTTGCGGCCTGAATGGGATGCTGTGGCTTTTCTCCCTGTGGCGGTTGGGGGTTGAGTGGTGCGGCTGGTGGTAGTGGCAGAAGGATGTGGTGGGTCCCGCATTCCACGGCCACTATCTGCAATGCTGATCCTCCGTGCCAAACCCACCGATGCATCCTCCTCCTCAGAGTCAGAGCTGACATCCCAATCCTGTGGATGGTAGTCACGGTCCTTCATGCCATAATCAACATCATACCCCCCTTCTCAAAACCCAGAAGATCCTCCTCAAACTCCTTGCGGCTAACAGCTCTGAGTTCAATCGTGGCGCCTGGAGCGAAAAGCTCGCTGACTGAGGGTAGGCTGCCCGCTGTGGTGAACACTGACATGGCAGACCTTATGAGGGTGGCCGTAATGTTGCTCCCTGTCCTCTTGCCCTTTCTGCCCCTCCCCCGGCTGCCGGTGCCAGCAGACATAGTAAAACTTATACGTGATGATGATGTCACCAGATGATGCGGGGTACTTTTACTTTAATGAAATGGGTTGGACTTTAAATCAAATCAGCATAGAGTGACAGACCGCAGAGTAGAGGACAGACAGTGCACACTATCTGTCTAACTGTCACACTGACAATGCTCAGCACAGCAGCACTGCAGTAATCTGTAGTAAGCTAACACAGTACTACTCTCTCTAACAACTAACTGCAGTACTAACTAACTATATAATACAATACGATAACACAGTAATCCTATTCCCTAACCTATACTGTCCTGCTGGCCTGCACAGCACACACAGACACAGACAGGACCTAACTGAGTGAATGAAATCAAACAATTACACTAGCTAGCTAAAAAAACCCCAATAGAACAATAGTGTAGTGAAGGTGTTTAGCACTCAAAGGTTTACTTGCTAAGCCAACAGCACTGGAGCAAGTCTGTCAGTGACCAGCCAGCCAGCCACACAAGCAAGAACGATCTGTCTCATCATGCCAGCCCTCCTTATTACACAGGGGGGCTGGCCAGGGTTCCCTTCTGTGATTGGGTGCCAGGGCTTAGGCTGGGAGGCCTCTGATTGGCTCAATGAGGTCAGGTGGGGCTGGCCAGAGTTCCCCTCTGTGATTGGTTGCTAGGGCTTCTGCTGGGAGCCACTGATTGGCTGAGAGCCCTCTGATTGGCTCAATGACATCATCTCCCTTGTTACAGTACCCAGATCCGGATATCCGTCGGATATCTGCGGGTATCCGGATTATGTGGCCAGATACCCGCATAGAGCTATCCAGATATTGGCCCAGGTATCTGGATCTGGATCCGACCCGGATAGCGTAAAAATGGTCGGGTACCCGGGTTTAGCCGGGTACCCGGATCCGGATGAGCATCCCTGCAAGTCCTGCTACATCCTCTTCACTGTCGTCCTCCTCCATGGCTAAGTAGCAGTGCTACTCTACTGGTGCTGCGATCTCCTCTCCAGCTACACAGCCCCAGCTCCCCAGGGCCTATGCTGTATGCCAGGTACGACGATGTCATGCTATCTTTGACATGTCTTGCCTTTAAGCGGAGAGTCACACTGGAGCAGCTCTCCTGGCTGCTCTTAACAAACAGGTGGATCAGTGGTTGACCCCGCACTAACTGGAGATCGGCAACGTGGTGTGTTACATCGGCAGCAATCTCATTTCAGCTTTGAATTTGGGAAAGTTGACACATGTACCCTGCATGGCACATGTGCTGAATCTCATAATTCAGAGATTTGTGTGTAAGTACCCAGGCTTACAGGATGTCCTGAAGCAGTCCAGGGAGGTGTGTGGGCATTTCAGATGGTCTTACACAGCCATGGCACGCTTGGCTTATATTCAGTGGAGAAACAACTTGCCGGTGAGGCGCTTGATTTGCGATAGCCCGACTCGCTGGAATTCAACACTCCTGACGTTTAACCGCCTGCTACAACAGGAGAAAGCCATCAACCAGTATCTCTACAACTACAGTAAAAGGACATGCTCTGGGGAGATGGGGATGTTCTGGCCGAAGTACTGGACACTCATGCGAAATGCCTGCAGGCTCATGCGGCCATTTGAGGAGGTGACAAACATGGTGAGTCGCAGTGAAGGCGCCATCAGCGACTTGATCCCATATGCTTTCTTCCTGGAGCGTGCCGTGCATAGAGTGGTGGATCAAGCTGGGGAAGAGCGTGAACAGGAACAGGAGGAAGAGTTGTGGGATCAATTCTCAGCAGAACCATATGTTTCCTCAACACCTGCGGAAGCACAGAGGGGGGAGGAGGAAGAGTCGTGTGGGGAAGAGGAGTCAGATGATGAGGAAGGTGGGTTTTTTTGGAGGAGGAGGCGGAACAACCACAGCAGGCATCGCAGGGGGCTTGTGCTGCTCAACTTTCCAGTGGTATTCTTTGTGGCTGGGGGGAGGAGGAGGACTTACCTGACATCACTGAGGTTTTGGAAGAGCAAGAGGAGATGGATAGTACATCTTCATCCAAATTTGTGCAGATGGCGCCTTTCATGCTGTCCAGCCTGTTGAGGGACCCACGTATAAAAAAAACTCAAGGGGAATGACCTGTACTGGGTGGCCACGCTACTAGACCCTCGGTATAAGCACAAAGTGGTGGAGATGTTACCAACTCACCTGAAGGCAGAAAGGATGCAGCACTTGCAGAACAAGCTGGCAACTATGCTTCACAGTGCATTTAAGGGTGATGTCACAGCACAATGGAATAAAGGTACCACTGCCAGTAATTCTCCTCCCATGTCCACGCAGGCAAGGACAGGACACTCCAGCGATCTCATGGTGATGTCGGACATGCGGACATTCTTTAGTCCAGTAGCGTCCCTACCATAGGGCGGCAGGGGGCGCCCCGCACCGGGTGTCGGGCGCCCCAGGGGGTGTCATCAAGGCCTCCCACAGAGGCCTGTGCAGGACAGGAGGGGGAAGCAGCACGGAAAAGAGGGGTGGCGGGGAAAGCGGCGGGGAGGGGGGCCGGACCCCCCACCTCCCTCACCTGGGTCCCCTCCTTTTGGCGCTTCCCCCTCCTAATTAGTAGCAGCGGGCAAGAGGACTTACTCACCTCCTTCCTGCGTTCCAGGTGACGGCAAATAGCGTCATCGTCCCGTGACGCTGGTCTCCGCCTTCTCCACCGCTCACTGTGCTTCCTGATTGGTGGAAGCACAGTGAGCAACAGAGAAGTCGGAGACCAGCGTCGTGTGAGGATGATGCTATGCGCCGCCGGTATCGCCAGGAGCAGGTGAGTGAGTCTTCTTCGCCGCTCCTGCCCGCTGCTGCTAATTAGGAGGGGGAAGCGCCAGAAGGAGGGGACCCAGGTGAGGGAGTGGGGGGGTCCAGCCCCCCTCCCCGCCACCCCTCCTTCCAGGCTTTCCTCACACTGGGGGCAACTAAACTAGCTATACTGGGGGCAATTATACTAGCTATTCTGGGGGCAATTATACTAGCTATTCTGGGGGCAATTATACTAGCTATTCTGGGGGCAACTGTACTGGCTATACTGGGGGCAACTAAACTAGCTATACTGGGGGCAACTAAACTAGCTATACTGGGGGGAGCTATACTAGCTATACTAGGGGGGAAGCTATACTAGCTATACTGGGGGCAGCTATACTAGCTATACTGGGGGCAGCTATACTGGGGGCAGCTATACTGGGGGCAGCTATACTAGCTATACTGGGGGCAGCTATACTGGGGGCAGCTATACTAGCTATACTGGGGGCAGCTATACTGGGGGCAGCTATACTAGCTATACTGGGGGCAGCTATACTGGGGGCAACTATACTAGCTATACTGGAGGCAGCTATACTGGGGGCAGCTATACTAGCTATACTGGGGGCAGCTATACTAGCTATACTGGGGGCAGCTATACTAGCTATACTGGGGGCAGCTATACAGGGGGCAAATAAACTAGCTATACAGGGGGCAACTATACTAGCTATACTGGGGGCAACTATACTAGCTATACTGGGGGCAACTATACTAGCTATACTGGTGGGCAACTATACTAGCTATACTGGGGGCAACTATACTAGCTATACTGGGAGCAGCTATACTGGGGGCAGCTATACTAGCTATACTGGGGGCAGTTATACTAGCTATACTGGGGGCAGTTATACTAGCTATACTGGGGGCAGCTATACTAGCTATACTGGGGGCAGCTATACAGGGGGCAAATATACTAGCTATACATGGGGCAAATATACTAGCTATACTGGGGGCAAATATACTAGCTATACTGGGGGCAACTATACTAGCTGTACTGGGGGGCAACTATACTAGCTATACTGGGGGCAGCTATACTAGCTATACTGTGGGGAGCTATACTGGGGGCAGCTATACTAGCTATACTGGGGGCAGCTATACTAGCTATACTGGGGGCAACTAAACTAGCTATACTGGGGGCAGCTATACTAGCTATACTGAGGGCAGCTATACTAGCTATACTGGGGGCAGCTATACTGGGGGCAGCTGTACTAGCTATACTGGGGGCAGCTATACTAGCTATACTGGGGGCAGCTATACTAGCTGTACTGGGGGCAGCTATACTAGCTATACTGGGGGCAGCTATACAGGGGGCAAATATACTAGCTATACAGGGGGCAAATATACTAGCTATACAGGGGGCAAATATACTAGCTATACTGGGGGAAACTATACTAGCTATACTGGGGGGCAACTATACTAGCTATACTGGGGGCAGCTATACTAGCTATACTGGGGGCAGCTATACTGGGGGCAGCTATACTAGCTATACTGGGGGCAACTAAACTAGCTATACTGGGGGCAGCTATACTAGCTATACTGAGGGCAGCTATACTAGCTATACTGGGGGCAGCTATACTGGGGGCAGCTATACTAGCTATACTGGGGCAGCTATACTGGGGGCAGCTATACTAGCTATACTGGGGGCAACTAAACTAGCTATACTGGGGGCAGCTATACTGGGGGCAGCTATACTAGCTATACTGGGGGCAGCTATACTAGCTATACTGGGGGCAGCTATACTAGCTATACTGGGGGCAGCTATACAATGGGCAAATATACTAGCTATACTGGGGGCAACTAAACTAGCTATACTGGGGGGCAACTATACTAGCTGTACTGGGGGGCAACTATACTAGCTATACTGGGGGGCAGCTATACTAGCTATACTGGGGGCAGCTATACTGGGGGCAGCTATACTAGCTATACTGGGGGCAGCTATACTAGCTATACTGGGGGCAGCTATACTGGGGGCAACTAAACTAGCTATACTGGGGGCAGCTATACTAGCTATACTGGGGGCAGCTATACTAGCTATACTGGGGGCAGCTATACTGGGGGCAGCTATACTAGCTATACTGGGGGCAACTAAACTAGCTATACTGGGGGCAGCTATACTAGCTATACTGAGGGCAGCTATACTAGCTATACTGGGGGCAGCTATACTGGGGGCAGCTGTACTAGCTATACTGGGGGCAGCTATACTAGCTATACTGGGGGCAGCTATACTAGCTGTACTGGGGGCAGCTATACTAGCTATACTGGGGGCAGCTATACAGGGGGCAAATATACTAGCTATACAGGGGGCAAATATACTAGCTATACAGGGGGCAAATATACTAGCTATACTGGGGGAAACTATACTAGCTATACTGGGGGGCAACTATACTAGCTATACTGGGGGCAGCTATACTAGCTATACTGGGGGCAGCTATACTGGGGGCAGCTATACTAGCTATACTGGGGGCAGCTATACTAGCTATACTGGGGGCAACTAAACTAGCTATACTGGGGGCAGCTATACTGGGGGCAGCTATACTGGGGGCAGCTATACTAGCTATACTGGGGGCAGCTATACTAGCTATACTGAGGGCAGCTATACTAGCTATACTGGTGGCAGCTATACAATGGGCAAATATACTAGCTATACTGGGGGCAACTAAACTAGCTATACTGGGGGGCAACTATACTAGCTATACTGGGGGGCAACTATACTAGCTATACTGGGGGGCAGCTATACTAGCTATACTGGGGGCAGCTATACTGGGGGCAGCTATACTAGCTATACTGGGGGCAGCTATACTAGCTATACTGGGGGCAGCTATACTGGGGGCAACTAAACTAGCTATACTGGGGGCAGCTATACTAGCTATACTGGGGGCAGCTATACTAGCTATACTGGGGGCAGCTATACTGGGGGCAGCTATACTAGCTATACTGGGGGCAACTAAACTAGCTATACTGGGGGCAGCTATACTAGCTATACTGAGGGCAGCTATACTAGCTATACTGGGGGCAGCTATACTGGGGGCAGCTGTACTAGCTATACTGGGGGCAGCTATACTAGCTATACTGGGTGCAGCTATACTAGCTGTACTGGGGGCAGCTATACTAGCTATACTGGGGGCAGCTATACAGGGGGCAAATATACTAGCTATACAGGGGGCAAATATACTAGCTATACAGGGGGCAAATATACTAGCTATACTGGGGGAAACTATACTAGCTATACTGGGGGGCAACTATACTAGCTATACTGGGGGCAGCTATACTAGCTATACTGGGGGCAGCTATACTGGGGGCAGCTATACTAGCTATACTGGGGGCAGCTATACTAGCTATACTGGGGGCAACTAAACTAGCTATACTGGGGGCAGCTATACTGGGGGCAGCTATACTGGGGGCAGCTATACTAGCTATACTGGGGGCAGCTATATTAGCTATACTGGGGGCAGCTATACTAGCTATACTGGTGGCAGCTATACAATGGGCAAATATACTAGCTATACTGGGGGCAACTAAACTAGCTATACTGGGGGGCAACTATACTAGTTATACTGGGGGGCAACTATACTAGCTATACTGGGGGGCAGCTATACTAGCTATACTGGGGGCAGCTATACTGGGGGCAGCTATACTAGCTATACTGGGGGCAGCTATACTGGGGGCAACTAAACTAGCTATACTGGGGGCAGCTATACTAGCTATACTGGGGGCAGCTATACTAGCTATACTGGGGGCAGCTATACTGGGGGCAGCTATACTAGCTATACTGGGGGCAAATATACTAGCTACACTGGGGGCAAAGATACTAGCTATACAGGGGGCAAATATACTAGCTATACAGGGGGCAAATATACTAGCTATACAGGGGGCAACTAAACTAGCTATACTGGGGGCAACTAAACTAGCTATACTGGGGGGCAGCTATACTAGCTATACTGGGGGGCAGCTATACTAGCTATACGGGGGGGCAGCTATACTAGCTATACTGGGGGGCAGCTATACTAGCTAAACTAGGGGCAGCTATACTAGCTATACTGGGGGCAGCTATACTAGCTATACTGGGGGCAGCTATACTGGGGGCAGCTATACTAGCTATACTGGGGGCAGCTATACTAGCTATACTGGGGCAGCTATACTAGCTATACTGGGGGCAGCTATACTAGCTATACTGGGGGCAGCTATACTAGCTATACTGGGGGCAGCTATACTGAGGGCAACTAAACTAGCTATACTGGGGGCAACTATACTAGCTATACTGGGGGCAGCTATACTAGCTATACTGGGGGCAGCTATACTAGCTATACTGGGGGCAGCTATACTAGCTATACTGGGGCAAATGTACTAGCTACACTGGGGGCAAATATACTAGCTACACTGGGGGCAACTAAACTAGCTATACTGGGGGCAACTAAACTAGCTATACTGGGGGCAACTAAACTAGCTATACTGGGGGCAACTAAACTAGCTATACTGGGGGCAACTATACTAGCTCCACTGGGGGCAGCTATACTGGGGGAAACTGTACTAGCTCCACCGGGGGCCGCTATACTGGGGGAAACTGTACTAGCTCCACTGGGGGCAGCTATACTGGGGGAAACTGTACTAGCTAATACTTTAAAATACAGTTAGCTCCGCCCTCATCTGGTCATGACCACGCCCATTTTTTCTGCGAAGCACGCCGCAGGTTGTGGCCACGCCCATTTTTTTAGGGGGGTGTTGTCTTTTAATACCCAGCACCGGGTGCCAAATGCCCTAGGTACGCCACTGCTTTAGTCCAACGCCTCATCTTAGCCCTTCCGGATCCACCCTCTACCAACGCCTCGACCGGCAGGTAGCCGACTACCTGGCCTTAAGTGAGGATGTAAACACTATGAGCAGCGATGGACCCCTGGACTACTGGGTGCGCAGGCTTTACCTGTGGCCAGAGTTGTCCCAATTTGCCATCCAACTTCTGTCTTGCCCTGCCTCAAGCGTCCTGTCAGGACCTTCAGCGCAGCTGTAGGCATTGTCACTGAGAAGAGAAGTCGCCTAGGTCAAAAAAGTGTTCAGTACCTCACCTTTATCAAAATCCCAGAGGGCTACTACCCGCCCGAAGACTAAGTCGGTCCCCACACAGCATCTCTGCCTGCAGGCCGCTTGACTGCCTTCTCCACCACCACCAACAGGGTCCAGGACTCCAGGCGGATTCCTGAATTTTATGCTAGCAGCGGCCGCTAAAAAAAATAAAATAAATTTTTTCTGGTGTGTGTACATGCCTGCCTAATTTTTCTGGCTCTATTGCAGCAGCAACAACAAAACAAAAGGCATGTACATTTGTCAAGTCACCTTCGTGATCGTTACCTTGCCGCAGTGAAGGGGCTTGCGTATCACAATGAAGCAATGACCGCCGGGTATATGAGTGTCTTGGGGGGGGGGGGGGGAGGGGCACACCCTACACCCTACACCCTACACCCTACACTCTACACCCCAGATAATAAGGTCGTTGCTTCATTGTGGACTGACCAAATTCGATTATCTGGACAGTCACTGTTGTTCTGTCATTGAGCTACCTCAGCCCGGAGACCATATGGGCTTGAAAACTGCTATCGCCTGCACTCTCGCCATAGCGCGCACCAGTCCAGCACGGCCGTCACTACACAAACAGCTGTTTGCCGTGCGTTACACAGTGAGTTTAGCCTGTCAGTGTGAAGCAGTACACGAATTACACTACCTGATTGATGTATACACATGCAATATGTTTTAAAGCACTTTAGGCCTCCAATTTAGCATGCAATGTGATTTCTGCTCTTAAAACGCTGCTGTGCGTAAAATCCGGATTTCCCCCGAGACGTTTGGCATGTATCCCACTCCGCCATGCCCCCCTCCAGGTGTTAGACCCCTTGAAACATTTTTCCCATCACTTTTGAAGCCAGCATAAATGTTTGTAATTTTCAAAGTTCACCTCCCCATTGAAGTCTATTGCGGTTTACGAAGCTCACGCGAATCTGATCTTTTGCGGAAGTTCCCGTTCGAGGTTCGCAAACCTAAAATCGGAGGTTCGAGCCATCTCCACTGCTTGTCAGTCCAACCTCCACTGCTTGTCAGAAAAGAGAAGCAGCTGCTTCTGCACGTCCTCCTTTCAATTCATGCACAACAGCCAAGCATTGTGTTAAACAGCTGCTGCACACCCTCTGTACCACACTGCATAGAACTTTTCAACCATCAGCACTAATGTTTGTATTTAAAAACAAAATGCTCTCACTGATTGGCATTAAAATCACAGCAAAATTGCAGCGATCACGATCTTTTTAAAAATGAAATCGCAGAAAAATCGCGATCACTGCAATTTTGCCGCAATTTTAGCTTGTTTTTAATGCCAATCAGTGGGAGCATTGTTTTTAAATGCAAACGCAGTGCTGATGATCGAAAAGCACTCTGCAGTGTAGCACATTTAGGGCCTTTTTCCATTGCTACGCATGATCGCAAGTACAATCACGCTGCATTGCGATTGGGCAAGCAGTAGTAGGAGTGGAGTGTGATCACAACAAGAATTGTGCAAACCGGCCATTGTGTCTGGGTAAAAAATTATACACGTTCTAATCATCAGCAAAAAACTGCTGCGATCAACTTTTTGAAGCGGATCGCAGCTAGTGGAAAAGGGTCCTTCAAAAAGCGGATGGCAGTTGTTTTGCCAAACGCAAAAGCACCGCAATTTGCATGTAAATTGCAGTACTAATTTTCCACTTGTGCATGTCATTTTCACAGAATGTAATCACCGGCTTAAATGATTCTTGCTGCAATCGTGCTCTGTTCTCAATGGCAATGGCGCAAACTTGCCAAGTGGAGACTGATGCTTGCACGATCGCAACGCAGTGTGGTTGCACTTGCAATTGCTCTTAGTTGTGGAAAAAGGGTCTATAGTAATTGAACTGCTTGCCTTGCCTAGAGTGTGCATCCTGTATGGCCATCTTATGATTACGGTAAACACACAATAATTGTATCAATGAAATTGTTGCTCTAGATAGTAGAATTCTACTCCCAGTGGTTTGTCACTTCTTTAACGTCTATTTTCCCATGACTGTCGCACTGTTTCTAAAAAGAGGAAGGTTGTATTGTACTTTCACCCAAGGAAGTCTCACCAAACTATCAGGGAGAAGGCTGTCGGGGGGGGGGGGGGAGGGGGATGGGGGCACCTAACACTACTGTATATTGGTGGGTGTGTGTGTGGGGGGGTATAATTGTTGGAGCGGGGGCCCCAACCAAAACTTTTCTATGGGGCCCTATGATTTCTAGCTACGCCCCTGGTAACGCCCATGCATTATTTCAACGTGGGCTGCAATTTAGCACCAATGTGGGGTCCACTGTGATGAGATATTGGGCCTTTAATGTACATCATGAAGTAGCTGCACGTAATGCCACTACCCACAAGGCTGTGCATCCAAGGTTACATTTTAATTATGCTTAGGACTAGTCGGTGAGTGGGAGGGATTTCACCTTTTCAGCTGGATTTCCATTGGCTGCAGGACTTTTTCCCCTCCAAGAACTGAGTTTTCTCTAACAAACCTGCTATCACTTCACACTGGTAGTGAGTTCATTTCCACCTTACAGTTCCTCTTAAAGTGTATCAGAGACGGAAAAGAAAAAAGTTGTATACATACCTGCAGCCACTGCAGAGAGGGCACACTTTCTTGCGCAGACTGGCCGTGACTGACAGAACTCACGGAACCCAGTAGCGGAGGAGGAGAAAACTGAGTACTGTGGTGTGGGAGCGGTCTTTGGGCATGGGGCCGGAGGCAGCCCCAGGTATATATAAAACTTTTTTTTTTTATGTCTCTGGTTTCCTTTAAAGTTTCAGTCTGCACATTTTTATGCTGGAAGTTGTAGTTCCATAGAAAAGTTAAGATATTTACTAGTTTTAAAAGCCACAGCAATGGTGCATCGTCCCATTCTTACCAGAAGTTTACAAAAATACAGAATATGCAATCAACTTATCTGTAACTATTTCATAATGGTAGCTTTGGAATAGTGAAATATTTGCTAATTTTTTTCATAACTGCAGGGGAAATGAAAGATCACAGAAAGACTATGTAACGACCTCACAGCTCATGACTGCTGAAGACTGAGTGAAATTTAGGACTAGGTCTAAATCTTTATATTAACACAGAGAGCATTTTGGGTCTTTTGGTCTAACAGGAAGGGTGGAGGAGGGCATTGAGAAGAAGGAGGTGATAGGAAGTGTTTTTTTGTTTTCCTTTGTATGGCTCATTTATAGCAGATGTCTGATAATTTATAGTACACTGCGCAGACCGGCCAAATGTCACGGTTTCTCTGTGGCACTAACGATTTGTAGCCTCTATCACGGCATCATGGGGCACTGGTCCAATGTCCCGACCTCTTCACAGAGTCTTTGCAGAGAACACTAAAATACGTGCATCACATCACACTCGGCAGCTTTGCCTCACACTGAACTTCATCAGCAGCACAACAACATAAAACTCCAAGCTCAGCAGGAATGTCTTTCAAGTTGAGAGAGAGTGAGACAGGGACCCCACACCCTGGCTATCTGGTTACAGAGCATCTGAGTAGTGAGGTGTATATCTTATCTTTCAATATGCTTGTGAAGTGCTAGAAATCCTGTATGTATCAATCATATTGGTTGCATTCCTCTGTGCTATTGCTTTTATTAATAACCCATATTGTGACACAAGATACTTAAGGATAGCTGTGTGATTTTTTTGCATTTACAGTCCTGGGACTAGGGTTATGCACTGGTAGGCACTGTGTTAACATTTCTGATAAGTTTTTTGCCAGAAATAAAGACTTTAATATTTTGCACATTTCAATCTATATTTTCTTATTTAGTATATTCATAACTCTTCATGTAGAGCTGTGCACTCTAATTTATATCCTTTAATACACATGTGTGCTATGATTATTCTTTAAATAACTTCCCTACCATCACTCCATGCACCAGTCTCTGCACAGGATAGAAGGATAGATAGGGGAGGGGCGTGGTTTTGAAAAATTGGGGCGTGATTAAAAGCATGGCAGAGGCGTGTCTTAGTGTCCCTTTTTCCTGTCTTCAAAAGTTGGGAGGTCAGCACTACGTATAGTACGCTAGTGAGCCAATATTGCATCACAAAATACTGGATTGATGGTTTTGAAACTTACTGCAATGATTTATACTGTGAAACTGTGTTCTGTTTTCTATAGCACCGTGTACATGGGTAATCACTGCCCATCATTGTCACAGGGTGAGCTGAAAGAAGACTCACCCTGCTGCCGCACAAATTCCGGGTGGTGTTAATTACTATTCCCCCTCTGAGTCGTAGCAACTTGCAGGTAGAAGAAATTTAGGGTTCTGCGATTACTGCCACCCGCATTACACTGCTGCGAGGCCATAACATTATGTCTATGGCAGCGCCCAGGTCAGGTGCAGCACAGGAAGCGCATGCAATGAAATGACCTGCTTTGGTAACACCATTTATCTTGAATAATTTGGAGAACTTTGTTTATTTTTGATTTGCACTGTTCTGTTTGAATGTATGGAAGACACAACCATGTGTCAGTGGAATTAATCAGTAATTTTTAATGGGACTTATTATTTTAAAAAAGTATGATTTTAAAACACCACAATACTGTATATTGCTTTAAATGTTAATGCCAGGCAAATGTTTCTTGGTCCTTTTTCCTTTTACATTTTGGCATGCTTTACCAAACGGATGTGATCACACTGCCCTTGCAAGGTATTCTGAGTAAATATGCTACAATATTTGTCATTAGCTGTCAACCTGAAAGGCAGAGAAGACACAACTCTCACAGCCTTGGCTATATCCTACGGGAACCACAAACGTAACCACTGAAATCTATAAGGATAGGGTAATGTGCATTGCAGAGGCATCACTCAGCAGTACACCTTTATAACGACATTTCTGGGTTTACCCAGCATCATTGTCTCACACCTTTAAATAATATACAGTACATTGGGTAATTTATAACGAACATGGTACAGGAGCTGTCAACCGCCCTGCAGAGGTGAGAACTTCATTCGTTTACACACTATGTAGAATATCCAAGAGGCACACAGTGATGTATGAATAAATACAAGAAAATGTAGCAGGTAGAAAAAAATCCCTTTTTTCCTCTAGTTTCAGATATTTTGGAAAAATGACAAGCCTCTGAAGTTTTTATGTCTTTCTTTGGTCTTTATTTAATTAACTTTTCTTTTGAGGTGTTAGCAGTACTTTTCATTACTCTGCGGTTTCTCCCAACAGATAGCCACTTTTCATTACTCTGCAAATGAAAAAGTACAAAAATGTTAAAGAGAAAGTAATGGCAAAGTTGTTTTTATATTTTCCTTGCTTGCAGTGGACTTTAAAGTGCTCCTGAAGCGAAAACACAGTGACCCCATGGGGTACTTACCTCAGGGGTGCAAAGCCTTTGGATCCTAAAGAGGTTACCCTCATCCTCCTCAGGCCCCTGGAAAAGAGAATTTAGATGGCTTGTACCAGTGGCAGCCAGCAGTGGGTCCCTGTGCAAAATTGCAATTGTGGGCCCCTACTAGTGTTGGGCGAACAGTGTTCGCCACTGTTCGGGTTCTGCAGAACATCACCCTGTTCGGGTGATGTTCGAGTTCGGCCGAACACCTGATGGTGTTCGGCCCTTTTAGTTCGGGTTCGCCCGAACTACTCAATGCCCGCCGAACAGGGCCGAACAGGGCCCCTGTTCGGCCGAACAGGGCCCTGTTCGCCCGAATATGGCCCCCCTATGGGGTCGCAGGCATAAGGGGGGAGCATGCCCCGATCGCGGAGGGGGTCGGAAATTCCCCCCACCCCCTCTGCTAGCGCTCCCCCCCTCTGCCCGCTTCCCCATAAAAAAAGTTTTCTGAAAGTTAATAGTACCGGTGGCTGGCTGCAGTGGCTGGCAGGCAGTGGTGTGAGTGAGGAGGAGGAGTCCGACTAGGACGCGTTGAGGCCGGGCAGCGGGCGGTTCAGCGGTAGTACCCTTGTGGTACTTCACCTTTCTCTGACCTCACGTCCTCTACGTGATGACGCATACGAGGGCACCCAAAAATGGGTGTGGCTACAGGCAAAAATGGGCGTGGCAATGACCGGATGAGGGCGGAGCTAACTGTAATTTAAAGCGAACCCGGGGTGAGGGTTTATTTCCTTTTAAACAATACTAGTTGCCTGGTGGCCCTGCTGATCTATTCGGCTGCAGTAATAAACTGAATTACACCAGCAACAAGCATGCAGCTAATCTTCTCAGTTCTGACAATATTGTCAGAAACCCCTGATCTGCTGCATGCTTGTTCAGGGTCTATGGTTGAAAGAATAAGAGAGAGAGGACCAGCACGGCAGCCAGGCAACTGGTATTGCTTAAAAGGAGAGAAATATGGCAGCCTCAATATTATTCTCACCTCAGGTTCCCTTGAAAAGTGCAACGCAAAGACTGTGGGCCCAAGTTTTGGTGACCCTTTCCCCAGAAAATTCACATAATTGTGCAAGTTTTATCAAGAAAATACACATAACGTCGGCAGATATGCCCAGAAAATACGTGCAATCATGTCGGCAGATATGCCCAGAAAATACGTGCAATCATGTCGGCAGATATGCCCAGAAAATACGTGCAATCATGTCGGCAGATATGCCCAGAAAATATGTGCAATCATGTCGGCAGATATGCCCAGAAAATACGTGCAATCATGTCGGCAGATATGGCCAGAAAATATCTGCAATCATGTCGGCAGATTTGCCCTGAAAATACATGCAATCATGTGGCAGACCTGCCCAGAACATACACCTGATAATATAAATTAAAAAAAAGTGTACTCACCTACAGCAGCAGACCTCCTGTCCCAGCCTCCATCCGGCGCGCAGCTCCCATGGGTGGTTGGGTGGATAGGTAGCCTGGTGGGTGGGTGGGTGGGTAGGTAGCCTGGTTTTAGGTAGCCTGGTGGGTGGGTGGGTAGGTAGCCTGGTGGATGGGTAGGTAGGTAGCCTGGTGAGTGGGTAGGTAGCCGGGTGGGTGGCTGGGTAGCTGGGTGGGTAGGTAGCCTGGTGGGTGGGTGGGTAGGTAGCCTGGTGGGTGGGTAGCCGGGTAGGTAGGTAGCCTGGTGGGTGGGTAGGTAGGTAGCCAGGTAGCCTGGTGGGTGGGTAGCCTGGTGGGTAGGTAGCCAGGTGGGTAGGTAGCCTGGTGGGTGGGTTGGTAACTAGCCCGGTAGGTAGGTAGGTAGCCATTAGGTAGGTAGGTAGGCAGCCTGGTGGGTGGGTAGCCGGGTGGGTAGGTAGCCTGGTGGGTGGGTTGGTAACTAGCCCGGTAGGTAGGTAGCTTGGTGGGTGGGTAGGTAGGCAGCCTGGTGGGTGGGTAGCCGGGTGGGTAGGTAGGCTGGTGTGTGGGTGAGTAGGTAGCCGGGTGGGTGGCTGGGTAGCCAGGTGGGTGGCTGGGTAGCCGGGTGGGTAGGTAGCCTGGTGGGTAGGTAGGTAGCCAGGCGGGTAGGTAGGTGGGTGGGTAGGTAGCCAGGTTGTTAGGTAGCCTGGTGGGTGGGTGGGTTGGTAACTAGCCCGGTAGGTAGGTAGGTAGGTAGCTGGGTGGGTGGGTTGTTAGGTAGGTAGCCGGGTGGGTAGGTGGGTAGGTAGCCTGGTGGGTAGGTGGGTAGGAAGCCTGGTGGGTGGTTAGGTAGCCTGGTGGGTAGGTGGTTAGATAGCCGGGTGGGTAGGTAGCCGGGTGGGTAGGTAGGTAGCCGGGTGGGTGGGTAGCTATCTGGGTGGGGGGCCCGACTCCTATCCTCCCTCCCTCACCTCGGGGGCCCCCCTCCCGGTATGCGCGGCGGGAGAGTGGCAAATACAGGAAGTCTCCGGGGCTCCAGGCAGGCGCTAGAGGCTCAGCGGCCGCTTGGTCTCCGATGTCTCCAACTCTATATACTGCTCGCTACTAAACCAGGAAGTAGCAAGCAGTATATAGAGTTGGAGACATCGGAGACCAAGCGGCCGCTGAGCCTCTAGCGCCTGCCTGGAGCCTCGGAGACTTCCTGTATTTGCCACTCTCCGGCCGCGCATACCGGGAGGGGGGCCCTCCGAGGTGAGGGAGGGAGGATAGGAGTCGGGGCCCACCAGTGAAAACAAATAAATAAATTTAAAAAAATCAGCAATATTTAATGGGCCCCTGAAGCAACGGAACTTGTCCGCCACTGGCTTGTACAGGTGCACTAGCACTGTTCTGAAAAGCTTTCTTCAGAAAAAGCCAAGCCAGATCAGGTCCGTGCTACTGGGCAGGTGTGAGGCGGCTGCATCTGTGCAGTAGAATGGGCCTGATTGTGCTTGGCTATTTCCACTGGAGCCTGTGCTAACGTGCATGTGCAGGGAGCAGGGGCGTAGCAATAACCATAGCAGCTGCTATGGGGCCCTGGAGCATAGGGGGCACCAGGTGGTACTTAATGTATTCCCCATTAACTTTCTTGTGTTTCTCCACCCTCTGACTTTGTCTCAGTGCCTATGAACTATGTACAGCGTTTATTGCATGGGAATGTAAATTGCCCAATTAAAGGACAACTGAAGTGAGAAGAATATAGAGGCTGCCAAATTTATTTCATGTTAAACAATACCCGTTTCCTGGCAGCCCTGCTGATCTATTTAGCTGCAATAGTGTCTGAATCACACCGGAAACAAGCATGCAGCTCATCCTGTCGGATCTGACAATAATGTCAAACACCTCATCTGCTGCATGCTTGTTCAGGGTCTATGGCTAAAGTATTAGAAGCAGAGGATCAGCAGGGCTGCCAGGCAACTGGTATTGCTTAAAAGGAAATAAATATGGCAGCTTCCATATCCCTCTCGCTTCAGTTGTCCTTTAACTCATATCCATAGGGTAGGGGCAGGTGGCATTGTTTAACAGCGCTTACATCTGAAGCCCCCATGAAAGTAGGCTTCCCCCTCTTTTTTTTTTTTTTTTTTTTTTTATTTATTGATAAGGTATGAAAATATCTCTCAGGAGAAATCTCAGGAGAAAAGTAAATTGGGTATATGTCTTTGTCCTCTACCTGTCCCTGTGGCAAGTGGCATCAAGACTCTTTGGGTAGTTTTTACTATTATAATAGCCATATGAAAAACAAAAGTTTGCCTTCTTACTTTTTGGTCCTATGTAGCCCCTTACACACTCCTAGGAGTTCTGGTTCACCCTGAGCTTGCTGGGTAGTTAATAACCATATGAGACTCTAACCCATTCCCAATCTTTCTAAAAAAAAAAAAAAAAAGTTCTGGCTGGATTTAACATTGAAAGGATTTTGCTAATATTTGAATTGTTGTTTTAACCCCTTCCTGCATTATGAATTTTTTATAAATGTCCTATTTGTGCACCTTCAGTGCTAATAGGATGTTTATATACTGTAAGTCAAGCTATTCCACTGTTCCCCTCAGCCCATGGCATGAAGTGGTTAATGTAACTTTCACCTTACAATACATTGCCTATAATGTCTTGAGGCAGTAGAAAATTTAAAGAAGCCTAACCAAAAATGAAAATCATTTCTAAACCCAAAGAAATCAGCCCAATGCAATGGTGTAGCAATGGGGGTTGCAGAGATTGCGACCAGACCAGGGGGCTCGTGGCCCAGCAGGGCCCCATAGGGACCTCACTCAATTGCAGTATTAGCTCTTTATTTGTCCTGTGTTTGTAATAGTCACTTCTATAGATGCTTTGAATAATAGTAATCATTAACAAACTGTTTCTCTTCCCTTCCTTGCACCTCTGACATGTAAGTGTCTTTGGCAGGTGTTGGTACAGCGTATCAATTGTTATGTATAGAGTGCTTGGAGGGGGGGGGGGGGGGGGGTGGTAATGTAAACTTGCACTGGGGCCCAGAGGTCCTTAGCTACACCACTGGCCCAATGAACAGGCTGCATGACATGTCCAAAAGCAGATCATCAAAAGCATTGTAATGTCTTTAAAGTTTTTTTCTTTAAATGCTTTCATTTTCAAAAACTCAATTTTCAAAAGAAGAATTCACAGAACAAATTAATCAGTATAAGGTACCTAAGGGTTCAGTGAGTAACACAGAAGGGCACAGGAAACAGTATTAGTCCAGGCATATGACAAATTGGTTATGGAAAAGCACGTTTTATCAAGGTCTAATCTAAAGCAATGATTAATACACCATGACCATTGTAGTATCATACACTGTAGCTATCAGGAATTGTTGCAAAGCTCAATCCATAAAATTACCATATAACAACGATTTACACAGAAGAAAGGGAAGACTTGAAAACAAGCAAAAGCAAATCTATATTATTGCATCTATTATAATCGGGAGCAGGAAATAATGGCGCACAGCTCCTCCAGAACATTATGGTGCCGTCAATTTAATGTAAAACGCTAATTAGCATTCTGAGATAGTAACAGTGTTATAGCGCAGCAGTAAAGTACTGAACTTTGGTTATTTTTTTGTGCAGGTGCAGGTTCGAATCCAGTCAATGCTCTTATTTTTATTCTTTTCATTTATTGATGCATGCACTGCTATCTGAGAATTAATAAAAGATAAGTTTAAAAAATACTTTTTACGAAAGTCAAAGTTTTGTGTTTTTAATATCCTAGCTACATATATGCAAAGGAAGTGGGAACGCACAATAAAGATGAGAGTTTGCAGCCAGTAATTCCTTGTCTCCTTTTTTACCTTGCATAAGTTATTCAGCTGGGATATTAAAAACACAAAATCTTTACTTCATAAAAAAAGTATATTTAAACTAATCTTTTATCATTGCACAAATAGCAGCGGAATCTCTATCAATTAAATAAAACAAAACAAAAAAAAAGTAACGTTCACAAATTCGAACCTGCAAAAATGTCTTCAAGGACCACTGAGCTACAGCTCCTCCTTACAAATCTGGCTTAACAATACTAAGGCCTCTTTCACACCAAGACGTTGCGTTTTAGGGGACATTAAGGTCGCATAACGTGCCCCTAACGCAACGCATGGTGGTGTTGAAGTTGGACGTCAGATTGAGCTGCGTTATGAGGCTCTTGGTGCTATCCTGGGAAGTCCGGATCTTTTCAATGATTCGGATGATTCAAATCGGATCATTGAAAAGATCCGGATCTTTGAACTGAATCTTTGAATCATTGTACTAGGGAAGCAGGAAGCAGGGGTGCAGCAGAGTGAGAGGTGCAGGAGAATGAGGGTTCTAATGGGGAAGGGAGAGATGCAGCAGGAAGATTGTGCTTGTGCACAGAAGCTGCAGTTCCTGTTTCTTCCAGACATCCACTGTGAACCGAATCCTTCATTGTGATGATTCGGATGATTCGACTCACAAAAAAAGATCCGGATCAAAGATCGGAATCGTTCATGATCTGGACAACACTACAGTGCAGTGAATATTAATTAACCATGTGGCTAGGAACAATAGCGGACTCTCCCCTTACTGAGAATGTGCAAACAGTCTAACGCGGCTAAAACCGCCTATAACGCACAGCATGCTGCACTTTCTTTGAACGTGCAGCGTTACACTGTAATGCAACGTGGGCACTGTGAACAGCCCATTCATTTTTCATTACTGTGAGTTGTGCTGCCTTACAGCCTGCTCTAACCTGCGCCTGTAACGTCCCACTCTGAAAGCAGCCTTATACATCCTTCTATACCACTATGTCACAAAGCACCATCTACTGGTTTGAAATTTGACTGCAAATACCACAGGGCAGCCTGAGTTATTAAAACGGAAAATTACGTTTTAAAGTCTAAAATGCTAAATAGTGTTTTAAGGGCGTTCCGAATCGTGCGCCAATTTTTCCAGGCGCCGCTTTTGACTGTATGCATTATAATCATACCTCTCCCCATAAGCTAGTAGATATTTGGGAAAGAAATGAGAGAGGGAGAAGAAAGAGATCAGAAAAAGAGGAGAAAATGAAAGGACTATCGGATGGAGAGAAGAACACTGATCATTGACTCACAGGGGGTAACGTTTGTAAACATCAGAATCTTTGAACTCATACCAACTTGCCCAGATAAATAGGAACAGGTCCACTTCATCATTGGAAAGGAGAATGATTTCAAAGCGACACACTTTCAAGAAAAATAAACCAAAACAATAATTCGTAATTTCTTCAGATTACTGTTAAAAATGGTCACATCCTAATATGTTTTATACACCCTGATTATTTTGTAGTACTTTATTTTTTCTTTGCATTATGCTTTCTGATTTGTGTTGTGGTTTTTGATCTACTCACTATAAAGTGGATAAAGAAAAGGATTTGCTCCTGTACCTTTGGTCATCCTGTCAAGAATAGACAAAAGCCAGTCTAAGCCAGTTCAATACTTTAAACTATAAACATGGATCATCTAAGAGTCTCTGACTTCTTGGTGCCAGTATTACTGTATAATACTGCATAGAGAATTCTCTCTGAATAAAAAAAACCTCAAGAGACATCCCACAGGCATGAAACTAGCACTCAAATATGAGAGATTTAACAAGCATGGATATATTTGCTAGCACAGCGCCCAGATCCCGGTCACAGTGTCTGCTTCTGTTGCAGTGTCATAGAGTATCTTGGCTGGTCTCCAAAGCCAAGCTGTTTTTCAGTATCTTCTGTAGAAATCCCTGGTAAAATGAATGTCTGCTGTTCTGTAGTCATTTCCAGGGATCTTAGGAAAGACACTTGAAGTAAAAGACCCTGGATGAGAGCTATACGTGCTGCACCACATGCAGTACTAACAGACTGACAAAAAAATCACAGCATCCCCTGATATTTTGTTGCACTATGAAGAAATTTGAAATGAAGCTAAACTTTTCCAGTAAAGTTCACCAGTGGAAGGAAGAGTGACAAAAGTAAAACCTAAGAAAAAGTTTGGTATGGCCCCAAAGCTTCTGACAAACTTCTACTCCGCCACAATCGAATTTGTCCTATGCTCGTCCATCCTGGTGTGGTACTCCAGCTCCTCCGCCAGCGACAGGCTCAAACTGCAGAGGGTCATTAGATCAGCGGAGAAGATCATCGGGAGATCCCTTCCCACTCTAGACCTCCTCTACAGACCTAGGCTGAACTCCAGAGCTTTAAACCTTCTGAACTCTCTCCATGGAAATGCCCATCCCCACCCCAAATATCATGCCCGCACTGAGGCACTCTGCACATAGACGATGCTCCAGCTTAAGTGTATTTTTTTGGTTATTTTGCTGGGTTTTTGTGTGGTACTTATGCCACATTGTCTCCCTCTGTATAAATGCTATATAATGTTCTGTTCCTACTGCATGTCCTGTCCTGTAACTGTAACTATTTCATGTATCAGTACCCCTGTACTTGCCAAACCCAATTCCGGGCACGACCCAGTCATGCTTGGCGAAAATAAAGATTCTGATTCTGGGGAAGAAGAAGAGAAGGGGCGCTCTGAGATTCTTGCCAAAATAACATGGAACACCCATGTTAGGGAGGTCTCACCTGGTTTCAATGTGGCTGTCAATGAGTGCCCAGCCAGATAGCGCCTATGTCCCTCTTATTGCGGCCGGGGACCGAGCTCTCCGAACTCTCAGTGCAGATCTCGTAGATGCAGCCGGCAGCAGGCAGGATGTCATTAGCGTCTTACATTGCCATCATGGATACCAAGACGCCCGCTCGTCACAAGCAGAACTGATGCACGAGTGGTGCCTGGACGTCACAACCATGTCGGGGGGGGGGGGGGGTCAAAAAGGGAGAGGCTGCTGCGGTAGACAGCGGTAATGGAGGCACAATGGGAATTAAAAATTTATCAAAAAAGGAGACCTGTCTTATTTACACATTTTTATTTGCAATGTAAAAATAGTAGCAGAATTCTATGATTGACCTACCTATGATGACCCAGACTACAGAGAGGGTAAGGGGAATGGGGCAATCATTTCTGGCTAAGGGTTGCATACACATTGATAGCTCGATTTTATCGGAGGTAGCTACAAGAGGATTTTAGCAAATCCCAGATCTGCAACCCAGGTTAAATTCCCCCCCCCCACACACACACACCTTCTAAGTGAGTATTTTCTCTCCAGCTGGGAGATACAGAACCACAAACACTCAAGTTGATGGAACCAGCATCTGAAGTCTTCATTTACAAATGAACCTTATATATACTGATGATGGGGAAAAAACAGATCGAACTGGAGTGGAATTGTGAGTTATTTTTGACAATAGGACAGACAGAAAAGACAATAGGGTATGGTTACTGTAAACACTAGTAGAGGTAGAATTGGTTACATGTGTTAGTTTTCAATACAACAGGTTCTTAACGACCGTGCATGAAAAGGTCTTCAGATCTCTGTTAAATTGGCTTTTATGGTTATACACCAAGTGGTTATGCAAATACAGGTTTGTATCCTGTCTCTCAGGAATGCCTTGAATCAATTTATTTTTTCTTGTAAATTGTTAATTTTAATTTATCTGTAAAGCACCATCTGCAGGAATGTGCTGCTGACTAGTCATTGTAAGCAGGGCTGGATTTCTGGCAAGGCCACATAGGCCATGGCCTAGGGCACCAGAAATTTAGGGGCAGCTCAGTGAGGGGCAGTAAAGCTGTTCTATGCAGCCATCCCTATCTTTAAAGACAGCTTTAACCTTTGAACTCTCTGTCCTGTACTTGTGTCATCCATGCAACACCTGTAAGCTCTATCCTGCAGGTACACATCAGCCTAACTCTCATGGTGACACAATGGATCCATCATTAACGAGATGGCAAACATAACAGTTCTTAAGGAAAACATAATTTATAATCTATATGCAAATTACTAAAATAGTTATTGTCTGTGACATCCAATGATGGACAGTAAGGAGAATTCTCATTGGGGCACGCAAAGATAACCATACAGACGGTATAGTTGGCCTTGGGCGGTAAAAAGTACAAATCCGGCCCTGATTGTAAGACATTTTGATGTGCTGTATATCTTTTAATATCAGGGTAATTCAAGCAGCACATTAATAAAACCTTTCACACATGCACAAATAAGGTTGCCTGCAGGGTAAGGACTTGATCCCTCATTTACCAATTTGAGGTCAAGTGCCACACGGACGTGTCCTTGACCAATAGGCTAGTACTGTGTTCTGTTGCTATGTAGAGAGGAGGAGTGATGACAGATGACATGGCAAATTTTGGTGATAGAATTGAGGAGATCAGTGGGTGCATCCTAAACCAGGCTGCATCTGAATGACTACCTGCTTAGGTGTACAGAGCCTTTTATAGGCAGATTACACCCTTGCATTCAAAACAGACAGCTTTACACTAATGGAGGATGTTACTTTCCAAAGCAAGTTGCACGCAATATTTTCCATACTAGACCCTTCCACCACAGTGAGGTCATTCTACTGTAGGGATGGTCGGAAATGCCAATTTCCAATTCAGCAGAAATTCCGATTTCCGCCATAGGATTTCCGATCGGTTTCCGATTTCCGAGTTCAGATTTCCGAGTAGTTTTTTTTGGGGTCATTTTTTGCTTTCTCTGACTGGCCAAATACTTCCAAATTGACTCTGCATTCTCTAAATGGTCCAACGTTTCCAAGTTCTGTGATTGGGCTAAAATTACAGAGTTCGGAATTCCAATTTCCGAGTAGTGTCTTTTTGTCATTTTTTGCATTCTCTGATTGGCCAAATACTTCTGAGTTGTTTCTGCATTCTCTGATAGGTCCATTGATTTCCAGTTCTGTAATTGGGCTAAAATTACCAAAGTGCAGTAATGCAGTATTTCTGCAGTAGTGCAGTATTTCTGCAGAAATCCGATATCCGAGTTCCAATTTCCGATTTCCGATCGGAAATATAACTTAGATTTTTGTAGACAGGAGAGATGGCAGTGCATCCTAAACCAGGCCACATCTGAATGACTACCAGCTTAGGTGTGTAGAGCCTATTATAGGCAGACTGCCTATAGATGCATTGAGGCAGCAGTAAACATGCTAGATTCTTAGTAGAGGTGGCATGTTGATGCTGTCTCTTCCAAACTTAGACTGGGTGTGTATGTGCCTTAAAGCGGTATAAAACCCTGGCATAATATTCAATAAATGTAACGATCGGTGGGCGCAGAGAGTATCTGATTACCGGTGATCTGCAGTATCACCGAAAATACAGATATATACCAGATTATAAGTGAACTGCAGTCTCACCGATAATCCGATATACAACTAACCTCTGATCACCCGAGTAGAGTGTAGTGTTTGGTGTAACTGTAACACTAAGAGGACAAGGCCTCAATGCAGTAAGGAGTACTGCACAGATTCCTTGCGCAGACCTGAGCTCTCCAAGACGGGAGGAGTCAGACTGACAGTAGGAAGGGATATCTGAAAGTGACCCTCAGGAGGAAGGATCGCTAACAGAGCGAGGAACCGCCTCTAACGGTAAGGTCGGTTCTCGAGGTCGGACAAGCCAGGTCGTACACACACGGACAGATAAAGTACAGGATCAGGAGGCAAAGGCAGAGTCAAAGTACAGGCAGGGTTCAGCAACGGGGTATCAGAAATATCGGGGTACAAAATCAGGAGGCAGAAGCAGAGTCAAGGAACGAGCCGGGGTTCGGCAACAGAGTATCAGAAATATTGAGGTACTAGATCAGAGTTCAGGAGGATAGTCAAGGCAGGCAGGAAGTCATAACAGATAATCACAATCAAACTAGTACTTTAGCTATCAACATAATCTATCTTAGTGTAGGATTACAGCTCCAGCTGGTCCCGGCACACTAACGGATCTGACTACGGATCTGGGTGCTCCCACATATGTGATCGCACGCCAGACAAAGAGCAAGTGAACAACCAGCAGTATATATACTCTAGGACCTTTCCAGGACCTCCCTAATTGCTGGTCCAATGAGAGCAGTGGAATTTGTCAGCTGACCCAGCTGGTCAGCCGACACCCTTCTAACTGCTATTTAAACTCTGCCTCTGTGCTCGCGCGCGTGTAAGTCTGAATCTTGGTGGACTATCAGTCCCAGCCACACCAGTACTGTTTTGCAATGTATTTAATGCGGGGGTCGCCTCTGATGTGGATTCCGCCGTTACCAATGCGGATTCCGCCGCACTGCCCATGCGGCATGCGGCGTTTTTTCCGCGTTGTGACGCCATGCTGGACGCGGAAACAGCCGCCTCACCTCGAGAGACGGCGGCTTTTCCGCGTTTCCTTACAGTACCCCCCCCCCCCCGAGGAGTGGACTCCGGACAACTCCCACCAGGTTTCTCGGGGTGTAAGGCATGAAACTCCCTTTTTAATTCGTCTGCATGCATGCGCGTCCCCGGTACCCATTGCCTCTCCTCAATGCCGTACCCTTTCCAGTGCACGAGGTATTGTACCGAGTTTTGTACAGAGCGTGAATCTAGAATCTTCTCCACCTCATATTCGTGTTGGGCATCTACCAAGACAGGAGGAGGAGGAGTGGGACCCACCTGGACTGCTGGCTTAAGAAGGGACACGTGGAAAGACCTCACCCCCCGCATGCTAGAGGGAAGATCAACGGTGTAAGTAACATCATTGACTTTCCTGACAACCGGGAATGGACCCACAAACCTGGGACCAAGCTTATTCGAAGGTTGTCTTAGGGTCAAGTGACGTGTGGACACCCAGACCAAGTCTCCTGGTCGGAACTTCCACTCCAGCGACCGTCTTTTGTCAGCTTGACCCTTCTGACTCAAAAAGGCCTTCTCCAGGTTACTTCTAACCGTCCCCCAAAGGTCCTTCAATGACTTTTGCCAGGCCTCCAGGGCTGGGAAAGGAGTGGAGGCTATAGGTAATGGGGAAAATTTGGGTGATCTCCCCGTCACCACCTGAAAAGGAGAGAATCCGGAGGACGAGTTTTTTAAATTATTCTGGGCAAATTCTGCGAAGGGCAGAAATCTGACCCAATCGTCCTGCGCCTCTGCCACATAACACCTTAAAAATTGCTCTAAAGACTGATTTATTCTCTCAGTCTGGCCGTTGGTCTGTGGGTGATAGCCCGATGAAAAAGACAGCTTTATGCCCATGAGGTGGCAAAAAGCTTTCCAAAACCGTGAGACAAATTGGACTCCCCTGTCTGAAACTATGTCTTCGGGAATGCCATGTAAACGGAAGACATGAGTGATAAACAACTCGGCCAATTCCTGAGCCGAGGGGAGTCCTTTCAAAGGCACAAAGTGGGCCATCTTACTAAAGCGGTCGACTATCACCCAAATGACCGCCATACCTTCAGACCTGGGAAGCTCGCCCACAAAATCCATGGACAGGTGGGTCCACGGCTCATTCGGGGTGGGCAAAGGCTGCAACGTACCGACAGGTGCCAGCCGGGAGGGTTTACTCTTGGCACATATCAAACACTCTTTTACGTATTCCTTACAATCCGCTGCCAAGGAAGGCCACCAGGCGCATCTGGCTATCAGATCCTGTGTTCTGGATGCCCCAGGATGCCCTGCGTTCTTATGTGCATGAAACATCTCAAGAACCTGCAGGCGAAAAGGCAGAGGAACGAACAGGACCCCTGCGGGCTTCCCTTCCGGAATGTCTTGCTGAAAGGGAGCCAATGTCTCCCTCCAATCCTCCCAAGTTTCAGTGGCTGCCAGTATTAATTTCTGGGGAATAATGGTCTCTGGAATGGAGGGCTGTGCTGTCTCTGACTCAAAACATCTGGCTAGAGCATCCGCCTTAACATTCTTGCTCCCTGGGGTGTACGTAATAATGAAACTAAACCTGGAGAAGAACAACGACCATCGAGCCTGGCGAGGGCTCAACCTCTTAGCCTCCTCGATGTACTCTAGGTTTTTGTGATCGGTGTAAACCGTGATGGTATGCTCAGCTCCCTCTAACCAGTGTCGCCATTCCTCGAAAGCCAATTTGATGGCCAAGAGCTCGCTGTTGCCAATATCGTAATTCCTCTCTGCAGGGGAGAACCTGCGAGAGAAATACGCACACGGGTGCATTTTACCCTGCAAGCCTGACCGCTGTGACAGCACAGCCCCCACCCCAACCTCCGAGGCATCCACCTCCACAATGAACGGGAAAGAGGCATCCACATGTCTGAGGATGGGTGCTGAACAGAATAGGCCCTTCAGGGTGGCAAAAGCATGTAAAGCCTCAGGAGACCAGTGAGTGGTATCTGCCCCCTTCTTAGTGAGGCAGGTAAGGGGAGCAATGACAGTGGAGTACCCCTTTATAAACCGTCTATAGTAGTTGGCGAAGCCAAGAAAGCGCTGAAGGGATTTCAACCCAACCGGCTGTGGCCACTCCAGAACAGCGGAGACCTTGGCAGGATCCATAGACAGGCCTGTGGTGGAAATTATGTACCCCAAGAACGCAACAGATGTTACTTCGAAGATGCACTTCTCAAGCTTTGCGTATAACGAGTTCTGCCTTAACTGATTTAACACAAACCTCACATGGTTTCTATGTTCAGTGAGGTTGTTGGAGAAGATAAGAATATCATCAAGATAAACTAGTACAAATTTCCCCAACACCTCCCGGAATACCTCGTTAATGAGTTCCTGAAAAACGGCCGGAGCATTACATAACCCGAAGGGCATCACCAGGTACTCATAATGCCCGTCTGGTGTATTAAAGGCCGTCTTCCACTCATCGCCCCTTCTTATACGTATCAAATTGTACGCGCCCCGCAAATCTAGCTTAGAAAAAATCTTAGCGTCAGTAACCTGAGTGAACAAATCATCTATCAGTGGCAACGGATAGCGATTCTTTATAGTAATCTTGTTGAGACCGCGATAATCGATGCAGGGTCGCAGGCCTCCGTCTTTCTTTTTGACAAAAAAGAACCCTGCTCCAGCAGGTGACCGGGACGGGCGAATGAAACCCTTGGCCAAATTTTCACGGATGTACTCCTGCATGGCCAATTTTTCGGGCCCTGATAGATTGTACAAGTGACCCCGGGGGGGAACACAACCTGAACGGAGATCAATGGGACAATCGAAAGGACGATGTGGGGGCAATTTATCAGCTGCCTTGGGACAGAACACATCGGAAAATTCAGAATACTGATCTGGTACCCCTTCCACCTGAAATCTGGTTTGCCCCAAGGTCAACTTCCCCAAACACCGCTGAAAACGAGGTGACCAAGTGGTTAACTGACCCGTGGCCCAGTCTATTTGAGGTGAATGAAGTTGCAACCACGGCATGCCTAGGATAATAGTTGAGGTAGACATGTGCAGTACAAAAAACGATAATTGTTCCCCATGCAGTACCCCTATGGTGACTTTCACCTCCGGGGTCTGCGACAGAGCACGATTCCGTTGTAGAGGGGAATCGTCTACTGCCGTGACCTGAATGGGGGGTGTCACAGGAGTGAGCGGAATACCCAACTCCTGAGCAAACTTAAAGTTCATAAAATTGGCCGCTGAGCCTGAGTCAATGAAAGCCTCAGTGGCCACAGATTTCTTCTCCCATGTAACTGTACAAGGGAGAAGCAATTTCTTTTCTTTAAGGGGTGCAAGTGGCGTGCCTAGGGTGTCACCCCCCACTACTCCTAGGCAAATTTGTTTCCCGACTTGTTCGGGCAGTTGATCCATCATTCTCCGCCTTTGCTCCACCTGGGTCAATTTCGAACAACCAATCTGCATTGGTTCGGGTGGAGGCAAGGCCGGAGGAGATGAGACAGATGGAGATGGCGTTACTAAGGGTGCAGCGGAGGGTGCCACATATGATGTTACCCTGGCACGGTGACTGCCCCGAATCTGCCTCTGATGGCGTAATCGACGGTCGACTCTAATGGCCGATGTGATGGCCTCATCGACTGTCCTGGGCTCGGGCAAGGTTAGCATTAAATCGGAGACCTCCTCCGACAACCCAGACAAGAAGTAATCCATGAGGGCAAAATTATCAAATCTGGCCGTGACTGACCATCTGCGAAATTCTGCCGCGTAATCCTCGACTGAACCCCTGTCTTGCCGCAAAAGTTTGAGCTTCCGCTCAGAGGTTGCCGCAAGGTCAGGGTCGTCGTAAATTACGGCCATGGCCTTAAAGAATTCCTCTTCCGAGGTCAGAGCAGTATCGGTAGGAGGCAGGTTGTATGCCCATGACTGGGAGTCACCAGTCAGCAAAGTTTTAATAAAGGTGACCCGTTGGGTCTCAGTCCCCGAGGATCGGGGTCTCAACTCGAAGTACGATAACACTCTACTCTGAAAATTCCGGAAGTCAGACGTGTGGCCGGAAAATTTATCTGGTACGGGCATACGTATGTCAGCACTAGGAGGGGATCGCACTGAATCAACTGACGTCTGGAGGGTTCGCACAGAGCCTGATAGGACATCAATCATAGTCTTGTGGCTACCCAGCACTTGGTTGATGTTTTCCACCGAAGTGGCAAGTGCGCCCAGACGGTCAGTGTGTGCGTCCATTTGCATATTTTGGGTCTGGCGTTCTGTAACGATCGGTGGGCGCAGAGAGTATCTGATTACCGGTGATCTGCAGTATCACCGAAAATACAGATATATACCAGATTATAAGTGAACTGCAGTCTCACCGATAATCCGATATACAACTAACCTCTGATCACCCGAGTAGAGTGTAGTGTTTGGTGTAACTGTAACACTAAGAGGACAAGGCCTCAATGCAGTAAGGAGTACTGCACAGATTCCTTGCGCAGACCTGAGCTCTCCAAGACGGGAGGAGTCAGACTGACAGTAGGAAGGGATATCTGAAAGTGACCCTCAGGAGGAAGGATCGCTAACAGAGCGAGGAACCGCCTCTAACGGTAAGGTCGGTTCTCGAGGTCGGACAAGCCAGGTCGTACACACACGGACAGATAAAGTACAGGATCAGGAGGCAAAGGCAGAGTCAAAGTACAGGCAGGGTTCAGCAACGGGGTATCAGAAATATCGGGGTACAAAATCAGGAGGCAGAAGCAGAGTCAAGGAACGAGCCGGGGTTCGGCAACAGAGTATCAGAAATATCGAGGTACAAGATCAGAGTTCAGGAGGATAGTCAAGGCAGGCAGGAAGTCATAACAGATAATCACAATCAAACTAGTACTTTAGCTATCAACATAATCTATCTTAGTGTAGGATTACAGCTCCAGCTGGTCCCGGCACACTAACGGATCTGACTACGGATCTGGGTGCTCCCACATATGTGATCGCACGCCAGACAAAGAGCAAGTGAACAACCAGCAGTATATATACTCTAGGACCTTTCCAGGACCTCCCTAATTGCTGGTCCAATGAGAGCAGTGGAATTTGTCAGCTGACCCAGCTGGTCAGCCGACACCCTTCTAACTGCTATTTAAACTCTGCCTCTGTGCTCGCGCGCGTGTAAGTCTGAATCTTGGTGGACTATCAGTCCCAGCCACACCAGTACTGTTTTGCAATGTATTTAATGCGGGGGTCGCCTCTGATGTGGATTCCGCCGTTACCAATGCGGATTCCGCCGCACTGCCCATGCGGCATGCAGCGTTTTTTCCGCGTTGTGACGCCATGCTGGACGCGGAAACAGCCGCCTCACCTCGAGAGACGGCGGCTTTTCCGCGTTTCCTTACAATAAAAACATGTTTTCCTACATTTTACATGCCATACAGTTATCATATTTGCTTTTGTGCATAAGTATTATTATTCAATTAGAAATTACAAGTTCCCAAAGTACATTTTTTTTGCCCTGAGAGCTGCCTTTGCATTTTATTCATAACTGATTTATTCATCTTGAATTTTGAGCAGAAATGCTTTCTGAGTGTTTGTCTGTGTTCAGGAGAGTCTGCACAGTCAGAGAATATTTCACAATCCTCACTTGATACAATTAAGTAAACACAAGATAACATTATCTCCAGTTCGGATCCATCCAGCTTTCACTGCGGGGAACTGGTAAGTCCTGTGTTTAACTAATTGAATGCTGTTCTAGTAAAAAAAAAATGGTGGTAGTATATAATATGCTGTAAATAATACTTTAGAACAAAGAAGACATGCTGGGTTTCATTCCGCTTTAACTTGTACAAGACAAGACATAGAACATTTATATTGCGCTTTTCTCCTGGTGGATTCAAAGCATCGGAGCTGCAGCCACTAGGACACACTCTATAGGCAGTAGCAGCATTACAGAGTCTTGCCCAAGGACTCTACTGAACAGGTGCTGGATTACTGAATTGAGCCCTGGTCTCCTGTGTCAGAGTCAGAGCCCTTAACCAGTACACTATCCAGCCATTTGCCCTTTGTTTTAGATGATCTTATAGAGACAGCACTAAAGTCTATGAAAAAGCCTATGAAAAAGCAAACATATATATAACCTTCCACAGATATACATACAATAAAGTTGCACTCACGTAAAGGAAACTTTTTTTAATAGGACATAAATGTGATGTTATCCCGACCCAGGGTTTCAGCATACATAGGGATAGTACTGAGTAACTTTCTTGATACACCATACAATTTTACAGGGCGATTGTTTTCATTCACCTGCGAGGGATTTATTTATAGCCTCCATATGTTGTTGCACTGAAATTTGGTGGGGGGGGGGGGATGGGGGGGGCACTGTTTGCTTTTGTGGTTCTAGTGTGTGGGGGATTAGGTCATCTCATGGTTGTTCCTGGCAGCATAGTAAAATCCCACCTTTGTTACAATTAAAAACAAATGCTAGGACATGCCTCATGGACACCTTAGTCCATTTGTAATTTAATGCTATTAAAAATCATGTTTTAATTTCAGTTTGCAGACAGCTGTGCATGTTTCCAAAAATGCCTGGATACTCAACTGCCAATATATTGGCAGTTAAACTCATTTGGTTTTCAGTTATGTGGTATAACAACAGAGGGGCCAAGTAGAGTAAAATTAGTTAAAATTGTTAAAAAGGGGGAAGTGGGTGGACTCACCTCCCTTCTGAAAAAATGGCCAGACAACGGGCAGGTTACTTCAAGTTTAAAGTAACATTTATTATGAGCTCCAAAAGTGCAATGCGTTTCATGGGTAACAGTCCCGCTTCTTCAGGCAAACAATTTTTGGAGGGAGCAAAGTCGGGTCAAGAGCCAGATATAGCGCCTCTGAAATAACCTGCCCGTTGTCTGGCCATTTTTTCAGAAGGGAGGTGAGTCCACCCACTTCCCCCTTTTTAACAATTTTAACTAATTTTACTCTACTTGGCGCCTCTGTTGTTATACCACATAACTGTTTAGTCCACCCTTGGTGGAGGGGTGTATTCCCATTTCCTTCTATCTACAGAGAGCGACTTCTTAACCCTGAGTGGGGTCAGGTTACAATTCTCCCCGCCTGCTTATCCAGTGGTTGCCTTGGAGGCGACCCGTCCTTGTGAGTATAACCATTGTGTGTGTTTGCATCAGACATCACCTCATTAACATACTACACCATATTGGGCTCTCGGTTCTCCCCCTTTCTTTCATTTGGTTTTCAATACCACTTGTAAGATGATGATACACAAATGTACATCTCAGCCTCCAACATTACCGCCCCATGTTCCTGACTGCTTGTCTGCTATATCCTCTGTCATGACCTCTCGCTTCTTAAAACGTAATGAGGTTGATTCACTAAGCTGTGCTGCTACATCTTAATGACAGCAGAGAGTGTTATAATTACCTGCGCACGCAATGCAGCCATACCGTGTGCACAGGGCCGGTTCTCTCATGATGCAAGGTGAAACATTTGCATCAGGCGCAGAGAATACAGGGGCAGCATATTTGTATTGTGTTTAAGCTAACAGCATGCAGTCAGAGTAGGAAGAGAATCTAGAGGGCGAGGTGAAGAGATCATCATTGGGGAAAAGCAGCTCGTTGTGCGGTGTGAGGAGTCTGACAGTGAGTGAGTTTCAGACAAGTTTGACTCAGGCAGCAAAAAGTCTAGAAGTGGCCCTGCATGTGCAGTTAAGGTTTGACAGTCAGGTTATTGGGCCAATCAAAGTGCAGGAATATCGTACTTTGAAGCTACTGGACCCGCCGGGCTCTAGGCGGGTTCAGTGGAGCATTCGTTAAGTATAACGAAGCGCTCTTTAAACTATTTGAGTCAAGCGTAATTTAACTGCACAAGCTATGCCTGCATAGCGTGGGCAGCAAATTATAACACTCACTGATGTCATTAAGTTTAGTGAATCAACCTCCATATGAGTAAAACAGAAGTAATCATCTTTCCACTGTCTCTACCTCTCTTCCTGATCCAACAATTAATGTTCATAACACCCTATAACTTCATTGCTTACGAGTAATTTTTGACTCCTCACTTTCATTTATTCCTTACATTCTCTTCCTAACTAGCTCCTCCTGTCATCTCCAACTCAAAAACATATCTCGCATCCGACCTTTTTTCACTCAGGACAGCTGGGCAGTGAGTATTAGAGATGGCCCGAACCTCCGATTTAGAGATGGCCCAAACCGCAATGGACTTCAATGGGGAGGCGAACTTTGAAAACTAGAAACATTTATGCTGGCCACAAAAGTGATGGAAAAGATGTTTCAAGGGGTCTAACATCTGAGTTTTTGCATGAAGCAGTGGGATACATGCCAAAAGTCCCGGGGAAAAATCTGGATTTGACACACAGCAACGTTTTAAGGGCAGAAATCACATTTTATTGCTAAATTGGAGGCCTACATTGCTTTAAAACATCTTGCATGTGTATACATCAATCGGGGAGTGTAATTAGTGTACTGCTTCACACTGACAGACCAAACGCACTGTGTAACGCATGGCAAACAGCTGTTTGTGTAGTGACGGCCGTGCTGGACTACTGCGCACCATGGCGAGATTGCTCTTCCGCACTCAGTGATGTCAGGTAATGTCTGACTGCCTTATCAACTTTCAATGGTTCTTTTTCTACCAAGCTTACAAGTTAAAGCTTACACCTATTTTTTTAAATTTCTGCTAGCTGTTCAGTACCTGTAACGAGAATCTGTTATGGAGGGCAAGTCTGCCATTCATTCAACTGTGTGAAACTATCGATGGTACTTTCTCAGTACCATGGTGACCACGGGTAATGGCCGGAGAATCGGGGTTTGATTCCAGTCCGGAGTGGGAGCCTGATAAATGGCTACCACCACACATCCAAGTAAGGACCCATTTGCTGTATAAGTAATGTACCTGCCCTGACCTTGCTTTGCAGACCAGGCATCTGTGGTAAGATGGACCCTTGACCCAGCGCAAGACGAACCAAATCGAAAGCATTTGCCAAGAATGTGTTATGGAGGGCAATTCTGCCATTTATTCAACTGTGTGAAACTTTTGATGGTACTTTCTTAGTACCATGGTGACCACGGGTAATGGCCGGGAAATCCTGGTTCGATTCCGGTCCGGAGTGGGAGCCTGAGAAACGGCTACCACCACCACACATCCAAGGAAGGCAGCAGGCACGCTGTGGGCAAAGGAGCAGGAACGGCTACCACCACACATCCAAGGAAGGCAGCAGGCACGCTGTGGGCAAAGGAGCAGGAATGGCTACCACACATCCAAGGAAGGCAGCAGGCATGGCATTTAAGTTCCGAGGTAGTGACAAAAAAATAATACAGAAGGACTTTCGAGGCCCTGCTGTATATGAGACGAATCAACTTTAAATCCTTTAACGACAATCTGTTATGGAGGGCAAGTCTGCCAACCATTCAAGTGAAAGGTATGCACTGACTGCCAGGTATAAAACAATGTGCAGTCACAGATGCAGTGAAAGGGATGCAGTGACTGCAAACAGCTGTTTGTGTAGTGACGGCCGTGCAGCACTGGTGCACACCATGGCGAGAGTGCAGGTGATGGCGGCTTTCCAGCCCATATTGTCGGGCTGAGGTAGCTCAATGACAGAACAACAGTGACTGTCCAGCTGATCGAATTTGGTCTGTACACAATGAAGCAATGACCTTATTATCTTGTGTGCGCCCCCCCCACCGAGACACTCATATAGCCGGCGGTCATTGCTTCATTGTGATATACAAGCCCCTTCACCGCGGCAAGGTAACGATCATGAAGGGGAATCGGCACATGTACATACCTTTTTTTTGTTGTTGTTGCAGCTGCAGTGCAGCCAAAAAAATTAGGCAGGCATGTACACACACCAGAAAAATTATTATAGCAGCTGCTGCTAGCAGCGGTCTTAAAAATTCAGGAATCTGCCTGGTGTCCTGGACACTGTTGGTGGTGGCAGAGAAGGCAGTCAAGCGGCCTGCTGCAGGCAGAGATGCTGTGTGGGGAGCGACTTAGTCTTGGGGCAGGCAGCCAGTCACAAGGCGTGCAGGCAGAGATGCTGTGTGTGTGGACTGACTTAGTCTTCGGGCGGGCAGTGGCCCTCCAGGATCCATGCCTCATTTATTTTGATAAAGGTGAGGTACTGAACACTTTTGTGACTTAGGCGACTTCTCTTTTCAGTGACAATGCCTCCAGCTGCGCTAAAAGTCCTTTCTGACAGGACACTTGAGGCAGGGCAAGACAGAAGTTGGATGGCAAATTGTGACAGCTCTGGCCACAGGTCAAGCCTGCGCACCCAGTAGTCTAAGGGTTCATCGCTGCTCAGTGTCTACATCCACACTTAAGGCCAGGTAGTCATCTAACTGCCGGTCTACGCGTTGGTGGAGGGTGGATCCGGAAGGGCTAAGGCGATGGCGTTGGACTAAAGAATGTCCGACATCGCCATGAGATCGCTGGAGCATCCTGTCCTTGCCTGCGTGGACATGGGAGGAGGATTACTGGCAGTGGTACCTTTATTCCGTTGTGCTGTGACATCACCCTTAAAAGCACTGCAAAGCATAGTTGCCAGCTTGTTCTGCATGTGCAGCATCCTTTCTGCCTTCAGGTGAGTTGGTAACATCTCCACCACTTTGTGTCTAGTAGCGTGGCCACTAAGTACAGCTCGTTCCTCTTGAGTTTTTTTTTAATACGGGGGTCCCTCAACAGGCTGGACAGCATGAAAGACACCATCTGCACAAATTTGGATCCAGACGTACTATCCATCTCCTCTTGTTCTTCCTCAGTGATGTCAGGTAAGTTCTCCTCCTCCCCCAGCCATGAACAATACCACGGGAATGTTGAGCAGCACAAGCCCCCTGTGATGGCTGCTGAGGTTGTTCTTCTGCCGCCTCCTCCTCCTCCAAAAAAAACCCCACCTTCCTCCTCATCTGAGTCTGACTCCTCTTCCCCATATGACTCTTCCTCCTCCCCCCCCCCTCTGTGCTGCCGCAGGCGTTGATGAAACATCTGGTTCTGATGAGAATTGATCCCACAACTCTTCCTCCAGTTCCTGTTCATGCTCGTCCACAGCTTGATCCACCACTCTACGCACGGCACACTCCAGGAAGAAAGCATACGGGATCAAGTCGCTGATGGCGCCTTCACTGAGACTCACTAGGTTTGTCACCTCCTCAAATGGCCGCATGAGCCTGCAGGCATTTCGCATGAGTGTCCAGTTCTTTAGCAAGAACATCCCTATCTCCCCAGAGTATGTCCTTCTACTGTAGTTGTGGAGATGCTGGGTGACGGCTTTCTCCTGTTGTAGCAGGCGGTCGAACGTCAGCAGGGTCGAATTCCAGTGAGTCGGGCTATTGCAAATCAAGTGTCTCACCGGCAAGTTGTTTCTCTGCTGAATATCCGCAAAACGTGTCATGGCTGTGTAAGACCATCTGAAATGCCCACATAACTTCCTGGCCTGCTTCAGGACGTCCTGTAAGCCTGGGTACTTAGACACAAATCTCTGAATGATGAGATTCAGCACATGTGCCATGCAGGGAACATGTGTCAACTTTCCCAAATTCAAAGCCAAAATAAGATTGCTGCCGTTGTCACACACCACGTTGCTGATCTCCAGTTGGTGCGGGGTCAGCCACTGATCCACCTGTTTGTTAAGTGTAGCCAGGAGAGCTGCTCCAGTGTGACTCTCCGCTTTGAGGCAAGACATGTCCAAGATGGCGTGACACAGTCTTACCTGGCATGCAGCATAGGCCCTGGGGAGCTGGGGCTGTGTAGCTGGAGAGGAGATTGCAGCACCAGTAGAGTTGAACTGCCACTCAGCCAAGGAAGAGGAGGATAACGACAGTGAAGAGGATGTAGCAGGAGAAGAGGAGGTGGCAGGAGGCCTGCCTGCAAGCCATGGAGGTGTCACAAGTTCCGCTGCACAGCCACGTACTCCCTGCTTGCCAGCGGTCACCAGGTTGACCCAATGGGCTGTGTAAGTAATGTAGTGGCCCTGACCATGCTTGGCAGACCAGGCATCCGTGGTCAGATGGACCCTTGACCCAACACTGTGTGCCAGAGATGACACCACTTGCCTCTCAACTTCATGGTACAGTTTGGGTATCGCTTTTTTAGAGAAATAATTGCGGCCTGGTATATTTCACTGCGGTGTCCCAATGGCCACAAATTTTCGGAAGGCCTCAGAGTCCACCAGCTGGTATGGTAACAGCTGGCGAGCTAACAGTTCCGCCAAGCCAGCTGTCAGACGCCAGGCAAGGGGGTGACTGGCAGAAATTTGCTTCTTCCACTCAAAGATTTCCTTTAAGGACACCTGGCTGCTGTGGGCAGAGGAGCAGGAACCGCTTAAAGGGAACCTAAACTGAGAGGGATATGGATGTTACCTTTTAAATAATACCAGTTGCCTGACTCTCCTGTTGATCAATTTGCTGCAGTAGTATCTGGATCTCACACCTGAAACAGGCATGCAACTAATCCAGTCTGACTTCAGTCAGAGCTCCTGATCTGCATGCTTGTTGAGGGACTGTGGCTAAAAGTATTAGAAACATGGTTAGTAGGAGAGTCAGGCAACTGGTATTATTTTAAAAGGAAAAATCCATATCCTTCTCAGTTTAGGTTCCCTTTAAGGTGAGAGGCGGAGTGGAGGAGGGTGGCTGTGAAGGTGCAAGGGATAAAGCTGCTGCAGATGTTGCACCTGAAGGAGGAAAAGAAGAAGGATGGCTTTTCTTTTGTGTGCTGCTTTTCCTCTGGTGCTTTTCCCATTGCAGTTTGTGCCTTATCTCCATGTGCGTTCATAAGGCAGTTGTCGCTACACGGCTGTTGGCCTTTCCACGGCTCAATTTTTGAAGGCAGAGAGAACAGATGGCATTGCTCTGATCTAAGGCAGACACACTAAAAAATTTCCTAACCGCTGAGCCCCCCTGGGGTGATGGCACTATAGTGGCATCAGCAGCTGACGTTGAAGAGCATGTTGGCTGGCTGTCCATAGGTGGCGATACATGGCGCCGGACACTGCCACCAGCTGTTTCTGATGATGAGCTCCACCTGCTTCTTTCAGGAACTCGTCTCCTCCTACTCCTCTCTGACTCCCCCTTTGAACTGTCCCCTGTTTATCTCCTCTATTGGGAACCCACGTGGCATCCGTATCAGCATAATCATCATAATCATCCTCCCCAGCTTCGTTAGCCTCAGACAACTCATAAACTGCACCAACAGCAGGTACTTCATCATCCTCCTCCTCAACGTTACGTTATAGTGTCGCCTAACTCAGACATATGAGGTGGTGTAACTTGCTTAGCGCCTTCATCTTGTTGTAACAATAATGGCTGTGAATCAGTGATTTCCCCACCAAATAACTCCTGCAAAGTGTCAAGTGTAGCGGATGTGGTGCTTGTAGTAGCGCTGGTGGCTGCGGAAGATGAGGTGTTCTGTGTTAAATAGTCAACCACGTCCTGACAATCTTGGGAGTTGATGGGACGTGACTTCTCCTGAGAGCACTGTACTTTGGTCCAGGGCCGCACGAAATCACATCAGCATGACCTCAAACAAACCTGCCAGGTGTCCTTCCTCTGGGTCTGCCACTACCTTTTTTGTCCATATCGGGGGGAATGAAGTGAAAGGTATGCACTGACTTGACTAATACAATGTGCAGTCACACAGGCGCAGTTAACAGGTATGCGCGGAGTGGTATATCACACTGCGTGCACTCACGTAGGTAGGTGGGTGCATTGAACAGGTAGGTATATGCAGTGATGGGTATTACAAATGTGAGGCTGGGACACACATGTACCATGAACAGGTACAGTGACTGGTGGTATTAAATATCACACTGGGTGCACTCACGTAGATAGGTGGGTGCACTGAACAACAGGTAGGTATATGCAGTGCTGCTGGGTATTACAAATGTGCACCTGTCAGACACACACACACAGGCACCGTGAACAGGTGCAATGACTGGTGGTATAACAATGCATGCGCTCACGTAGGTAGGTAGGTAGGTAGGTGGTTGCACTGAACCGTGAACAGGTGCAGTGATTGGGATGGGATTACAAATGTGCAGCTGCCTGTCGCACACACAGGTAGTCACTGAATGTGCTGGGCCTGGCAGTGGCACAGTAGAAATTACCACCAAGGGGCCAAAGGCCAGCTGCGACTGACTGACAGGGCTGTATATAATGCAAGTGGGCCACACAAAAAAAAAAAATAGATCACAAGAACAAGATTAGCTCTCAAAAGAGCTGTTGAGGGGTGCTTTTTTAGCATTAACCACTTGAGGACCTAGGGCTTTCTACCCCTTAAGGACCGGCCACTTTTTTTCCATTCAGACCACTGCAGCTTTCACGGTTTATTGCTCGCTCATACAACCTACCACCTAAATGAATTTTGGCTCCTTTTCTTGTCACTAATAAAGCTTTCTTTTGGTGCTATTTAATTGCTCCTGCGATTTTTACTTTTTATTATATTCAGCAAAAAAGACATGAATTTTGGCAAAAAAATGATTTTTTTAACTTTCTGTGCTGACAGTTTTCAAATAAAGTAAAATTTCTGTATACATGCAGCGCGAAAAATGTGGACAAACATGTTTTTGATAAAAAAAAACCCATTCAGCGTATATTTATTGGTTTGGGTAAAAGTTATAGCGTTTACAAACTATGGTGCAAAAAGTGAATTTTCCCATTTTCAAGCATCTCTGACTTTTCTGACCCCCTGTCATGTTTCATGAGGGGCTAGAATTCCAGGATAGTATAAATACCCCCCAAATGACCCCATTTTGGAAAGAAGACATCCCAAAGTATTCACTGAGAGGCATAGTGAGTTCATAGAAGATATTAATTTTTGTCACAAGTAAGCGGAAAATGACACTTTGTGACACGAAAAAAAAAAAAAAAGTTTCCATTTCTTCTAACTTGCACCAAAAAAAAATGAAATCTGCCACGGACTCACCATGCCCCTCTCTGAATACCTTGAAGGGTCTACTTTCCAAAATGGGGTCATTTGTGGGGTGTGTTTACTGTCCTGACATTTTGGGGGGTGCTAAATTGTAAGCACCCCTGTAAAGCCTAAAGGTGCTCATTGGACTTTGGACCCCTTAGCGCAGTTAGGCTGCAAAAAAGTGCCACACATGTGGTATTGCCGTACTCAGGAGAAGTAGTATAATGTGTTTTGGGGTGTATTTTTACACATACCCATGCTGGGTGGGAGAAATATCTCTGTAAATGACAATTTGTTAATTTTTTTTACACACAATTGTCCATTTACAGAGTTATTTCTCCCACCCAGCATGGGTATGTGTAAAAATACACCCCAAAACACATTGTACTACTTCTCCTGAGTACGGCGATACCACATGTGTGGCACTTTTTTGCACCCTAACTGCGCTAAAGGGCCCAAAGTCCAATGAGTACCTTTAGGATTTCACAGGTCATTTTGCGGAATTTGATTTCCAGACTACTCCTCACGGTTTAGGGCCCCTAAAATGCCAGGGCAGTATAGGAACCCCACAAATGACCCCATTTTAGAAAGAAGACACCCCAATGTATTCCGTTAGTAGCATAGCGAGTTCATAGAAGATTTTATTTTTTGTCAAAAGTTAGCGGAAAATTGATTTTTATTGTTTTTTTCACAAAGTGTCATTTTCCACTAACTTTTGACAAAAAATAAAATCTTCTATGAACTCACCATACTCCTAACGGAATACCTTGGGGTGTCTTCTTTCTAAAATGGGGTCATTTGTGGGGTTCCTATACTGCCCTGGCATTTTAGGGGCCCTAAACCGTGAGGAGTAGTCTGGAAATCAAATTCCGCAAAATTACCTGTGAAAGCCTAAAGGTGCTCATTGGACTTTGGGCCCTTTAGCGCAGTTAGGGTGCAAAAAAGTGCCACACATGTGGTATCACCGTACTCGGGAGAAGTAGTACAATGTGTTTTGGGGTGAATTTTTACACATACCCTTGCTGGGTGGGAGAAATATCTCTGTAAATGGACAATTGTGTGTAAAAAAATCAAAAGATTGTCATTTGCAGAGGTATTTCTCCCACCCAGCATGGGTATGTGTAAAAATACACCCCAAAACACATTGTACTACTTCTCCCGAGTACGGCAATACCACATGTGTGGCACTTTTTTGCACCCTAACTGCGCTAAAGGGCCCAAAGTCCAATGAGCACCTTTAGGCTTTCACAGGTCATTTTGCGGAATTTGATTTCCAGACTACTCCTCACGGTTTAGGGCCCCTAAAATGCCAGGGCAGTATAGGAACCCCACAAATGACCCCATTTTAGAAAGAAGACACCCCAAGGTATTCCGTTAGGAGTATGGTGAGTTCATAGAAGATTTTATTTTTTGTCACAAGTTAGCGGAAAATGACACTTTGTGAAAAAAACAATACAAATCAATTTTCCGCTAACTTTTGACAAAAAATAAAATCTTCTATGAACTCACCATACTCCTAACGGAATACCTTGGGGTGTCTTCTTTCTAAAATGGGGTCATTTGTGGGGTTCCTATACTGCCCTGGCATTTTAGGGGCCCTAAACCGTGAGGAGGAGTCTGGAAATCAAATTCCGCAAAATGACCTGTGAAAGCCTAAAGGTGCTCATTGGACTTTGGGCCCTTTAGCGCAGTTAGGGTGCAAAAAAGTGCCACACATGTGGTATCACCGTACTCGGGAGAAGTAGTACAATGTGTTTTGGGGTGAATTTTTACACATACCCATGCTGGGTGGGAGAAATATCTCTGTAAATGGACAATTGTGTGTAAAAAAATCAAAAGATTGTCATTTGCAGAGGTATTTCTCCCACCCAGCATGGGTATGTGTAAAAATACACCCCAAAACACATTGTACTACTTCTCCCGAGTACGGCAATACCACATGTGTGGCACTTTTTTGCACCCTAACTGCGCTAAAGGGCCCAAAGTCCAATGAGCACCTTTAGGCTTTCACAGGTCATTTTGCGGAATTTGATTTCCAGACTACTCCTCACGGTTTAGGGCCCCTAAAATGCCAGGGCAGTATAGGAACCCCACAAATGACCCCATTTTAGAAAGAAGACACCCCAAGGTATTCCGTTAGGAGTATGGTGAGTTCATAGAAGATTTTATTTTTTGTCAAAAGTTAGCGGAAAATGACACTTTGTGAAAAAAACAATACAAATCAATTTTCCGCTAACTTTTGACAAAAAATAAAATCTTCTATGAACTCACCATACTCCTAACAGAATACCTTGGGGTGTCTTCTTTCTAAAATGGGGTCATTTGTGGGGTTCCTATACTGCCCTGGCATTTTAGGGGCCCTAAACCGTGAGGAGGAGTCTGGAAATCAAATTCCGCAAAATGACCTGTGAAATCCTAAAGGTACTCATTGGACTTTGGGCCCTTTAGCGCAGTTAGGGTGCAAAAAAGTGCCACACATGTGGTATCGCCGTACTCGGGAGAAGTAGTACAATGTGTTTTGGGGTGTATTTTTACACATACCCATGCTGGGTGGGAGAAATAACTCTGTAAATGAACAATTGTGTGTAAAAAAATCAAAAGATTGTCATTTACAGAGGTATTTCTCCCACCCAGCATGGGTATATGTAAAAATACACCCCAAAACACATTGTACTACTTCTCCCGAGTACGGCGATACCACATGTGTGGCACCTTTTTGCACCCTAACTGCGCTAAGGGGTCCAGAGTCCAATGAGTACCTTTAGGCTTTACAGGGGTGCTCAAAATTTACCACCCCGCCCACTTGCCAGGACAGTTAACAAACCCCACAAATGACTCCATTTTGGAAAGAATACACAACAAGGTATTCCATGAGGGGAATGGTGAGGTCATTGAAAATTTTATTTTTTGTCACAAGTTAACGGAAAATGACACTTTGTTAAAAAAAAAAAAAAAAAAAATTCTGCTAACTTGTGACAAAAACTAAAATCTTTTATGAACTCACCGTGCACCTCACATAATACTTTAGGGTGTCCTCTTTCCAAAATGGGGTCATTTGTGGAGTCTGTCCTGGCATTTTAGGGTCTCTGCAATCATTACATGTATGGCCAGTATTAGGAGTTTCTGCTATACTCCTTATATTGGGTATACAAGTAATGCACTCTGGGCTGAAAGGAAAAATGAACGGCAAACATACCTTGCTCCACATCAATGGCAGTGATAACCTCAGGAGAGAGACACCCCGTGCCACCCTGCACTCAGGGTGAGCCACCAACTTATGTGACTGGGCCTCAGAACTTTAGTATACAGCATTATGCCTGTAGGATACAGCAATATGCCTGCCAATAGAGATGACTCTGTGTGGCATTAAAGCATCATCATAGGCCCAAATCACATATAAACCGGGGGTGTCCACACTCAAGGGAAATTCAAACATGCCGTCTTATATCGCCAACCCAGGACAGATCAGCAATATCAAGCATGGAAACCGATCCTTCTTCCCATTTTTATGCTTACCCGTTTGGTCTTCAAGCTTACCTCTCCTCTCCCTGCGACAATGTGCGAAAGACCACTGAGTGTGTGCCTACTCCTGTGTCTGGAGTTCCCTAGGTTCTAATAGTGTACCTGCTCGTGGTACCTCTCAAAACACGGCCCTACGCATAGACCAGGCTGGTCAGGACAGCGGGGACAATAATAAACGGTGTCACTCCTTGTTCCAGCCCTGCTGCAGACACGGCAACGTTTTCTTCGGATGCGTTGACCTGGGGCACACGGAAGCTGATAGGCGTAATGCCTTCCGTGCAGTCGGCTAGTTGCATCTGGGGGGGGGGGGGCCTGGCACCTCCTGGATACAGGATGTCCATAATGATCTCTTCCTGAAATTGGAGGAAAGATCCAGTTCTCCCAGCCTTACTGTAGAGAACAAAGCTGTTGTAAACTGCCAATTGAATCAGATAAAAAGACACTTTCTTATACCAGCGTCTTGTTTTCCGGGTAACTAAATAGGGCGCTAACCTCTGGTCATTGAAGTCCACCCCTCCCATGTTGACATTATATTCGTGGACGACAAGGGGCTTTTCAATGACCGCAGTTGCCCGTTGAATTTGGACTGTCGTGTCTGTGTGAATGGTGGACAGAAAGTAAACGTCCCTCTTGTCCCTCCATTTCACCGCGAGCAGGTCTTCAGTACGCAAGGCGACCCTCTGCCCCCGTAAAAGTCTGGTGGTAACGAGCCGTTGGGGGAAGCCCTGGCGACTAGGCCGCGCAGTGCCACAGCATCGGATTCCTTCTAACTTCAAGTGCTGAAAGAGGGCCACACTTGTGTAATAATTGTCCACAAAAAGATGGTACCCCTTCTGGAACAAGGGTGACACCAAGTCCCACACAACCTTTCCACTGCTCCCCAGGTAGTCAGGGCATCCGACCGGCTCCAATTTTGAGTCTTTTCCCTCATAGACCCTAAAACGACATGTATAGCCTGTGGCCCTTTCACAGAGCTTATACAGTTTCACCCCATACCGGGCGCGCTTGCTTGGGATGTACTGTTTGATGCCAAGGCGCCCGGTAAAGCGTAAGAGGGACTCGTCTACGCAGATGTTCTGTTCAGGGATATAAGCATCTGCAAATGTTGATGACAGGTGGTCTATGAGGGGCCGAATTTTGTGGAGCCGGTCATAAGCAGGGTGGCCCTTTTCATGACAGGTTTTGTCGTCGTTGAAGTGCAGGAAGCGCAGGATGGACTCAAATCGTGTCCTGGACATGGCAGCAGGGTACAAGGGAACATGATTTACTGGGTTCGTAGACCAATACGACCGCAGTACATTCTGTTTCATTAGTCCCAAGTGAAGGATAAGGGCCAAAAAGATTTTAATGTCGGAAACTTGGACTGGTTTCCACCCGAAAGGCTGGGCATACATGCTCTCCGGGTGCTCGGTGATGAATTGTGTGGCTTTACGGTTGGTCTCAACCACAATTAAGTCCAGGAGAACCTGGGTGATGAACAGCTGCAAAAAGTCTAGGGCCGTTCCTAGATGAGCTGTCGCCACCTGGACTCCAGACTGGGCGGTGAAAGGGGGCACTACGGGTGCGGCGGAATCAGGGGATTGCCAATCTGGTTGTGCCAGCACCTCTGGGAGTCTATGGGTACTGGCCCGTCTTCTTCTTGGTGGCTGCGACGGGGGTACTACTGCACTTGCCACCGTACCAGTTTCAACTTCCATGCTGACGCTCACCACTTCGTCAGGGTCTACGGAAGCACTGGCACTAAGTCCAGGAGATGCTGCGCTGCTGGTGCCTGCCTCACCAAGAAAACTATCAACAGCGCTAGCACCACCCTGCTGCCCTTGAGGCGGATCCTGCGCCACCTGCGGTCTAACGACTTGGGGTCTGGTACGCCTGGCTCTAGCCGGGACCATAGCCTCGTCATCAGTATCGGTCAGGGAACCACTGCTTTCTACAGGTTCAAAATCGGACCCGGAAGATTCGACGGATGATTCTTCCCAAAAGAACTCATCCGACTGGTCCATGTACCTGTATACCTCGTCATCGGAAAGCCCCCTTCTTGCCATTTTGGATTGCTAAATTTATGGGGTTTTCCTCCGAGACTACCCAGAAAAAAAGAGCACCTACCTAGCAAAAAGGGAGTATTTGAGAGGTATTGGGGTTGGTGGGAAGTGGGGTCTCAGAGGCAATCAAACAATCACGGGACAATCAAATCCAATTACAGCACAATCGACTCCAATCACAGCACAAGCAGATCTGATGCACTCGGAAGGTGATGGGGGGAGGGTGGGATTGGGTGTGGCGGGAAGTGGGGTCTCAGGCAATCAAACAATCACGGGGCAATCGAAGCCGATCACGGGACAATCAAATACAATTACAGCACAATCGACTCCAATCACAGCACAAGCAGATCTGATGCACTCGGAAGGTGATGGGGGGAGGGTGGGATTGGGTGTGGCGGGAAGTGGGGTCTCAGGCAATCAAACAATCACGGGGCAATCGAAGTCGATCACGGGACAATCAAATCCAATTACAGCACAATCGACTCCAATCACAGCACAAGCAGATCTGATGCACTCGGAAGGTGATGGGGGGAGGGTGGGATTGGGTGTGGCGGGAAGTGGGGTCTCAGGCAATCAAACAATCACGGGGCAATCGAAGTCGATCACGGGACAATCAAATCCAATTACAGCACAATCGACTCCAATCACAGCACAAGCAGATCTGATGCACTCGGAAGGTGATGGGGGGAGGGTGGGATTGGGTGTGGCGGGAAGTGGGGTCTCAGGCAATCAAACAATCACGGGGCAATCGAAGTCGATCACGGGACAATCAAATCCAATTACAGCACAATCGACTCCAATCACAGCACAAGCAGATCTGATGCACTCGGAAGGTGATGGGGGGAGGGTGGGATTGGGTGTGGCGGGAAGTGGGGTCTCAGGCAATCGAACAATCACGGGGCAATCGAAGTCGATCACGGGACAATCAAATACAATTACAGCACAATCGACTCCAATCACAGCACAAGCAAATCTGATGCACTCGGAAGGTGGTGGTTGGAGGTGGGGGGGGGGTGGGGGGTGGGGTTGGGTGTGGTGGGGGGGAGGGTGGGGTTGGGTGTGGCGGGAAGTGGGGTCTCAGGCAATCAAACAATCACGGGGCAATCGAAGCCGATCACGGGACAATCAAATACAATTACACCACAATTGAATACAAGCGCAGCACAATCGAATACAAGCGCAGCACAGTCAAATACAATGCACTTGGACGGTGATTAGGGGGGGGGTCTGAGGGCGATTTGAGGGGGTGGGGGGTTGATCAGGAGCCTGCACGGGGCAGACTGAGTCCTGATCTGATGAGAGGCAGACACAGGGGGTTACTGATCAAAGATCAGTTAGTGATTGCTGGGGAGGACAGATGTAAACAAACAGCAGGGGATGTAATCAGAAGGGGGGTACGAGGGCAATCGAGGGCCTGGGCAGGTGATCGGTTACCCCCGCGGGGCAGTTAGGGTCTGCTCTGATGGGTGGGGGTGCTGAGGGCTGATGGACAGGTGATAGACAGGTGATCAGAGGGGGATCAGAGGGGGATCAGAGGGTAATGTAGCTGTATACAGATGTATACAGTATACAGGGGGGTAGTCTGGGATGGGGTGTGGGGGTGATCTAAAGGTAGGGGGGGGGGGATCAGGGGTGACTAGGAGGCAGTTAGGGACCTAAACTAAGGGGCAGCGTCGCTAGTTAGTGGCAGGTGGGGGGGTGGGGGTTTTACAGGGGTGCAAGGGTGATGGGCAGGGGTCTGCTGGGGTGATCAGGGGGGTAGGAAGGCTGGGGTGGGTGATCAGGGAGGCTGAGGGCAAAAAACACAGTGTAGCTATGTCACTTACAAGTGGTTCCTCCTCGCTGGTGGTCTCTGCAACAATGAGACCACGAGGCGAGGAGGAAGCACGTATAAGGCACTTTGTTTACCTAACAAAGTGCCTTATACTCAGGGATTGGCTGATCATGCGGATTCCTCCGCTCGCCGGCTCTGCTAAGTGGCCGGCGAGCGGAGACAAAATGCCCGTGCTTCGATCCCGGGCGGAGGATCGCGTCACGGATGACGCGATCGCTCCGCCCATGCCCTTAAATGGACTGCCGCCTCTGTGGGTGAGGCCGTCCTGCAGGGCTCCACTTCCCCGCCGCCCCTGTGTAGTGGGCGGTCGGGAAGTGGTTAAGAATCAGCAAGGAGCAAGCTAATAAGCCTACAAGAGCCTAACTGAGAGTCTGCAGCAGCTCTCCCTTCTCTAATTACTGCAGGCACACAAGTGAGTAAAATGCCTGATGAAGCCTGCTTTTTATAATGGGGGGAGGGGCTCCAGGAGGACGTGTAGCCTGAGTGGCTACAATGTGCCTGCTGACTGTGATGTAGAGGGTCAAAGTTGACCCTAATGATGTACTATAGAGGGCGGGTTGAGCTCGCATAAAGTTCGCAGTTCACCGTGAACCACCGAAGTTTGCGCGAATAAGTTTGCGGTCGACCTGTTCAGGCCATCACTAGTGAGTATGTCACTGGGATTGTGTTGGGCGGAGCTTGAGGCAGAAAGTGGCTAGCTGGATCTGAGAGGAGACGGCCTGCTTGTTTTTATATACAAAGCTTTTACACTATTGGAGAATTTTTAGTCCATAGAGTCTGCCTAACTGAAGCATTGATGTGGTTGCCAGTGAGGAGGCTACATAACCTATAGGCGCATAGAGCTGTCTGTGAGAGTGGGCAGCAGTGGAAAAGGGTGAGCAGTGGTGGATTACAGTTTGTGAAGTTACTTTTAACTAGAGATGGGACGACGAATCCGGCGAATCCACGAATCCCTCGAATATTGGGAAATATTCGATATTCGTGGATTCGAATCCCGACGCCATTTTCCACTTTACGAATCCGCCGAATCCCGACGCTGCATCGCCGCGCATCCGCCGCTCGCACTCGTCCTCCTCCGACCCGCGCCTCCTCCGACCGCCCCGCGCCTCCTCCGCCCGGCCGCCCGCATACTTTGTATCAACTCACCCGTCCAGTGGAGCGCAGACAGAGCGGCAGACCTCTCGCTGACTTCCTGGTTCCCTCTAGTGACGGCTTTTACAATGACGTCATCAGTAAAAGCCGGTCCGGCCACTAGAGGGAACCGAGAAGTAAGGACGAGGTCTGCCGCTCTGTCTGCGCTCCACTGGACATGTGAGTTGACTTGACACTTATGCAGGGGTGAGCGAGGAGGCACGGGGGACGGAGGAGGCCATGGGGGTGAGCGGAGGAGGCACGGGGGGGGGGAGGGAGCGACACCTACCTACCTACCTACCTACCTACCTACCACTTTACCTACCTACCTGCCACTATACCTACCTAAAGGCCCCCTATACGTACCTACCTACCTACCGGGCACTATACCTACCTACCTACAGGCCCCTATACCTACCTAAAGGCCCCCTATACTACCTACCTACCACTATACCTACCTACCTACAGGCCCCTATACCTACCTAAAGGCCCCCTATATGTACCTACCTACCTAAAGGCCCCTATACCTACCTAAAGGCCTCTATACCTACCTACCTAAAGGCCCCCTATACGTACCTACCTACCTAAAGGCCCCTATACCTACCTACCTAAAGGCCCCTATACCTACCTACCTACCTAAAGGCCCCTATACTTACCTACCTACCTACCTAAAGGCCCCTATACCTACCTACAGGCCTCTATACCTACCTACCTAAAGGCCCCTATACCTACCTACCTACATACCTACCTATACTTAAGGCCTTATACCCTGCTACCTATACTGAAGGTCCCTTTAACTACCTACCTACCTACAGGACACTATACCTACCTACCTACCGGCCACTATACCTACCTACCTACCTACAGGCCACTATACCTACCTAAAGGCCCCCTATACGTACCTACCTACCTACCTAAAGGCCCCTATACCTACCTACCTACCTAAAGGCCCCTATACTTACCTACCTACCTACCTACCTAAAGGCCCCTATACCTACCTACAGGCCTCTATACCTACCTACCTACTTAAAGGCCCCCTATACGTGCCTACCTACCTAAAGGCCCCTATACCTACCTACCTAAAGGCCCCTATACCTACCTACATACCTACCTATACTTAAGGCCCTATACCCTGCTACATATACTGAAGGTCCTTTTAACTACCTACCTACCTACAGGACACTATACCTACCTACCGGCCACTATACTTACCTACCTACCTACAGGCCACTATACCTACCTAAAGGCCCCCTATACGTACCTACCTACCTACCTAAAGGCCCCTATACCTACCTACCTAAAGGCCCCTATACCTACCTACCTACATACCTCCCTTTACTTAAGGCCCTATACCCTGCTACCTATACTGAAGGTCCCTTTACCTACCTAAAGGCCCCTATACCCACCTACATACCTACCTATACTTAAGGCCTCTATATACCCTGTTACCTATACTGAAGGCCCTATACCCTGCTACCTATACTGAAGGTCCCTTTACCTACCTAAAGGCCCCTATACCTACCTACATACCTACCTATACTTAAGGCCTCTATATACCCTGCTACCTATACTGAAGGCCCATATACCCTGCTACCTATACTGAAGGCCCATATACCCTGCTACCTATACTGAAGGCCCCTATACCCTGCTACCTATACTGAAGGCCTATATACCCTGCTACCTATACTGAAGGCCCATATACCCTGCTACCTATACTGAAGGCCCATATACCCTGCTACCTATACTGAAGGCCCATATACCCTGCTACCTATACTGAAGGCCCATATACCCTGCTACCTATACTGAAGGCCCATATACCCTGCTACCTATACTGAAGGCCCATATACCCTGCTACCTATACTGAAGGCACATATACCTTGCTACCTATACTGAAGGCCTATATACCCTGCTACCTATACTGAAGGCCTATATACCCTGCTACCTATACTGAAGGCACATATACCCTGCTATCTATACTGAAGGCACATATACCCTGCTATCTATACTGAAGGCCCCTATACCCTGCTACCTATACTGAAGGCCCATATACCCTGCTACCTATACTGAAGGCCCATATACCCTGCTACCTATACTGAAGGCACATATACCCTGCTACCTATACTGAAGGCCTATATACCCTGCTACCTATACTGAAGGCCTATATACCCTGCTACCTATACTGAAGGCCCATATACCTTTCTACCTATACTGAAGGCCCATATACCTTGCTACCTATACTGAAAGCTACCAATATTGAAGGCACCCATACCTAGCTAGCTATACTGAAGGCACCTTTACCTCGCTACCTATACTGCGGGCAACTATACCACGGATCGCACAATTCGTATGTGCAGGATTCGTTAGATTCGGGATTCGAAAGGTTCGAGATATTCGAGAACCTTTTTAGATTCGGATCCGGATTCGGATTCGAAGAAATTGTGGATTCGTCCCATCCCTACTTTTAACATATGTGTATGGGATGTCTGCGCTATGATAGTCTCCCCATCTCTCTTTTGAGGATTGATGTTGTGCACAGTGGAATGTGTGCAGAGGAAAACGTAGAATTATTTATTAAGCGTTTGATGCTGTCCGATGGCCTAGGCAGCCTAGGAAGAAGGTGAGCATGCCACATTAGATCATATAACACCTGGTGACGGGGGTGACCCTATGAGTGTGTTCTCCCCCACAGAGGAACCCATCCCAGGGTGGTCGCCCCCCATGTAACATCTGTTACGGACTATGCTATGATTTTTTTTTTCCTTTTCTGGTGTGTCTTTCCTGGGAGTTCCTTGTGTCTGTCGGCGGAGCGGATTCAGCTTCAGGGTGTCTTAGAGACTGACCAGGTTTAAAGGAACTGTACTGTGGTAGAGCCCTCATAACTTAAACATTTGTACGTCACTGGGATTCCCTATGATTCCCATTGGTCCGCGCATGTGTACAGTGACGTACAGCACTCCATCGTTCACACATACGGCTTGATTCACTAAACCGTGATATTACGGCCGTGCAAAAATTTGCGATTGTGCGCAAAAACGCTGGTGTGGCCGTGATATGAGTTATCGCGGTTTAGTGAATCAAGCCCATAGTGTGGTGCTGATAGACATTGCAGTAACACGCTATTGCCCTTGCATCAGCTTGGATAATTCTGGTGCATGGTAACGGACCACAATAAGTGTGAAAGTCTCCATAGACTTTCATTGCTTTTGCTGGGCCTTGCGGTAAAATAGGTTAATGCAACGCAGGTTTACCCTGCTAGTGCAAAAGGGGCCAAATAGCTCCTTCATTTCTTATCCTATTGACAAGAAATATCAACCAGATATGTGTTTGTGTGAATGCAAATACTTTAGTAGCAATAAAACACTTTGATAATGCGTGGGAGAGGTACAACCTCATGTGATTAAAGAAAACAAATTGATTGTGACCATTAAGATAGAATGCCAAGTGAAGCCTGCAGAAAATTTATTTTACCAAGATTCCAAATGTTGCTCACAGAAATAGCTTTTAATCTCCTTCTTTGAAGGCATTTCCAAACTGTAACGATCGAAGATGTTACCTCTGTGGTGGAAAGCAGTGCAGCTGCTTTCACACCTGATGTCACCTCTGCGGCCATGCCATCCCGGGTGTCGCTTCCCGACTCAGGTGGGACAGGGGTCTCTGTTGCACAGCAGCTTAGGTCCACACGCCTGCGCATGGAGCAAAAGGACCTTTATGGGCGTAGAAGACAGAAAAGCTGACATTGTGGTCAGCTGACTTCTACCTGTCAATCTACCTTGCAGGTTGGTTCAGCCCCTTGGGCGGGGCTGCTTGAATCTGCCTTCAGTATTTAAACCTGGAGTTGTTACTCTGTCCTTGTCTGCTGTCGTGAATACTAGTGTGTTAGCGCTCAGACCTTAGATTAGTTCCGGTGTGTTTTGATCTGGGAGGAAACCAGGGATTTTATACAAGACTAGGACTTTTGTTATTTTGTATATTGTAGTGAGGTTCCTGTTGATGAGAGGAGGAGAAAAGTGTGATATAACTGTTATTTGTCTTGTCTTTGTTAGAATTTAAGTATTATATGCTTGAATTCGTTGGCCTCAGTTACTTTAACAGAGTTTAGTTAAGACTTGATTTGCAGAGTCTACCTTTAAAGAGGATTTCTAGAATCACTGCAGAACAGTGATTTTGCTATACAAGGTCAGAGGGTTCATCTGTCCACGGATGTGCAGACAGACAGGAAGTCTTTTTGGTAAACACTGAGTGTTTTCATATTTCCTAAAGGTAAACAAAAGCTACGTACATTAAACAACTGTTCTTCTCAGAAGCAGAGACAGGTCACGGGAACATGGAATTTTCCAGGGCATGCACAGTAAAGACTGTGCTTGTCATGATATCACGGGTTCTTATCAGCCAATAGCAGCTGATAAGTTATTGATCCGTCTCTGCTCGGATGATGTCCCATTTAACTCTTTAGAACTCAGTATAAGAGCCAACATGGGCTCCCGAGGGGGCTACTTCTGACTGAGGGCTTTATTCACTCCTTTTCCTACTTTCATTCTACATGATCTGTATGCTGTATAAATGCCTAGCATAGATGCATAGATGTAACTAAGAGAGGCCTGATCTAGCTATTAGAGATAGATCAAGTATGCAAGGAACGCATAAGATTCTACAGACGGTTTGCTTTGCCGAGGTTAGATATTGCTACTGAACATATCTGTATATTTGTTTTACAAATAAACTCTTGAACTTTGACGACGTCTACGAAGTCCTATCTCCTATGCTGTATCCTGTGATGAGAGTCAAGTTGTCACACTCCTGTGATATGGTGCCAAACGAAGGTGTAGTGTTGTTGCCAATAGCAACCAACGTATAGATTCTTACAGTCTTGTCTAATGTGGCTCTACGGGGTAGGACTTGAAACACACAGAGTAAAAGACCACCCAGCAAGCTCATGTAGAATATGAACTTCAAGGAGTGTGTAAGGGGCTAAAAAGGACCAAAAAGCCTTCTTGCTAAAATGTTATACAAAACAGACATTTGTCTTCTTAAAACAGAAGGTATTTGTGATTATTCAGGTTTAAGCGTGCTTCTGCGGTGTCCCACAGTGCATCACTGCTGAATATGCAAAATTGCAAATCATGCTTTTATGTCCCTGAAAGCTAACACACACTTCCAGAACCGCTAGAATGTAATGATGTGTTAGCTTGTTGTACAGAACCACAATAATCCAACAATCATACAGTACATATACATCTGATACATCATTGCATTCCAAAAGTTCTGGATGTGTGTTTAACCTTCAGGGATATAAAAGAATGATTTACATATTCAGCAGTGATGCACTGTGGGACACCAGAGAAACACACTCCAACCAAAATAATCACAAATACCTTCTGTTTTAAATAGGCAAACTTATGTTTTGCATAGCATTTTAGTGAAAGGGCTTTTTGGTTCTTTTTAGCCCTTTACATACTCCTAAGAGTTTGGGTTCACCATCACCTTGCTGGATGGTCTGTTATTCTATAAAGTAGCAAAAAAAAAAGAATGCGAACCACCCTACGGGATTGGTCAAGTTATAACATTTCTTGGCTTGGGAAAATAATGGCTGTAAAAATGGTAATATTACCAAGAATGTTATACTATTTCAGAGAGCTACCCCTTAATCCAGGTCGTTGTTTAATTAATAGATTTCAAAAAAATATTAAATAAGTTCATTTGGGACAACAAACCTGCTAGGTTTAGAAATATTATTCTTTATAGATCTATTTCCAGCGGTGGGGTTGGTATGCCTAACCTGTGGTACTATTTGCTAGCAACACGCTTTGCTCAAATGTTACCATGGTATGACCCGCACGCTACTATTCCTTGGGTACAATTTGAAATGGGTTCAGTTCTTCCCTTTAACTTAACCTCAGTTCCAACTCTAGAATTACACTCTGCTAGACCAATAAAGTTTCTGAATCTTATAGTATTGGATAACTTTTCTTTATGGCATACACACAAAAAACGTATGAAGCTTTGCTCAGATAAGCCTCCTAGACTCTCCTTCCTTGGACATCCAGATTTTCCACCTGCGTATCAGGACTCCTCTCAATTTCAATGGTGGGTTGCTAATTTGCGCACCACCTCTAACCGATATTGAATAGCAGATAAATGTATCCCATTTTCTTTATTGAGATTCAACTATAACATTCCCTATTCAGAGCACTTTAGATTTATACAAATTAAAAGCTTTTTTCAGAAATATACCGGTCCTTATGGTAGATTTCACTGCACATTTTATGAGAACCTTTATTTATCTTCAATTTCCTGTAAGGGGGTTATTTCCCAAATTTATCAGCATTGTATTAACTCCCTACAAACACAAAAGACTAAAGCAATGTTAGATTGGGAAGAAGAACTGCACGTTAATTTAGATTAGGCTGACGGGCTTAGGATAATGGTATCGGTGACCAAAACACCCATGAATCAGAGACACTGCATTGAAGCTTTTCACAAGATGGTATAATATTCCCTTAAAAATACATAAACTATTTCCAAGTGCATCTCCTAGATGTTATAGAGGGTGTCAAGATGATGGATCATTTTTTCATATTTTCTGGAATTGTCCTGTGGTACAAAATATCTGGAAGGGTTTTCAAGAGGACCTGAGCAACCTCATATCTTTAGATATAAACCTGGAGGCAAAACATGTGATCTTATTAATACCAAATGAATGTATTCCTAAAAAATGGAGAATATATTTTGTATTTATATGTTCTATCTTATGGGTTATTGTGCGTAACTGGAAGCAATCAGTGTTACTTCTGGAACAAATTCGGCACCGAGTGGAATCGGTCAGAACTATGGACTATCTTTATCATACTCTTCATGATACTATGTATACATTTCATGCGGATTGGGACTGTTGGTCTAATGCTACTATTCTGGGTATTCAGGAACCATCCTAATACTGCCTAGCGGACTCTATGGATCTACTTCATTTTGTCGGCTATCTGGGTCTCATATACGTGTCTTATGCACGGGATGCTCTTATAGAATTTATATGATGTTATGTTCATTAGCAATGTTATGATGTTTAAGGGTTTCTTTTTTCCTTTAATTTTTTTAGTTTATAATGCAGAGCTATGATAAATCAAACACTATGTCATATCTGTTTGAATATGCTTAATATCACTAAATGTATGTAACATTATAATTTTCTCTGCAATAAAACTAAGTGAAAGAAAAACAATGCAAACCCTTCGTAATTATATGGATTTTTCTACAATTGTGAACTGATCTTCATCTAAGTCACAACAATAGACAATCACGGTCTGCTTAAACTAATTATTACAATAAATCCCTATAAATCCCCTTCCAAAAATGTACTCTTCCATTGGAACCATTTTCCTTGTAATATAATGATTTGAGAATAGGGGACTCATTACATTCATCATCCTGTGTGTTTACTATTAGTCATAACACTAGCTCATTTTACATCCTTTGTGTGATTTCACCCTACATTTACTATGCAGACATTCAGCCACCAGGTGGTCAGCAGATCCACCTCTATGACAAGATTACAGAGTTGGTGACCCTGTTGTCCCAAGGGTAGTATAACTTTCCTTTTGCATCACAGGAAATAGTATATTTATTCTTCTCTCTTCTTCTACTAAATATAACTAGGCAGAGTCCCTTAACCTCACTTCTGTGCTAGGCTGGCGGCTGCAGTGCAGAGCAAGCTGGCATATCTGCTGTGCTGGCCTGGCTGGATGGCTAGCTTCTGTGCTCAGTTGACTGGCTTTGGTGCTGTGCTGGCTGATCTGGCTGCTGTGCTAGCCTGGCTGCTGTGCTCAGCTGGCTAGCTTGGCTTCTGTTCTGGCTGGCTGGCATGGCTGCTGTAGTGACAAGCTTGGCTGCTGTGCTGGCTGGCATGGCTGCTGTTCTGGCTTGCATGGTGGGTGGGTCTGACAAGAAGCAGGGGAGCAGGCATGTATGGTGAGCATCAGTGTGCCTGCGCTGGCCACGATGCATGCATACTACAGTACGGAACCGTGGCTGGGAGCGCTCTGCGCATATGTGTGATGTCGCAATGACATAATGTACATGTGCAGAGCGCACCCTGCCGAAGTTACGTACTGTAGTATGTGTGCATAGCAGCCAGTGCAGGTGCACTGATGCCTGACCAAGCCGAAAGGAAGACAGGGCCGGAGGGCAATTACAGGTACCGAAGAGGGGCCGAATGGAGAATGGGGGGAGCGGTGAGCATCAGGAAAGCTCACCATACATGCCTGCCCCCCATGTTTCTCATCTTTATTTGGGCTCTGGTATCCTTTTAATAAAGTGGTAATAGGAGAAAGAAGTCCATTGCATTTGTCTGATGTAATGGTTTATAGAACAATAAGATCATTCAATTCTTTTAAAGATGCAAATCAATTCTGAGAAAATTGTCAGGATTTAACGTAGAAAATCGTTATTTAGGTTTAAAGAAGACATGTGAACACCAAGTTCAAACTCATAAATAATCTTCCTGACTGGATCAACTCTAGCATCTTCCTCTGTCTAGCAGTCGTAGCCTTGGATGGCCTTCAAACGTCAGAACCAAACAAAAGGCAGTCCCACTGCTCACACTGCTTTCACCAGAAAGTCAACCAGTCCACCCGGATTGCGTCAAACCTCAGAAAGCATTGAAACCCTTTTTAAATTCAAGTATAGGATTCACCATAACTAATAATTATGGTAAGGTACATTTTAGCCACTTTTACTGTGAAGAACCTCTTCTACCTAGGTGGTAAAATTTCCTTTTCTCGGTGCATAAACGTGTCCTCTTATTCAGACCTAGGGATCAAAAGCGAATTGGTAGGCTTTAATATTGCCCTTGGATGTATTTACACATGTTAATTATATCACCTCGCAGCCATCTTTTTTCCAAGCTTAAAGGGAACTTAGCAGTAAATTTTAAAAACTTGTCAAACAAACCTCCCCCTAAGTGATGTTTGTAATCTGTGTGGGCTTTTGGGGGTGCCAAAAACATTTACTTAAAAGGGGGTACTGCGTAGCTCCTCACCTATATGGAGGCATCCATCTTTTCTCGCTTGGTGCCGCAGAACCGCAGGTTGAAAACAATGTACGGCGTCCCATGCCAGGAACACACAATGTATGCCGGCAGGTGTAATTATTATTGTGATCACATTTCCTAGCCAGAAGATGTAACCACATCAATGCCGGCATTGATCACACATCCCTGGTAAGCATTGCAGCCACCGGGGATGCTCTGTAGCATTGCATGAATTTCAACCTGCGGCACCAATTGAGAGACGATGGAGGTTTCCATATAGATGGGGGCTATGGAGAACCCCCCCAATTGGTTAGTAACAGGCTGCTGCACACCAAAAAGCCTATTCAGTTTATAAACCTCCCTTGGGGGAAAGTTTGTTTAATATGATTCCTGCATATAGGAGCACCAATGTGCTCTGTATACTTTAATAAGCCCAGCTTGTCTAACCTAATCTTGGTAAGTCAGGCCTTTCACCCCCTTGATACATGTAATTTATCCTGTTCTAAAACATCAATGTCCTTACTAAACTGTAATGCTCAAAACTGTATTCCATACTCCAAATGTGGCCACACAAATGATTTATACAGAGGGAGTAGTATAGTATACTAGTTTCACATGCTTTTATTTCCCATTTCATGCAAACCAGAATTATATTCACATTACCTGCTGCTCAGCATAGAATATGGTTGCTGAACTTGTTATCATCCAGTATTCCTAAAACCTTCTCCAAGTCTGAAGTCCCAGCTGTATGTCATTTATCTTATATGGTGCCCTGCCACTGCCGCATCCAGGATGCTTGACCTTATATTTGTCAACATGATAATGAATCTGCTATACGCCTGTCTATATAGCTAGCAGAAATCAGTTTAAGATGATCAAGAACTTATAGTAGTCTCTCCAGCTACCTATGCTGGGGAGGGGGGGGGGGGGGGTCTCTGGCTACCTATACTGAGGGGAAACTCTCTGGCAACCTATACTGAGGAGGGCTCTCTGGCTGCCTATACTGGAGGGGGGTTCTCTGGCAACATGCACTGGAGGAGGGACACTTTTTGGCTACCTATACTAAGGGGCTTTCTGTCTACTTATAATACGGGACATATCTGGTTACATGTACTGGGGTACCCTTTGGCTGGCTACCAACTACGGGGGGGGAGATATCTAATACTGGGGGGTGCACTTCTAGCTGCCACATCACAACAGTGTGCCACAATCTGCAAAGAAAGGGAGGAGGGATTTTTTTAAATTTTTCCCTGAGAGCTATTAAGCCTAGAAACTGCCTTGTGAAAGAGAGAGCGCCAAGACCTGCTGCCCGATAAGCTGCTGGTGGAAAGAGACCCACTGCCTGAGAAGCTACTGACAGAGAAAGGCCTGGTACCCACTAGGAATCGCTGCAGTGCTTCAAAATCACAGCAGTGCTGTGCATAGCGATTCCTAGTGCGATTGCACTCGCAATTTCCTGACGCTTAGAATCACTGTATAGTAAACTGTACAGCACTTCGGATTAGCAATTCCCATTTTAAAAAAAATAAACGAATAGAGCTTTATTATACTTATCAGGTGTCCGACTTCCGTCCCTAGCCTCGTCCCCTAAAGGAAGAGGACATAGGTGCTTCTCTATGATCAATAAGAGAAGCGCCTGTGACCTCCTCCTTTAGGGGCGGGGCTACAGACAGAAGCAGGACTGAGTGAGTATTATAATGTTTCCCATCTGAATTTTTATTTTTTTTCACCTTTTGTAAATAACATCCAGTAACCTTTAGAAGGTTGTCTGCCATTCGTTTTATGTGGAGAGCATGTCTATAAACCTAATTGTTGCCAGAAAGTTCAGTATCAGCCAGGGCCGGATTTACCATAAGGCACTGTAGGCACATGCCTACAGGCGCCTGATGATGGAAAGGCGGCTTACTCCCATCCCCGAGCGGCTCCTTCCCTAGGCAGAATCCTGATGAGAGTGTAAATGAGAGGTTACTGCTTTTGACATTTCACTAACAAGATCTCCCTTCAGTCGGAGGAACCTCTACCTACCTTATACTTGGGGGTACCTCTAGCTACTTAATATTGAGGGTACTTCTGGCTACCTAATACTAAGGAACGCCTGTAGCTACCTATGACGGGCAAGGGAAGTAAGGGAGAAGTGACAGCTGGTCCTGCAGTGCAGTTTGGGGGTTTGCAGGTTCATGGAGGGTGAAGTCTAGGGTGCCAGGACATGTGTGCCTATAGGTTTCTGTGATGTAAATCCGGGACTGGTATCAGCACATTCATTCCTGGATGAGTTCAGAGTTATAAACTTTCATCTACTAAAAGTTCACAGAGAAGCACTCAATGCCGGTATACAACTCCGTAGGGCACAGCAGTATCACAAGCTGTTAAGAAGAGCAGTGGTCTGCCACCTAGGGAATAGATAAAAAATGTGCTCCCCCCTTTCAGTAAACGACTCACCTGATCCTGAGACCTCCACGGTCAGTCTGCGTGTGTGTTGTGTATGGCCACCCCAGCCACTGAGGCAAGGTCCTTCCACTGGTCCTGCTTCCGTCCCTTGGGTAGTTTACCAGAACACCTGATAGAAAAAAACAACGCTCCAGATAGCATAAAAATACCCTCAGGGCTTTCATTTAAATGACAATAAAAATTGTGCACAGGCACTTTAAAACATAGAAATCAATGGATAGAGAGGTGATCAGTGCTGCCGGACCAGCCTCGCAATGTTAGCAAAATGCTGGCTGTCCCTGCCACCTTACCCACTCAGGGCTCCCACTCAATTGGGAACACTGCATTTTGAAACTGGTGTGCAGACCTGACCTTATCTGCTTCTATTGAATAGACTTGTGCAAATGCAGATCTCATTAGAGTTAGCGCTGTTAGGGCCTTTTTCCACTAGCCTGCGATTTGCGATTTGCTTCTGATCGCAAATCGCAAGGTACATTAAACTAATGGAAACTGCAGCAGCAATTTCCATTAGTGCGATCCGATTGCGATGCGATTTTGGTCAAAGCGCAATCGTCGTCCTGCCGCGTTTTGTATGCGATTGAGCTGGACTATAATGAGTATAGTAGCTCAATCGCAATTGCAATCGCATGGTGGAAATTGAAACGCGATTGCGATCGCGATTGGAATCGCGATCGCAATCGCGATCGCATTTCATAGTGGAAAAGGGCCCTTAATCATTCCTTTCGCATTGCATAAACTTTCATCTGTAGTTAGCAAAAGGCAACTTCAGTAAATAGGTGTTCAAAGCACAACCTGACTAGAACAATTTTAATAATATCAGTTGCCATTGACGCAATGCATGGTGGGATGGTTTCTATAACAACCACTGTTTCAACTGAAACTTCAGTAGTGAAATCAAAGCTTTATTGATGCTTAATATAGATCAAGAAATATGATAGAGGAGTTCAGTATGGAAAGCTCTCCCCATCCCCCCATGTTTGCAGCAAATAACCACCAGTGAAAAGATAGCTAGATCATGAGAAGTTAGATTTAGGTAGAACACCACCTTATGTATGTAGGATAAAATGAATGTGTTAAATTCACTGCTTACTACTAAAGTGCCATTAATGCCGGGATAAACTTTCACCCATACAGCAGATGTGGTTTTGTAAGCAACTTACAATAAACATACAGTAAAGATTCACAAAATGTTTAAACAGATCAAGCTGCACACTTCTCATTATATATACAGTGTAAACAATAAATTAGGAAGCAGGAAAAAAGGGCGCCTGCTGAGGGTGGACAAAAAGGGCGCCGCCATAGACTTTAATGCAATTATCATTAATACGGGGGAAAAAAAACATGAAAAAAGGGCGCCATGAAAATTTTTGTTAATAAGATTATAACATTATAGTTTTTGAGGTAGTTATCGTTTTAGAAGTTTATAACGGTATAGTTTATGTCATATTACCGTATTTTTCTGACCATAAGACACACTTTTTCTTCCCCAAACATGGGGGAAAAGTGTCTGCGTCTTATGGTCCAAATGCTACCCAGCACCAGGTGTCCCTCCACTGGGAATCCCCACAGTAATGTGCCCCCCGCATCCCACCCCCTTTGTCCTCCTCTATTCTGTCCCTGTGACTGTCCCATCCCTTTGACCTCATCTATCTTGTCCCCCTCATCCCCACGGCTGTCCCGCCCTCTCTGACTCTGTGTCCTGTGGGGAGTGTGCAAGTGGCTTACCGCTTCAGCCTAGTGATGATGAGCGGTGAGCCTCCAGGTAAAAGCTGCAGAAGAGTCCGTGCACACTGACATTTCCATGCCTTCACTTCTGCTGACTATCAAAAGATTGGGGATTACCGCTGCAGGCTAGAGATGATCAATGGTAAGCCTCTCGGGAAAAGCCGGGTGGCTGTCCGTGCACGCTGCCTAATGTTTTTCTACCTTCACTTCCGCCTTGGTGATGTAAGCAGAAGTGAAGGTAGAAAAACATTAGGCAGCGTGCATGGACACTCACGCGGCTTTTCCCTGGAGGCTTACCGCTGATCATCTATAGCCTGCAGTGGTAAGCCCCGGTCTTTTGATAGTCAGTAGAAGTGAAGGCATGGAAATGTTGTAAGTGTGCACGGACTCTCCCTGGCTTTTCCCTGGAGGCTCACCGCTCATCATCACTAGGCTGCAGCAGTAAGCCACTTGCACACTCCCCGCAGGACACAGGGTCAGAGGGGGTGGGACACCCGTGGGGACTAGGGGGAAAAATAGATGAGAACAGAGGGATGGGACAGTCACAGGGACACAGGGGATAAGATTGAGGAGGACAGGGGGAAACTGGCACATAATAGAGGATAGGGGGACGGACAGCAACAGCACACAGGGGGACAATATAGAGGAGGACAGGACAGCAGCGGGGACATAGTGGACAACATAGAAGAGGACTGAGGGACGGGACACAAGGGAAAAGATAGATGAGGACAGGGGGAAATGGGCACAGAATAGAGGAGGTCGGGACACAGGCGGACAAGATAGAGGAGGACAGGGGAACAGGACACAGGGGGACAAGATAGCGGGGGACAGGACAGCTGCAGAACACAGGGGGACATGATAGAGGAGGACAGGGGGATGGGGCAGCAGCGGGGACACAGGGGGATAAACAAGAACATAAGGGGGTCAGAGGATGACACAAGGGAGACACTAAAGGTACAAACGGGGCACAGGAACACAAGAGGTATAAGGGGGAACATAATAATTGGGGAGGGGAGAAGATCCACAAGACGCCCCTGTACCATGGATGCACGATGTTTAGTATTTTTTTCCCCTGGTTTTTGTTCTCTAAACCTAGGTGCGTCTTATGGTGCGGAGCGTCTTATGGTCCGAAAAATATGGTATTTCGTTAATAAGTACAGATTTTTATGTTTTCAAAGGTATTACCATTAATATATCTAAAAGGGTGTTTCTGAAGAGGGAGTGGTTAGTGTTAGGCAACACCAAGGGGAGTGGTTAGGGTTAGGTACCACCTGGGCGGCGGCTAGTTTTAGGCAACACTAGGCAGGGATGTTAGGGTTAGACAGCACCAGGGGGGTGGTTAGGGTTAGGCACCACTGGGGGGTTATGGTTAGGCACCACTGGGGGGTGGTTAGGGTTAGGCACCACTGGGGGGGTGGTTAGTGTTAGGCACCACTAGAGGAGTGGTTAGTTTTAGGCACCACCAGGAGAGGGTTCTGTGTGAGGGTGGGGTTAAGCAGTATTGACGAAAAACGTTACAACATTAAACGTTAATATTTATTTGTTATTATTTCTCGTTAATTTTTGCAACAGTAATTATCGTTAATAAAGCTTGTCAACGATGATTCTCGTAAGCAAATTTCGTCAAAACCTGGCTCCAAATTCGTTAATAACCTGGGCCCTTTTTTCACGGTGCCCTTTTTTCATGCACGCATAAATTATCATGATTGCAATACAAAAAGTCCTATAAAAATGTGAAAAAGAAAAAGGAACCAAAAATATCATGTGACAAAAATGTTAGTTCCTGGAAAACTGAAACTCTTATCTTCCCATGTGGTTTACAGTCCTGAAAATATTTAGCATGCTGAGAGCAGCAAATTAAAGAGCGCCTGAGGTGGGCTCATAAAATGGAAAAAAATGCTACCTCATCCGGGGGGCTGAGCGGATCAGGTAGCCGCCAAAACCGCTGCTCCTGTGGGCCGCACTGGCCCACTTTCACTTTGTAACCTCTGGGCCACGACGCTGAAAGGAGAGATTAAATTGATTCTCTCAGTGTGCAGGGATGCGAGGGAGCTGCAGGGGGCGCATCCAAGGAGAGAGAGCTGCCCAATGGCAGCTCTGGAAGCCCTGCAAGAACGCCCCTAGCAGGTGTTATGATCAGGGAATCTTTCTCCTCTGCTTACCCTTCGAGATAGCGACAAATATTGTTGCTAATTTCGGGGGGCTATAGCACGGTGGTGGTGGTGGTGGTGATGGTGGTGGTGGTGGGGGGGGGGGGGGTCAGAGAGCGGTGGTGTGGGACACAGAGGCAAGTCGATGCAGGATCAGGCAAATTTTGTATGCACGTTTATGCAGCTTGAAAATGCACCAATCAAATTTTACCTCAGCAGGATTTGATTGGTTCATGCTCAAGCTGCATACATTTGCATACAAAACTTTTATAATGCTGCATCAAATTACATTGTATCTCATCGACTACTTGTAACACCAGTCATTCGGTGTATTGGCGTGGTGTCCTTGTGGATATCAGTATATTGGAAGGACTACAAGAAGACTTAGACACTGTATAGATGAGCATGTAAATAATATTAAAAGAGGCATTCATGGACATAATGTATTTAAACATTTTGCCGCCTGTCATGTAAAGGATCCTGTTAATATGAGATTCTGTGGCATCTAAAGGTTAATTCCTGGGTGGCGTGGATGTCACATAACACAAGAGATTTGGATTGGATTTTGGATACTTGCTAGATCTACAAGTTAATTGCTAAATGAAAAAAAAATATTTGAACTGCTTCATAACGAATGGCTTAAAGGGAACCTAAACTGAGAAGGATATAGTTTTTTCCTTTTAAAATACCATTTACCTGACTATCCTGCTGATCCTTTGTCTCTAATTCTTTCAGCCACAGCCCCTGAACAAGCATGCAGATCAGGTGATCTGACTGCGAAGTCAGACTGGATTAGCTGCATGCTTGTTTCAGGTCTGTAATTCAGCCACTACTACAGCCAAAGAGATCAGCAGGACTGACAAGCAACTGATATTGTTTAAAAGGAAACATCCATATCCCTCTGTTTATATTCCCTCTAAGGCCTCTTTTCCATGGACTGTTGAGCTGTGTGCTCAGCAGCAAGCAGTTACCAGGCAGCAGTGAGAAGTTGTGAGAGTTTGAGATGCATTTCACTGCCCATCAACAGTCCATGGAAATAAGGCCTCACAGAAAAACTGCTGGGCACTGGTTATGTTACATCAGGTGGCTGTAGTTGGTAATTAAGTGAGGGTGGTGCAGAGAGGTGGGAAGAGGTACTACAGTTGATACTACGGGTGCAGGGGGTGCAGAGAGAAGAGAAGGGTTATTGCGGCTGTTAGGTAAGGTGGGAATGGGGAGGGGTGTAGAGCAAGGAGTGGAGGAAGTGTATGTGTGGGAAAGATTGATCAGGTGAGGGGCTTGTGTACAAAGGTATGTGGGAAGCTGAAATGTAGTGCCATCAATGAGTGGAGTGTCAAGGAAGGATTGTGCCATTTTATGTGGTGATACGTGATGATGAAATAAATGGATTTAGATGGTTAATGAGCATGGAACTGAGATGGCTAATATGAGCTGCTGTGCAAGACTGCTGTGCATTAAAGGTATGTGTTTACCTCTGGGGTGGGATATATTTATGTATATATGTATATATATAATATATATATATATATATATATATATATATATCAGTTTATAAAAGGGGAAATGTAGGATTTTACAATATGTGGAGGATGCATAATGTTGCATTGAAGTAAGATGATCTGTGTTTGTTTAAATTGCTGTAGGGAGGACGTTCTGATGGATATGTTTGTTAATGTGTGTACGGAACTGAGATAGTTAATGCGAACAACACTAATTGCTGTGCAATAAAGGTATGTGCTCATTTCAGGATGGGATATGTGTAGGCGTATATATGTTCAGCAGTATGTGGGGATTGATATATGCAAGGAAAAAATGCACGGTTTTACAATATGATGCGGTGCATAATGTTGCCTTGAAGTAAGATGGTCCTTGACTTTTGAACTGTACTTACAAACCTAACATGGAGGGTGGGGGGGAGACGGCTTTCATTTAATTTGCATTGCAGGGGAGGAGAAGATTCGTAAGATTTCAGGACATGAATTTCACATCGTAACTGGCCCTCCTGTACATTACAGGATATGAAATTTATGTCCTGCAGTTAAAACGTTGCCGAGTGCTCCCGCACATGCGTACTTCTGTCGTTTCAGCGGGTGCACATGCTTGTGAATTAATTCAACAGCACTCCCAACTAGTGATGAAATATGGCATGTAGGGTATGATTTTAACCAGGAAAAGACAAGTAACATATTTGTATATGTTTTAGAACTGTTGTCAAGTGAAATTTAATTGTAAAATATGAAAAATCTGTATTCCCTGCATTTTCACCTATTTCTTCCCTATAGAATGCCTATTAAAGTAAATAATTTTTTAAAACAAATATTACCCAAAAAAAGCCTAAATTGTCCTGAAAAAGCTGCATGTGTATCACGTTGATGAAACAAATAATAAAAAAAAAGTAATTGATGTATCAATAGTGACAGCTGAAATGCGAAAATTGTCAGTAATCTTAAAGGGGAAAAACCTGGGAATGCGAAGTGGTTAATGACCGAAAGGTTAATACAATCTCGCAAAGATCAACACACTTAATTTGAATAATGCAAATCCTCTTACTTTTTGTTGCAAATGATATCCAAAATGAAACACATGTTTAGACAGGTTTCAGTACCTTGCAGTAGATAGGAGTCATAGACCCCTAAGGCCTCCTTCATGGTGGGACAGTACGTTTGATGCGACATTAAGGTCGCATAACGTGCCCCTAATGCAATGCATTTAAAGACTATAACTTGGACCAGTGGCGTACCTAGGCCATTTGACACCCGGTGCTGGGTATTATAAGACACCCCCCCAAAAAAAAGGACAGAGTGCAGCAAACTACGTGTGCCACGGCAGGTAATGCCAGTTATAGGTGCCCCTAGTATAGGTAATATAGTTGCCCCAGTATATGTATTAAAATTGCCCCAAGTATAGTTAGCTAGCAAAGTTGTCATCAGTATTGGTAGCTATTATAGTTGCCCCCACCCCAGTATAGTTGTCTGTAGTATAGTTGCCCCAGTATAGGTAGCTATTATAGTTGCCCCCAGTATAGCTTCCCCCAGTGTAGCTAGCATAGTTGCCCCCAGTGTAGCTAGCATAGTTGCCCCCAGTGTAGTTATCATAGTTGCCCCCAGTGTAGCCAGCATAGTTGCCCCCAGTGTAGCCAGCATAGTTGCCCCATTTGTAGCCAGCATAGTTGCCCCCAGTGTAGCCAGCATAGTTGCCCCCTTTGTAGCCAGCATGGTTGCCCCCTTTGTAGCCAGCATAGTTGCCCCCAGTGTAGCTAGCATAGTTGCCCCCTTTGTAGCCAGCATAGTTGCCCCCAGTGTAGCCAGCATAGTTGCCCCCTTTTAGCCAGCATAGTTGCCCCCAGTGTAGCCAGCATAGCTGCCCCCTTTGTAGCCAGCATAGCTGCCCCCTTTGTAGCCAGCATAGTTGCCCACTTTGTAGCCAGCATAGTTGCCCCCTTTGTAGCCAGCATAGTTGCCCCCAGTGTAGCCAGCATAGTTGCCCCCAGTGTAGCCAGCATAGTTGCCCCCAGTGTAGCCAGCATAGTTGCCCCCAGTGTAGCCAGCATAGTTGCCCCCAGTGTTGCCAGCATAGTTGCCCCCTTTGTAGCCAGCATAGATGCCCCCTTTGTAGCCAGCATAGATGCCCCCTTTGTATCCTGCATAGATGCCCCCATTTGTAGCCAGCATAGTTGCTCCCAGTGGACTCCAGGAGGGGAAGAAACGCTAGAAGGAGAGGCTTGAGGGCAGCGGCGGGGAGGGGGGCCAGAACACCCCCTCCCTCACCTGGGTCCCCTCTTTCTGCTCTCTCCCCCTCCAGAATAGCGGCAGCAAGGAGGCGCGGTGAGCGGACGGAGGATTACTCACCTCACTTCCGCGTTCCAAGCGCTGGAACGCAGCGTCCCCTCGTCACAGGTCTCCGCCTTCAATGCCGCCCACTGTGCTTCCTTCAATCAGAAAGCACAGTGGGCGGCATTGAAGGCGGAGACCTGTGACGAGGGGACGCTGCCTGCGCTTGGAACACCGAAGTAAGGTAAGTAATCCTCCGTCCGTCCACCGCGCCTCCTTGCTGCCGCTGTTCTGGAGGGGGAGAGAGCAGAAGGAGGGGGCCCAGGTGAGGGAGGGGGGTGTTCTGGCCCCCCTCCCCGCCACTGCCCTCAAGCCTCTCCTTCTAGCGTTTCTTCCCCCTTCTTCCTGCTCTGCCGCTGTAGGGGCCAGGGGGGCTTGGCGACACCCCCTTGCCTGTCCATCACCCGGTGCGCCACGCCCCCCTGCGCCCAATGATAGGAACGCCACTGACTTGGACATTATAGTACATTCTTTAGCCCTGCGTTTGGTGCGCCGTTTTCGTCGCACAGTGATGGAACAAAAACGGCGCATGCGTTACATTGAAAAAAAAATTACTGAGCATGTGCAACACACACAACGCAGCAGATTTATTGCTAAACGCACAGCATGCAGCACTTTCTAAATATAGCTACACGTTACACACAACAACAACAACAGCAAATAACATTTGTAAAGCGCTTTTCTCCCGTGGGACTCAAAGCGCATAAGCATGGCTCCGACCATCATGGTACAGAGGAAGAATTTTATAAATCTGGAAATGCCAGGCTAAACAGGTGGCTTTTCAGTCTGGATTTGAATAGCTCCAGGGATGGTGCTGTCTTTACTGGGTGTGGTAGGGAGTTCCAAAGAGTAGGGGCAGCATGACAGAAGGCTCTATCTCCAGATTTTTTGAGGTGCACTCTGGGAGTGACCAAGTTTATAGAACTTGCTGATCTGAGGTTGTGAGAGGTGTGGTGCAGCTTCAGCAAGTCCTTCATGTATCCAGGGCCCAGATTGTGCAGGGATTTGAATGTCAGCAGTCCAATCTTGAAGAGTATTCTCCATTCTACTGGTTGCCAGTGCAGTGAGCGAAGGATTGGTGTAATGTGACAGTGGCGAGGCTGGTTTGTTAGCAATCTTGCAGCAGCATTCTGCACTAATTGCAGGCGACGCAGGTCCTTTTTCGGGAGGCCAGCATAAAGGGCATTGCAGTAGTCCAGCCGTGATGTGATGAAGGCGTGGACTAGGGTTGGAAGATCCTCTGGGGGAATCAGATGTTTAATCTTTGCAATGTTCTTCAGATGAAAGAAGGAAGATTTAACTACAGATGAAATTTGGTTTCTGAAACTCAATTCCCCATCGATTAGTACGCCAAGGCTGCGCACAACGCAACGTGTACACTGTGAATGTTGCACAGACTTGATATCGCTGTGCGTTAATCCACGTTAAAACATTTTCTAGCGTGCAACTTTAACGTCACTCTGTGAAAGAGGCCTAAAGTCCATCAAATGTACCATCATGACCGAGACAAAAAGTAACCACATACCCTTTGTCACTAGATTCTCATTTGAGGAATATTTTTCAGAAGAGGTGGCATCTCTTGGGGGATGTACTTATCAGTCTACCTGAGTTCAGGGATCCTCCTCCATTCTCCTTCAAGAGGGCACCATCGATTCAAGATAGATTGGTTAGATATGAGATATTGGAGGTACAAAGAGGACTAGATTGACTGAGGGTGGTTTTGGAATGTTCGCGTGTATGTCATGTGCCCAGTGCACAAATGTTATGAAAGGGGATTCTGTCTCTCACCCTCTGAATGGCAAACAATTTCATATTAAATGTAGATTTGATTGTAGCTTTCATTTTGTAGTATAAATCATTGTGGACTTTTGTATGTTGGAGAGACCACTCTGAGTGTCAGGGACAGAATCTCCTCTCACAAATCTACAATTAGGACTCATAAAACTGATCTGGCGGTCCTGGCACACCTTGAGGAGACATTGTATAGACGTTGATTCCACCTGGTGCTCTGGTGGTTGGATTGACTGCACCTGACTTACGAGAAGGGGTGTGTGGCCATGTACCCCCACCTTGGCATTGAACGAAAGGTTGAGCATATTGGAGTGAATACGTGGGTAGGTTGGCCAATGGGAGAGGGTGGGTAATGCTGGGAATACACGGTTCGTTCTTGAGGTAATTAGATGGTTCAATAGATAATTTCCGACATGTACGATCTCCCTTTCGATCCTTTCACCACTCGATTTCTGATAGAAGTGAATGGAAAAAGATAAGCAAAACGAGCGGAAGATAAGAGAATCGACTGCAGAATCGAGCGGCAAAAACAATCGAGAGGAGAATCGAGCACCAGAAACGAACCGTGTATTCCCAGCATTAGGCAGTGTTGCAGCTTAAAAGATGTTGACTGGCAGTACATGGCGAGCTCTTCAGTTTGATAAGAAACCCTCCAAAGCAATTGGTGGAGGATTGAAAAACATTAGAGAGGTGGATGTGAACAGTGGAGACATGGGGCCTGATTCACAAAGCGGTGCTAACAGTTAGCACCCTGGTGAAAAGCCCTTTATCACGCCTAAACTCAGTTTAGGCATGATAAGTTTAGGTGTGATAAGTTTAGGTGTGATAAGTTTAGGTGTGATAAGTTTAGGCGTGATAAATTTAGGTGTGATAAGTTTAGGCATGACAAGTTTAAGCACCATCTGTGTTAGCACCGCAGTGCACAGCTGATCAAAAGTTTTGCGCTAGCAAAGTCTGGTGCACTTCGCATAGAGTTTAATGGCGCTGCTTTGCGTGCGGGACTTTGCACACTATCTACACTTATCTAAACTTAGCATGCCTAAACTTATCACACCTAAACTTATCACACCTAAACTTATCACGCCTAAACTGGCTTTTCACCAGCGTGGTGCAATGGTTTTCACGCCTAAAGTCTCTAACTGGGTAAGCACCGCTTTGTGAATCGAGCCCATTGAGCGATGTTAGGTGTCTTATAATTTGGACAGACAGCAGAGAAAAGGGTATTCTGCCATCCTTATGTGTGGAGAAGTGTAATTTTCTATGTGGTGGTAAAAACAGCTGTAACATGCAGTGCTGCTCAGCAAGATTTCGGATATCCAAGTTACCCAGATAATCCAAACTTTTTCCACTATCCAAACTCTGAATAGCAATTCGGATATTTATTTAAAATCCGAAAAGACTATCCTAGCAAACTCGGATTTCCCATCTGAAATCCGAAATCCGGATGGATAGTTAGCTCATATATCCGAGAAGAACCTAAAACCACCTTCAATGGCAAAAATTCCTTTCGAAGGCAAAGAGAGAGAGAGAGAGATAAGTGTCCACATCATCAATAAGTGTTTCCCTTTAAAAACACCCCTGGCGGTATGATTATTTCTAAAAATTATTATTTTCCAAAAGCGGTGCAATTTTTTTCTCAAGCTTTTAGACCCTAAAAATCATACTGCTGGATAGATGTGCATCAGTCCTACATATTCCACACCTCCAATGGATTCAATTCGGTATTACCACTCTGAGCTGTGGCTTTCTAGCCCGAGGCTGACTCGGGGTGACCGCTAAGGAGGTTAAAAAACATGATGCTACATGCCTCATTTACCCTAAAAAACGCTTTACAAGCAATCTAAAGCCCACTTCCGGTTTTCTACCCGGATATCCGAATCCGGGCGGATATCTGGGATACTGGGTTCGGATATCCGATTCGGATTCCAAAATTTCATACTCGGAAATCAGATTCGGATCGGATATCTGGGTATCCGGATCCAAATTCAATCCAGATTTTGAAAAGGGGTATCCGAGCAGCACTGGTAACATGTTTGTGGGCAGCAATACAAAAGTGTAAGCGGCTGTGATACCGGTGTCTGCTGGTTGACGGTTTTTGTCAACGGACTCCGTTGGTCAATTTTCTTGATGCACTGCACAGTGGTGTTATGTAAACTCTTGAAACAGTGTTACACTGTCTTTCTTTTGTTTTCTGGCTTGTTTTGAGGTAGGGAGTGGACCTGGATCCAAAGCACACACATGGGTGCAAGGTCTAATATTGGTCTTTGATAAAGAAGATTCATTGGTAGAAATCATTTTAATAGGCCCCACATGATATCTATAGCATTGTAATATATTTTCAAACCTGTTAAATGCTGCCATTAAATTTCATAGATGCATCATGCATGTGAAAATAATGAAAAAGTGTTAATTAGAATTATAGCATGTAAAATGTATTTTGTTTATCAATTTATTTTAAATGTAAATTATGTAACAGTCTGGATGTTTCTAGGCTATGTTCTATTTTTAGGTATTTTTCAATGAATGGGATCTATGCTGAATCAATGGAATTAACTTTTTTTTTTTTCAGTGGATATCATCTACGTACAATTTGCATGTTGGCTTTAAATCATATCCTCACCCCATTAGTACAAATTAATAAAAAATAAACATTGAAAGCGACAGCATGTATAATCTTGTTGGTGGTGACTGGTGCAGTGGTGTAGCTGAGGAGTTTGGGGCCCCATTGCGAGTGTTACATGAGGCCCCAAGCACTCTATTGATACAGTATAAAGTTCCAAAACTTACCAAGGACAATTTCAGTGACAGGTGTAATCAAAGTAAGGAAACAATAAAGGACTATTGCTATTCAATGCATGCATAGAGGTGTTTATTCCCAGCATAGCACCAATTAAAAGCTAATAAGGTGGAAGAAGGACCCCTAATGGGCCCCTTTGGTCCAGGACTCAGGAGCCCTGGTGCGGTCGCAACCTCTGCATCCCCTATTGCTACACCACTGCTTTGGTGCCTAATGAATACACCACTGGTTATTGAGTTAAGACAGAATTCCTCTGATACCTAACTTGTGGGTCAGCTGAATCCCCTGATCTAATGCTAAACCAATATATAACTTAACAATATCATCACTATCTATCCTTTTTCTAACCCAAGCCTCTCACCTCTCCTGTGCCTAACACTAACCTTATTTCCTTACTAACTGCTATGTCCCAAATAGCCCCATCATTAACCTAGTACTTAACCACCTTAGCGGTATGGACGAGCTCAGCTCGTCCATTACCGCCAGAGGGTGCCGCTCAGGCCCTGCTGGGCCGATTTACATGAAATAAAGAGCAGCACACGCAGCCGGCACTTTGCCAGCCGCGTGTGCTGCCCGATCGCCGCCGCTCTGCGGCGATCCGCCGCGAGCAGCGGCGAAAGAGGGTCCCCCCAGCCGCCTGAGCCCTGCGCAGCCGGAACAAATAGTTCCGGCCAGCGCTAAGGGCTGGATCGGAGGCGGCAGACGTCAGGACGTCGGCTGACGTCCATGACGTCACTCCGCTCGTCGCTATGGCGACGATCTAAGCAAAACAAGGAAGGCCGCTCATTGCGGCCTTCCTTGTTTATTCTGGGCGCCGGAGGCGATCAGAAGAACGCCTCCGGAGCGCCATCTAGTGGGCTTTCATGCAGCCAACTTTCAGTTGGCTGCATGAAATATTTTTTTTTTTATTTAAAAAAAACCCTCATGCAGCTGCCCTGGCGATCTTAATAGAACGCCAGGGTGGTTAAAGGACACCTGAGGTGAAAATAAACTAATTCAATAAACAATTGTATCTATCCTCTTTCTCATAAAAATCACTTTTTAAGATATTCCATAGTTTTATACTTAAATTTACTTTTTAAGTTTGTTTTATTGTTTTTGCTCAATGACACGTTCATTGAAGTATGCCAGAGCTAAAATCTACAAACTATTGACCCTTTTTATCTATTTTCTGCTCTCGGAAGCCATTTTCTGCTAGGAAAGTGGTTTATAGTTATTACTTATCATTGAGGATCACAATGTAGCCTGACCCAGTCCTGACAGGACAAACAGGAAATGACACTTACTTACCTGATGTTTAACTCTTTCAGGCAGAGCAAGAAAAAAAGGAACACAGAATAGTTATTTGTGTGTTAGGCACTGTACATACACATGTCTATCTCATCATGTCACATGTCACCTCAAGTATCCTTTAAGTTCTCCCCATCTAAATTAATCACTAACTTGAACCTAGTACTTAAAGAGAACCCGAGCTGGGTTTGAACAATGTGATCTGCATAGTGAGGCTGAATCTGCCTATACAGCCCAGCCTCTGTTGGTATTCCAAACCCGCCTAAGGTCCCCCTGCACTCTGCAATCCCTGATAAACCACAGCCGTGCTGTCGACACACAGCATGTCGCAGCGGCTGTGTTTTTTTCTATAGTGTCAGTCTGCTGCTCTCCCCACCTCTTGCAGAACTCCGGACCCCGCCTGCCTCCCTTCCCTCCTCGCTGATTAGAGGGAAGGGAGGGGTGCAGGGACCATAGCTCTGCAGGAGGCGGGGGAGCAGCCGAGACTGACACTACAGATGTAAACACAGCCACACAGCGAGGCTGTGATCTATGTCTGAATTCAGAGTGCAGGGGGACATTAGAGGGGTTTGGAATACCAACAGAGGCTGGGCTGTATAGGCAGATCCAGCCTCTGTATTCAGATCACATTCTTCAAACCCAGCTCGGGTTCCCTTTATGGACAAGACACAGAACATTTATACCACATTTTCTCACTGGCCGACTCAAAGCGCCAGAGCTGAAGCCACTAAGCCACACTCTATAGGCAGTAGCAGCGTTAGGTCTCCTACTGAATAGGTGCTGGCTTACTGAACAGGAAGAACCGAGATTCAGACCCAGGTCACCTGTGTCAGAGGCAGAGCCCTTAACCAGCACACTTTCAAGCGAGGTGAGGAAATAAAACTATATTTACTTAATACAGGCGCAGTACGCTCCCCATGGGGAACACATGCGCAGGAGACACCGACCCATCGGGGTCAGCCATCTTCAGAGGCTGCCAGCAGGAGACAGGACAAGACCAGAGCTTGAACATGACCCCATGAGCTGTTTTATGAGGGACATTATTGGCTGTGTTTTGCAATAATTTTACGATTGCATACAAATCGCAAAATGCAAGGACATGACCAAAATATTCAAAATTGACGGAACCTCTTTACGAAGCAGGTGGTTTTGGCACTCGGGGCCGAGTGCCGAAACTAGGTGCCCCATAGCAGTAATGTTATACTGTGCAGGGCGCGTAAGGGTTCTGACCCAGAATTACATCTCCTACCGAGTTGTGACGCATTGACTCTGAGAGGGAATAGTATTTTATGCCACTAGGGATTTGAGTGGCAGCAGGGTGAGCTGTTATTTGGCTCACAATGCGCCCAGTAGAGATGGCTCGAACCTCCGATTTTCGGTTTGCGGACCTCGAACGCGAACTTCCACAAAGTTCACGAACATGCGAACTTCCGCGAACCGCAATAGACTTCAATGGGGAAGCGATCTTTGAAAACTAGAAACATTTTTGCTGGCCACAAAAGTGATGGAAAAGAAGTTTCAAGGGGTCTAACACCTGGAGGGGGGCATGGCGAAATGGGATACACGCCAAAACTCCCTGGGAAAAAAAATCAGGATTTGACGCACAGCAACGTTTTAAGGGCAGAAATCACATTTTATTCCTAAATTGGAGGCCTAAAGTGCTTTAAAACAGTTACATAGTTATTATGGTTGAAAAAAGACATACGTCCATCGAGTTTAACCAGTACAAAGTACAATTCCAGCTTGCTCCCTCACATATCCCTGTTGATCCAGAGGAAGGCGAAAAACCCTTACAAGGCATGGCCCAATTAGCCCCAAAAGGAAAAAATTCCTTCCCGACTCCAGATGGCAATCAGATAAAAATCCCTGGATCAACATCATTAGGCATTACCTAGTAATTGTAGCCATGGATGTCTTTCAACGCAAGGAAAGCATCCAAGCCCCCTTTAAATGCAGGTATAGAGTTTGCCATAACGACTTCCTGTGGCAATGCATTCCACATCTTAATCACTCTTACTGTAAAGAACCCTTTCCTAAATAAATGGCTAAAACGTTTTTCCTCCATGCGCAGACCATGTCCTCTAGTCCTTTGAGAAGGCCTAGGGACAAAAAGCTCATCCGCCAAGCTATTATATTGCCCTCTGATGTATTTATACATGTTAATTAGATCTCCTCTAAGGCGTCTTTTCTCTAGACTAAATAAACCCAGTTTATCTAACCTTTCTTGGTAAGCGAGACCTTCCATCCCACGGCCACGTATCAATTTTGTTGCTCGTCTCTGCACCTGCTCTAAAACTGCAATATCTTTTTTGTAATGTGGTGCCCAGAACTGAATTCCATATTCCAGATGTGGCCTTACTAGAGAGTTAAACAGAGGCAATATTATGCTAGCATCTCGAGCTTTTATTTCCCTTTTAATGCATCCCAAAATTTTGTTAGCTTTAGCTGCAGCGGCTTGGCATTGAGTACGATTATTTAAATTGTTGTCGATGAGTACTCCTAAGTCCTTCTCCAAGTTTGATGTCCCCAACTGTATTCCATTTATTTTGTATGGTGCTAGACCATTGGTACGACCAAAATGCATGACTCTACATTTTTCAACATTGAATTTCATCTGCCATTTATGTGCCCATATAGCCATCCTATCCAGATCCTGTTGCAATATGACACTATCTTCCTGAGAGTTGATGATTCTGCACAATTTTGTATCATCTGCAAAAATAGCAACATTGCTCACTACTGCATCTACTAGGTCATTAATAAATAAATTGAAGAGCACTGGACTCAGTACAGACCCCTGTGGGACCCCACTGCTAACAGTCTCCCATTTTGAGTACGATCCATTGACCACAACTCTTTGTTTTCTGTCCATTAGCCAGTTCCCTATCCATGAACACAGACTTAAACCCAGTCCTTGCATCCTCATCTTTTGCACCAGACTTTTGTGGGGAACAGTGTCGAAGACCTTTGCAAAGTCTAAGTATATCACATCTACAGCATTCCCAATATCCATATTAGCATTCACGACCTCATAAAAGCTGAGCATGTTAGTCAAACAGGACCTGTCTTTAGTAAACCCATGTTGATGCTGAGAAATAAGATTATTTTCTACTATGAAGTCATGTATAGTATCTCTTAGTAACCCCTCAAATAGTTTGCATACAACTGATGTTAAGCTTACAGGTCTATAATTTCCTGTTTTTTTGCCCTTCTTAAATAATGGGAAAACGTGGGCTGTACGCCAATCCACTGGGACTCTGCCAGTTGAAAGAGAGTCATAAAAGATAAGATAAAGGGGTTTATCTATAACTGAACTTAATTCCCTTAGGATCCAAGGATGCATGGCATCCGGGTCAGGTGCCTTGTCTATTTTGAATTTATTTAGTCTTGCCTTCACTTCTTCCTGCGTTAAGTATTTAATATTACAGTTAGAAGATTGAGACTCTTCCGCCTCTGTAATTTGCAACAGTGCTGTTTCCTTTGTGAAGACAGAAGCAAAGAAAGCATTTAATAACTCTGCCTTACCTTGGTCATCCACTATTGAGTTCCCACCCTCATCCTTTAGGAGTCCTATACAGTCAACCTTTCTTGTTTTTAGAGTTGATGTACTTGTAAAACTTTTTTGGGTTAGATTTGATATTCCTGGCGATTTTGATTTTCAGCTTCGATCTTTGCCAGCCTAATTTCTTTTTTACAATTTTTATTGCACTCCTTATAAATTGCTTAGTGCAGCCTCGGTCCCCTCCTGTTTTAGGATCTTGCATGTGTATACATCAATCAGGAAGTGTAATTAGTGTACTGCTTCACACTGACAGACCAAGCTCACTGTGTAACGCACCACAAACAGCTGTTTGTGTAGTGACAGCTGTGCTGGACTGGTGCGCACCATGGTGTGCACCAGTCCAGCACAGCTGTCACTGCACAAACAGCTGTTTGGGCGTACCTAGAAATCAGCTGTTTGGGCATACCTAGAAATCCCCGGGCCCCCCTGCAAAAATAATCCGCCCCCTCCCCCTAGGGCCTGCTCAGGGACTTTTGGGGGGCAGGAGGGGTCACAGCATAAGAGGATAGTGTGGCAGATCGGTGGGGAGGGGGGAAATCCCCCCCTCACCTTGGGCTCTCCTCCCAGCGCTGCCCCTCCTGCAATCATTGGTGGTGTTCGTGGCAGCAGCGGTGGTGGCGGCAGGATGACTCATTACCTCCTTCTCGCTGGAGGACTTCCGTTCTCTAAGTGCAACTTCCTGTTTACACAGGAAGTTGAATGAAGCACTTAGAGAACGTAAGCCGTTGTGCTGTGACATCACCCTTAAACGCGCTCTAAAGCATAGTTGCCCGCTTGTTCTGCATGTGCAGCATCCTTTCTGCCTTCAGGGGAGTTGGTAACATGTCCCCCACTTTGTACCTATACCGAGGGTCTAGTAGCGTAGCCACCCAGTACAGCTCCTTCCCCTTGAGTTTTTTAAAACGGGGGTCCCTCAACAGGCTGGACAGCATGAAAGATGCCATTTGCACAAAGTTGGATCCAGATGTACTATCCAACTCCTCTTGCTCTATGATGTCAGGTAAGTTCTCCTCCTCCCCCCAGCCACGAACAATACCACGGGAGCGTTGAGCAGCACAATCCCCCTGCGACGTCTGCTGCAGTTGTTCTTCTGCTGCCTCCTCCTCCTTAAAAAAACACCTTCCTCATCATCTGACTCCTCTTCCCCACATGGAGAAACAGAGAAAATGGATTTTAAAGTGAAATCAACACTTTAAATGGGGCTATTAATTGGTAATAAGTGGTTTTAAAAAGGGATATACGCGTTAAGCAGTCAAAGAGGTGAAGGCGAGTTCCAATGGCACTTGGCGGCGAAGGTACCGCTGGAGGAGGATGAGTGGCTGACGGCAAAAAGGCTCCAGAGAGGTTTTTGTAATTTTTTTTTGTTTTTTTTGCAGCAATTAGCAATGACATCGCAGCAGAGTTGTCAGTGGACACGGGCAGTGTGAACGCAGAGTGCAGTGGTGGTAGCGACTGAGTCAGGAGAAGGACTATGCGGGCGGTCAGTTCAGCAGCACAGAAGGACCACGGCAACATACTGGTGGTAGTAGTAGCAGCACAGCGTCATAGTGCTGGCCAAAAAATTAAATGCACCCGGTGACCCGGGCAGTGTGAACGTAGAGTGTAGTAGCGATAGTGTTGGGCGAACAGTGTTCGCCACTGTTCGGGTTCTGCAGAACATCACCCTGTTCGGGTGATGTTCGAGTTCGGCCGAACACCTTGTGGTGTTCGGCCAAACTGTTTGGGGTTCGCCGAACTACTGAATGCATGGCCGAACAGGGCCCCTGTTCGGCCGAACAGGGCCCTGTTCGGCCGAATACTGCTCCCCATGGGGTCGCAGGCATAAGGGGGGAGCATGCCCCGGTCGCGGGGGGGGTCGGAAATTCCCCCCACCCCCTCCGCTAGCGCTCCCCCCTCTGCCCGCTTCCCCATACAAAAAGTTTGAAACAAGTTCAATAGTACCTGGGCTGGTGGCACTGGCTGGCAGTGGAGTGAGGAGGAGGAGGAGTCCGAGTAGCAGAGTGACGTTGAGGCCGGGCAGCGGGCGGTTCAGCGCTAGTACCCTTGTGGTACTTCCGCCCTTTCTCTGACCTCACGTCCTCTGCATACGAGGGTACGCATCACGCGTACCCTCGTATGCGTCATCACGCAGAGGACGTGAGGTCAGAGAAAGGGCGGAAGTACCACAAGGGTACTAGCGCTGAACCGCCCGCTGCCCGGCCTCAACGTCACTCTGCTACTTGGACTCCTCCTCCTCCTCACTCCACTGCCAGCCAGTGCCACCAGCCCAGGTACTATTGAACTTGTTTCAAACTTTTTGTATGGGGAAGCGGGCAGAGGGGGGAGCGCTAGCGGAGGGGGTGGGGGGAATTTCCGACCCCCCCCCGCGACCGGGGCATGCTCCCCCCTTATGCCTGCGACCCCATGGGGCCCCCAAAATGGGCATGTTCGGGGGTCCCATTGACTCCCATTGAGTTCGGCGTTCGGGCCGAACATGCCGAACATCTGGCCCATGTTCGGCCTGTTCGGCCCGAACCCGAACATCCAGGTGTTCGCCCAACACTAAGTAGCGACTGAGTCAGGAGGACAAAGCGGGCGGTCAGTTCAGCAGCAGCAGCACAGTAGTAGTAGCACAGCGTCATAGTGCTGGCCAAAAAATTAAATGCACCCGGCGACCCGGGCAGTGTGAACGCAGAGTGTAGTAGCGACTGAGTCAGGAGGACAAAGCGGGCGGTCAGTTCAGCAGCAGCAGCACAGTAGTAGTAGCACAGCGTCATAGTGCTAGCCAAAAAATTAAATGCACCCGGCGACCCGGGCAGTGTGAACGCAGAGTGTAGTAGCGACTGAGTCAGGAGGACAAAGCGGGCGGTCAGTTCAGCAGCAGCAGCACAGTAGTAGTAGCACAGCGTCATAGTGCTGGCCAAAAAATTAAATGCACCCGGCGACCCGGGCAGTGTGAACGCAGAGTGTAGTAGCGACTGAGTCAGGAGGACAAAGCGGGCGGTCAGTTCAGCAGCAGCAGCACAGTAGTAGTAGCACAGCGTCATAGTGCTGGCCAAAAAATTAAATGCACCCGGCGACCCGGGCAGTGTGAACGCAGAGTGTAGTAGCGACTGAGTCAGGAGGACAAAGCGGGCGGTCAGTTCAGCAGCAGCAGCACAGTAGTAGTAGCACAGCGTCATAGTGCTGGCCAAAAAATTAAATGCACCCGGTGACCCGGGCAGTGTGAACGCAGAGTGTAGTAGCGACTGAGTCAGGAGGACAAAGCGGGCGGTCAGTTCAGCAGCAGCAGCACAGTAGTAGTAGCACAGCGTCATAGTGCTGGCCAAAAAATTAAATGCACCCGGCGACCCGGGCAGTGTGAACGCAGAGTGTAGTAGCGACTGAGTCAGGAGGACAAAGCGGGCGGTCAGTTCAGCAGCAGCAGCACAGTAGTAGTAGCACAGCGTCATAGTGCTGGCCAAAAAATTAAATGCACCCGGCGACCCGGGCAGTGTGAACGCAGAGTGTAGTAGCGACTGAGTCAGGAGGACAAAGCGGGCGGTCAGTTCAGCAGCAGCAGCACAGTAGTAGTAGCACAGCGTCATAGTGCTGGCCAAAAAATTAAATGCACCCGGCGACCCGGGCAGTGAGAACGCAGAGTGTAGTAGCGACTGAGTCAGGAGGACAAAGCGGGCGGTCAGTTCAGCAGCAGCAGCACAGTAGTAGTAGCACAGCGTCATAGTGCTGGCCAAAAAATTAAATGCACCCGGCGACCCGGGCAGTGTGAACGCAGAGTGTAGTAGCGACTGAGTCAGGAGGACAAAGCGGGCGGTCAGTTCAGCAGCAGCAGCACAGTAGTAGTAGCACAGCGTCATAGTGCTGGCCAAAAAATTAAATGCACCCGGTGACCCGGGCAGTGTGAACGCAGAGTGTAGTAGCGACTGAGTCAGGAGGACAAAGCGGGCGGTCAGTTCAGCAGCTCAGAAGGAGGACCATGGCAACTTACTGGTAGTAGTACCATAACACCAAAAAATTAACCAAGGTAGGCACTAGGCAGGTAGTAAATGTCTTTATAAAGGCAGGCATAGTTAACAACAGCACATGCAGCAGCCACTTCATGTCCCCCTGTGTCCGACAATAGGGGCCAGGAACTCACCTTCCACCCAAGCCTGGTTGATTTTCAGGAAGGTGAGTTTGTCCACAGAGGCGTGGGAGAGCCGAGAGCGCTTCTCTGTGACCACGCCACCGGCCGCACTAAAGCATCTCTCTGAGAGGACACTGGAAGGAGGGCAGGATAGGAGTTCCAGGGCGTACTGGGAAAGCTCGCTCCAGATGTCCAGTCTTTTGACCCAGTACTCCAAGGGGTCCACGGGGCTGTCGGTGTCATTGAGCCCGCTGGATGACCCCATATAGTCAGACACCATGGTGGTCAGTCGTTGCTTGTGCTGGTTGGTGGTGGATGCTGTGGCGGGCACCTCTGTTCTGGGCTGCTGCACTGCATACAGGCTCTTGATTAGGCTCTTCAGGTCTCCGGGGTGCCAGTTGCTGCTGCTGCTGCTGCTGCTGGTGGTTGTTGTTGTGCTGCTAGTGGCAATGGCAGGCACCTCTTGCTGGCTTGGCAGAGCAGTTACAGTGGGGGTGGAAGGCTGGGGGAATGCTTCCAGTAGTCTGCGCACAAGGGCCTCCTTCAACTCCCTTGTGCGTTGCTCGGTGGTGGATGGCGTCATTAAGTCTCCCAGCTTCCCCTTCAGACGGAGATCAAGCATCAAGGTAATCCAGATGTCCTCCCTTGAACGCATCTGGATCACCCGGGGGTCCCTGCGAAGGCAGCGCAACATGTGCACAGCCATGGGAAACAAGTGGGCCCTGCCAGCAAGATCTTCCTCGTCCTCGCCATTGTCCCATAACGCATGCCTGTCCTCTTCCTGTGCCATGTCGTTGTCCTCCTCAAACCGCCATCCACGTAAAACGCCTGCTGCACTCTGCTCCTCCTCCTCCTCCTCATTCAGGTTAGGGACCTCCAACTCTTCCACTACCTGCTGTGAGCCCTCCTCTGAGCTGGACTGTGCTGCCATCTGCTCCTGTTCTTCCAACTGCCTCAGGGCTTCATCCCCACGCTCAATTAAATTGTCCATTGCCTGCTCCAGTAGACAAACCAAGGGCACCCACTGGCACACAGAGGCCCGCTCCTCACTGACCATCTTGGTTGCCTCCAGGAAGGGACTCAGCACCAGGCATACTTGCTGCATCAGTGTCCACTGAGTGGCAGTAATCATGGGGACTTGCTGGTTGCTGGGGACACTTGGGTCTAGCATGTAGGCCCTAAGAGCCAGCCTGTGCTGACACAGCCGCTCCAACATGGCCAGAGTCGAATTCCAGCGAACTGGCATGTCGATGATCATCCGGTGTTGTGGCCTTCCATACTGCTGCTGTAAGGTGGACAAGAGTGCAGAGGCAGTGGCTGACAGGCGGAAAAAGCGTACCACCGCCCGGGCATCCTGCAGCAGCTCGCTCATCCCCTGGTAGGTGCGCAAGAAGCGCTGCACCACAAGATTGAGCACGTGGGCCAAGCAGGGGATGTGCTGGAGGTTTCCCTGCTGCACTGCTGCCACCAGGTTGGCCCCGTTATCGGCTGCCACATACCCCACTTCCAGGCCTCTGGGGGTCAGCCACCTCCGCTCCTGCTTCCTGAGGGCGGCCAGGACGTTGGTGGCCGTAAGCCTCTCCTTCCCCAGGGTCACCAATTTTAAAAGGGCTTGGCAGTGCCGAGGCTTGGCTCTGCTGCTGCCGAGGCGGGCTTGCTTTCCGGGTGCTGAGGGAGTGTCGTGACAGGACCCTTCTGCATCCCCCCTGATCCCGCGTGGTGGCACCACTAGCTGGGCTGATGCGCTCTTGTCCTCCCTCCCTTCCATCAGTGTCACCCAGTGGGCCGTAAAGGACGGGTAGCGACCTGTCCCAAATCTGCTACTCCACGAGTCCATGGTCACGTGGACCCGCTTGCCCACAGAGTAGTCCAGGGAACGGGCCACGTTTTCCACCGCAAACTTGTGGAGTGCTGGGATCGCGCTCCTGCTGAAATAGTGGCGACTGGGGACTTGCCACTCGGGGATGCCAAATTGGAGCAGCGTCCGCATGGCACTCCCCTCCTGCACCAGGGAGTAGGGAAGCAGCTGTGATGCCATGGCCCAGGCCAGCAAGCCATTTAGTTTGCGGATCCGCCTGTGGCTTGGAGGCAGAGGCTTGGTCAGACCCTGAAAGGTGTCGCTCAGCAGGGTCTGACGACGCTGGGATGCAGGGGAGACAGAGGAGAGAGACGAACACTGGCTGCCAGCCTCAATGTCTGTGTCCTGAGTAGCCGAGGTGGAAGAGCGCTTGCGTGCTACTACTGCTGCTGCTGTGGGGGATTCACGACCCTGAGGGAGGGATGATGCTGCTGCGCTGGTGGGCCTTCTGCTCTCAGGAACCCCTGCCAGCAGTGCCTGCTTCCTCTTAAACTCCGCATACTCGCGGCAGTGGAGGCTTCTCAGGTGGCCCTGGAGGGATGAGGTACCCATCTTGCTCAGACTTTTCCCACGGCTCAATCTTTTGCTGCATAACCTGCACACAGCATACCTTTTGTCATCAGTACATTCCTCAAAGCAATCCCACACTGGTGACTTTAATTTACTGCGGCCCCCACTAGCAGAGGGTGCAGCGGAACAATGTGTGGTAGTAGTTGCCGGGGGTTGCATGGTGGTGGTGCCGGCTGAAGCAGTGTCCTGTCTACTTCCTCCACGCCCACTGCTGCCGATGCCCCTGCCTGACATATGGCGATATCCTTGCCTAGGCCGAGGTGACTCGTCATCCTGCTCTGCCTCTGACCATTCTTCCACGGATTCAGCAGGCTGCACATAGTTAGGGTCCACAACGCCGTCATCATCAGCAGCATCTTCATAATCCAGCTCTTCCTCTGACTCCCCCGCCTCCTCTTCTGTCCCTACATCCCCAGACACAGACCCCTCTTCTTCATCATCAGAACTCAACAACGCTTGTGATTGTGGCCCGATCTCAATCTCTGCCACATCAGTCCCCAGTAAGTCCTGAGCTTCTTGCATCAGCAGGTTCCCAGAAGCCGGACTGAGGGACAGAACGCTGTCATCCTGGGAGGGCTGCTGACCAGTGGGTGCTGGGGTGGATGTCACAACAAGCGTGGGACGTTGGCTGCTGCTGCTGCTTGGAGTGGTGCTCACAGTAGAGGTCTGGGAGGAAGTCATGATGTCCATGAGTACGTCAGGTTCCATTTGCTCAACCACCACACGGGGACCAGAAACTTTAAAATATTTGGACAATGGCGTCCGCTGACTCGGCCCAGGCTTTGCTGCCCCCCTTTCTGCTGCATCACGACCACGTACAGCTGGGCGTCCTCTCCCTGGACGTGGAGCAGTCCCAGAAGTGGCTGAGGCAATTGAACTCCCTTTCCTCTCACCCCGCGAAACCCTGCCAGACATGTTGCTAGTAATGAATCACTGGATGCAGTGGGCACAGTACAAGGTCACTGAAGGATGCAGTGGCCACAGTACAAGGTCACTGAAGGATGCAGTGGGCACAGCCGTGGCCACTGGATATACAACTAGGTCACTGAAGGATGCAGTGGCCACAGTACAAGGTCACTGAAGGATGCAGTGGGCACAGCAGTGGGCACTGGATATACAACTAGGTCACTGAAGGATGCAGTGGGCACACAAGGATGTCACACTGTGTAATGAGATGCTCATATGCCAGCGAGCGAGCAAGCAGTGGGCACTGGGCATGGCACAAGGTCACTGACAGAATGAATGAACAGCGCTGGCAGAGAGTGGCGGCGCCGGCGGTGTGACTGGCTGCCTGCAAATAGTACAAGTGTATAAACTGTCACTGGAATATACAAGTGAACACTGCAGCTGCACTAACCTGCCTGCCTGCACTCTACACACAGATAATCCCCACTCCCACTACACTGCAGCACTGAACCTGCCTGCACAGCACTACACATAGTTAAATAATCACTAGACTCCCACACTCCCACTACACTACACTGACTACAACTAACTACAGCAATCACTCACTGACTAGCTAACTGTGTACAGTATAAGAGCAGTGTTAGCAAAAAAAACGCTTTGTTTTTAACACAATAAATGCACTTGCTCAAACAACAATGGCCTGGAGATAATCCTCTCAGCACCACAGTCTAGCAAGGACAGAGCTTTTCCATCATGGCCGCCGCTTTATATTCAGGAGGGGAGGGCATAGCTCCCCTCCTGTGATTGGTTGCTAGGGCCTGGCTGGGGCACTCTGATTGGCCTGCAATGTGTCACTTCCGCATAGTTTGACACATTTCCGCAAACCACGACTTCAGCGCCGGGTTTCACGAGCGTGAATGCGGATTTCTGTCCGCATTCACGCGTAGCCGGAGCAGATTTTCGTGGTTGAAAATCTATTCACGGCTTAGCGTGTCCGAGGCGGAATGCGTCAAAATGGTCGTGAATCCACGCGTAAGCGTGATCACGACCTGGCGGTGAGCACCACTGACGACACGCTCCAGGAAGAAGGCATACGGGATAAAGTTGCTGATGGCGCCTTCACTGCGACTCACCATGTTTGTCACCTCCTCAAATGGCTGCATGGGCATGCAGGCATTTCGCATGAGTGTCCAGTTCTTTGGCCAGGACATCCCCATCTCCCCAGAGCATGTCCTTCTACTGTAGTTGTAGAGATACTGGGTGACGGCTTTCTCCTGTTGTAGCAGGCTTTCGAACATCAGAAGGGTCGAGTTCCAGCGAGTCGGGCTATCGAAATCAAGCGCCTCACCGGCAAGTTGTTTCTCCGCTGAATATCGGCCAAGCGTGCCATGTAAGACCGCCTGAAATGCCACACAACTTCATGGCCTGCTTCAGGACGTCCTGTAAGCCTGGGTACTTACACAAAAATCTCTGGATTATGAGATTGAACACAGGTGTCATGCAGGGTACATGTGTCAACTTTCCCAAATTCCAAGCCGAAATGAGATTGCTGCCGTTGTCGCACACCACGTTGCTGATCTCCAGTTGGTGCGGGGTTAGCTACTGATCCACCTGTTTGTTCAGAGCAGCCACTGCTCCAGTGTGACTCTCTGCTTTGAGGCAAGACATGTCAAAGATAGCGTGACACCGTCGTACCTGGCATGCAGCATAGGCCCTAGGGAGCTGGGGCTGTGTAGCTGGAGAGGAGATCGCAGCACCAGTAGAGTTGCACTGCCACTCAGCCAAGGAGGAGGAGAAGGACGACGACAGTGAAGAGGATGTAGGAGGAGAAGAAGAGGTGGCAGCAGGCCTGCCTGCAAGCCATGGAGGTGTCACAACTAGGTCTGCTGCACAGCCACGTACTCCCTACTTGCCATCGGTCACCAAGTTGATCGATGGAAAGTAGGGCTGTGTAAGTAATGTACCTGCCATGACAGTGTTTGGCAGACCAGGCATCCGTGGTCAGATGGACCCTTGACCCAACACTGTGTGCAAGAGATGACACCACTTGCCTTTCAACTTCACGCTACAGTTTGGGTATTGCCTTTTTTGATAAATAATTGCAGCCTGGTATCTTCCACTGCGGTGTCCAAATGGCCACAAATTTTTGGAAGGCCTCAGAGTCCACCAGCTGGTATGGTAACAGCTGGCAGGAAAACCGTTCCGCCAAGCCAGCTGTCAGACGCCGGGAAAGGCGGTGACTGGCAGACATTGGCTTCTTCTGCTCAAAGATTTTCCTCATGCACACCTGGCTGCTGCTGTGGGCAGAGGAGCAGGAGCCGCTCAAGGTGAGAGGCGGAGTGGAGGAGGTTGGTTGTGATTGTAAAGGTGCAAGGGAGAAAGCGTCTGAAGATGATGCACCTGAAGGAGGAAGAGGAGGAGGGTGACTTTGCTTTTGTGTGCTGCTTTTGCTGGTGGTCTTCCCATTGCCGTTTGTGCCTTTTCTGCGTGTGCCTTCGTAAGGCAATTGTCCCTACGTGGGTGCTGGCTAGTGTTGGGCGAACAGTGTTCGCCACTGTTCGGGTTCTGCAGAACATCACCCTGTTCGGGTGATGTTCGAGTTCGGCCGAACACCTGACGGTGCTCGGCCAAACCGTTCGGCCATATGGCCGAACTAAGAGCGCATGGCCGAACGTTCCCCGAACGTTCGGCTAGCGCTGTGATTGGCCGAACGGGTCACGTGGTTCGGACCCGAACGCGCTCTGATTGGCCGAACGGTCACGTGGTTCGGGTAAATAAATACCCGAACCACGTCATATCTCCGCCATTTGTCTGTGGGTTTAGCTTTGGGTAGGCAGGCAGGGTAGTTCGCGCTCCAGCCACGCTAGCCAGGGTCCCCCCTGTCATTGTGTCACTGCTGGGAACAGTAGTACACCGCTTGCTCAGCCACACTATATAGCATTCTGTTTACTGCCACTCTGTGTACCTCGCTCAGCCACACTATATAGCATTCTGTTTACTGCCACTCTGTGTCTGCTGGGAATAGTAGTACACCGCTTGCTCAGCCACACTATATAGCATTCTGTTTACTGCCACTCTGTGTACCTCGCTCAGCCACACTATATAGCATTCTGTTTACTGCCACTCTGTGTCTGCTGGGAATAGTGGTACACCGCTCGCTCAGCCACACTATATAGCATTCTGTTCACTGTTCTGTGTCTGCTTGGAATAGTGGTACACCGCTCGCTCAGCCACACTATATAGCATTCTGTTTACTGTTCTGTGTCTGCTGGGAATAGTGGTACACCGCTCGCTCAGCCACACTATATAGCATTCTGTTTACTGTTCTGTGTCTGCTGGGAATAGTGGTACACCGCTCGCTCAGCCACACTATATAGCATTCTGTTCACTGTTCTGTGTCTGCTGGGAATAGTGGTACACCGCTCGCTCAGCCACACTATATAGCATTCTGTTCACTGTTCTGTGTCTGCTGGGAATAGTGGTACACCGCTCGCTCAGCCACACTATATAGCATTCTGTTTACTGTTCTGTGTCTGCTGGGAATAGTGGTACACCGCTCGCTCATCCACACTATATAGCATTCTGTTCACTGTTCTGTGTCTGCTGGGAATAGTGGTACACCGCTCGCTCAGCCACACTATATAGCATTCTGTTCACTGTTCTGTGTCTGCTGGGAATAGTGGTACACCGCTCGCTCAGCCACACTATATAGCATTCTGTTCACTGTTCTGTGTCTGCTGGGAATAGTGGTACACCGCTCGCTCAGCCACACTATATAGCATTCTGTTTACTGTTCTGTGTCTGCTGGGAATAGTGGTACACCGCTCGCTCAGCCACACTATATAGCATTCTGTTTACTGTTCTGTGTCTGCTGGGAATAGTGGTACACCGCTCGCTCAGCCACACTATATAGCATTCTGTTTACTGTTCTGTGTCTGCTGGGAACAGTAGTACACCGCTCGCTCAGCCAGAGTATATAGCATTGTGTTTACTGCCACTCTGTGTACACCGCTCAGCCAGACTATATACCATTGTTTACTGACACTCTGTGTACACCGCTCAGCCAGACTATATACCATTGTTTACTGACACTCTGTGTACACCGCTCAGCCAGACTATATACCATTGTTTACTGCCACTCTGTGTACACCGCTCAGCCAGACTATATACCATTGTTTACTGACACTCTGTGTACACCGCTCAGCCAGTCTATATACCATTGTTTACTGCCACTCTGATTCTGCTGGGAACAGTAGTACACCGCTCGCTCAGCCAGACTATATACCATTGTTTACTGACACTATATAGCAGACTATATAGCATTGTGTGTACACCGCTCAGCCAGACTATATACCATTGTTTACTGACACTCTGTGTACACCGCTCAGCCAGACTATATACCATTGTTTACTGCCACTCTGATTCTGCTGGGAACAGTAGTACACCGCTCGCTCAGCCAGACTATATACCATTGTTTACTGACACTCTGTGTACACCGCTCAGCCAGACTATATACCATTGTTTACTGCCACTCTGATTCTGCTGGGAACAGTAGTACACCGCTCGCTCAGCCAGACTATATAGCATTGTGTTTACTGCCACTCTGTGTACACCGCTCAGCCACACTATATAGCATTGCGTACTCTGCCAGTCAGTGTGTATATTGCTGGGATCAGTAATACTCCACTCACCGTCAACCACTATATGAGCTCAACATGAGTTCCCCAGAGACCTCCGCTGTGAGCAGCACTCCCAACAACAGCAACAGCCAACGCCCCACGCAAGCTATAACATCCACCCCAGCAGCCAGTGGTCAGCAGCAGCCCTCCCCGGAGGAGAACGTTGTGTCCATCAGTCCGTCGCCAGAGCGATTAATGAGGGCTGCCATTGAGGAGATGATGGGGCCTGATGTGGAGGAGGAGGTCTGGCTCAGGCCAGCATCCCAAGTTAATGTTGAGGACGATGAGGGGTCTGTGTCTGGGGATGTTGGGGTGGCAGAGGTGGTGGGTGGGTCAGACTCAGGAGAAGAGTTGTATGATGAGGATGATGATCGGGACCATCTGTATGTGCCTCAGAGTCCGACCCCGGAAAACATGTTGTATCGTGTGTTTAGGTACTAAAATCTGCGTTCCCTCCCAGTAGTGTTGGGCGAACAGTGTTTGCCACTGTTCGGGTTCTGCAGAACATCACCCTGTTCGGGGTGACTATATAGCAGACTATATAGCATTGTGTTTAATGCCACTCTGTGTACACGGCTCAGCCACACTATATAGCATTGTGTTTACTTCCACTCTGTGTCTGCTGGGAACAGTAGTACACCGCTCACCCGCCACTGTATAGCATTGTGCTCTGTGTCACTGCTGACAATAGTGGTACACCGCTCACCCACCACTGTATAGCATTTCTGTACTGCCACTGTACTGCTGCCAGTCAGCGTGTACTTTAAGGATAAGTGAAATGAGGAAGAAATCCGGTGAAAGAGGGAGGGGCAAGGGAAGAGGTGTTTCCCCTGACGGTTCACGTACAGGCCACAGGGGAGCACCCAAGAAAACCCACTCAATACTGCCCATGTTGTCCAGGACAACAACCCTCACAGATCCAAAAGAACAGGACCAGATAATTACTTGGATGACCTCTCAAGCGTCCAGCAGTGGGTTAAGCAGCACCAGCACATCACGCACGAGGTCCGAGTCCTCAGCCAGTTAAAGTCTGGGCTTTCTTTGAAGACTGCACTGAGGATGTTACCATGGCGATTTGCAAGGTGTGCAAGACCCGCCTGAGCAGGGGGAAAAGTATTAACAACCTCTCCACCACCAGCATGAGCCGCCACATTCTATCCAAACATCCCACTCTGTGGGCAAACGCGGCAGGACAGGGTACCACCAGCAACACTGCCTCCCTTGGGTTCACCAGACTCACCACCAGACCCGCCTCAGCAGCAGCAGTAGCCCAGCCATTGCGTGGTTCACAACATTCACAAACATCAGACGATGCTGACACTGTCACTTTCCGGACTAGTGCTCTTGAGGTCTCCCAGTGTTCATCAAACACAACAACCAACAGCCCTTCGGTGTGCAGCGCTACGGTTGAGTTGTCTGTCTCTGAGATGTTTGAGCACAAGAGGAAATTGCCAGCAAATGACCCCCGGGCCGTGGCAGTAACAGCCAGCCAGCATAGCCAAGCTTCTGGCCTGCGAAATGCTGCCATATCGAGTGGTGGAGACAAACAGCTTCAAGGGCATGATGTCAGTGGCCATCCCACGTTACGTGGTTCCCAGCCGCTACCACTTTGCGCGCTCTGCAGTGCCTGAGTTGCATGAGCACGTGGTCAGCTAAATAACCCGAAGCTTGAAGAATGCCGTTGCCTGCAAGGTTCACCTCACCACTGACACCTGGACGAGTGCGTTCGGCCAGGGTCGATACATCTCCCTTACCGCGCACTGGGTGAACCTTGTGGAGCCTGGCAGCGATTCCTCACCTGCTACGGCGCGGGTGTTGCCCACGCCGCAAACAGCTGGATAACAACAGCAGCACCTACCTCTCTGACTCCTTCTCCTCCAACGCATCTCAAAGCTGTACCTCATCCGGAAATGCTAACCCAGCACCAGCAGCAGTAGGATCGTGGAAGCAGTGCAGCACAGCTGTTGGCATGCATCAGCAAGCGTTGCTGAAGCTGATCTGACTTGGGGATAAGCAGCACACAGGGGAGGAAATTTGGAGGGGAATAAAGGAACAGACGGATTTGTGGCTGGCACCGCTGGACCTGAAACCGGGCATGAAGCTAGACACCTGGCACGAACTGGCAATGTACGCAATAGAGGTGCTGGCTTGCCCGGCAGCCAGCGTTATGTCGGAACGCTGTTTCAGTGCTGCCGGAGGCATCATCACAGATCGGCGTATCCGCCTCTCCACAGAAAATGCAGACCGTCTGACTCAAATTAAAATGAATCAATCCTGGATTGGAAACGACTACGCAACACTCCTGGACCCCAACCAAGTAACATGACCGATGAACATCTGGGATGGTTTAGCGTTTCCGGTCCCTGTTTATTGAACCTCTCATCTGTATTACATTTATGACTGCATGGCGGCAAAAAGCATTGCTGCTATATCCGCACGCTTTTTGTCCTCATGCAAGGCCTGGGTTGTTGTGTCTCACAAAGCGTGGCCTTCTCCTCCTGCGCCTCCTCCTGTTCCATCACGTGTGCTGCTGCTGTTGCTGCTGCTGCTGGGTTACCGTTGCCGGTCCCTGTTTATGGAACCTCTTATCTTTATTACATTTATGACTACATGGCGGTACAAAGCATGCTATCCGCACGCTTTTTGTCCTCATGCAAGGCCTGGGTTGTTGTGTCTCACAAAGCGTGGCCTTCTCCTCCTGCGCCTCCTCCTGTTCCATCACGTGTGCTGCTGCTGCTGCTGCTGCTGCTGGGTTACCGTTGCCGGTCCCTGTTTATGGAACCTCTTATCTTTATTACATTTATGACTACATGGCGGTACAAAGCATGCTATCCGCACGCTTTTTGTCCTCATGCAAGGCCTGGGTTGTTGTGTCTCACAAAGCGTGGCCTTCTCCTCCTGCGCCTCCTCCTGTTCCATCACGTGTGCTGCTGCTGCTGCTGCTGCTGCTGCTGGGTTACCGTTGCCGGTCCCTGTTTATGGAACCTCTTATCTTTATTACATTTATGACTACATGGCGGTACAAAGCATGCTATCCGCACGCTTTTTGTCCTCATGCAAGGCCTGGGTTGTTGTGTCTCACAAAGCGTGGCCTTCTCCTCCTGCGCCTCCTCCTGTTCCATCACGTGTGCTGCTGCTGCTGCTGCTGCTGGGTTAGCGTTGCCGCGTGGTCCCTGTTTATTGAACCTCTTATCTTTATTACATTTATGACTACATGGCGGTACAAAGCATGCTATCCGCACGCTTTTTGTCCTCATGCAAGGCCTGGGTTGTTGTGTCTCACAAAGCGTGGCCTTCTCCTCCTGCGCCTCCTCCTGTTCCATCACGTGTGCTGCTGCTGGGTTAGCGTTGCCGCGTGGTCCCTGTTTATTGAACCACTTATCTTTATTACATTTATGACTGCATGGTGGTACAAAGCATGCTATCCGCACGCTTCTTGTCCTCATGCAAGGCCTGGGTTGTTGTGTCTCAAAGCGTGGCCTTCTCCTCCTGCGCCACCCTCCTCCTGTTCCATCACGTGTGCTGCTGCTGGGTTAGCATTACCGGTCCCTTTTCCTGGAACCTCTTATATGTATTACATTTATGACTGCATGCCGACAAAAAGCATGTTACCTGTGCAAAGAAAACAGACATTTCCCGCATTTAAAAGACAGTTTTCCCTTTGAAACTTTAAAATCGATTTTCTCAAAAACTATAAGCTCTTTTTGCTAAATTTTTTTTCCTCTTGTACCCACTCCCAAGGTGCACATACCCTGTAAATTTGGGGTATGTAGCATGTAAGGAGGCTTTACAAACCACAAAAGTTCGGGTCCCCATTGACTTCCATTATGTTCGGAGTTCGGGTCGAACACCCGAACATCGCGGCCATGTTCGGCCTGTTCGGCCCGAACCCGAACATCTAGATGTTCGCCCAACACTAGTGCTGGCCTTTCCACGGCTCAATTTTTGGTGACAGAGAGTACAGATGGCATTGCTCTGATCTTTGGCATACACACAAAAACATTTCCACACCGCTGAGCCACCCTGGGGTGTGGGTGGCATCAGCAGCTGACGTTGAAGGGCATGTTGGCTGGCTGTCCATAGGTGGCGATACATGGCGCTGGACGCTGCCACCAGTTGTTTCTGATGAGCTCCCCCTGCTTCTTTCAGGAACTAGTTTCCTCCTACTCCTCTCTGACTCCCCCTCTGAACTGTCTCCCTGTTCATCTCCTCTATTGGGAACTCACATGGCATCCATATTATCATAATCATCCTCCCTAGCTACGCTTGTATCAAACACCTCCAAAACTGCACCAACAGCAGGTACTTCATCAACCTCCTCCTCACACCTTACGTCCATAGTGTCGCCTAACTCAGACATATGAGGTGGTGTAAGTTGCTTAGCGCCTTCATCTTGTTGTAACAATAATGGCTGTGAATTAGTGATTTCCCCACCAAATAACTCCTGCAAAGTGTCAAATGTAGCGGATGTGGTACTTTGAGTAGCGCTGGTGGCTGCGGAAGATGAGGTGTTCTGTGTTAAATAGTCAACCACGTCCTGACATTCTTGGGAGTTGATTGGACGTGCCTACTTCTGAGCACTGTACTTTGGTCTAGGGCCACACGAAATCACGTCAGCATGACCTCGAACAGACCTGCCAGGTGGCCTTCCTCTGGGTCTGCCTTGAAATCTATCAGACCTGATTTAGGCATCGGTTCTCTCTCTATTAATCTTCTTGTACACATAGCTTTGCTGCCTAAATTAGAGATGTTGCGAACCTCCGATTTCGGTTCGCGAACCCCGTTCGTGAACTTTCGCGGAAGGTTCGGTTCGCGTGAACTTGCGCGAACCACAAAAGACTTCAATGGGGAGGCAAACGTAAAAATTTAGAAAAATTTCTGCTGGCTAGAAAAATGATAGAAAAGATGTTTCAAGGGGTCTAATACCTGGAGGAAGACATGGTTGAGTGAAATACACATCAAAAGTCCGAGAAAAAAAATCTGGATTTGACACAAAGCAGTGTTTTAAGGTCAGAAATCTCATTGAACGTTCAATTGCAGGCCTACACTGCTTTACAACATCAGGCAGTGTATTCCTCCCTCCTCTCCTCTCCTCTCTTTTGCGGAAGTTCGATTCACCCCATAATGCTCCATTGAGCACAACTTTAAACCTCTACATCACAGTCAGCAGGCACATTGTCGCCAATCAGACTGCACTCACTGCTGGAGCCCCACATCCCCTTATAAAAGGCAAGGTTCTCCTACTGTTTTACTCACTCGTCTGCCTACAGTAATTAGTTAAGGGACAGCTGCTGACAGACTAGGGAGAATTTAGGCTGTTGTAGGCTTGTTCCTAGCTGATTGTTATTCCTTATATTGCTCCCTCACTCCCTCACCCCGGAGGGTTCTGGAGGTGTGTTTAGCTTCTAAGGGTACAATGGTTAATTTGCATATATTCAGCAGTGGTGCCTGGGAGACATCTCAAACTCACTCCAACCTGAATTATCGCAAATTCTTTCTGTTTTAGGAAAGCAAATTTTTGTTTTTCTTAACATCTTAGTAAGGGGGCTTTTAGGACCATTGTAGTCCCTTACACACTCCAATGAGTTCTGGGTCACCATGAGCTTGCTGGTTAGTCTGTACCTCTCGGTTTACAAGCCCTACTCCATAGAGCCAAATTAATCCATGCCATGCACTGATGAGGATCAAACAATCCGAATCAGTCTGTGCATCGCTTCTCGGCCTTTTGGCTAGGACCAAGTGAGTTGGTACTTGCTTGTTTTTGGTCGGAGGGTTTAGGCTGGGGTCTCCTTTTGGGGGCCCCAGGAAAATCAGAGGAGCGAGGGCGGTCTGGTGTGCTGTGAACAATGGCAGACTTTAAGAAGCCGCTGAGGAATTCGATGAGGATTCAGGTCGGGAAGGAACATTTGAAGGTGATCGGAATGAGAGTCGTGGCTGTCGAAGTTTTGAAGGAGATCCTTGGTGTCCAGGTAATGGATATATATGCGATGCAGGATTTTGTGGATATGGGCCAATATGTTGTCTCCTTTTATTCGGAGGAACGCTGTCTGGCTGTCTTTGAAAATTGGAAAATGGTGAAAGCTGAGGGGAGGTATCCTGTTTTGGAGAAGATGGAGGTGGACTTGCTGTTTGATGCGACGGTTAAGTATCTGACAGTACATCTGTTTAACCCTTTCTTAGAGACTCATACTGTTAGATCTTACCTGAAGAGATACTGCTCTGAGATAGGAAACACTGTGAAATTGACTAATTTGTATGGGATGTATCGCAGCAAGTTAAAATTTGAGGTGAAGCTGAAACCAGATCCGGATGGCTATGGTGGCACTGTACACCCCCCGGCAATGTTTACTGTGGCGGGTGAAAAGTGCACCCTAAGCTACCAGGGGCAGCCGAAGTACTGCCGTTACTGTTATATGTATGGGCACATGAGGGAGCATTGTCCTAATAAATCTACTTGCAGGTTCTGCAGGCAGAAGGGTCATCAGGCTTACGAGTGTTCAGCCCCCCGTGTGTGTGACCTTTGCGGGTTGGCTGAACACTTAGCCAAGGACTGCCCGTTGAATAGGGGGAGGAGTCTCTTCTCCTATGCTGCTGTTGCGAAGGAGGGGAGGAGTTGGTTTGGGAAGTGGGGTGAGCATACTGTAACTGCTGCTGCTGCTACTGTAGTTACTGAGCAGAGGGAGGTGTCTGAACCGGTGGCTGATGAGAGTGTGGGTGTGGATGAGCTGGCTGCGGAGGCTCCTGTGTCGGGTGATAGTGCTGTGGAGAGTGGGGTGACTGCTGGTGCTGTGAGTGATGTGATTGGGGAGGTGAGTGATGTGACTTGTGAAGGGGCGAGTGGCGTTGTGGAGGAAACTGAATTGTTTTCTGCAAGTGGCGAGGATAGGATGGCGCCGGAGGAGACTGGAGATGGCGGGGGGCGTGGCCAAGGGCCGAGTACCTTGCCAAGTGATTCTGTGGCGGTTGTGCGGGAGGAAAAACCTGTGACTGGGGAGGTGATTGGTGCGGATGGGGTGAAGGTTTCCGCTGTGAAGAAGTCTGTACAGGGGAGTATGGAAATCCCTGCAAAGCCGAGCGGAGAAGGTGGGGGGCGTGGTCAAGTGCCAGTGAGTGTCCCGAGTGGAGTGACTGTTGAGAGAACGGAGGAAGTTGTGTCTGCTATGAAGGAGAAGGTGGAGTCTGGTAAGAAGGAGGCTGGGTCTGTGGCTGCAGGAAAGCAGAAGGAAGCGATCGGAGGTGCCGGAGGGCATGGTCAGGGGCCTGCTATGCAGAGCAGTGGGTGTGGCCATGCGCTGGTCCCAAAGATCGCTAAGGAAGGTTCTGCTGTGCGCAAAGAGCCTGTGAAGAGCGGGGTGACTGGTGGTTACAGTGGTGTGACTGTTGTGGAGAAAGGAGGTGCTGTTGCTGGAGGGAAAACACTGGTGAAGGAATCGGAGGGTCGTGATGGGACCAGTAGTTCCTCCAGCAAGGTGGTGACTGGGGGGTTGCAGAGTTCTGGAGAGAAAGTGGCGGAGAGTGACAGCTCTGAGGAGGAGAGTGAGGAGGAAAGTATGGATGAGGTAGATTGGGGGTCGCAAGTGGAGAGATTGGAGGCGCTGCTGGAAAAAGAGAAGGAGGAGGAGATGGACACCAGTGATGCTGGAGGTGGATGGACGCAGGTGGGTAAGAGTCAGCTTACGCCTGCACAGAGGAAGCAGACAGTGGAGAGACAACACAGTGAGTCTGTAAGAGTGGCGAAAAAGTTAAAGCTGGAGGAGGGGAGTGCTCCAGAGGTGCTGCTGTCCCCGAGTCCCTTTGAGGTTTTGAGAGGGTTGCCGGATTCAGGAGAAGTTGGGGGGGCCTCTAGTCAGGATGTTACACCACCTTTGAGTCCGTTGGGTCCTCTAAGGAAAGCTGTATCCAGAGAGTATGAGAGGAATGCTAAATGTGAAAACTGCAACAGTGTGGGGCATTTGATGTGTTACTGTCCAGCAGGGCTTAAAAAAGGGATGAAAGTGGAGGGGCGTCCAAATATGAATAGGTGGGGTTCAAACCCAACGGCAAGGGACTTGTATTTTTTTTGTGAATCTTGTGGATGAGTGGTATGACTCACTATCAGCTGAGGAATATGCACAAAGGAAGGCTGATGTTTTGCAGATTGTGTTTAAGGTGGACTTCAAGGAAACTGTAAAGTTTAAAACTATGCCAGGTTGGTTATATCAGAGATTGAGAGAGTATTTCATGAAGGATTCTCAGTGGTATGCTAATGCTGAGACAATGCGTATGATCTGTTTTCATATGTTTAATTCATTGTGTTTCTAAAACTCTGTGTTTTTATTAAAAAGTAAAATACCTATGATGCTAACATTCTGGTAAAACATCAGGATTATTCATGATGTAAAATTACTGGTTAAAGTTCAGCTCGCCTTCCCTTTGGGGTTGGATGGGTTTGGGCTATGCTGAGGTAAAAAAAAAAAAAATCCGAAACAGTCTGTATGCATGTTGGATTATTATGGCTCTGTACAATTTAACAAGCTGACACATCATTGCATTCCAGCGGTTCTGGAGGTGTGTTTAGCTTCTAAGGGTAAAATGGTTAATTTGCATATATTCAGCAGTGGTGCCTGGGAGACATCTCGAGCTCACTCCAACCTGAATTATCGCAAATTCTTTCTGTTTTAGGAAAGCAAATTTTTGTTTTTCTTAACATCTTAGTAAGGGGGCTTTTAGGACCATTGTAGTCCCTTACACACTCCAATGAGTTCTGGGTCACCATGAGCATGCTGGTTAGTCTGTATCTCACCCCGGAGGGAGGAGGGTCTTGTCTTCCAGGGAATTGTAGCATTTCAAAAGCCAGCTTACATACCTTGGCCGGGAATTGAAACTAGGTCTGAGTGCTTGGTAGGTAGCTCTCTTCACCACTATACCACCACCAACACTACATGCTTAAGCCAGCCTAGCATGTACCATTATGATATATCCAACAGAAAAATTAGCTTGCTTAAGTATTTGTAGTATGTCAAAAGCTAACTCACATTGGCCAGGAATAGAACCCAGGCCTACCGCTCTGTAGGCTGCTATCCTAACCACTATACCACCAACACAACACACTACAATGCTACATGCTGAAGCCAGCCTAGCATGTACCATTGTGATATACCCAAGAGAAAAATGATCTCTCTCTCTCTCTCTCTCTCTCTCTCTCTCATGGTGTGGATAGCAGCCTACAGAGTGGGAGGCCTCGGTTCGAATCCCAGCCAATGTGAGTTGGCTTTTGAAATCCTACAAATCCCTAAACAAGCTCATTTTTCTTTTGAATATATCATAATGGTACATGCTAGGCTGGCTTAAGCATGCAGCATTGTAGTGTGTTGTGTTGGTGGTGTAATGGTTAGGATAGCAGCCTACAGAGCGGTAGGCCTGGGTTCTATTCCTGGCCAATTTTGTCACATTACTGCCACAAACATGAATCCATTTTATTGGAATTCTACATGAAAGACCAATACAAATTGGTGTACACGTGAGAAGTGGAACGAAAATCATACATTATTCCAAACCTTTTTTTAAAAATCAATAACTGCAAAGTGGGGTGTGCGTAATTAATCAGCCCCCTGAGTCAATACTTTGTAGAACCACCTTTTGTTGCAATTACAGCAGCCAGTCTTTTAGGGTATGCCTCTACCAGCTTTGCACATCTAGAGACTGAAATCCTTGCCCATTCTTCTTTGCAAAACAGCTCCAGCTCAGTCAGATTAGATAGACAGCGTTTGTGAATAGCAGTTTTCAGATCTTGCCACAGATTCTCGATTGGATTTAAATCTGGACTTTGACTGGGCCATTCTAACACACACATGGATATGTTTTTGTTTTAAACCATTCCATTGTTTCCCTGGCTTTATGTTTAGGGTCGTTGTCCTGCTGGAAGGTGAACCTCCGTCTCAGTCTCAAGTCTATTGCAGACTCCAAGAGGGTTTCTTCCAAGATTGCCCTGTACTTGGCTCCATCCATCTTCCCATCAACTTTGACCAGCTTCCCTGTCCCTGCTGAAGAGCAGCAACCACCATATTTGACAGTCGGGATGGTGTGTTCTGAGTGATGTGCAGTGTTAGTTTTCTGTCACACATAGCGTTTTGCATTTTGGCCAAAAAGTTCCATTTTGGTTTCATCCGACCAGAGCACCTTCTTCCACATGTTTGCTGTCCCCCACATGGCTTGTGGCAAACTGCAAACGGGACTACTTATGCTTTTCTGTGAACAATGGCTTTCTTCTTGTCACTCCTCCAGAAGAGCCAACTTTGTACAGTGCACGACTAATAGTTGTTGTATGGACAGATTCCCCCACCTGAGCTGTAGATCTCTGCAGCTCGTCCAGAATCACCATGGGCCTCTTGACTGCATTTCTGATTAGCGCTCTCCTTGTTCGGCCTGTGAGTTTAGGTGTACGGCCTTGTCTTGGTAGGTTTACAGTTGTTCAATACTCCTTCATTTCTGAATGATCGCTTGAACAGTGCTCCGTGGGATGTTCAAGGCTTTGGAAATCTTTTTGTAGTCTATGACTGCTTTAAATTTCTCAATAACTTTATCCCTGACCTGTCTGGTGTGTTCTTTGGACTTCATGGTGTTGTTGCTCCCAAGATTCTCTTAGACAACTTCTGAGGCCATCACAGAGCAGCTGTATTTGTACTGACATTAGATTACACACAGGTGCACTCTATTTAGTCATTAGCACTCATCAGGCAATGTCTATGGGCAACTGACTGCACTCAGACCAAAGAGGGCTGAATAATTACGCACACCCCACTTTTCAGTTATTGGTTTGTAAAAAATGTTTGGAAACCGGTATGATTTTTGTTCCACTTCTCACGTGTACACCACTTTCTATTGGTCTTTCACGTGAAATTCCAATAAAATGGATTCATGTTTGTGGCAGTAATGTGACAAAATGTGGAAAACTTCAATGGAGCCGAATACTTTTGCAAGCCACTGTATATCATAATGGTACATGCTAGGCTGGCTTCAGCATGTAGCATTGTAGTGTGTTGTGTTGGTGGTATAATGGTTAGGATAGCAGCCTACCGAGGACTAGACCTGGTTTCGATTTCCAGCCAATGTATGTAAGCTGGCTTTTGAAATCCTACATTTCACTAAGCAAGCTCATTTTTCTCTTGGATATATCACAATGGTACATGCTAGGCTGGCTTCAGCATGTAGCATTGTAGTGTGTTGTGTTGGTGGTATAATGGTTAGGATAGCAGCCTACAGAGCGGTAGGCCTGGGTTCTATTCCTGGCCAATGTGAGTTGGCTTTTAACATACTACAAATTCTTAAGCTAGCTCATTTTTCTCTTGGATATATCATAATGGTACATGCTAGGCTGGCTTCAGCATGTAGTGTTGGTGGTAGTATAGTGGTGAAGAGAGCTACCTACCAAGCACTCAGACCTGGGTTCAATTCCCGGCCAAGGTATGTAAGCTGGCTTTTGAAATGCTACAATTCCCTGGAAGACAAGACCCTCCTCCCTCCGGGGTGAGGGAGTGAGGGAGCAATATAAGGAATAACAATCAGCTAGGAACAAGCCTACAAGAGCCTAAATTCTTGCTAGCAGAGTCTGTCAGCAGCTGTCCCTTAACTAATTACTGTAGGCAGACGAGTGAGTAAAACAGCAGGAGAACCTTGCCTTTTATAAGGGGATGTGGGGCTCCAGCAGTGAGTGCAGTCTGATTGGCGACAATGTGCCTGCTGACTGTGATGTAGAGGTTCAAAGTTGTGCTCAATGGAGCATTATGGGGTGAATCGAACTTCCGCAAAAGTTCGCCTTCACCGGCAAACGCGAACCACCCAAAGTTCGCCTGGAACTGTTCGCCGGTGAACCGTTTGGGCCATCTCTAGCCTAAATACATAGAAACCTGTGTGGCCCTTCCTTCCACACAGAAAAAAAAGGTGCAACTCCTGTGAAGCTAATGAAGTATGTTCTTCTATTATCTGTAAAAGATGGTATATTAAGAGTGGTATACACGCTACAGTGTTCTGGGCCAAGGTGGACAGTCAGGGCTGTCTCTGATTGTAATCTAGCATAAGTACAGCCAATCATGATGTGTCACTGAAAGATCCAGAGTGCCAGATCATCTTGGGCGAGAGTATTGTACCCCTCTTTACCTTGTAAATGAAGCCTGAAGTTGGTCCATCATTTGCCATGCCATCGTTCCTCCACCTGTCTCAATACACCAAAAGAATGCTTAGTGAGGCTGTTGCCGATGCTGAGGTATCAAGCCCTGAACGCTGCTGGTGGCAGTAACACATATTGGGCCTAATCCAATACACTTTTTCTCCTACCTTTTTCACCTAAAGAGATACTTTTTCATCTTTTGTTGAAAATAACTTTTCAGCACTCTGCCTTTGAAGAAGTACTAAAAAGGTGGAAACGTACTGTCAAAATTATTCTGAGTATTTTCTTGCATGCTGGGGATTAAACATTTTATTGATAAGATAGTGAAAATATCACCTACCTATACATTGGGTCAGGTCCATAGTGTGTGCACATGTGCACCTTGAGGCAAAGAAGTGGAGAGATTGAGCCTAAATACCTGTTCTTACCTGTTAACCACCCTGGCGTTCTGATTAAATCGCCAGGGTGGCTGCGGGAGGGTTTTTTTTAAATAAAAAAAAAACTATTTCATGCAGCCAACTGAAAGTTGGCTGCATGAAAGCCCACTAGAGGGCGCTCCGGAGGCGATCTTCCGATCGCCTCCGGCGCCCAGAATAAACAAGGAAGGCCGCAATGAGCGGCCTTCCTTGTTTTGCTTATATCGTCGCCATAGCGACGAGCGGAGTGACGTCATCGACGTCAGCCGACGTCCTGACGTCAGCCGCCTCCGATCCAGCCCTTAGCGCTGGCCAGAACTTTTTGTTCCGGCTACGCTGGGCTCAGGCGGCTGGGGGGACCCTCTTTCGCCGCTGCTCGCGGCGGATCGCCGCAGAGCGGCGGCGATCAGGCAGCACACGCGGCTGGCAAAGTGCCGGCTGCGTGTGCTGCTTTTTATTTGACTAAAATCGGCCCAGCAGGGTCCTGAGCGGCAGCCTCTGGCGGTGTTGGACGAGCTGAGCTCGTCCAGACCGCTCAGCAGGTTAAGCATGTCTGTAGAAACTCAATCCCTATCCCATGCTGGAATCATGGAATGTATTACTAGTGCCAATAATTCAGGTGGGTACACCACTCCTGCTATTCCATTTATAAGTACTTGAGAATGGGGCATATCACTAACAGAACTTGCATTCAACAACGTATTTTTAAATAAACACCTCACATTATGTGTTGAAGCACTTCATCAAGTGTAACAACTACCACCAGGCAACAATAATTGGTAGCCTACATACATTCATAATTATCATAGCCCCACTAAACAAGTAGAATAGCAATTAACATTTAACCCTCTAATCTCCAAAAATATGCCATAAACAGTCTAATTATTATAAGTACTCCAAACACAGGACAATATCCTCAGACTATCCTGTGAAGTTTCTGAACATATATACTTTAAAGAGACACTGAAGCGAAAAAAAAAATATGATATAGTGATTTGGTTGTGTACTATGAATAATTACTAGAAGATTAGCAGCAAAGAAAATATTCTCATACTTTTCTTTTCAGGTATATAGTGTTTTTTCTAACATTGCATCATTCTATAATATGTGCATATTACACAAAACTCAGCATTCAAAATAAGTCTTTCAGAGCAGTCTGTGAAGTAATGACCTCTCCTCTAGCAGAGAAAAAGTAAACAGTTCACTTACAGTTGAGATAATAAAAGTCAGATAACAGCCCTCTCCAAGACTAACTTAAGGTCCGTACACACGCCGGACTTTAGGCAACGACGGGTCCGTCGTTGCCTCCCGCTGGGTGGGCGTGCCAGCGACAGTCCGGCGTGTGTACGCTCTGTCGTCAGACTGATACGGCTGTTTCTGAGCGATCCGCTGGGCGGATCGCTCAGAAACAGCCGTATCAGTCTGACGACAGAGCGTACACACGCCGGACTGTCGCTGGCACGCCCACCCAGCGGGAGGCAACGACGGACCCGTCGTTGCCTAAAGTCCGGCGTGTGTACGGACCTTTAGTCGGAGAGCTTAATGGCTTGTTTGCATAGAGATAACAACTGGAGTTTCTCAACTCTTCCTGTACTGGAAACAATTAGACTGATGTATCTGATCTTAATGTTTTTTTCTTAGCTGTACTACACATACAAATCATATCATAATTTTTTTTTTCCCTTCAGTGTCTCTTTAACTTCTACATTGTTAACTCACTTTCTGATCATTATTTCTTGTCTATATGCAGAAATCGGTGAGGATCAAATACTGCTCTGTGATGCTAATGAAGCCTTTCCTTATCTATGAAAAATGTTAAATTAGTCCAGGAAAACTAGTGGAGAATGAGCAATACATACCTCATTATTCAATTTCATACCTGAAAGTATATATTAGCTTTTCCTCGTTAGCAATACAAATAAGGAAATCGCAATTTCTGCTGTATACCAAAAATATCGGCACCATCATTACCTGTAATTTCGAAAAATACCAGCATAAGTCTCTCTAATGCTGGGTATATACTATGAGATTTTATGATCGATTTCCTGTCAGATCGATTATTTCCAACATGTTCGAATTGCTTTCCGATCGATTTCCCGAGCATTTCCCGCTTGATTTCCGTTAACTTTAATAGGAAATCGATCGGAAAGCAAATCGAACATGTTGGAAGTAATCGATCTGACAGGAAATCGACCATAAAATCTCATAGTGTGTACCCAGCATAAGACTAAGACTTGAGATTTTTTGTAACTATATTCTAATTGCAGTTTCATACACTTAACTAATATAGCAATTCAGTTGGTAAGTGTATACAAAAAGTACAATCAAAGTGACAGACAGAATACCAAGTCAAATATGCTTGACAATCACCACTAATTTATTTTCTGTATTCAGTTAGCAGACAGGCCATTTGGGTATGATGGGACACACAAAGCAAATAGAAAAATAGAAGTCACACTATGTTTCCTAGTACCATAGTAGACAATATGGGATTGTTTCATTAAATTATGTATCATTAAATGCTGTTAAATTTGCAGAGTGCAAAATGCGCATGGCAATTTTACTGGTGTTTACGTCACCAACATGAAGACCGCATAGAATACAAAGGATTCAATGAAAGCAATCATTTAGAGTGACATGATAAAGACACTTGTGCAGGGTGGGAAACCTGTCTAAGGCCTAGTGCACACCAGAGCGGTTCTGCTGCGGTTTGCGATCCGCTTGCAGGTGCGTATCCGCTTGGGTAATGTATTTCAATGGGCTGGTGCACACCAGAGCGGGAGGCGTTTTGCAGAAACGCATACTCCCGGGCTGCTGCAGATTTTGGAATGCGGATGCGTTTCTGCCTCAATGTTAAGTATAGGAAAAACGCAAACCGCTCTGAAAAACGACACTTCAGAGCGGTTTGCCAGGCGTTTTTTGTTACAGTAGCTGTTCAGTAACAGCTTTACTGTAACAATACATGAAATCTACTACACCAAAAACGCTTCACAAAACCGCAAAATGCTAGCTGAAACGCTACAGAAAAAGAAGAAAAAGCGTTTCAAAATCTGCTAGCATTTTGCGGATCTGCTAGCGGTTTTTGGTGTGCACCAGGCCATAGAAAGTATATAATAAAGGCACTTGTTGTTATATAATGGTCAGAATGAAAATTGCTTGTTTTATGGGGGCAGTAGCAATGCATTTGTTATAGAGGAGAGATAATGGCTGTGCTTCCTATGAGGACACAATGGGAGCACCCATACAATGCACAGTGCTAAGGAGAGGTGCATTACCACACTGGGGACATTACCAATGGATGAAAGGCATGCAATTAAAATATTATTAATATCCATTTTGTAAATAAAAATATTAACATCTACCGATATTCATCATTTTTATCCAGCTCCCGACTGCCTAACGCTTATCGGTGGTGGGGCCTGCCTAACGCCGATTGGCGTCAGTGTGGTGGGCGTGATAAGCATCACATTCCCTGTGGATAAACAGAGCGAGGATTTGTTCTCAGCCTGTCAGCCACGATCAGAGCTGGCAGTCTGATTTTCACAAGAAAAAAGGTATAAAACGTGTACAGCGCTGTGATTTAGTGCGGCGCTGTACAAAGGACAGCCTTGTCACTTAACTGTCCGTAGGAGGAGTGACTTATAATCTAATCCCTATCATAGGCATATGCCTATGCAGTATTATGTAGTGTATGTATCCCAATTGAAGGATAATTCAATTGGTTCAAACCGGTAACATATTTCAAAAACTTTAATGTTCTAATTTTGAAAACATTTATTGGGCACCCAAATTTCAGCTTTGGCCATGGTATTAATGATATTTGCAGTAGCACCTATGGGGTGTTCAAATCGTCCATTAGCCACGGACACCCAAATTTCCTGCTACTGATGAAAGAGGGGAGGGTACCATGATCATAATACCAGTCCAGACTCCAGGAACATTACTTGGGAAAGACTACACCAGAGCATGGAGGGGTATCTAACTTAAAGCACAGGTTTAATGACAAACAGCTCTGTCCGTGTATATAGCTTTTTTAGATATTACAAGTAGAGATGGGCTGAACGGTTCTCCGGCGAACGGTTCCAGGCGAACTTTGGTGGTTCGCGTTCGCCTGGACCAGGCGAACTTTTGCGGGAGTTTGATTCACCCCATAATGCACTATGAGGGTCAACCTTGACCCTCTGCATCACAGTCAGCAGGCACATTGTAGCCATTCAGGCTACACTAAGCCCTGGAGCCCCCCCCCCCTCCTTATATAAGGCAGGCTCGCTGGCCATGACACTCACTCGTGTGCCTGCTGCAAATAGACAGACTAGGGAGAGCTGCTGCAGATTTTTTCTCCTAGGGAAAGATTAGTTAGGCTCTTGGCTTGCTCCTGGCTGATTGTTATTGCTAAAATAGCACCCCTCGACAGCTCTTTTGAGAGCTAATGTTTTCCTGATGTGTTTTTTTTTGTGTTTCTCACTGACACTGACATTATACAGCCCTATCTGTTGCAGCTGGACCTTGGTAATTGTTATTACTGTGCCAGCCAGGCCCTGCCTAACTATCTATACTGGGACACCTACCTATGCCTACCTACCTATACTGGGACTCCTACCTATGCCTAGCTAACTACTGAGGCACCTACGTATGCCTACCTACCTATACTGGGTCTCCTACCTATGCCTAGCTAACTACTGGGACACCTACCTATCCCTACCTACCTATACTGGGTCTCCTACCTATGCCTACCTACCTATACTGGGTCTCCTACCTATGTCTAACTACTGAGGCACCTACCTATGCCTACCTACCTATACTGGGTCTCCTACCTATGCCTAGCTAACTACTGGGACACCTACCTATGCCTACCTACCTATACTGGGTCTCCTACCTATGCCTAGCTAACTACTGAGGCACCTACCTATGCCTACCTACCTATACTGGGACTCCTACCTATGCCTACCTACCTATACTGAGACTCCTACCTATACCTACCTACATACAAGAAGATAATAAGGTTGTTGCTTCATTGTGGACAGAGCAAATTTGATCAGCTGGACAGTCACTGTTGTTCTATCATTTAGCTACCACAGCCCGGCGACCATATGGGCTGGAAAACTGCCACGGCCTGCACTCTGGCCATGTTGCGCATCAGTCCAGCACGGCCGTCACTACGCAAACATCTGTTTGCGGTGCGTTACACAGTGAGTTTGGTGTGTCAGTGTGAAGCAGTACTCTATTTACACTCCCTGATTGATGTATACACATGCAAGATGTTTTAAAGCACTTTAGGCCTGCAATTTAGCATTCAATGTGATTTCTGCCCTTAAAACGCTGCTTTGCGTCAAATCCAGATTTTTCCCCGGGACTTTGGGCATGTATCCCATTCCGCCATGCCCCCCTCCAGGTGTTAGACCCCTTGAAACATGTTTTCCATCACTTTTGTGGCCAGCATAATTTTTTCTATTTTTTAAAGTTCGCATCCCCATTGAAGTCTATTGCGGTTCGCAAACTTTTCCGCGAACCGAACCTTCCGCGAAGGTCCGCGAACGGGGTCCGCGAACCTAAAATCGGAGTTTCGGCCCATCTCTAATTACAAGAACAACATAAAGTAGTGTGTTATTATAGAACATTGAAACAATGTTTTGAAGTTACACTTCCTTTATGACTGTTGTCCAGGATGTTGGTTACATACTTGTAATGATTTGTTACTACAGCAGGAATAATATGCAAAAGGTGCCTGCATTTTACACAAGCTCTTGTGGCGTTAATATGCTGTTAATGCTTTTCTATGTATCTGTGCTCACAAACCGATCACATTAATTCACAGAACAGCTGGCTGAGGCTGCGACACTATGCGGTTTAAATGAACGGTTACAGAACATTAGCAGAACACTATGGATACTTGATATGTCCTTGCAGCCAGTTATGTTACTGTTGGGACATATGGCTGAAACATGATGCATTAAAATCCCCTCCGCACTGAAACAGAACACAATTACCAAGCACTCAGGTGCACGTTTCATCAATGACTGAATAACGTTAAAAGCATTATCTGCCTCAGCTGTGTTACTGTACACTGTTGTTTAGGCATTATTTATGGAGTCTGTGTATTACATTGCTTTGTAAATTAGTTTATTTATTCAAGGAGGAATATATAAAAAGTGTAACTTTATTCCATTATTACACACGTTTCTTCAAATTAGTACATTTAAAACAGGCCTGAGGATGAGTATAGGCAATCCTTCTTTCCTGTTTTTATTGTAGTGAGTCACTGCTGTGGATGTGCCAATTTTGAATTGTCAAGATTTCAAATGAACATATCCATATTCCCCTTCATGTGACCATGCCCATGCATACATATTTGTTGAGCATCTTGGTGGGTAAGGTATATTGCATGCAATCAGGAAGCTATTTAGCAAGCTAGTGGATAAGATCGAACTGCATAAACTAATGCCTCTGCTGGTCCCTTACGGTGTTGTGCTGTGTGGAATTTTCTCTATCCATCTCCACAGGTTAAGTCCACTTTAAAAACCACTCGGCTGCTGCAATTGTGTGGCTTGTTTATTTCTATAGGGCTATATCTAGGGTTAAGTCTAAGCTGGTGCCATCTTTGTTTTCGGACACAAGCCTAAAGCTGGCAACTAGGCCTTGCCATCAACATAAAGGGCTTGTTCACACTAAGGGCATGTTTTTCCCTTTTTTCAAACATGGGCAATTTTCAAAATCCACCTAAGAACGCTTGTGCAATGATGCTCTATGACAGAGTTCACATCTGAGCGCTTCGTTTTCGATCCGCTCAGAGAAGCGCTGCATGGGCCATTTGTGAGGTGATTCTGCTCAATGGAAGGTATAAGAAAAACGCAAAATGCTCACAAAATCGCTTTGTGCAGCGATTGCATTTGCATATTTAAAAATCTGTTGTATTCTTTTCTGGGTCAAAGAGTTCACTTCCTGACTTGCGTCAGGGAGTGAATTACAAAACCGCTCGGGAAAACTGCTTAGAAATACACTTTGCACAAAAAATGAATTGCCCACCCGAGTGCCGGGAGTAGAAAAAAAACCTCCTCCAAAAACGTCCAACGTGAACGGCCATGCGAGCGGAACGCAATGTGAATGAGGCCTAAGAGGAACTTTTAAACCAGGATTTACTATGCCAATCAGTAGCCAATACCCCTTTAGGCTAATACCTTTCTCACGAGAAATCTTTATCTTCTCTCAAATAGATCATCAGGAACATCTGTATGGCTGACATTATGGTGAAACCCCTCCCACAGTATGTCAGTGTCATGGCTCTTACAGTTTCCTGTCTATAAGCTATACTTCATTGTGGGAAATAACAGCTGTTCACAACTGCCAACAGTGCATCACTTTTTCTACATTTTATTCCAGCCTTATTCCAGAATAGATTAAATTAATGTTATCCTCAGAATTCTACACACAGCACCCCATAATGACAATGTGAAATTTTTTTTACTTGAAGTTTTTAAAAATAAACAAGATGAGAAAGTCAATGCACATAAGTATTCACAGCCTTTGTTATGAAGCTCAAAATTGAGCTCACATGCATCCTGTTTCCCATAATTATCATTGAGATGTTTCTGCAGCTTAATTGGTTTCCACCTGGCTGTGGTCAGTGGCGTAGCTAAGGAGCTATGGGCTCCGGTGCAAGTTTTACATGGGGCCCCCCAAGCACTCTATACATAACAATTGATATGGCGCACCAGAACCTGCCAAGGACCACCACAGTGTCAGAGGTGCAAGCAGGGGATGGGGAACAGTTTGGTAAGGGGTACTAACGTTTAAAGCATCTATAGAAGTGATTTTACCAGCACAGGACCAATAGAGAGCTAATATTGTGCTTGAGGGAGGACCCCTTGGGGACCCTCTGGCCCAAGGGCCCTGATGCGGTCACTACCTCTGCACCCCCTATTGCTACTCTACTGCCTGTGGTAAATTCAGTTGATTGGATGTGATTTGGAAAGGCACCCAGCTAGAGGGCTGAGGTGGCTGATATCTGAGAGCTTCCATATTAAAAGGGGATTCCAGAATCCACCATAATTTAACGAAACATAAATCCTCACCTCCTCCTGAGCACTGTAAGTGGGGATGAGTCCCTTATCTGAAAATTGGACAAGGGTGCTTTTAACAACCTTAGCGGTATGGACGAGCTCAGCTCGTCCATGACCGCCGCGGTGGATTGCTCAGGCCCTGGTGGGCCGATTTTCACAATTTTCTTTTTAAAACACTTAAAACACTAGCACTTTGCTAGCTGCGTGTTGTAATCGATCGCCACCGATGCGCCGCTACCCGCCGCGTTACAGGCCCCCCCAGACCCCTTGCACAGCCCGGCCAATCACCGCCAGGCTGCGCTATGGGGTGGATCGGGACTTCCTCCGACGCCATGATGTGGATGACGTTATCCCGATCGTCGCCATGGCAACGGGGGAAGCCAAACAGGCTAGCTACATGATTTAAAAAAAAAACCTGTAGTGAGAAGAATATTGAGGCTGCCATATTTATATCCTTTTAGGGCTGGTGCACACCGAGCGGCTTTTTGGGCGTTTTCAGATCCGCTTGCGGCTGCGGATCTGCTTGGTCAATGTATCTCAATGGGGTGGTGCACACCAGAGCGGGAGGTGTTTTGCAGAAACGAAAAATGCCTGGGTGAGGCATTTTTTGGATTGCGGATGCGTTTCTGCCTCAATGTTAAGTATAGGAAAAACGCAAACCGCTCTGAAAAACGGCACTTCAGAGCGGTTTGCCAGGCGGTTTTTGTTACAGTAGCTGTTCAGTAACAGCTTTACTGTAACAATACAGGAAATCTACTACACCAAAACCGCTAGACAAAACCGCAAAACGCTAGCTGAAACGCTACAGAAAAAGAAGAAAAAGCGTTTCAAAATCTGCTAGCATTTTGCGGATCTGCTAGCGGGTTTTGGTGTGCACCAGCCCTTAAAGAATACTAGTTGCCTGGCAGCCCTGCTGATCTATGTGGTTGCAGGAGTGTCTGAATCACACCAGAAACAATCATGCAGATAATCTTGTCAGACCTGGCAATAATGTCAGAAAAGCTTGATCTGCTGCATGCTTGTTCATGGTCTGTGGCTAAAAGTATTAGAGGCAGAGGATCAGCTCGGGGTAACCTGCGCAGGAGGATTTCTCAGGCCCCGCTAGGCCGATTTGCATAATTTTTTTTTCCCTACACGCAGCTAGCACTTTGCTAGCTGTGTGTAGTACGCGATCGCCGCCGCTCGCCGCCGATTCGCCGCTACACGCCGCACCGAGCCCCCCCCGCCCCAGACCCCTGCGCAGCCTGGCCAATCAGTGCCAGGCAGCGCTGAGGGCCGGTTCGGGATTCCCTGTGATGTCCCGACGTCCATGACGTCGGTGACGTTATCCTGCCCCGTCGCCATGGCAACCGGGGAAGCCCTGCAGGAAATCCCGTTCTCAGCGGGATTTCCTGCATACTCTGATCGCCGAAGGCGATCGGAGTGGGTGGGGGGATGCAGCCTCTCAGCGGCTATCATGTAGCGAGCCCTGGACTCGCTACATGATTTAAAAAAAATAAATTAAAAAAAAGTGCGGCGCTGCCTCCTTGCCGGATTTTGTAGACCGGCAAGGAGGTCAAAGGGAAGGTTCAAGCAAAATAAAAATGAGTTTCACTTACCTGGGGCTTCTACCAGCCCCATGCAGCCATCCTGTGCCCTTTATGCAGGGGCGTAGCAATAGGGGGTGCAGAGGTAGCGACCGCATCGGGGCCCTTGGGCCAGAGGGGCCCCGAAAGGGCCCTCCCTTAACTGCAGTATTAGCTCTCTATTGCTCCTGTACTCATAATAATCACTTCTATAGATACTTTGAATAGTGGTAATCATTAACAAACTATTCCCCATCCCCTTCTTTCACCTCTGACACTGTAGTTGCCATTGGTAGGTTTTGGTGCGCCATATTAATTGTTATGTATAGAGTGCTTGGGGGGGCCCCATTGTAAAACTTGCATTGGGGCCCACAGCTCCTTAGCTACGCCACTGCCTTTATGTCATGTAAGTCAACATGTAATAGATGCTTTTGTGATGCTCTTTCCAATGGGCCAAATAACACAAAAGCTTTTAAGAGCTTTCTGTTTGTTTTGTTTATAAAATGAGACACACTAGTAGTTTTTGTCTACTTTGTCTTCTAAATGGCAAGAAAGATCTGAAAAAAGAGCTTTCACTGTGACAATGTTATTCCTCACTCCACCTATTATAGTAAAAGCCATGTAGCAAAATGAAAAACAAGTTAGTAGCAGCGATTGCCTTCCTTGCAGAGAATTCCCCCCTGCTGGCCATGAAGCTGTCGCGATTACTTTATCACATGCAATGCACAGGCTAGGGCTTTTATGACATCAGCAGCCACTGAAAGGCAACTGAGAAAGTAATTATGGCTAATACAGATTTCATGAGGTTAAGTGATGGCACTTCCCACGCATGAGAAGGTACTCAGATGTGATGCCTGATGGAGGGTGAATGAGCCAATATGTTGAAGGGATCAGCACCAAAATAAGAACAAGTGGCAGGTCTGGCCACTTGTTTAATCCTGTACTGTCAGGCAATCACTGCTGGCTTACAGTCTTTCTAGGGAAATCAACACAGCTTCTCAATTCAATATTTGGCAAAAGATATAGCATAAGAAACCAAAATCTGCTTATCTTGGCTACGGCTGACACAAAGGTTTTTTTTTGTTATCATTTTAAAACGATGCATTTTATTATCATTTGAAAAATGATGCGATTCCTTAATTAGCGCATGGTAATAAGGAATTAAGCAAACATAGTTAACAATAAATAGTACCCGGTATGATGATCTTTCTTTCTCCTCTTCACCATGACAGTCAGACCTCCAAAATAATGTAGAGCAGGAAGTTCCTAAATGGGCACTAGTGTTGAAAGTGTGTGAACATGTTTGCAAACGCGTGTTTGGGTCTGCTGGTGTATGTGAAATTTTGGTCACCTTTGCTAGCAGCACATCTTTTACTCATAATAACACAGTATGACATTTAAAGTAAAGTCAGCTGAGCTGGGTCAACCAATTAGAACCAAGGTTGAGTGTACATGCTGTGCACACTATCATTGGGGGTTCACATACCAATGTATATTTGCACGCAAACGTGTTTGCAGCCCTGTATTTGTCTCAGGCCTCACCCATTCACAAATGTGCCTATTTATCAATGTTCAGGAGCATATTTTCCAAATTGCCATTCATGGGCAAACTGCACTGCGCCAAGTTCGCCGAACACTAATGGACACAGAATGCACTGACTTCCATTACCATTGCTTTCAATAGTACTGCAGATCTATTGGAACTGTATGCTCTTTCACACACCTCCTTCTGATATGAAAATAAGATGAATTTGGTTGTTCCCAGGATCCACTTAAAAAGATTTGGTACATGGTCCTTTTCTTATGCAGCCTCTACTCCATGAAACTTACTATCGGTGCAAGAGGCCTCCATCTTTGGACAGCTTTAAAGGGTGCCCTAGGTGAGAGGTATATGGAGGCTGCCATATTTATTTCTTTTTAAACAATACCAGTTGCCTTTTAGTCCTCCTGACCCTGTGTCTTTAATTATTTTGCCCATAAACCCTGAACAGGCATGCAGCAAAACAGGTACTCTGACTCAGCTGACTCAGGTTTAACTGGATTAGCCAAATTCCAGGGTTTTGACCCACACACTGCTTATGCCAGAAGAGCAACAGGGCTGCCAGGCAACTGGTATTGTTTAAAAGGAAATAAATATGGCAGCCTTCATATATCTCTCATCTCAGGTGTCCTTTAAAACAGGCAAAACACACACACACACACACACACACACACACACACACACACACACACACACACACACACACACACACACACACACTAAATTATATGGTGCACATTGGCATTTTTCTCAGGGTTTTGTTCCACTTGACTTATGTTTTGCAAAGCTGGTGAAACAGGAGCTGATATTACATTCCAGTAAAGCCTTCACTCTTTATAGCTTTGTACTCTACCCAGTGATGTGACAGTTATAGAAATACAACAGAGGGAAGGATAAGGTCTGTAGGCAGAGGTCTGTAGTGGTCCAGAATCTGAAATGAGAGCAGCGTATATCCAAAGGTCGTGCTATGCAGTGACCATGGAAGAGGGTAGAGATTTATGAGTGGCTGGGGCTGTAAATCTTGAAGTGTATTGATCTTGTGGTCGGTACAATTCCATAAATAGACAGTCTGTTGAAATCCTCTGAATTAAGAGGAAAACCTCAGGTCCAGAGTTTAGAGTGGTGAGCAGAAGATAAACAGGCAATCAAGGGGTACAGAGGATTACAAGGGAACACGCGTTTAGACAACATGCCTTTGTAAAAGTCAGTTCAAGAGTAGCAATTTATGACACAGATCTATAACTCCTATGATATGTCATGTATGAAATATATCTATAAATGATGAAGCAGAGGCGAGTCTACTACAAAGTCAGTCATTTCCATTCTTTAACCAAGACTTCCATTAATCAAGCCATGTATCTCTACAAGAAAATGCTTCTGAGCGTATACCTATTAAGCATGCATTTGAAAGAGCAGTTGATTTTTTTTTTTTAAAGGCAGAATGTGACCAACGTAGTGTAATAGTCATTATCAAATTAATACGTGTTTTCTTTCTGTGCTGTGCAAATAGAACACTGGAATAATAAACTATTTCTTGTAAATGTGAATGGAAAATGAGTGCAGTAATTCGCTTGTCGTCACAGAGCAGCTTGATGCTCAGTGCTAAGGCTGAATGCAGGGTGTAATGTATTGCATCCCAGACTCTCTGCAGAGGAGCGTCAATCTGTGCTGTCTGCATCACTGAGACAGGGAGCACACTTATTAGAATCCTATGCGGTTTAACACAGAGCACAAAACCCATACGAATTTGTACATTATTATTATTATTATTATTTAGTATTTATATAGCGCCGACATATTACGCAGCGCTGTACAGTGTATATATATATATCTTGTCACTAACTGTCCCTCAAAGGAGCTCACAATCTAATCCCTACCATTGCCATATGTCTATATTATGTAGTGTAAGTACTGTAGTAGTCTAGGGCCAATTTTTTAGGGGAAGCCAATTAACTTATCTGTATGTTTTTGGAATGTGGGAGGAAACCGGAGTGCCCGGAGGAAACCCACGCAGGCACGGAGAGAACATACAAACTCTTTGCAGATAGTGCCCTGGCTGGGATTCGAACCAGGGACCCAGCGCTGCAAGGCGAGAGAGCTAACCACTACGCCACCATGATGTAAGCCCTCAAAACCCACCTCTTTATGATGGCCTACCCACCTCCTACCACACAGTAACTCTCTAAGGAATATTTAACAGCCCCACCTAGTGTTTCCACCCCTCCCTTTAGATTGTAAGCCTCTGGCAGGGTCCTCCACTCCCTAGTGTAATCTACAGGATCATGTGCTCCTGTCCTATGACAGCCTGTACTTGTATTACTGGGCCTACCTAACCAGCCCATATTGCATGATCATGTATTTTGTACAATTTGCATGTATAACTTTGTTCTATGTGTATAACCCTATGTATGTCATCCTTGTATCATTGTATATATTTATTGTCCAGTGCTGCGTAATATGTTGGCGCTTTATAAATACAATAAATAATAATAATAATAAATAAGGCTATGGGACACAAAAAATTGCATTGCTGTGGGAGTCATAATGCAATTTTATGTGCACAAAAAAAAAAATATATATATATACCTACGAGAGGGAAGGCTCTGGGTCCAATAGAGCCTCCCCGTTCCTCTCCTCCTCCCCTCTTCCCCCACTATTTAAATCTCCCACGCAGGAGGCTTTGACAGTCTAAGGGAGTCTGAGTGCAGATGGGCAGCTCTGTATTGTGCACGTGAGAAAGCGCTCACACGTGCAGTATGAAGCAGCCCATCTTTGGGAGCCTGAGTGCCCCCAAAGACTTCCAAAACACAGCGGAAGAGTACAGTTAACGTGAGAGCTAGCGCAGGAACGACCGGTCGAGGAGAGGAACAGGAAGGCTCTGTAGGACCCAGAGCCTTCCCCCTTCTTAACTACTTATGGACCGCTGTAATTGAAATCCATGCCATGTTTTGATGGCTATCTGGCTGCCAGGGACTGGGAGTAGAATTCAATTCACTGCCGCTGCGCACATCCGCCATTTTCGTCTCTCCCACCGATCTCGCTGCTGAATCCCCGCCATCACTCATTGCAGCTCACTTGCTCTGCCTGTCTCTATGACGGCGGAGCCCTGTGAGTGGGTTAGGAGCCAATTTCATTGCCTCCTGACCCTGTCTTTTAACGTAAGCAACTCATTGGCTTGCATTGAAGGACAGGGCCAGGAGCCAATGAAAGCGGCTCCTGGCCGGCTCACAGGAACTCTGCTGTCATAGAAACGGCAGAGTGGGTGCCCCAAGTTCCCAACTTGTGGTGGTGATAGCAGTTGCAGCGGGTATGTGCGGCGCTTCCTTGGGATTCCGCCATTTCTGTACCAGTGGTCTCTGGTCCTTAAAGGGGCAGAGACTGCTGGTACTTAAGTGGTTAAGTGTTTTTTTTTTTATAATTATTTTGGGTTTCAGACACCCTTTAATGGTAAAAAAAAAAAAATGGAAAAAAAAACTCATGACTTTTTGATGCATTTTTGGAGAAACAAAAAAGGCGTTGATAATGTACAGTATAATTTCACTTGCTGAATATTATTTATGAAAAACGCAAACTGGAAACACATGAAAAACTAACATAAAACACAAACGAAAAACAAACCTAGAGAAAAATGCAGAAGTGCACATAGCAGAAAAGAATCATGGTTTTCCACACATACAAGCAGTGGCGGCTCCAGCTTCAGATTTTTGGGGGGGCTCAAAGGGGGCATAAGGGCTGGCAGGCCGGGCTTGGCGGGGGGGGGGGGGGGCAATTGAAAAATTGGGCGTGGTCATGACATCATGTGGGTGGGGCTAACTGTAATGTAGTTGTACCAGCTAACGTAGTTACATAAAAAAAATGAAGTAAGCGCACATAATGACAGATAGCCTTTCACCAGTAATAGCCTTTCACCAGTAAATGCACATAAAAGTCAGCTTTTCACCAGTAAATGCACATAATGACAGACAGCGTTTCCCCAGTAAATGCACATAAGAGACGACTTTTCACCAGTTAATGCACGTAATGACAGACAGCCAGTGTCCCCAGCATAGGTAGCCAGGTGTATAGCTGTCCCCAGTATATGTAGCCAGGCGTATAGCTCTCCCCAGTATATGTAGTCAAGCTGGTGGTGGTGGGCTGGGGGCCCCAGGGCAGCTCAGGCCTGGCTGGTGGTGGTGGGCTGGGGACCCTAGGGCAGCTCAGGCCTGGCTGGTGGTGGTGGGCTGGGGGCCTAGGGCAGCTCAGGCCTGGCTAGTGGCGGTGGGCTATCGGCCCCAGGGCACCTCAGGCCTAGCTGGTGGTGGGCTGGGTGGAAGGGCTCAGGCCTGGCTGGTGGTGGTAGGCTGGGGGCCCCAGGGCAGCTAAGGCCTGGCTGGTGCGGTGGTAGGCTGGGGGTCCCAGGGCAGCTAAGGCCTGGCTGGTGGTGGTAGGTAGGCTGGGGGCCCCAGGGCAGCTAAGGCCTGGCTGGTGCGGTGGTAGGCTGGGGGCCCCAGGGCAGCTAAGGCCTGGCTGGTGGTGGTGGGCTGGGGGCCCTAGGGCAGCTCAGGCCTGGCTAGTGGTGGTGGGCTGGGGGCCCCAGGGCTCCTCAGGCCTAGCTAGTAGTGGTGGGCTGGGTGGAAGGGCTCAGGCCTGGCTAGTGGTGGTAGGCTGGGGGCCCCAGGGCAGCCAAGGCCTGGTTGGTGTGGTGGTAGGCTGGGGGTCCCAGGGCAGCTAAGGCCTGGCTGGTGGCAAGCTGGGGGCCCCAGGGCAGCTAAGGCCTGGCTGCTGGTGGTGGTAGGTAGGCTGGGGGCCCCAGGGCAGCTAAGGCCTGGCTGGTGGTGGAAGGCTGGGGGCCCCAGGGCAGCTAAGACCTGGCTCCTGGCTGGTGGTGGGTGGGGGGCCCCCCAGGCCTGGTGTGGGTGGTGGTGCCGCCTGGCCGATGGCCGTGCTGTTGCTAGGCTCAGGAGGGCTGCTCAGGCCTGGGTGGCTGCCTGCAGTGCCTGGTCAAACTGGTGCAAAAAAAAAATTGGCTGGCCTGGCTGCCAGAGTAGTGAACAGTCAGCAGGACAGGGCACCCACCTTGAGCTGCAGACTGCAGCCTCTAGTTGCCGTTGGACGGACCTGGCTGTGTGCGCTGCTGCTGACCACCGTCACCGTGGGTGGGGTGCCACCGTGCCTGCCTGGGCTGGCTGGGGGGGTCACACACTGCCAGATTGGCTACCTGGGTCGAGTCGCACTGACCAGGCGGCAATGATGAGTCACGTGCTGGGCTGGCTATGCGGGGCGGGTGCAGCGGCGAAATTACTAGCTGCGCAGGCGGGCGAGGAGGAGCACACGCTGCACGTCACGTGATCCCGGCATGCCGCCACTGTGATGTCACGTGACATACGCGTAGCGCGTACTAGCAGCAGCACCCGGGACTGGGTGGGGCGGCGGTGACTGATCGCTGGTGGTGGGTGGTGTGGTGAGTGACAGTCAGTCAGTGCCAGCCCAAGCCCTCCTCGGCTCCTCCCATTCAGACTCCCAGTCAGGCTCGTCGTCACTGTCGGGTGGGACTCGGCGGGGGGCTTTTAGGGGGCTAATGAGTCGCCAGCTGGGGCTGAAGCCTGGGTAAGCCCCAGCGTGGCGCCGCCACTGCATACAAGTGAGCTCCCAGCCATACTACAGAAATGAGCCACAGAGTGAGATGTCAGGTAATGTCTATGAAGAAGTCTGCTTTAAAGCAGAATTAAATTCTGACATAACATTGAGTAAAAATGTGTTCTTTCTTTTTCTTACCCATATAGTTGTCATATTTGCTTTTGTGCACAAGTATTATTGTCTGTTACCAAATTACAAGTTCCCAAGTACAGTTTCTTATCTGCTCTGGCTTTTCCGCGTTCTCTCACAGTACCCCCCCCCCCCCCCCCCCCCGAGGAGTGGACTCCGGACATCTCCTGCCTGGTTTTTCAGGATGCAAGTTATGGAACTCCCTTTTCAACTCCTCTGTGTGCATGCGACATTCTGGCACCCAAGTTTTCTCCTCAATGCCATACCCCTTCCAGTGCACCAAAAACACTGCACGGAGTTCTGCACAAGCCGGGAGCCTAGAATCTTCTCAATTTCATACTCAGGTTGGTCATCAATCAACACGGGGGGGGGGGGGGGAGCGGAATCCACATGCACTGCCGGCTTGAGCAAGGACACATGGAATGATCTCACACCTCGCATGCTGTAGGGAGATCAATGGCATAAGTGACATTATTGATTTTCCTGGTCACTGGAAACGGACCCACAAATCTGGGACCTAACTTGGGAGACAGTTGCTTCAGAGCCAAATGTCGTGTAGACACCCAGACCAAGTCTCCTGGAAGGAATTTCCACTCTATGGAACGTCTCTTATCAGCCTGTTTCTTCTGACTCTGAAAAGCCCTCCTCAAATTTCTTTCTACCATTTCCCAAGTCTGCTTTAAGGACTTCTGCCAATCCTCCAGGGCTGGAAACGGAGTGGCAGCCACTGGTAATGGGGTGAACTTAGGTGACCTTCCTGTCACCACCTGGAATGGGGAAAAGCCTGAGAGGGAGCTTTTCAAATTGTTGTGTGCAAATTCTGCAAATGGCAGGAATTTGACCCATTTGGTTTGAACATCTGCCACACAACACCTCAGAAACTGTTCCAGAGACTGATTGGTTCTCTCGGTCTGGTCATTGGTCTGTGGGTGGTAGCCTGATGAAAAAGATAGCTCCATGTCTAACTGCTGGCAGAATGCCCTCCAAAACTTAGAAACAATTTGGACTCCCCGATCTGACACTATATTTTCCGGAATACCATGCAACCGGAAAATATGTTGGATGAAGAGATCGGCCAACTCCTGGGCTAAGGGGAGTCCTTTCAGGGGGACAAAATGGGCCATCTTGCTGAATCGATCGACTACCACCCAAATGACTGTCATGCCCTCAGACCTGGGGAGTTCGCCCACAAAATCCATAGACAGATGGGTCCATGGCTCACTCGGGACTGGCAATGGTTGCAATGTCCCAACAGGTGCCTGACGGGAGGGTTTGCTCCTAGCACACACTGCACATTCTCTTACATACTCTTTGCAGTCAGTTGCCAATGACGGCCACCAGGCACATCTCGCAACGAGGTCCTGAGTTCTGGTGGCCCCGGGATGTCCAGCATTCTTGTGCGAATGGAACAACTGCAGTTTTTGTAGACGAAAAGGCAATGGTACAAACATGACCCCCTCAGGCTTCCCCTCTGGTACATCCTGTTGGAACGGACCCAACGTTTCTGTCCAGTCCCTCCAGGTCTCAGTGGCGGCCAGAACCACTTTCTGAGGAAGAATGGTTTCTGGGTCTGAGGGCTGTGCTGTCTCAGGCTTAAAACATCTGGACAAGGCATCAGCTTTGATGTTCTTACTACCAGGAGTATACGTGATTACAAATTTGAATCTCGAGAAAAATAATGACCACCGGGCCTGTCGGGGGCTAAGTCTCTTAGCGCCCTCAATGTACTCCAAATTCTTGTGGTCAGTATAGACAGTAATGGTATGTTCTGCACCCTCTAGCCAATGTCGCCATTCCTCAAAGGCCAATTTAATGGCTAGAAGTTCCCTATTGCCTATATCGTAGTTCTTCTCTGCGGGTGAAAACCTACGTGAAAAATCGGCACAGGGGTGTAATTTTCCCTGCAACCCAGAACGCTGAGACAGTAGAGATGAGCGTAATGACTTAATTATGATTTCGCGAAATTTCGCGTAATTAGTGTAATTACGATTATGGCCGTAAGTACATAATCGTAATGAAGAAGGATTTCGCGAAATTCCGTGTAAGCGTAATTTTCGCATTACAGTGGGTATCGCGAAATTACGTTTGCCTTGCATGCAACCGTTTGTAAGCGTAGTTACATAACGTAATTTCGCGATAGTTCATATTACTGTAAGCGTTAATTTTCGCGTCGTTTTCGCGTTACGGTGGGTATCGCGAAATTATGTTTGCCTTGCATGCAAACGTTTGTAAGCGTAGTTTACACCCTTGAACTGCGCATGCTTAGTTTTTACATTATTTAACGCGAAAAAGCGTTTATATGCGAAAATTTGTTAGCGTTCGTCTGACTACCGCTGATTCGCTTCTGATTGGCTAATGCGAACAAGTAATTTTTTATAGCTAACAAGTAATTATGAAATTCGCGAAATTACGAAGAAATGCAAAATTACGGTATGGTTTAACGCAAAATTACGTTATGGTTTAACGCGAAATTACGCTATGAACGAAACGCGAAATTACGCATTGAAAATTACGCTTATGGTATTTTCAATTACGATTTTAATGGCAATTACGCTACCATAATTTCGCATCGTAATAGCAAATTTCACATGCGTAATTATAGTAACGCGAAATTTCGAAAATTTTGGCTCAACCCTATGAGACAGCACAGCCCCTACCCCTACCTCTGAGGCATCTACCTCCACGATAAAGGGGAAGGTGGTGTCGACATGTCTCAAAATGGGTGCAGTACAGAATAATTTTTTCAGAGTGGAGAAAGCAGCATGGGCCTCAGGGGACCAGTGATGAGTATCTGCCCCTTTCTTTGTGAGACTGTTGAGAGGTGAGATCACCGTAGAGTACCCCTTTATGAACCTCCTATAGTAGTTGGCGAACCCCAGGAACCTCTGGAGAGCCTTTAGTCCCACAGGTTGGGGCCACTCTAAAACAGCTGAAACTTTCCCAGGGTCCATAGAGAGACCGGAGGTTGAAATTATGTACCCCAGAAAGGCAACAGAGGACACTTGGAAAATGCATTTCTCCAGCTTAGCATACAGCATGTTTTGTCTCAACTTCCGTAACACAAACTTAACATGCTTTCTGTGGTCTGAGAGGTTGGACAAGAAGATTAGTATGTCGTCTAAATATACTAAGACGAAACTGCCCAATACTTCTCTAATGACTTCATTAATCAGCTCCTGAAAGACGGCCGAGGCATTACACAACCCGAAGGGCATCACCAGGTACTCGTATTGCCCGTCGGGCGTGTTAAAGGCCGTCTTCCATTCATCACCGTCCCTGATCCGCACCAGGTTGTAAGCACCCCTTAAATCCAGTTTCGAGAAAATCTTAGCATTGGTGACTTGAGTAAATAAATCGTCTATTAAAGGCAAAGGATAGCGATTTTTTTTACTGTAATTTTATTTAAGCCCCGATAATCAATGCATGGACGGAGGCCTCCATCCTTCTTTTTCACAAAAAAAAAACCCTGCCCCTGCCGGGGACCGAGAAGGGCAGATAAAACCTTTAGCTAAGTTCTCTCGGATGTATTCCTGCATGGCCAATTTCTCTGGCCCAGATAAATTATAGAGATGACCTCTAGGGGGCATACAACCAGACCTGAGATCAATGGGGCAATCAAAAGGACGGTGTGGAGGAAGTTTATCTGCTGACTTGGGACAAAACACGTCCGCAAATTCTGAATACTGATCTGGCAATCCCTCCATGTGAATCTTGGTTTTACCAAAGGTTACTTTCGCTAGACAATGATGATAGCAATGGGCAGACCAGCTTGTTAGCTGACCCGTAGCCCAATTGATCTGAGGCGAGTAAATTTGTAACCATGGCATGCCAAGAATGATCCTGGAGGTTGCCATTCGTAACACAAAAAATGGTAAACTTTCTTTATGCAACACCCCTATTGTGACCCCCAAGTCTGGGGTCTGGAAGAGAGGGTGATTACTCTGCAGTGGGGAATCATCCACTGCAGTGACCCGAATCTGTTGTTTTAGTGGGGAGATCAGAATCCCCAATTTCTTAGCAAATTCATAATCCATAAAATTAGCTGCTGAGCCAGTCTATGAAGGCCTCAGTGTTCTCTGTCTTATCCTTCCAAGATATAGTACAAGGGAGGAGCAAACATTTATCGTCTGGAGGCAAAGACTGCTTGGGACAACTCTGCACTATATGACCCACCTCTGCACAGTATAGGCAGAGCTGCTCTATTTTTCTGCGCTTCTGCTCCACCCGGGACAATTTCGACCGCCCAATCTGCATTGGTTCTGGTGGAGGTGAAGCGGGTGGAGATGAATCAGGTGGAGATGAATCAGGTTGGCGCAGCGTAGGAAACAAATCTCATATCGTTCCTACTCCGAGTCTGTCTTTGACAACGTAACCGACGGTTTATCCTGATGGCCGATGAAATGGCCTCATCAACAGACTTCGGCTCAGGATGACCCAGCATAAGATCAGAAACTGAGTCTGACAAGCCTGACAAAAAGCAGTCTAGCAGAGGGAATGAGTCCCATCTAGCTGACACTGCCCATTTCCTGAACTCTGCAGCATAGTTCTCTACTGGACCCTTGCCCTGCCACAGTGTTTTGAGCTTCCGCTCAGCGGTAGAGGCAATGTCCGGATCATCATAAATTATAGCCATAGCTTTAAAGAATTCTTCCACCGAAGTTAGGGCCGGATGCCCTGTCTGGAGATTATATGCCCAAGTCTGGGCATCCCCTGACAACAAGGTCTTAATAAAGGTTATTCTCTGGGCCATGGTTCCTGACGAATTAGGCCTTAACTCAAAGTATGATAACACTCTATTTCTAAAATTCTGGAAGTCAGATCTGTGACCAGAAAACCTTTCAGGTACAGGCATGCGTATGTCTGTGCTAGGAAGAGATCGCACTGTGTTCACAGCCGTCTGAAAGACTTGTACAGACCCAGATAATGCATTAATCTGAGTCTGATGGCTGTCCAGCACTCGGATGATAGTTTCCACCAAGGTGGTGAGTGCATCAAGACAGCTGCAAAGTGCGTCCATTTGGGTTTGGTCTGCCGTTCTGTAACGATTGGTGTCAGCACACAGAGAGAATCTGATTATTGGTGATCTGCAGTATCACGAAAAATGCAGATATATACCTGATTATTGATGATCTGCAGAATCACCGATAATACAGATATATTGCTAACCTCTGGACACCTATAGGGATGTGAGTGTTTGGTGTAACAGTAGTACTTTGAGTAATGCACCTGCATAGCAGGTGATCATAGGCAGTAAAGGAATACTGCACTTGAGGACACAGGAACCTTCCAGCAGCCTGAGACTCTCCAAGGGGTGGAGTCAGGCTGGAGATGGGAAGGACCAGAAAGTGAGTGACACCTGAAGGTGGATGTCACTATCTGATCTGGAGACCATCTCTTAAGAGGAGAGATAGCTCTCGAGGTCGGGCACGCCTGGTCGGTAACACACGGACAGATAAAGTACAAAGACAGAAGACTGATTCGGTATCCAGGGCAAGCAGGGTTTGGCAACGGAGTACCTTTGGCTTCAGCATGTAGCATTGTAGTGTGTTGTGTTGGTGGTATAATGGGTAGGATAGCAGCCTACCATGTGGTAGGCTTGGGTTCAATTTCTGGCCAATGTATGTGTGTTGGCTTTTGAAATCCTACAAATCCCTAAGCAAGCTCATTTTTCTCTTGGATATATCATAATGGTACATGTTAGGCTGGCTTCAGCATGTAGTGTTGGTGGTGGTATAGTGGTGAAGAGAGTTGCCTACCAAGCACTAAGACCTGGGTTCAATTCCCGGCCAAGGTATGTAAGCTGGCTTTTGAAATCCTACAATTCCCTGAAAGTCAAGATCTTCCTCCTCGAGAGGAGGAGGAGGGAGTGAGGGAGGATTACACTTCCTGATGTTGTAAAGTAGTGTAGGCCTGCAATTGAACATCGAATGAGATTTCTGACCTTAAAACACTGCTTTTGCATGAGCGTTTCCAGTTTTCAAAGTTCGCCTCCCCATTAAAGTCTATTGCGGTTCGCAAAACTTTGCGCAAACCGAACCTTCCTCGAAAGTTCGCGAACCGAAAATCGGAGGTTCGCGACATCTCTACCTGTCATCTAAGAGGCCACCCTGCTTATGACCGGTTCCACAAAATTCGGCCCCTCATAGACCACCTGTCATCAAAATTTGCAGATGCTTATACCCCATGAACAGTAATTTTTAGGCATTTGGTTTCCAGACTACTCCTCACGGTTTTTGGCCCCTAAAATGCCAGGGCAGTATAGGAACCCCACCAGTGACCTCATTTTAGAAAAAGAAGACACCCCAAGGTATTCCGTTAGGTTTATGGTGAGTTCATAGAAGATTTTATTTTTGGTCACAATTAAGTGCAATATGACACTGTGAAAAAAAAACAAAAATCTATTTCCGCTAACTTGTGACAAAAAATAAAATCTTGTATGAACTCACCATACTCCTAACGGAATACCTTAGGGTGTCTTCTTTCTAAAATGGGGTCACTTGTGGGGTTCCTATACTGCCCTGGCATTTTAGGGGCCCTAAACCGAGAGGAGTAGTTTAGAAACCAAATGCCTCAAAATGACCTGTGAAATCCTAAAGGTACTCATAGGATGTTGGGCCCCTTAGCGCACCTAGGCTACAAAAAAGTGTCACACATGTGGTATCGCCGTACTCAGGAGAAGTAGTATAATGTGTTTTGGGGTGTATTTTTACACATACCGATGCTGGGTGGGAGAAATATCTCTGTAAATGGACAATTGTGTGTAAAAAAAAAATAATAATAATAAAAAAAAAAATCTAATTTACAGAGATATTTATCCATCTAATCAGCAGCAATCAAATAGAACCAAATGAAAGCTGTATTAGTCACAAGTAAAGGAGGTAAAATTAATTTAGGTGGTAGGTTGTATGATTGAGCAATAAACCGTTAAAGCTGCAGTGGTCTGAATGGAAAAAAAGTGTCTGGTCCAAGGGGTTTTATGACTGCAGTCCTTAAGTGGTTAACATGACATAAATCATGAATTGCATACAAACCCAAGAAAGACTGCAATGCCATTGACATGCAGTAACTATGCAACAATTGCGATGTCAGAAAATGCGAAACACTGGCGAAATCTAGAAAATGTGAACTCCGCCTTAATGAATTTCCCACAAAACCATCACAGGCCATGTGTGTTGTGCATGCAGGTGTCTGAGTGTTGCTTTGGAAATGTGCATACTTTCATTATTACACCTTTACGGAAGTTTAGTAAATTATCCTTCCCATGGCGGGGAGCTACAGTTTGTCTTAATTGTCACAATTAGATATGTTTCAATGTGTTATTAACTAATGCGCCCATTGATCATTTGTAAAGCGCTGTTTATTTTAACCCTGTTGACCATCTTATGTGCTTACATTTTTGTTACATAGTTACATAGTTATTTTGGTTGAAAAAAGACATACGTCCATCGAGTTCAACCAGAGAACAAAGTACAACACCGGCCTGCTCCCTCATATATCCCTGTTGATCCAGAGGAAGGCGAAAAAACCCTTACAAGGCATGGTCCAATTAGCCCCAAAAGGACAAAATTCCTTCCCGACTCCAGATGGCAATCAGATAAAATTCCTGGATCAACATCATTAGGCATCACCTAGTAATTGTAGCCATGGATGTCTTTCAACGCAAGGAAAGCATCTAAGCCCCCTTTAAATGTAGGTATAGAGTTTGCCATAACGACTTCCTGTGGCAATGCATTCCACATCTTAATCACTCTTACTGTAAAGAACCCTTTCCTAAATAAATGGCTAAAACGTTTTTCCTCCATGCGCAGATCATGTCCTCTAGTCCTTTGAGAAGGCCTAGGGACAAAAAGCTCATCCGCCAAGCTATTATATTGCCCTCTGATGTATTTATACATGTTAATTAGATCTCCTCTAAGGCGTCTTTTCTCTAGACTAAATAAACCCAGTTTATCTAACCTTTCTTAACTATCTAACCTTTCTTTGTAAGCGAGACCTTCCATCCCACGTATCAATTTTGTTGCTCGTCTCTGCACCTGCTCTAAAACTGCAATATCTTTTTTGTAATGTGGTGCCCAGAACTGAATTCCATATTCCAGATGTGGCCTTACTAGAGAGTTAAACAGGGGCAATATTATGCTAGCATCTCGAGTTTTTATTTCCCTTTTAATGCATCCCAAAATTTTGTTAGCTTTAGCTGCAGCGGCTTGGCATTGAGTACGATTTTTTTAACTTGTTGTCGATGTCTTAGTCCTTCTCCAAGTTTGATGTCCCCAACTGTATCCCATTTATTTTGTGTGGTGCTAGACCATTGGTACGACCAAAATGCATGACTTTACATTTTTCAACATTGAATTTCATCTGCCATTTATGTGCCCATATAGCCATCCTATCCAGATCCTGTTGCAATATGACACTATCTCCCTGAGAGTTGATGATTCTGCACAATTTTGTATCATCTGCAAAAATAGCAACATTGCTCATTACTGCATCTACTAGGTCATTAATAAATAAATTGAAGAGCACTGGACCCAGTACACACCCCTGTGGGACCCCACTGCTAACAGTCTCCCATTTTGAGTACGATCCATTGACCTCAACTCTTTGTTTTCTGTCCATTAGCCAGTTCCCTATCCATGCACACAGACTCTTCCCCAGTCCTTGCATCCTCAACTTTTGCACCAGACTTTTGTGGGGAACAGTGTCGAAGGCCTTTGCAAAGTCCAAGTATATCACATCTAAAGCATTCCCAATATCCATATTAGCATTCACGACCTCATAAAAGCTGAGCATGTTAGTCAAACAAGACCTGTCTTTAGTAAACCCATGTTGATGCTGAGGAATAAGATTTTCTACTATGAAGTCATGTATAGTATCTCTTAGTAACCCCTCAAATAGTTTGCATACAACTGATGTTAAGCTTACAGGTCTATAATTTTCTGGATCTGATTTTTTTTGCCCTTCTTAAATAATGGGAAAATGTGGGCTGTACGCCAATCCACTGGGACTCTGCCAGTTGAAAGAGAGTCACAAAAGATAAGATAAAGGGGTTTATCTATAACTGAACTTAATTCCCTTAGGACCCGAGGATGCATGCCATCCGGGCCAAGTGCCTTGTCTATTTTTAATTTATTTAGTCTTGCCTTCACTTCTTCCTGCGTTAAGTATTTAGTATTACAGTTAGAAGATTGAGACTCTTCTGCCTCTGTAATTTGCAACAGTGCAAGACAGAAGCAAAGAAAGCATTTAATAACTCTGCCTTACCTTGGTCATCCACCATTGATGCATTACCCGCACTGGAGCCGGGCAAACCAGCCCGACACCGCTGTTAATCCATCTTCAGTGGGTCCCAGACTCTCCAGTGTAGTCACCGGCCGGGACACACTGGATTGAGCGGCTCCAGATACCATCACTTTATCTACCCAGGGGATCGTGAGTAATACCTTGCGAAGATTATTTTTCATTACATATTATTGCTGCATACACTGCTTCTTCCCAATTGCTGCTAAATGTGGAAATTTCCCCTACAGACATTATATTTCAATCCATGTGGAATCTGTAAGGATTATTTACGCTACACACACTGAAGATAACTCCTATCTAATCAACTAGACTGCCAATCAATTATGAATCAATCAAAGGTTTTACTGCTATAATCTAGCTATATCATTTTGTATTTTCTTATTTTTATATTTGTATATCTTTACATTTTTACCAGTGCACTCGCCAATTTTTTCTACTGCAGTAGGTGTGTGGAGGTGATTGGTGCGTGGATGTGTATGGTATTTGTTACATACAATTATCAATTAATGGACCTGCCTATTGAGCTTTTTTAATGTGAATTTGACAACTTAGTATATTACGATTAAAAAACATTCTTATACATTTAGCGCTGCCTAAATTCATTATATACTCATCCACCATTGAGTTCCCACCCTCATCCTTTAGGAGTCCTATACAGTCAACCTTTCTTTTTTTAGAGTTGATGTACTTACGTAAAACTTTTTTGGGTTAGATTTGATATCCCTAGCGATTTGATTTTCAGCTTCGATCTTTGCCAGCCTAATTTCTTTTTTTTACAATTTTTATTGCACTTCTTATAATTGCTTAGTGTAGCCTCGGTCCCCTCCTGTTTTAGGACCTTATAGGCATTATTTTTCCTCTTCATTTTATCCCTAACCTTTCTGTTTATTCATAGAGGCCTTTTTTTTGTATTCCTAGACATTTTGTTTCCATATGGGATATACATACTACAATATTGATTGAGAATAAGTTTAAAACTTGCCATTTCCCTTCAGTGTCCTCCCCTTGTAGTAGATTATCCCAGTTCACCAAACTTAGTTCCTGCCTAATTTGATTGAACTTTGCTTTTCTAAAATTCATAGTTTTAGTGGTCCCGCTGCCCCATGGCCTATCAGTCACCAGATCAAATGTTATCATGTTGTGATCACTATTTCCCAAATGTTCTTGAACCTGCACATTTGATGCATTATCTGGTCTATTAGAAATGATCAGATGCAGTAACGCATTCCCCCTAGTTGGTTCCGTTACCATTTGAGTCAAGTAATTGTCCTGTAGTGCTGCCAGAAATCTGCTGCTTTTACCAGAATGGGTAGCCTCAATACCCCAGTCAATGTCTGGAAAGTTGAAGTCGCCCATAACTATGACCTCATTTTTACTTGTAGCTTTTTCAATCTGCTGTAGTAATCGCAGTTCTGCAGCTTCATTAATATGAGGTGGTTTGTAGCATACCCCAATAAGCAATTGTCAACTTTTATTTCCACCATGAATATTTACCCAAACGGACTCCACATCTTCGCAATCTTCCTCCATCTCATCATTGAGGACAGCTGTAAAAGAATTCTTAACAAAGAGACAAAACCCTCCACCTTTTTCCCTGTTCTATCCCTCCTAAACACATTGTATCCTTTTAAATTAGCTATCCAGTCATGGCTTTCATCCATCCATGTCTCGGTTATTCCCACAATGTCATAGCCTTTGTCATTCAGAATGAACTCTAGTTCGTCTATTTTATTTGCAAGGCTCCGAGCATTGGTTACCATGCACTTTATATTTTTACCACCATATATATTTACCAATTTTGTTTACATGAAATGGGCTACTTGAAGTTTTACCAACCTCCTTAATCTTTACACTGTCCCCACCCCCCTCTCCACCCCCCATAATGTTAAGCTCCCACTGTCTTTTTACCTTATCTTGTCTACATATTGAGACTTTATCCTCCCGCCTCCCCCCAGATCCTAGTTTAAAATCTCCTCCAACCGTTTAGCCATCTTCTCCCCCAATGCAGCTGCACCCTCCCCATTAAGGTGCAGCCCATCCCTGCTGTAGAACCTGTAGCCGACTGCAAAGTTTGCCCAGTTCTCCAGGAACCCAAACCCTTCTTTCCTACACCAATTTTTCAGCCACTTATTTAACTCCCTAAGCTCCCTCTGTCTCTCAGATGTAGCACATGGCACTGGCAGTATTTCAGAGAACACCACCTTGGAGGTCCTTGCTTTAAATTTATCTCCAAGTACCTGAAAATCATTTTTGAGGACCTTCCATCTCCCACTTACTTTGTCATTGGTGCCAATGTGTACCATGACAGCTGGGTCTTCCCCAGCCCCACCCAATAATCTGTCAATTCTTTCCGCTACATGCCGAACCCGAGCACCCGGGAGGCAACAGACTGTACGGCATTCACGGTTTCTTCAACAGATTACCCTATTTGTGCGCCTAATAATTGAATTCCCTACCACCAGTACCTGTCTAGCCTTAGCTGCACTCCTATTCCCTTTCTCGTTACAGCAGTCTGCCCCTTGGTTGCTAAGGAGCACATCCTGCTGCAGCATTGCTACTCCAGAATCATCCTCCCCAATATTACGCAAACATGCATACTTATTAGTGAGGGACAACTTGGGACTAACCTCCCTGCCACTTTTTCCCCTACCCCTTCTAACTGTGACCCAACTAGCGGCTACCTCTGCTTCTTGCTCCGGCTTTACTCCACCCACCTCATCTTCACCGGTTCCATCCAGCGTCTGGATCGTGAGATCCAAGCTCATCTCCATGTTGTGTATGCGTCTCAGTGTTGCGAGATGCTTATTTAGCTCTGCGACTTCCGCCTCTGAGCAACACGCATACACCCAGGGCAACAGTAAACACCATCAATCCGCTGATCAAGGCCTGCATACATGTTGCAGGATGTACACTGTACTGCATTGTCCAACATGATGACTATTGTGTGGGGAAAAATTATTTAAAGTAAACTGTGGCGGTAAAAGATGAAACGGGAGAGTGAGTGAAGTTCGGGAGTGAGTGCAGCTGGGGTGGAAGAGGGGGAGGAGTGGAGAAGGGGAGGAGGGGGAGTGAGTGAAGTTGGGGTGGAGGAGGGGGAGGGGTGGAGGGGGATGGGGAGGGGAGGAGGGGGAGTGATTGAAGCCGGGGTGGAGTCCTCAAAACTTAGACTACACCACAATGTGTTAGCACATTCTAACCAATGCAAAAAAACGCAATATTGGTTGAAGTGTTTTTTTTTTTTTTTTTTAGTCTTTACCTGCTTCCTCTCACCTCTCTCTTTGTGCCTGTGTTGTAACGCCTGTTTTTAACGCCTATGCCACTTGTGTCAAAGCCACTTAGTGAGCAAGCCACAGACTGAGCAAGCTCAGTACTGAGTCCTGAAGCTGACCAAATACCACCTGTTACAGCTAATCCCTCCCCCTAGCTATATACCTGCCTGCTGCAAGCACACTAGAGAAAAAAATGTACTTTTAAAAACTAACACTTGCTGATAGATATCTGATGAACCGCAATGCACAAGCCACCAGATATCAAAGCAGCAAAACACAATTTACAAACAGCAATATAATATAATCAGAGCTCACAATTCCCAGAAGTGAAGTGAAACAACCCTCCACCAAGATTGTTATAACAGATGTCTTGGGCTCCAGTGGAGATGAATTTTTATACACATTAATAAAACCCAGGAACTGATACGGATATTTACTAACAGTGTTGTATATTACTGTATTGGGATTTTCAGTTTATACTTAGATAGTTAAAAAAAATCATTTTTTTGACAAAATTCAGGTCTTTTTTGATGAATATAATAAAAACTAAAAATCACAGCAGCAATCAAATAGCACCAAAAGAAAGCTGTATTAGTGACAAGAAAAGGAGGTAAAATTCATTTAGATAGTAGGTTGTATAACCGAGCAATAAACCGTTAAAGCTGCAGTGGTCTGAATGGAAAAAGTGTCTGGTCCTTAAAGTGAACCTCCGGACTAAAAATCGACTCAGCAGCACTGAAAAGGCTTAGGGCTTGATTCACAAAGCGGTGCTAACCTACTTAGCACGTCTAAAGTCTTTAGACGTGCTAACCAGGCTGTTAAGTAGGTCAGCACCGGATTTCTCAATTGATTAACCTACTTAGCACCCTGGTTAGCACGTCTAAAGACTTTAGACGTGCTAAGTAGGTTAGCACCGCTTTGTGAATCAAGCCCTTAGTGTTTCGTTAACAGTTTCACAGCATCAGAACTTTGTTTCTCTTATACAAGCCTTATTTTAAGCTGCACAGAAGAAAACTGCCCAGGCATTTTTCCCCTGATGCTGTGCAAAGCATGATGGGATTTCTGATTTTGTTGTTCTCGTTCTGCTGTTTTGGTGCAATTTTTTTTGTTTTACATTTTTTGACATTTGAAGCATAGCGCATGCAGCTGGGAGGGGTAATCAGGACACATGACAGTTGGAACTGTGTCTCCTGCTCCCTGTCACCTCCTTTCAACCAAAAAGATGGCTACCCCCATGACAAAGATGGCAGCCCCCATGAATCACAAACATTTGCCTGTTCTTTTAAAACAGGGTGGGTAAGAGATTATATTGCCTATCTATTCTAATTAACATAACTAATGTAACTTGATGACAGTATGTTTGTTTAGGCTGAAGTTCCTCTTTAAGGGGTTTTAAGACTGCAGTCCTTAAAGTGAACCTCCGGACTAAAAATCTACTCAGCAGAACTAAAAAGGCTTGGTGTTTCTTTAACAGTTTCACAGCATCAGAACTTTGTTTTTCTCACCAAAGCATCATTTTTAGCTAAGCTCCACCCATCAAAGAAAATGTTGTTGTTCACGTTGCCTAGCAACTGGGAGAGGTGCTCAGGACACAGGACAGTTGGAACTGTGTCTCATGCTCCCTGTCACCTCCTTTCAGCCAAAAAGATGGCTGCCATCATGAAATCAAACATTTGCCTGTTCTTTTAAAACAGGGTGGGAAAGAGATTATATTACCTATACATTTTAATTAACATAACTAATGTAACTTAATGACCGTATGTTTGTTTAGGCTGGAGCTCCTCTTTAAGTGGTTAAACAAAATGCCTCATTGTAAAGTAACCCCGGACTTAGCTAAGATACATTTTCAGGGAAGCAGTGTACAATTTTATATCACAGGAAAAAAAATGGATCAATTCCCAGGATCTCCTTATTATTTATTTATTTTAAGCATTGGCACTAATTTATTGCCTCATCAACCAACTTTTATGTACTAACAATGCACAATCCACTTCCAGCAAGCTCTTGCTTTGAACTGTTTCTTTGTCTGCTTTTGAATAATTTAAAGCAATTAAAGTTAATTTGTTACAGCTTAGGTGGCGTTTTGCTAGATAGAGATTAAAAAAAAAAAGGCCTGCAACCTTAGTGTAGAAAGCTATGTCTTTAGAGGCACTTAACTGAAGAGATTGCACTGTATGGGAATGTCCTCTTTCGCAATGCATGCAACCAATTTGCTAAGAAATAATTGTATATCAACTTAAAAGCCACTGCTCAAATTGTGGGTCTGGTAATTGACCTTTTGTGCATTTTGTTATTTTCCAGAAAATGTTTAAAGAAACACTGAAGCGGAAAAAAAATACGATATAATGAATTGGTTGTGTAGTACGGATAATTACTAGAACATTAGTAGCAAATAAAATATTATCATATTTTTATTTTCAGTTATATATTGTTTTTTTATAACATTGCATCATTCTCTAATATTTGCAGTTTACACACTACTCAGGCTGCTGGTTTAGCGGCCGTAACTCTGCTACTTTGCTAACTTTTTGTAAATATGTGAAATTTATATTGTATTTATTATGTGTAGCACTTTATCACTCTTCTGAAAGAAGCAGGGGGAGCTTGTCCTCAGAAACAGCTGGTGGCAGAGTCCGGCGCCATGTATTGCCAGCTATGGACAGCCAGCCAACATGCCCTTCAACGTCAGCTGCTGACTCTGAGGCCACCATAGTGCCATCACCCCAGAGTGGCTCAGCAGTGTGGAAATTTTTTGATGTGTCTGCCTTAGATCGGAGTAAAGCCATCTGTTCTCTCTGTCTCCAAAAATTGAGCCGTGGAAAGGTCAACACTCACATAGGGACAAGTGCCTTACGAAGGCACCTGCAGAAAAGGCACAAACCGCAATGGGAAGAACACCTGAGCAAAACCACACAAAAGAAAAGCCACCCTCCTTCTCTTCCTCCTTCAGGTGCAGCATGTTCAGCCGCTTTCTCCCTTGCACCTTCACAGCCACCCTCCTCCACTCCGCCTCTGCCCTTAAGCGGTTCCTGCTCCTCTGCCCACAGCAGCCAGGTGTCCGTGAAGGAAATCTTTGAGCGGAAGAAGCCAATTTCTACCAGTCAACCCCTTGCCCACCGTCTGACAGCTGGCATGGCGGAACTATTAGCTTGCCAGCTGTTACCATACAAGCTGGTGGAGTCTGAGGCTTTCGTAAATTTGTGGCCATTGGGACACCGCAGTGGAAGATACCAGGCCGCACTTATTTTTCTAGAAAGGCGATACCCAAACTGTACCGTGAAGTTCAGAGGCAAGTGGTGTCATCTTTGGCGAAGAGCGTTGGGTCAAGGGTCCACCTGACCACGGATGCCTCGTCTGCCAAGCGCGGTCAGGGCCGCTACATTACTTACACAGCCCATTGGGTCAACCTGGTGAATGATGGCAAACAGGGAGTACGTGGCTGCGCAGCGGACCAACTAGTGACAACTCCACGGCTTGCAGGCAGGCCTCTTGCCACCTCCTCTCCTACTCCTCCTGCTACATACTCTTCGCTGTCGTCCTCCTCCTCCTCCTTGGCTGAGTGGCAGTTCAACTCTAGTGGTGCTGCCATCTCCTCTCCCGCTACACAGCCCCATCTCCCCAGAGCCTATGCTGCATGCCAGGTACGAAGGTGTCACGCCATCTTAGACATGTCTTGCCTTAAAGCGGAGAGTCACACTGGACCAGCCCTCCTGGCTGCTCTTAACAGGTGGAGCACTGGCTGACCCCGCACCAGCTGGAGATCGGCAAAGTGGTGTGTGACAACGGCAGCAATCTCCTTTCCGCTTTGAATTTGGGAAAGCTGACACATGTACCCTGCATGGCACATGTGTTGAATCTGGTCATTCAAAGATTTGTGTCAAAGTACCCAGGCTTAGAGGGCGTCCTGAATCAGGCCAGGAAGTTGTGTGGACATTTCAGGCGGTCTTACACGGCCATGGCACGATTTCCGAACATTCAGAAGAGAAACAACTTGCCGGTGAGGCGCTTGATATGCGATATCCCCACTCGCTGGAATTCAACCCTGCTCATGTTCTCTTGCCTGCAAGACCAGGAGAATGCCGTCACCCAGTACCTGTACAATTACAGTAGAAGGACACAATCTGGGAAGATGGGGATGTTGTGGCCCAACAACTGGACACTGATGCGAAATGCATGCAGGCTCATGCGGCCGTTTGAGGAGGTGACCAACCTGGTGAGTCGCACTAAAGGCACCATCAGCGACTTCATCCCCTACGCTTACTTCCTGGAGCGTGCCGTGTGTAGAGTGGTGGATCAAGCTGTGGAGGAGCGTGAACAGGAACAGTTACGGCAGGAAGAGTCATGGGAGCAATTTCCATCGGAACCAGATGTTTCCTCAACACCTGCGGCAGCACAGAGGGGGGAGGAGGAGGAAGAAGAGGAGTAGTGTGGGGAAGTAGAGGAGTCAGACTCGGATGATGATGATGAGGATGGTGTTTCTGTGGAGGAGGAAGAGGCGGCGGCAGAACAACAACCGCAGCAGCCGTCACAGGGGGCTTGTGCTGCTCCACGTTCCCGTAGTATTGTTCGTGGCTGGAGGGGAGGAAGAGGACTTGTGTAACGTCACTCAGGAAGAGCAAGAGGAGATGGATAGTACGTCTGGATCCAACTTTTTGCAGATGGCATCTTTCATGCTGTCCAGGCTGTTGAGGGACTCCCGTATAAAAAAAAACTTAAGGGGAATGACCTGTACTGGGTGGCCACGCTACTAGACCCTCGGTACCGGCACAGAGTGGTGGGCCTGTTACCAACTCACCTGAAGGCAGAAAGGATGCAGCACTTGCAGAACAAGCTGTCAACTATGCTTTACAATGCGTTTAAGGGTGATGTCACAGCACAACGCAATAAAGGTACCACTGCCAGTAATCCTCCTCCCGTGTCCACGCAGGAAGGGCAGGATGCTCCAGCAATCTCATGGTGATGTTGGACATGCGGACATTCTTTAGTCCAAAGCCTTGCCGTAGCCCTTCAGGATCCACCCTTCACCAACGCCTGGACCGGCATGTAGCCGACTACCTGGCCTTAAGTGTGGATGTAGACACTGTGAGCAGCGATGATGAACCCTTGGACTACTGGGTGCGCTGGCTTGACCTGTGGCCAGAGCTGTCCCAATTTGCCATCCAACTTCTGTCTTGCCCTGCCGCAAGCGTCCTGTCAGAAAGGACCTTCAGTGCAGCTGGAGGCATTGTCACTGAGAAGAGAAGTTGCCTAAGTCACAACAGTGTTAAGTACCTCACCTTTATCAAAATGAATGAGGTATGGATCCCGGAGGGCTACTGCCCGTAAAAGGACTGAGTCAGTCCCCACACACAGCATCTCTGCCTGCACGCCGTGTGACTGGCTGCCTGCCCCAAGACTAAGTCACTCCCCACACAGCACCTCTGCTCGCCGGCCACTTGACTGCCTTCTCTGCCACCACCAACAGGGTCCAGGACTCCAGGCGGATTCCTGAATTTTTTTAGGCCGCTGCTAGCAGCGGCCGCTATAATAATTTTTCTGGGGCGTCTACATGCCTGCCTAATTTTTCTGGCTGCACTGCGGGCGGCTGCAACAACAAAACAAAAGGCATGCACACAGGGGCGTACCTAGAAAGCCCCGGGCCCCCCTGCAAAAAAAAATTCCGCCCCCCCCCCTAGGGCCCGCTCGGGGACTTTTTGGAGGCAGGAGGGGTCGCAGCATAAGAGGAGAGCTGTGGCCGCAGATCGGTGGGGAGGGGTGAAATTCCTCCCCCTCACCTCGGACTTGACCTCTTAGTGTTCCCCCTCCTGCAATCAATCATTGGTGGTGCTCGTTGCAGCTGCGGTGGCGGCGGCAGGTAAGCTGAGCACATACCTCCTTCTGGCCGGAGGTCTCTGATCACTAAGCGCTTCATAGAACTTCCTGTTTACACAGGAAGTTCCATAAAGCACTTAGTGATTGGAGACCGGCCAGAAGGAGGTATGTGCTCAGCTTGCCTGCCGCCGCCGTTGCTGCCACGAGCACCACCAATGATTGCAGGAGGGGGCCCGCTAAGAGGAGAGCCCGAGGTGCAGGGGTCGCATCCCCTATTGTTACGCCAGTGCATGCCCATGTGCCCATCCACCCTCGTGATCATTACCTTGCCGCGGTGAAGGGGCTTGCGTATCGCAATGAAGCAATGACCGCCGGCTATATGAGTGTCTCAGGTTGGGGTGGCACACCAAAGATAATAAGGTCGTTGCTTCATTGTGGTCAGACCAAATCTGATCAGCTGGACAGTCACTGTTCTGTCATTCAGCTACATCAGCCGGGCGACCATATGGGCTGTAAAGCCACTATCACCTGCACTCTCGTCATGGTGCACACCAGTCCAGCACAGCCGTCACTGCACAAACGGCTGTTTGCAGTCACTGCATACCTTTCACTGCATCTGTGACTGCACATTGTTTTATACCTGGCAGTCAGTGCATAACTTTCACTTGAATGGATGGCAGACTTGCCCTCCAGAAGAGATTCTCGTGAACGGCAAGTGGTGTCATCTTTGTCCGCCATAACAGATTCTCGTTAAAGGATTTAAAGTGAATTCATTTCAAAAACAGTAGGGCCTCGAAAGTCCTCCTGTATTGTTATTTTTGGTCACTACCTCGGGGCGGGCATGCCATCAGAGGCGTATCTACAGGGGTGCACATAGGACACCTGCCATGGGCGCCCCTTGTCACTCACCTGGGGGGGGGGGGGCGCATCCCCAGTAAGCAATTAATCACCCCCTATGTAGTAGCCAGCTTACCGCCAGCGAAATTGTCTGTGTCGCCGGACCTGCGCCCGCAGAATGAGAGGAGAAGCAGGAGAATGTGAGCGACGCTCACTGTGACACTTGCTGTGCAGCGCGCTCCCACCCCTGTGTTTCACCCTGCTACCTGGCGAAGGCCTGCAGCTACAGCCACCAACTATTTCCTGCTAGTCTCCCCTCCCAGTCCCACCTTTAACTAGTCAGCCAATCAGGAGGAGGATCGGGGATACAAGGCAGCGAAAGTAGCGGCGCCGAGGTTGCTATGGTGACCAGAGACGCTGCGGGGACCTCCGTCCCAGCAGCGTCTCTGGTTGCCATAGCAACGTAGGCCCCGCTCCGTTCGCTGCCTTGTATCCCCGATCCTCCTCCTGATTGGCCGCATTCTGATGGAGGTGGGATGAGACGAGACTACCAGGAAACAGTGGGTGGCTGTAGTTGCAGGCGGTCAGGTGGCACAGAGTGCGCTAAGCAGTACCCTAAGCCCACCAGAAGCACCCTCTGCCCAGCAAGAAGCATCCCCTGCTGCAGCCAACCGAACCCTCTGCCTCGGACCTCGGTAAGCAGCACCCTCTGCCCCCAGCCAGCAGCACCCTCTGCCCCCAGCCAGCAGCACCCTCTGCCCCCAGCCAGCAGCACCCTCTGCCCCCAGCAAGCAGCACCCTCTGCCCCCAGCCAGCAGCACCCTCTGCCCTCAGCAAGCAGCACCCTCAGCCAGCAGCAAGCAGCACCCTCAGCCAGCAGCACCCTCTGCCCCCAGCCAGCAGCACCCTCTGCCCTCAGCCAGCAGCACCCTCTGCCCCCAGCCAGCAGCACCCTCTGCCCCCAGCCAGCAGCACCCTCTGCCCCCAGCAAGCAGCACCCTCTGCCCCCAGCCAGCAGCACCCTCTGCCCCCCGCCAGCAGCACCCTCTGCCCCCAGCAAGCAGCACCCTCTGCCCCCAGCCAGCAGCACCCTCTGCCCCCAGCCAGCAGCACCCTCTGCCCCCCGCCAGCAGCACCCTCTTCCCCCAGCCAGCAGCACCCTCTGCCCCCAGCCAGCAGCACTCTCTGCCCCCAGCCAGCAGCACCCTCTGCCCCCAGGAAAGCAGCACCCTCTGCCCCCAGGAAAGCAGCACCCTCTGCCCCCAGCCAGCAGCACCCTCTGCCCCCAGCAAGCAGCACCCTCAGCCAGCAGCACCCTCTGCCCCCCGCCAGCAGCACCCTCTGCCCCCAGCAGGCAGCACCCTCTGCCCCCAGCCAGCAGCACCCTCTGCCCCCAGCCAGCAGCACCCTCTGCCCCCAGCAAGCAGCACCCTTTGCCCCCAGCCAGCAGCACCCTCTGCCCCCAGCCAGCAGCACCCTCTTCCCCCAGCCAGCAGCACCCTCTTCCCCCAGCAAGCAGCACCCTCTTCCCCCAGCAAGCAGCACCCTCTTTCCCCAGCAAGCAGCACCCTCTTTCCCCAGCAAGCAGCACCCTCTTCCCCCAGCAAGCAGCACCCTCTTCCCCCAGCAAGCAGCACCCTCTTCCCCCAGCAAGCAGCACCCTCTTTCCCCAGCAAGCAGCACCCTCTGCCCCAGCAAGCAGCACCCTCTGCCCCAGCAAGCAGCACCCTCTGCCCCCAGCAAGCAGCACCCTCTGCCCCAGCAAACAGCACCTTGCACCCTGCCTTCAGCCTGCACTCAGTCACCACCCTGCAACCGGCTGTTATTGCGCACGTGGGGGCGCAATTTTAGTGTTTGCCATGGGCGCCTTATAACCCAGATACGCCTCTGCATGCCATGCTTGCTGCCTTCCTTGCCTGGATGTGTGGTGGTAGCCGTTTCTTAGGCTCCAACTCCAGAACGGAGTAGAAACCGGATTCCCTGGCCATTGCCCGTGGTCAGTCACCATGGTACTGAGAAACTAGTACCATCGAAAGTTTCACGCAGTTGAGGAAATGGCAGACTTGCCCTCCATAAAACATTCTTGGCAAATGCTTTCGAGTTGGTTTGTCTTCCGCTGTGTCAAGGTCTGCAAAGCACGGTCAGGGCAGATACAGCATGGGTCTCAGGCTCCCACTTCGAACCGGAATCGAACCTTGATTCCCCGGACATTACCCGTGGTGACAATGGCAGACTTGCCCTCCATAACAGATTCTCGTTGCAGGTACTAAACAGCAAGTAGAAAATGTAATTTAAAAAAAAATAGATGTAAGCTAAGCTTTAACAATGGTAGAAAAAGAACCATCGAAAATTGATAAGGCAGTCAGACATTACCTGATATCACTGAAAAAGAGCAATCTCGCCATGTTGCGCACCAGTCCAGCACGGCCATCATAACACAATCAGCAGTTTGCGGTGCATTACACAGTGAGTTTGGTCTGCCAGTGTGAAGCAGTACACTAATTACACTCAGAGGCGTATCTACAGGGGTGCACATAGGGAACCTGCCATGGGCACCCCTTGTCACTCACCTGAGGGGGGGCGCATCCCCAGTAAGCAATTAATCACCCCCTATGTAGTAGCCAGCTTACCGCCAGCGAAATTGTCTGTGCCGCCGGACCTGCGCCCGCAGAATGAGAGGAGAAGCAGGAGAATGTGAGCGACGCTCACTGTGACACTTGCTGTGCAGCGCGCTCCCACCCCTGTGTTTCACCCTGCTACCTGGTGAAGGCCTGCAGCTACAGCCACCAACTGTTTCCTGCTAGTCTCCCCTCCCAGTCCCACCTTCAACTAGTCAGCCAATCAGGAGGAGGATCGGGAATAGAAGGCAGCAAAAGTAGCGGCGCCAAGGTTGCTATGGTGACCAGAGACGCTGCGGGGACCTCCGTCCCAGTAGCGTCTCTGGTTGCCATAGCAACGTCGGCGCCGCTCCGTTCGCTGCCTTGCATCCCCGATCCTCCTCCTGATTGGCCGCATACTGATGGAGGTGGGATGAGACGAGACTACCAGGAAACAGTGGGTGGCTGTAGTTGCAGGCGGTCAGGTGGCACAGAGTGCGCACATCATTGACTGTGAGGCAGCAGCTAAGCAGCACCCTAAGCCCACAAGAAGCACCCTCTGCCAAGCAAGAAGCATCCCCTGCTGCAGCCAACCGAACCCTCTGCCTCGGACCTCGGTAAGCAGCACCCTCTGCCCCCAGCCAGCAGCACCCTCTGCCCCCAGCCAGCAGCACCCTCTGCCCCCAGCCAGCAGCACCCTCTGCCCCCAGCAAGCAGCACCCTCTGCCCCCAGCAAGCAGCACCCTCTGCCCCTAGCCAGCAGCACCCTCTGCCCCCAGCCAGCAGCACCCTCTGCCCCCAGCCAGCAGCACCCTCTGCCCCCAGCAAGCAGCACCCTCTGCCCCCAGCCAGCAGCACCCTCTGCCCCCAGCCAGCAGCACCCTCTGCCCCCAGCCAGCAGCACCCTCAGCCAGCAGCACCCTCTGCCCCCAGCCAGCAGCACCCTCTGCCCCCAGCAAGCAGCACCCTCAGCCAGCAGCACCCTCTGCCCCCAGCCAGCAGCACCCTCTGCCCCCAGCCAGCAGCACCCTCTGCCCCCAGCAAGCAGCACCCTCTGCCCCCAGCCAGCAGCACCCTCTTCCCCCAGCCAGCAGCACCCTCTTCCCCCAGCCAGCAGCACCCTCTTCCCCCAGCCAGCAGCACCCTCTGCCCCTAGCAAGCAGCACCCTCTGCCCCCAGCAAGCAGCACCCTTTGCCCCCAGCAAGCAGCACCCTTTGCCCCCAGCCAGCAGCACCCTCTGCCCCCAGCCAGCAGCAACCTCTTCCCCCAGCAAGCAGCACCCTCTTCCCCCAGCAAGCAGCACCCTCTTCCCCCAGCAAGCAGCACCCTCTTCCCCAGCAAGCAGCACCCTCTTCCCCCAGCAAGCAGCACCCTCTTTCCCCAGCAAGCAGCACCCTCTTCCCCCAGCAAGCAGCACCCTCTGCCCCAGCAAGCAGCACCCTCTGCCCCCAGCAAGCAGCACCCTCTGCCCCAGCAAACAGCACCTTGCACCCTGCCCTCAGCCTGCACTCAGTCACAACCCTGCAACCGGCTGTTATTGCGCACGTGGGGGGGCGCAATTTTAGTGTTTGCCATGGGCGCCTTATAACCCAGATATGCCTCTGATTACACTCCCTGATTGATGTATACACAAGCAAGATGTTTTAAGTTTAGAGTTCAAGAGTTCAGGTAGTTAATGGCTTCTTCCCCTCAGCCGTTAACTACCTGAACTCTTGAACTCTAACCTGATCGCATGGAAACATATTGCTATGTAAATGTGTTCAAAGGCGACCAATTGCTGGAACTGTATATTTGTATTGCTGATGCTTGCATGTAGTTGTATTGTATGTCCTGTTTTCTTTTTCTTCACACTTGCCCTGTACTTGCCAAGCCCAATTCCGGGCACGGCCCAGTCGTGCTTGGCAAAATCAAAGATTCTGATTCTGATTAAAGCACTTTAAGCCAGCAATTTAGCATTCAATGTGATTTCTGCCCTTAAAACGCTGCTTTGCGTCACAGCCAGATTTTTCCCTGGGACTTTTGGCATGTATCTCACTCCGCCATGCCCCCTCCAAGTGTTAGACCCCTTGAAACCTCTTTTCCATCACTTTTGTGGCCAGCATAAGTGTTTCTTGTTTTCCAAGTTCGCCTCCCCATTGAAGTCTATTGCGGTTCGCGAAAGTTCGTGCGAACCGAACCTTCCGCGGAAGTTCGCGAACCAAAAATCGGAGGTTCAACCCATCTCTAGTTCCTACATTGTTACTAGGGAAGTGACGCAGGTTTCAATGGAAGCCTACATTACGGGTGGGCTGCAGGAAGATTAAGAAATGGGTACAAAGTTCCCATTCATAAATCTAATGATCGGGTGGCGGAAAGTGGCAGAAATCGTCGGTGGGAGGAAGTGCAGCAGCTCTATTTAAGAATAAACACTATTTTGAACAAAAACAATGTTTATTCTCGGCAGACATGTTCTGATTGGCACAGGGGACTTTGGTCCCCTGCAGCCCATCCCCCCTGCTACTAGCAACATCGCCGTCATGGGCATTTGCCCGCACAATTGTGTACAAACCCCCCCAAACTGCAGGGACGTGACTAGCGCATCCCTGCAGCTCTAGCAGCTGCCGCTGCAGACGTGAAGCTCCCGTCCACGCGGCATAAATGGTTAACTAAGCAGTAGCAAAATGTACATGCACACACAGTGCCTGTGAAGTTTACAGGCATTGGCCACAATTCACTAAGGTCATGCTGGTGATAAGGCAAGTGAAAACTAATTACCACACATCGAACAGTGTTTTAAGTGTTAATTTGCTGAATAAGCTTGCCTTATTGACCTGCTGTGTACGTTTTCATAGTGAGCATGTTATCTTATCACTTTAGTCCTTAAGTTATTATCACCTCTGTAATTATTATTACATGCAGTAGACAAAGAGAGAAGAAGCACACACAGGCAGAATGTAGCTCTGCCCCTCCTGTTGTCTCCTTTGCCAGCATGATTACAACCAGCTTGCAGCTTGTGTATGGCAGCCATGAAATGAGAGAGAGAGGGTGTGTGGGTGTGAGTGTTGTGGTGTGTGTGTGTGTGTGTCTCTCTCTCTCTGTGGCTATGTCTGTGTGGCTGTGTGTGTATATGCATAAGCTTGATGTATCTCTCTTCCTTCCTCACTGTGTGCCTGCTGTGTATATTTATCTCTATACAGAGTCCCCTTCTGCATAAACTACTAAAAAATAAAGCAGACGGATCAGAGTCCTTTGCTTTACATTGCAGGCTCTATTAACACTCCACTTAATGACAGCTCAGGCCAGGTGATACCTCCTCACACACTTTACAGTTGTTATCCCTTGCATTCCTCTCTGTAAATTAACATCCTGTCTTTAAGTTTGGAATTCTGTCATTATCTTAAGGATTGAGAACTTAACTTTAGAAATCACGCCTTAACTTAACCATTTGCCGGCAAACTAACGTATTAAAACGTCATGCTTTTGCCTGTTAATGGCAACATGACGTTTTAATACGTCGCGCATTCCCGCCGCCGCTCCGCACGTGTTCGCGCCGCTACTGCCGCCGTTTCCATCGGGTTCCCGTGCTGGGTTATTTGGGTCCTCTACCCAATCGCACTGCCTGGAGTGAATGGACGCGACCGCGAACAGCGGCCACCTCCATTCACAAAAACAGGAAACTGTAACAATTGTAAGTGTAAAAAAAAAAAAAAGTGATCACTTCCTATACGGGAGAGTGTTCACTAGCGCCATCTTGTGGCCAAAAAGTATATTACAGGTACAAAGTACATACATACACAATTACATACACACTATTAATGAAATTGATGAAATTAAATTTCCAAACCCCCCCCCCCCTCCCCCCAAAAAAAAACTTGTAAAAAAAAAAAATCAGCTTCAAATAAATAAATAAATAGTTTCCTTTTTTAATCTCTTTTATGGGGGGAAATTAATTTTAATTTATTATATAGGGGCTTGTAATTATGGCCAGAAGAAAAAAAAAACAGAACAAAAAAATAACACCTATATTTCAAAATAATATATTGTCGCCATACATTGTGATAGGGACATAATTTAAACGGTTTAATAATCGAGACAACTGGGCAAATAAAATATATTGGTTTTATCCACAGGAGAATGTTTCATTTTAAAAGTATAATGGCTGAAAACTGAGAAATAATTATTTTTTTCTCTTTTTTGTTTTTTCCCATTAAAACGCATTTATAATAAAAAAAATTCTCAGCAAAATGTACTACCCAGAGAAAGCCTAATTGGTGGTGAAAAAAACGAGGTATAAATCATTTTCTTGTGATAAGTAGTAATAAAGTTATTAGGGAATAAAAGGGAGGAGCACTGACAAGTGAAAATTGCTCTGGTCCGTTAGAGTAAAAACTCTTGGGGGTGAACTGGTTAAAGACAGAATCCTTATTTAGATAAGGACATTAGATAATTTAGTTTATAAGGGCATCATGAGGTAAATTGCTTAGTGAATACTAACGGCTTCATCACCGTGGTGATAACAGTAAAAACTGCTCAGAATCGTTATTTAATTGCTTAAAGGATTACTATCGCAAATTTAAGGTTAATTTTATACTGGCATTATTATAAAAGCAGCATTTTAATATGCATGGCTGCATCTGTTTTCAATCAGAGAGCAACCTTCCTGTCAGAGTCTGAGAGCTGACTTTCTGTCTTATCAGCTCATCACTCGCTAGTTGTACTCGCAGACCATATTTACAATAGGTAAACAGAAGACAGATTTAAGTTATATACAGAACAGGAAAAAAGCTGTTCTGATGTTTTTTTTTTTTAATTCAGACCCATATAGTAAAGAATGAGTTAAGGTGAGTGTCAATATCCAGCTCTGATTAACCTCCTTGGCAGTAACCCCAAGTAGTGTTGGGCGAACACATGGATGTTCGGGTTCGGGAACGTTCGCCGAACATGGTGGTGGCTGGCTGCTGCAGTGGCTGGCTGGCACTATGAAGTGACTGAGGAGGAGGAGTCGGAGTAGGACGCGTTGAGGGAGGCCGGGCAGCGGGCAGTTCAGCGGTAGTACCCTTGTGGTACTTCCGCCCTTTCTCTGACCTCACGTCCTCTGCATACGAGGGTACGCGTCACGCGTACCCTCGTATGCGTCATCACGCAGAGGACGTGAGGTCAGAGAAAGGGCGGAAGTACCACAAGGGTACTACCGCTGAACCGCCCGCTGCCCGGCCTCCCTCAACGCGTCCTACTCCGACTCCTCCTCCTCAGTCACTTCATAGTGCCAGCCAGCCACTGCAGCAGCCAGCCACCACCACCGGTACTATTTTACTTTCGTCAAACTTTTGTATGGGGAAGCGGGCAGAGGGGGGAGCGCTAGCGGAGGGGGTGGGGGGAATTTCCGACCCCCCCCGCGATCGGGGCATGCTCCCCCCTTATGCCTGCGACCCCATAGGGGGGCCGTATTCGGCCGGGCATTCAGCAGTTCGGGTGAACCCGAACAGTTTGGCCGAACACCACCAGGTGTTCGGCCGAACTCGAACATCACCCGAACAGGGTGATGTTCTGCAGAACCCGAACAGTGGCGAACACTGTTCGCCCAACACTAACCCCAAGTCAGCCTCTGGATGGAAATCTGTAATTCAGAGTGGTAATCCTTAGTAAAGATGGCTGAACCTCTGATTCTTGGTTCAAAAACCGCGAATGAAAACTTGCGAAAAAGTTGGCGAACATCTCGATCCGCAGTAGACTTCAATGTGCAGGCAAACTTGAAAAATTAGAAACACTGTTTCTTTTCCCAGGGAAAATTACGGATTTGACGCACAGCAGGGTTATAATCCCTAAATGGCAGAAATCACATTGCATTTCTAAATTGGAGGCCTAAAGTGCTTGAAAACATCTTGCGTGTATATACATAAATCAGGTAAATAGTGTACTGCTTCACACTGACAGACTGGTAGCTCAGTGACAGAACAACAATGACTGTCCGAATTTGGTCTGTCCACAATTCAGGAATACACCTGGAGTCCTGGACCCTGTTGATGGTGGTGGTGGAGAAGGCAGTCAAGCAGCCTGCAGGCAGAGATGCTGTGTGGGGACTGACTTAGTCTTGGTGTATGCAGTCACACGGCGTGCAGGCAGAGATGCTGTGTGCGGTGGGACTGACTTAGTCTTTGGCAGGCAGTAGCCCTTCGGGATCCATGCCTCATTCATTTTGATAAAGGTGAGGTACTGAACACTTTTTTGACCTATGTGACTTCTCTTCCCACTGACAATGCCCCCGGCTGCACTGAAGGTCCTTTCTGACAGGACACTTGAGGCAGGGCAAGACAGAAGTGGGATTGCAAATTGTGACAGCTCTGGCCACAGGTCAAGCCTTCACACCCAGTAGTCCAGAGGTTCATCGCTGTTCACAGTGTATATATCTGCACTTGATGCCAGGTAGTCGGCTACCTGCCGGTCGAGGCATTGGTGGAGGGTGGATCCGGAAGGAATAAGGCAAGGCGTTGGAGTAAAGAATGTCCGCATGTCCGACATAACCATGAGATCGCTAGAGCGTCCTGTCCTTGCCTGCGTGGACATGGGAGGAGGAGGAAGATTACTGGCAGTGGCACCTTTATTCCATTGTGCTGTGACATCACCCTTAAACACACTGCCTTCTGGAAATTTGGTAACATCTCTGCCACTTTGTGCTTATACTGAGGGTCTAGTAGCATTGCAACCCAGTACAGGTCATTCCCCTTGAGTTTTTTTTATACGGGGGGTCTCTCAACAGGCTGGACAGCATGAAAGACCCCATCTGCACAAAGTCAGAAGCCGACCTACTAGCCATCTCCTCTTGCTCTTCCTCGGTTACATCAGGTAAGTTCTCCTCCTCCTCCCAGCCACGAACAATACCACGGGAAAGGTGAGCAGCACAAGCCCCCTGCGATGCCTGCTGCGGTTGTTCTTCCACCTCTTCCTCAAAGCCACTTTCCTCCTTGGACTCCTCTTCCCCAGATGACGACTCCTCCTTCTCCCCCCTCCTCTGTGATGCCGCAGGTGTTGATGATGCCGCAGGTGATGTTTCCAACAACTCTTCCTCCTCTTCCTGTTCTTGCTACTACAGCTTGATCCACCACTGTACGCATGGCACGCTCCAGGAAGAAAGCATATGGGATCAAGTAGCTGATGGCACCTTCACTGAGACTCACCAGGTTTGTCACCTCCTCAAACGGACGCATGAGCCTGCAGGCATTACGCATGAGTGTCCAGTACTTCGGCAAAAAAAATGCCCAGCTCCCCAGAGCCTGACTTTTGACCGTAGCTGTACAGATACTCATTGACGGCTTTCTCCTGTTGTAGCAGGCGGTCAAACACGAGGAGCATTGATTCCAGGTAGTCGGGCTATTGCAAATCAAGTGCCTCACCGGCAAGTTATTTCTCTGCTGAATATTGGCCAAGTGCGCCATGGCCATGTAGGAACACCTGAAATGCCCACACGCCTTCCTGGACTGCTTCAGGACCTCCAGTAAACCTGGGTACTTACACACAAACCTTTGGATTATAAGATTGAGCACATGTGCCATGCAGGTTACAGGTATTAACTTTCTCAAACTCAAAGCCGACAAGAGATTGCTGCCGTTGTCACACACCACGTTGCCGATCTCCAGTTGGAGCGGGGTCAGCCAGGGATCCACCTGTTTATTCAGAGCAGCAAAGAGAGCTGCTCCAGTGTGACTCTCGGCTTTGAGGCAAACCATGTCCAAGATGGAGTGACACCGTCGTATCTGGCATGCAGCATAGGCCCTGGGGAGCTGAGGGTGTGTAGCTGGAGAGGAGATTGCAGCATCAGTAGAGTAGCACAGCCACTCAACCAAGGAGGAGAAGGGCAACAACAGCTAAGAGGATGTAGCAGGAGGAGTAGGAGGAGAAGGAGAGGAGGTGGCAGCAGGCCTGCCTGCAAGCCATGGAGGTGTCACAACTAGGTCCGCTGCACAGCCACATACTTGCCAGCGGTCACCGGGTTGACCAAATGTGCTGTATAAGTAATGTACCTGCTCTGACCATGCTTTGCAGACCAGGCATCCATGGTCAGATGGTAGACCCTTGACCCAATGCTGTGTGCCAGAGATTACACCACTTGCCTTTCAGCATCACGGTACAGTTTGGGTATCGCCTTTTTTGAAAAATAATTGCATCCTGGTATCTTCCACTGCGGTGTTCCAATCGCCACAAATTTTCGGAAGGCCTCAGAGTCCTCCAGCTGGTATGGTAACAGCTGGCGAGCTAACCGTTCCGCCAAGCCAGCTGTCAGACGCTGGGCAAGGGGGTGATTGGCAGACATTGTCATCTTCCGCTCAAAGATTTCCTTCACAGACACCTGGCTGCTGTGGGCAGAGGAGCAGGAACCGCTTAAGGTGAGAGGCGGAGTGGAGGAGGGTGGCTGTGAAGATGCAAGGGAGAAAGCGGCTGAAGATGCTGCACCTGAAGGAGGAAGAGGAGGTGGAGGGTGGCTTTGCGTTTGTGTGCTGCTTTTCCTCAGGTGGTCATCCTATTGCCGTTTGTGCTTTTTCATCATGTGCCTCCATAAGGCAGTTGTCCCTACGTGGGTCTTGGTCTTTCCACGACTCAATTTTTGGTGGCAGAGAGTACAGATGGCATTGCTCTCATCTGAGGCAGACACGCACACAAAATTCAACACCGCTGAGCACTGGGATGATGGCACTTTGGTGGTGGCGGCAGCAGCTGACCTTGAAGGGAATGTTGGCTGGCTGTCCATAGGTGGCGGTACATGCCGCCGGACACGGCGATGAGCGGTTTCTGATGACGAGCTCCCCCTGCTTCTTTCAGCAACTCGTCTCCTCCTACTCCTCTATGACTCCCCCTCTGAACTGCCCCCCTGTTCATCTTGTCTATTGAGGACCCACATGACATCCATGGCAGTATCATCCTCATCATAATTATCCTCCACAGCTTCGCTTGTATCAGACACCTCCAAAACTGCACCAACAACAGGTACTTCATCATCCTCGCACCTTATGTCCATGCTGACGCCTAACTCAGACATATGAGGTGGTGGTGTAACCTGCTTAGCACCGTCATCTTGTAACAATAATGACTGTGAATCAGTTAATTCCCCACCAAATAACTCCTGCGAACTGTCAAATGGAGTGGATGTGGTGCTAGTAGTAGCAGTTGTCTGCCAGCTGAGAGTTAAGTGAGGTGCCAGAATCAGAGCAGGAGGAGGAAGATATGTCACAGTTCCATGTGGAAGCTGAGGAAGATGAGGTGTTCTGTGTTAAATAGACAATCTTGGGAGTTGATGGCACATGCCTTCTGAACACTGTACTTTGGTCCAGGGCCACATGAAATCACGTCAGCACGACCTTCAAACAGACCTGCCGGGTGGTCTGCCTCTGGCTCTGCCTGTGCCTGTTGTTTTGTCCATATTGGGGGGATGAAGTAAAAGGTATGCACTGACTTGACTAATACAATGTGCAGTCACAGAGATGCAGTGAAAGGTACAGACTGCTGGTATAATACAATGTGCAGGCACACAGATGCAGTGAAAGGTACTGACTGCTGGTATAATACAATGTGCAGTCACACAGGAGCAGTGAAAAGGTATGCCATGACTGCTGCTATAATACAATAAAGTGTAGAGAAACCGAGAGCCCAATATAGTGTAGTATGTTAAGCATAAATGAAGTAAAGGTTATCGTGAGAAAATTATACTCACAAACATGGGTTACCACACAGGCAACCACTGTATAGGCAGGTGAGGAGATTAGACCTGTCCTCACTCAGGGATAAGAAGTCGCTCTCTGTGGGATGCGAAAGGGGGTAGATCACCCCTCCACCAGGGGTGGACACGGTATAGCAGTAGGAGAACAGAGGCACCAGCAGGATAAAAGTGGATAAAAACTTTAAAATTTGCTGGGAGGAAGTGGTGGACTTACCTCCATAAAGCAGACATGAAAGACTGTCTGAATAGTAGTCACATTTATTAATTAGTACCCCAAAACAGTGCAACGCGTTTCGCAGGCCCAGCCCACTTCATCAGGCATGAGGCGCTACACCTGCTATTGCTGAAATTCTGTCTTGTCCCCATTTTTATTGCCTGATGAAGCGGGCTGGGCCTGCGAAACGCGTTGCACTGTTTTGGGGTACTAATTAATAAATGTGACTACTATTCAGACAGTCTTTCGTGTCTGCTTTATGGAGGTAAGTCCACCACTTCCTCCCAGCAAATTTTAAAGTTTTTATCCACTTTTATCCTGCTGGCGCCTCTGTTCTCCTACTGCTATAATACAATGTTCAGTCACACAGGTGCAGTGAAAGGTATAAACTGACTGCTGGTATAATACAATGTGCAGGCACACAGGTGCAGTGAAAGGTATGCAGTGGATGCTGGTGGTATAATACAATGTGCAGTCACACAGGTGCAGTGAAAAGGTACGCAATGACTGCTGGTGGTATAATACAATTTGCAGTCACACAGGTGCAGTGAAAAGGTATACACGGACTGCTGCTGCTAAGATAAAAGTCTAAGGGGATCAGATCGGGAGACCTTGGGGCCATTCAACTGGCCCACAACGACCAATCCACTTTCCAGGAAACTGTTCATTAAGGAATGCTTGGACCTGACACCCATAATGTGGTGGTGCACCATCTTGCTGGAAAAACTCATGGAATGTGCCAGCTTCAGTGCATAAAGAGGGAAACGCGTCATCGTGTAGCAATTTTGCATATCCAGTGGCCTTAAAGGGAACCTGTACTGAGTAAAATTATTCAAAATAAACACATTAAGTAACTTCAAATGGACATTACATAGTTACCTCACCATCAGTTCCTTTAAGAAGCTCACCATTTTCTTCTGACAATGATCCCTTGTGAAAAGGTATGCCCTGATGGCTGCTATAATACAAAGTGCAGTCACACAGGTGCAGTGAAAGGTATGCACTGACTGCTGCTATAATACAATGTGCAGTCACACAGGTACAGTGAAAAGGTATGCAGTGACTGCTGGTGGTAGGATACAATGTGCTGTCACACAGGTGCAGTGAAAAGGTATGCACTGAATGTGCTGGGCCCTGCACAGTACAGCAATTAGCAAGGGCCAGCTGTGACAGACAGGGCAGTATATGCCGTGTCAGTGGGCCACACAAAAAAAATCACAAGAACATTAGCTCTCAAAATAGCTGTTTTGGTGGTTCTTTTCAGCAACAAATATCAGCAAGGAGCAAGCTAACAAGACCTAACTAAGCTTTCCCTATCTCTCCAGCAACCTCTCTCCCTTCTCTCACTAATAGCAGCAGCAGTCAGAGTGAGAAAATGGCGGGTGCTGCTGCCCTTCTGCCATGGGTCTGCTGACTTTGATGTAGAGGATCAAAGGTTAGCCCAATGCTGTAGTATAGGGGCAGGTCTAAAAGCTTGCGAAAAAATTGCACAGCTTTTAAACAATGAAATCTAGAAGTAATCGTACCACCAGGGAGGTTAAATCTGCTTGTAAACAATGTTGCAAACAATGTCCAATCAAATCTGGCAATCACATCGGATGGAAGACATTACTTGATCAGTGGTTGGTTGAGAGTGTAGTGGTAGCGGCATTTGATTTCAGAATGACCAATGTGCAGAGTGCTGGCAATGGAGATTACACCCACTTCTTTGCCACTACATTCCTCCTGTGTCACGTGTTTTCTCTCCATTACCAACATCATCTAACACTTATACACTTTAACTTTTCCTCGAGCAGCTGAAGGCAGTGAATTCACCACCTTTCAGCTGCTCCTGGCGCCCCCCCCCCCCCCCCAACCCCCATGCAGTTGCATCTGAACATGGCGGTTTCTTAGATGCTACATGAGAAAATTTACGCACGGTGTTACTGAATGTTTCCATTCTGCTGCATGTAATTGCAGCTGAATGGCGCTTGTGGGCAACAGACGGGCAGCGGAAAAAAAAAGAACAGATTACAGTGTCAGCTATGTGTGTATTGTGTTAACTGAATGTGCCAAAGTCCACTTTAGTCAGTAGGATTGTCATTGAGGTGCAAAGAAATTTGAGATGAATGATAATTATGCTAATTGTTATGATACAGAATGATGGTAATTATGAAAACCTATGAACTAGTCAAATCTTGCAGTGAAACAATTTAATTGGTCCATTTTCAAGTTGCATAGGTTTGCAGTAACATTTGTATAATTCTGCATCAACTTACAATTATTTTCATATTTCAAGTAAAGTGCAAAGTTGACAGTGAGCCAAAACTTTGTACTAAACACCTTTTAAATGTCCATGGCACAAGAATATGTGGTCACAAAAATGCCTATAGATGTCTACTGCATTCGTTTTGTACTAAAATACTTTTAGATGCCCATGGTATACGGATGCAAAAACACAGAACTATAGATGTCCACAGCAGTCTTAGGCCTCTTGCACACTAATGCGATTCCAATTTTTAATCGGTACTGCATGCAGCGTTTTTTTCAGCGTTTTTCTTTTGATAGCATCCAGGGAAAAATTGGAATAGCAATTTGTAATCGCAAATCTGATATGCAGTGTGCAGGGGATCTGCTAACAACCAACAGAAAATGTAACAGTAAAATATATCATCCTTTAACAATATCAGTATTTGAAAGAAAGCATGCAAAATCTATGTATGGCTAAGATTATTCACCCAAGATTTTACATGATTATGATAAATGATGATTATTTTAAACTTTCTGCCCCTCCAATCAAGCCAACGTTACCAGACATTGTCTTTTATAATTTCATTAAATTCCCAATTTATCATGAAGTCAGTAATTCTCTGAAATAGTAGAGAAAAAATATATTTAGGAGAGCACCAATAAGTTACAATAAATCAAATTAAATACTTTTTTTTTTGATGTGACAGCAATGAATCGATTACATTTATGCTTAGATTTGTTTAGAAGGTCAGATTTGTTGCCCAAATTCTGATTTTGTTAGAGTGATTATTACCATGCTTAGCAACTTGGAAATTAGATACATATAAAGACATAGACTCCCACCAGTATAAACATCTCAGTAACTTGTAGAGAAATATTTTAAAAGCAAATATAGTTGCTTCCTTCAATACTCTGGGTGGGGCCAAAACACCAGGTGACTGCCACCTTGAAAAAGGGGAAAACTGTTTTAGGATGTGTCCTGGGTGCTTTTTGATGTCCAGGGTATTATGGTCTAACCAACCAAGCGCCTGCTAAATCATCAATGTGGGAATGTCAGCCAATGAGCAATGACTGATTTCTCACTGAACTGATGATTGACCCACCTAAATTACACAAACACACACAATAAGACAGCAATATAAAAATTATGAAATATGCTATTGTTAAGTACCATTACAAAATGTTATTTTATAACTTTGATTTATGTTGTGTCAGAATGGCATCTATACAATTTATCCCTACTGGAATCTGGAATTTACTTTGACGAAATTGAACATTTAGTTTTTAATTTAGAGGATTTAAACATTCATTAGTTTAAAAATAAAATTAAAATTATATGTCTAGGCTTCTTCTTAATTTTACAGAAAAATCTTTAGCTCAATTAATGGGAGATAGAAAAATAAATTTTCAGTGTACCTGTTATAGTAACGTATGACCCTGCTGAGCTTATTAAGGTTCAAATAATACATTTGTGTCATTTTATTATGAGAAAGCTTAATGGACACCAGATTTCCATTATTTTTTAATGGTTCACAAAGTGAACTTGTCTTTAAAAATGCAGATTCGGCAAAGCAATGAAATGTAAACCACATAAACCTAATGCTTTTCCCCCAGAAAGCTACTGAATTATTAAGCACAGTTGGTTTACTGCACTTGTTCTAAATATTCTCAGCAAAAAAAACCTTCAGAAGGCAACATTTGCTGTTGCTGAAGGACAGTTTGGGGTTTAGCAGCACCTCTGAGAATTGGGGTCTTCATCACTAAAAAGGTTAACATCTTATTTTGGTTAAACTGATCTCTATAAGGCAAGGGGAAGCTATTGCCACAGAAATAAGATAAGTTTGGCTGCTGACAAATGAACATAGCCGGTCACAGTCTATTTCTAAAGGTACTACTGAGAACCCTTTGCTAACCAACCTTTAGAGAATGAGAGTTATAGCATAGCTGAACTAAGCATAAGGCCCTGTTCACATTATAAATTGCAAATGCTGAGTGCTTTTGTGAGCGCTTTTGTCAAGCGATTTCTAGCGTTTGGCGAGTTTCTTTTTTGTGTCAGCATTTTTAAACCCCCTTTTTTGCAATTTGCAATCATTGAGTGATTTAGGCCTGCTTTAAAGAGCCCTGGACCTAATTAATACAAAATATTTTAATTACCGTATTTTACAGAATATAAGACACACTTTTTCTCCCCCAAAAGTGTGTGTGTGTGTGTGGAGTCCCTGCATCTTATATATCGAATACAGAGAGTCCCTGACATACGATCGCCCACCAATAGGAGCCATCTACCTGCCGTAATGTTGGGGACTCCCTGCATTGTCCCCCGGTATTGTCACCTGTGTCTCTGTATGTAGCAATTGTAGCAGTGGTAGCCGCGGTAATACTCATGTGACTCGATGGTGTCCTGTGCTCTGTCCTGCTTCTCTGACAAGATGTAATTAAGCGGCAGGACATCCCTCACCATCCTTGCAGCCCGCGGGTAGTCTTACAGAGCGAGTATATCCCAAACTCTGTATTTTAACTGGATATATATATGTTAAAAAGTTCAAAGCAGATTTCGATTGCTAACCATCAATGTGCCCTGTCACCCCCTTTCCCCCAGTATGCACACATTTGGCACCAGTCACCAGTGGCATCTCCAGCATTAAAGGTGTACCTGACTCTTCCCCCCCCCCAACAACAACAAAAATATAGGTACTAACTTCAAGAGGGATAGTCCAGAAGCCTTTCTGATCATCCTCTCGCCCAACATTCCATCCAGCACAGGGTCCCTCTAAGCATATTCAGCAAGGGCTTGTCAAAAAAGGTTTCATGGCCTATCACTCGTTAGTATTCAGTGGAACCATACAATGCAAGTGTGATCCACATGCATGGAGTAGCACCACTTGAGCACACTTTATTTCTGCTTGCAAAAGTGGCTTTGTGCTTCAGTGCTTGCCAAGACCATACACGTGTATATGCAGTACAACTGCCCTCGTAAAATGATTGTTCGAGGCCCCTAACAAGAAGGCAGTCCTGGGCAGCAGCTGTGGGATCAGGGACTACAAGGTAAGTATGTTTTTTTTTTACTTTTTTATTTTATAGTTGTGTCCCAGATGATAAACCTCACCATCTCTACCTGGTTAAATGACTGCTGCATTTACCATACATGGCGCCGTAAGAGGCAGCCACGGACACACTGGCTCCTGGCAACTTCGAGCTTTTTGCTACTTCTACTACTCTTTTTTTTGCTACTTTACTACTTTTTCTGCTACTTTTGCTACTTAGGAACTTCTAGTTTAGTTGTTTGTTTTTTAGTTCGTTTACATTAGATTGGCTGCTAGACAAATAGTATTGAGGAACGGGCCTCTGAACCTCGCAAGCGCCATGCTCCTGCTACCCTGAGGATGACCTGAGGAAGACACAGGGCTACCACCAAAACGAGCGCAAGTGATCGACAGCCCCAGCCCGCCTGACAAACACCTGCCGCTGCTGCCTCGCAGCTCACCCACCCAGGAAGCCTCTCTTAAAACCAGAGACCTGCAGCACAGCTGGTCCGTCACAGGACACTACTGATTCCCCCCCACAAGCGAGGATCACCGGACAACACAACACAGCCACTCGGAGCACGATCCGGCCACTGCCCTCCATCCGCACCGCTGCCTATAGGACCTGCAGACCTCCACAGGCTGTTCCCTACCATCGCAGCCTGAGGCACTGCTTCCGCCCCGCTCTCCGCTCGCTGCCCCTGGCTGTCCTCCTCCGCTGCCCGTAGGACCTGCAGACCTCCCACATCGCAGCCTGAGGTACTAGCTTCTAGCCCGACTGTCCTCCGCTGCCACCCGCAGCTCTACAGCTGCCCATAGGGCCCGCAGACCTCCCGCAGGCTGTCCCCCACCCTCGTGGCCTGAGGAATCGCTTCCACCCCGGCTGCCCTCTGCCCGCTTCTCCTACACCTACCCGCAGCAGCCAAACGAGAGCAGTCCAGCTCCTTCCCACCTCCCGGAGCGGCAGACCAAGGCCAACCAGGCACCTACAACCCACGTGGTCGGCCGCGGCCTACTCCACCACACGTGCGCAGCTGGGACCAGGACCGCACACAGCTGCACTGACTGACCACCCCTTGTCCTGCTCCAACTCCTGGGAGGCTTGCTGGTGCCACTAACTGTATGAAGGATGCTGCCTCCTCCAGAACTGTGAACTGCTAAATGGCGTGAGTAATTGCTGTTGCTTCCACTCCATGCTACATCATGTACTGGTAGAAACTGTTTCACATTGACTCCCTAACCTGTTTATGCACCTAGCATGCTTTTATAAGTTATATGTGAGAGCTTTTATATGTTAGACTAGAGCTGGTATATGTTATACAGAGATGTATTAAGTAATGCCAAATTGTTCTCACAGGACTGTTTACACTGACACCCTAGCCTGTTCAGGCACCTTAGCATGCCTTATATGTTACTTATGATCTGCTGATGCTTCGACAGGAGATGTATGAGTAATGCCAAATGTCCCCTACACCATTGCTTTGCACCGCGCACTACCGCGCAACTTTCCGATGTCCCGTCCCAAACGCCAACCCTCCCAGCGCACCATCACCTACACCAAGGCGGAGCTCCTGGAATGGGAGCCCCTGTGGGACACGGTCTGGTCCCACATCAAAAAGTTGGTCCGCAGGAGCAACCACCGGCCTAGGGGGAGGAGGGCGGGCGCACAAGTAAGACTCAAAAGAAAGGGCCTGAGGTCAGCCTTACCAGCCATCCTGCTAGCGAACGTTCGCTCCCTCCCAAACAAGCTGGATGAGCTGCTTCTGCTACTTGACAGAAAACCTTCTCTAGGGAGCAACTCCCCGGTCCTCTGCTTCACCGAGACCTGGCTAAACGATAACATCCCGGACAACTCCCTCAACCTACCAGGCTTCAATCTTTTCCGCGCAGACCGCGACCACTGTCTCTCAGGAAAAAGTAAGGGCGGTGGAATCTGTTTTTACATTAACGCCGCGTGGTGCTCCAACATGACCATCCTGCACAAATGCTGCTCTCCAGATGTTGAGCTTCTACTAATCAACTGCAGGCCTCAGTACTCACCCAGGGAGTTCACCTCCTATGTCCTCGCAGGTGTTTACATCCCCCCGGATGCGGACGTCAGAAATGCCCTGCGCATACTCAGTGACACCATCTCGCTGTGGGAGACAACCCTCCCGGACTCCCTCTTTATCATCCTAGGTGATTTCAACAGAACAAACCTTCGCCAGGAGCTGCCTCGGTACAAACAACACATCACCTGCCCCACCAGGAACCAAAATACCCTGGACCACTGTTATACAGTCCTCAAAGACGCATACAAGGCTAATCGCCGAGCTGCACTTGGTAACTCTGACCACTGCCTAATCCACCTGATCCCCACTTACAGGAGGCACCTTGAAACCTCAAAGCCGACTGTTAGGTCTGTTAAGAAGTGGACAGAAGAGGCTAAGGGACAACTTCAAGCCTGCTTCGACAGCACGGACTGGTCAGCCCTGGAGGCTCCCTGCCTAGACGAGTGGACAGAGAACATCACCGCTTATATCAGCTTCTGTGAGGAGACTTGCATCCCAATGAAGACCGTCAAAATCTTCCCAAACGATAAACCCTGGTTCAACGGTAGGCTGCGGAGACTCAGGAAAATCAAGGAGGAAGCACACAAATCCGGAACCCCACAGGAGTTCAGGGTGGCCAGGAACACCCTGAACCGTGAGCTGAAGGTGGCAAAGAGAGAATACTCTAACAAGCTGAGTCTGAACCTTCAGTCCAACAACCCACGGGACGTCTGGAAAGGCCTCAGAGCAGCCACTAACTTCAAGCCCCCTCCTCAACACATACTTCCTAGCTTTGCGCTAGCTGAAGAGCTCAACAAATTCTATTGCAGGTTTGAGCAACAACCCACCCATCCTGTGGACCTAGCACTCACCTCTTCACCAAGGGAGTCTACTCCCACTTCATCTTCCCATACTGCTAGTGCCCCCCTGGCACTGAGGATAGTCCAGGAGGCCGATGTCCTATGACACCTCCGGAAGCTCAACACCAGGAAAGCTTCAGGCCCGGACGGCATATCTCCAACCTGCCTGAAAACATGCGCAAGCCAGCTAGCCCCAATCCTCACCTCCATCTTCAGCAAATCCCTGACGCTAGGCAAGGTTCCCTCCTGCTTCAAAAAATCTGACATCATCCCAGTCCCCAAGAAACCAGGAGCCACTGATCTAAATAACTACAGACCTGTTGCTCTAACTCCAGTCATCATGAAGACCTTTGAAAGACTGGTTCTCACCTACCTGAAGGGACACACAGCCACCTTAATGGATCCCCTGCAATTCGCTTACAGGGCCAACCGGTCCGTGGAGGATGCCATTAATATCAGTCTAGCACACATCATGGCTCATCTGGATAAATCCAACACCTATGCTAGGATCCTGCTCCTGGACTTCAGTTCCGCTTTTAACACCATCTGTCCGAACATTCTGCATGACAACCTGGCACGACTTGGTGTGGACCTCTCTCTTTGCACCTGGATCAAGGACTTCCTCACGAACAGGACACAACTAGTGAGAATCGGCGGCTGCTCCTCTGGAGTCAGAACTACCAACACGGGGGCCCCGCAAGGGTGTGTGCTGTCCCCAATTCTTTTTTCCCTGTACACAAACAGCTGTACATCATCCGCTGATTCTGTCAAGGTCATCAAGTTTGCGGATGATACCACCATCCTAGGTCTCATCGGAGAAGACAGGGAGCTTGTATATCGTAGCGAGATTGATCGGATCCTCAGGTGGTGCACGGACAACAAACTGGTACTAAACACAGCAAAAACTGTGGAACTGATTGTGGACTTCAGAAGGAATGCCCCATCTCCCCGCCCAGTCTACATTGAGGGCACTGAGGTCTCCAGAGTACACAGCGCACGCTTCCTTGGCACCACCATCACTGAGAACTTAAGGTGGGATGTGAACACCTCCGTAACTCAAAAAAAAGCCCAGCAGAGACTGTTCTTCCTGAGGCAGCTGAGGAAGTTTGGAATGTCGCGGGAGCTAATGACTAGCTTCTACACGGCCACCATTGAGTCTGTCCTCTGCTCCTCCATCATTGTCTGGTACTCGGGGGCAAACACAAAAGACAAGCACAAACTTCAGAGGGTAATCAGCACTGCTGAGAAGATCATCGGGTCACCTCTGCCTCCCCTTGACCTCCTCCACACATCCAGAATGAGGTCCAGGGCCAACAGGATTACTGACGACAAATCCCACCCTGGCAGTCGCTTCTTCGACCCCCTGCCCTCAGGCCGCCGCTACAGGACCATCCCCACCAAAACCACCAGGCACAGGAACACCTTTTTCCCCCAGGCAGTTCTCCTACTCAACGAATGAGAGTAAGAGTGCATGCCTGTGGTTCATACGGTTCCACTGTTCCACGTGTTACAATCGTATCACACTACTCTTACACAATGGGGCTGTTCATCCACACTATGTTTTTGTTATTGTTATTATCAATGCTGTTCTATTGTCGTTGTTAACTGTTGTATTACTACTTTGTATTCCTATATTGTCGCTGTTATATTGTTGCATTCCTATGTAGCTACTACTGATGCTGTCAACACGCACTACCATCCATGTCTGCCATGTGTCCACAAATAATTCCGGGTGCAGCACTTGTTGCACTTGGCGAATAAAGCTGATTCTGATTCTGATTCTGATTCTGCATTTGACCCATTTTTAATCTTACTACATTTTCATAAAGGTACCATAAATTTTGCATCTCAGTGACCTGCCCTATTTGGTTCAGAAGGATCAAATGGACTGTGTATAATTAAAATGTAAAATGTAAATTGAGTGATAGGTCTACTTTACCTGTACATTCTTCAAGCTAAGAGAATTCTGAATAGGATTTTTAATCTCTCTATTTATTTTTCACAGTATATAATCCTCATAAAGTACATTAGTCCCATTGTACTGTTATTACTGTAATAAATCTTTCGTACATTTTTCTGGATGCCTTTTTATATAATCAGAGGACAGAGAAGATCCTGCCAATGAACTGATGAATTTAACTGATCTGACCTAAAGTAAAGCAGTCAGCTGGAATTTCAAGGTCACAGATCATATAGGAATCTACATGATGACAAGCTGGCCTTGAGGAAAAGAGATTGCTTTGGAGCAGCGCTCACGCTTTATCAGCTCAGAAAACCACATTTTCTTTTTTATTTTGGCATCTCAAACTTATGGAATTTACAAATACATTCTACTAAGTTGCAAAATCCGTGGCAGAAAATGAGGCCTCTTATAATACGGTGGAACCTTGGTTTGCAAGCATTATTTTCTCCGGAAACATTCTTGTAATCCAAAGCACTTTTATATCAAAGCAAATTTTCCCATAAGCATTAATGTAGGCTCGGTTGATTCATTGCACAATCCAAAAACATTTATAGAAAAATATTTCATAGTAAATACTGTAATGTGTTAAATAAAAATGTGAAAAAAAAACTTTCACAATACAGTACAATTATTGCTATCTGTTGGCTCACCCCAACATTTTTTGTGACTTTAACAACTAACTTATTCAATGAAAGTTGCTTTTGCCTACTTTTGAGGATTTCATGGAGACCTGACCATGTACAGTTCCTACACTCAAATTAAGTAAACTTAGAGACACTGTAACAAGAAAAACGCTCCCGGGGGGTACTCACTTCGGGAGAGGGAAGCCTCCGGATCCTAATGCGGCTTCCCTCATTGTCCTCTGTCCCACGGGGGTCTCGCTGCAGCCCTTCGATCAGCAGCACGACAGACCCTGTTCAATATTTACCTTTCCAGGCTCCAACAGGGGCGCTGTTGCGGCTCTTCTGACAAAGATAGGTGGAAATAGCTGATCTCCGTCGAGTCCGCTCTACTGCGCAGGCGACTTGCGTCTGCGCAGTAGAGCGGCCCGACGGAGATCGGCTATTTCCGCCTATCTCCTGTAATAGATTGCGGAAAATCTGCCGCGCGGACTGGCAGCGAGGCGGCTGGTTCCGCGTCCAGCTTGGCGGTTTGCACGCAGCAGCGTGTGTCTGATGTGGCTGGGTCTGTTAGTGCACACAGATGGAGGAATACGCGCGCTGAGAGGCAGAACCTTTATGACAAACAAGGAGGGATCAGCTGACCAGGTTGGTCAGCTGATCTCAGAGCTAGTGGCTATTGGTTGATCAGCGATGGGTGGCGCCAGGGAGCGCCGCCAGGGGAGGACTGGCCAGGGGGGAAGGGGGGAGATTTCCCCCCAGGCTGCCTCTCAATTAATGATTTAGGGCTGGTGCATGGCCTGTTGCATTCAGGTTATTGTATAAGGCAATGTGAACCACTAGGTTGGCTGAGGGAAATAAAAGCCCAATTAGCAATTAGAGGGCGGGAAAGTAAATATACACAGCATGCTGCAGAGCAGAGGCTTGCCTGGAGGGTCTGTGGGAAAAAAAAACTGTCTGCTCTCTTACCTTCATAGCTCCCAACTTTCCCTCTTTTGAAGGAACAGTCCCTCTTTGGATATACAGTAAGTGTGTGTGGGGGGACCATTTGGGCTGAGGCTGCCATTAACATAGGCCTCTAGTTTGTTTTCCCCCCAGGCCAAAAGGTGCCAGTCCTCCCCTGAGCGCCGCTTTATATATAGTTGTTGCTGGTCAGTCTCAAGTTGTCTGCCGTTGCGAACACTTACGTGAAAGCACTCAGACCATAGTCAGATCCCACAGTGTGTTAGAACCAGGAGGACCTGGGAATTCACACTGAGCCAGATTACTTCTGTGTTACTATTGTGTTATACTTCAGACTAGTTCCAGGGTGTTGAGACCACGGACCTCACACCCAAGACTAGGGATACTGTGTTACCATTGTGTTATTATACTTCAGACTAGTTCCAGGGTGTTGAGACCACGGACCTCACACCCAAGACTAGGCATTGTTTGATATCTGTTATGATCTATTGCATTCCTGACTATCCTTCTGCTTTCTGATTCGGTACCTACGCATATCTGATTACCTGTTGCCAACCCTGCCTGCCTCTGGTTACCGAATCAGCCTTCTGTCTCTGTACCTTATCTGCCCGTGTGTTGCCGACCTGGCCTGCCCGACCTTGCAAGCTATCCCTCTCCATTGGGAGATTAGTCTCCAGTCCTGCGTGTGACGACCACCTTCTAGGTGTCACTTAGCCACAGGGCCTTCCTGCTATTCAGCTTGGGGCTCCACCCCTTTGGAAGTCTTAGGCTGTTGGAAGGTCTTTCACTTCCCAGAGGGAGGTATTTCTCATACGGCCAAGGACCACCTGCTCCTCGTGTGGTCCCACTCAAAGTGATTACTGTTGCACCAAACACTCACACTATATAGGTGTCCAGAGGTTAGTTATACTTGCATTATTGGTGATTCTGCAGATCATCAATAATCAGGTATATATCTGTATTCTTGGTGATACTGCAGATCACCAATAATCAGATTCTCTGTGTGCTGACACCGATTGTTACATCTCCGTGGGAAGAAGCGGATACTGCGCCTGCGCTGGAGCCAAAAGGTAAATATTTACTTCACCGCCACTCTGGGAGGATTTTCACCACCACCGTGGGACAGAGGAGGATGGGGGAAGCCCCCACCCGAGGTGAGTACCCCCTAGGGGAGGTTTTTTCGTTAAAGATTTTTTTCCTGTAGCGTGAAAGGGAGAACCAGTGGCGTACCTAGGGCATTTGGCACCCGGTGCTGGGTATTAAAAGACACCCCCCCCCCCTTAAAAAATGGGCGTGGCCACAACCTGCGGCGTGCTTCGTGGCAAAAATGGGCGTGGTCATGACCGGATGAGGGCGGAGCTAACTGTAATTTAAAGTATTAGCTAGTATAGTTGCCCCAGTATAGCTAGTAGTTTCCCCCAGTATAGTTGCCCCCAGTGAAGCTAGTATAGTTGCCCCCAGTGAAGCTAGTATAGTTGCCCCCAGTGAAGCTAGTTGCCCCCAGTATAGCTAGTATAGTTGCCCCCAGTATAGCTGGTTTAGTTGCCCCAGTATAGCTGGTTTAGTTGCCCCAGTATAGCTAGTTTAGTTGCCCCCAGTATAGCTGCCCCCAGTATAGCTAGTATACCTGCCCTCAGTATAGCTAGTTTAGTTGCCCCCCAGTATAGCTAGTTTAGTTGCCCCCCAGTATAGCTAGTTTAGTTGCCCCCAGTATAGCTAGTTTAGTTGCCCCCAGTATAGCTAGTATACCTGCCCCCAGTATAGCTGCCCCCAGTATAGCTAGTATACCTGCCCCCAGTATAGCTAGTTTAGTTGCCCCCAGTATAGCTAGTTTAGTTGCCCCCAGTATAGCTGCCCCCAGTATAGCTGGTATAGTTGCCCCCAGTATAGCTAGTATAGTTGCCCCCAGTATAGCTGGTATAGTTGCCCCCAGTATAGCTGGTATAGTTGCCCCCAGTATAGCTGGTATAGTTGCCCCCAGTATAGCTGGTATAGTTGCCCCCAGTATAGTTGCCCCCAGTATAGCTAGTTTAGTTGCCCCTAGTATAGCTGCCCCCAGTATAGCTGCCCCCAGTATAGCTGGTATAGTTGCCCTCAGTATAGCTAGTTTAGTTGCCCCCAGTATAGCTGGTATAGTTGCCCCCAGTATAGCTAGTTTGGTTGCCCCTAGTATAGCTGCCCCCAGTATAGCTGGTATAGTTGCCCCCAGTATAGCTGCCCCCAGTATAGCTGCCCCCAGTATAGCTAGTACAGTCCCCCCCCCCCCAGTAAAGATGCCCAGGAGGGGGAGAAGCAGCGCTAGAAGAAGGGGCAGTGGGGGCAGCGGTGGGGAGGGGGGAAATATCCCCCCCCTCCCTCACCTGGGACCCCTCCTTCTGCCTCTCTCTCCCCCTCCAGAATAGCTGCGACAAAGTGCGGGGCGGCCGGAGGCGTATAGACAATTACTCACCTAATCTCCGCGTTCCCAGCGTCATGACGTTACAGGTCTCCGCCTCCAATGCCGCCCACTGTGCTTCCACTAATCAGGAAGCACAGTGGGCGGCATTGAAGACAGAGACCTGTGACGTCATGACGCTGCGCTCCACGCTTGGAATGCGGAAATCAGGTGAGTAATTGTTCATACGCCTCCGGCCGCCCCGCACTTGTCGCCGCTATTCTGGAGGGGGAGAGAGGCAGAAGGAGGGGTCCCAGGTGAGGGAGGGGGGGGGATATTTCCCCCCTCCCCACCGCTGCCCCCACTGCCCCTCCTTCTAGCCCTGCTTCTCCCTCCTGCTGTGCTGCTGTGGGGGGTCGTTGTGACACCCCCCTGGGTGTCTGACACCCGGTGCGCCCCGTCCCCCTGCGCACTATGGTAGGGACGCCACTGGGGAGAACCACCGTGTCTATTTAACCACTTCAGCCCTCAACGTTTTTTTTCACCTTATGCATCCGAGCAATTTTCACCCCCCCATTAATTTGTCAATAACTTTATCACTGCTTCTCACAATGAAATGATCTATATCTTGTTTTTTTCTGCTACCAATTAGGCTTTCTTTGGGTGGTATATTTTGCTAAGAATTATTTCTCAGTTTTCGGTCATTAAAGAGAACCTGTAACAAAAAAAAAGTTCCCCTGAGGGGTACTCCCCACAGGGTCCCAATGAGGCTTCTCCCTCCCCTGCAGCTGCAGGCAGTCCAGCGCTGGCTCCCCTGAAGAGTCCCGGAATCCTCCCTTGACATGCCTGAGAAGCGCTGGTAAGCGCTGATTTATTTACCTCTCCTGGCTCCAAAAATGTATTAACCCTTCGCACTCTCGCATGCAAATGTTCAAACAAATGCATTCACAGATTCACTCATCCAGGCACAACTGTTATCCCTACAGCTAAGTTAAAAGCCAGGGTTTTAGTTCACAGAAGAATGCATTCTTATGCTTAGTCACCTATACTGCGCAGAAGTACCCAGGTAAACATTTTTTTGCTGTTTTCTAGCCACACCCCCTTCAGCACCTCCCTTTCCTTAATAACTTATTTAATGTCCTAACTAAAGGCGATCATCTATCATCTATCACAGAGGTGCTCTGCTTGCTATAACTGAATTGCTGTTGTTTATCCCCTGCTTATTGCCTGAAGTAGTGGGCTGTGCCCGCGAAACGCGTTGCATCTTTGGGGTATTTTCAATAAATGTGTATATCTATATATTTACAGTCCTTGGTGTCTGCTTTAACGGAGGCGAGTCCACCACTTCCTCCCAGCAGTTTTTAAAAAATTGTATGTACTTTTATCCTTCTGGTGCCTCTGTTCACCTACCAATATATTTGAGTCCACCCCAGGTGGAGGGGTGATCTACCCCCTTTCGTCCTATCTACAGAGAGCGACTTCTTAATCCTGAGTGAGGACAGGTCTAATCTCCTCACCTGCCTAATGAGTGGTTACCTAGGTGGTAACCCGTGTTTGTGAGTATTACCATCTCACTGTTTCATTTATCCAATCAATTTTGACATACTACACCATATTGGGCTCTCGATTTCTCTTCAACTTTATTTGCATGCGAGAGTGCAAAGGGTTAATACATTTTTGCTGTTTTCTAGCCACACCCCCTTCAGCACCTTCCTTTCCTTAATAACTTATTTAATGTCCTAACTAAAGGCGTTGTGCCTGGATATATGTATTTTTCTCCTGGCTCTAGTGGGGGCGCTGTTGCGTTACTCCGCACAGAGATAGGCGAAAATAGCCAATCTCCGTTGGGTCCGCTCTACTGCGCAGGAGCAGGAGACTTGCGCCTGTTCAGTAGAGTGGCCCGACGGAGATCTGCTATTTTCGCCTATCTCCGTGCGGAGAGCCGATACTGCGCCTGCGCAGGAGTCGGGAAGGTAAATATTTACATTGCCGCCATTCCAGGAGGATTTTTGCCGCCACAGTGGAACCGAAGAGGATGGGGTAGCCTCAATATAATCCCGAGGCTTCCCCACCCGAGGTGAGTACCCCCCGGGGAGGTTTTTTTGTTACAGGTTTTGTTTAAAGCTTTAAAATAATACATGCTACCATAATTAAAACCCACGTATTTTATTTGCCTACTTGTCCCAGTTATTACACCGTTTAAATTATATCCCTATCACAATGTATGGCACCAATATTTTATTTGAAAATAAAGGTGCATTTTTTTTTCAGTTTTGCGTCCATCACTATTGACAAGCTTATAATTTAAAAAATAGTAATATACCCTCTTGACATGCATATTAAAAAAAAGTTCAGACTCTTAGGTAACTATTTGTTTTTTTTTATTTGTATTTTTTTTTTAATTAAACATTTTATTTGGATTTTTTTTTTATTTGAGTGTGGGAGGTAAACTGTTGTAAATGTAATTGATTTTGTATTTATTAAAAAAAATGTATGTAGATGTAGTTTTACTATTTGGCCTCAAGATGTCCTCAGTCATTTTTTTTAATGTGTCCTGTAAGCATAACATGTACGCTTACAAGAAGCAAGAGGGGACGTAGAACTTAGAACAATCATGTCTTCTCATAGAAGCTGTCTGTCTTTCTAATGGGGACTTAGATCAATGAATGGGGAACTGCGTTCTCATTCATTGATCTCCAGGCTAACTGACAGTGGCACGGGAGCACATAAGGGCGGGCGTGATCGGCCGCAGGAGCACGCAGCAGCCTTTTGGGCATAGCAGCTACGTCCAAAAAGGCTTAAATAGTTAATTTTGCCACCAGTCAGCTTGGCGTAGGGTGAGCCGAATGATGGCTCATCTTGCTGCTGCTGAAATCCCCGGAGGCTTAACTATTCCCCCTCCAAGTCGTAGCAACTCGGAAGGCAGAGTAATTCTGGGCCTGGCGATCGCTGAATCACCAAAATACCCATGCACGGGTAGCAGACTATAGTATTGCTGCTATAGCCGTGCCAACCTCGGGCACTATGCGGCCAGTGCTGTGCTCTGAGAACCGGCATCCCAAGAACTACCACTGGCTCAATTGTGATAATGTGACACGCATATATGTTCTGTGTTTGTATATCAAGAGTTGCTTATTAAGTTAAAATTTCATAAAAATGTTTGCTTGTCTTGCTAAGAGCTCTTAAAGCAAGTTACTTGCAATCCAAGGTTTTACTGTATTATACTTACGAAACACTGCTAAAATGTTGCTAAAACCATGCTTAGTATATAATGCCAAAACCAGCTACAACAGCAAAGATGTAGCAGTATTAGGATGTCACACATAGTGGCAGCTCCAGCTTAAGATTTGTGTGTGTGTGTGTGTGTGGGGGGAAGGGGGGGGGAGGAGAATGGTGTGCTAAGGGGGAACAACGGCAAGTTGGTGGGGCCCACTGCAGCTTAGCCTAGGACAAGAAAAATATAGATCTAGCAATAATCGATTACAATATGCAAAGTATATTGAGTGGTTATTACATGCCATGCACCATGTGGCCTAGGGGTTTGGGGGGGGGGGCATGACAGTAATTGATAGGCTGGGAAGGGACAGCACTGCAGGATTATTTATGTCCCCCTTACCCGCAGTCAGAAACATATTAAGACTGGACAGAACCCCAGAAAGAGCATACATTTACAGCTTCCTAGTTTATCAGTTGAACAGGTGCTCAAGCAAGTTGGAAGATCTCAGGCCAGTGGGCAATGAAAGACTGCAATTAATTATTTTGTCTTTATCTGCATGCCACACCAATGTTATCAGACAGCTTTTTGGCTCCCAGATACCATAATTAAGCAGCTGATGTCCCCCAGATATCAGAAGTCATCTAGGGGAATTTAAAAGTCAGAATAGAACTAATAATTAGGGGAACCTCATACACACTGTCAGTGAACCCTATGGGGGTTGTCTAATTACCTTTATGGTCACTTTTCCTAACTTTGTTTCACATTACAATTCACTTAGCCTATATCCTGTCATGGCCACGCCCAACTCCTTTTCCTAAAAATTTTGCAGCAACGCGCTTAGCCCCCCAACCCCTCAAACCAATCTCCCCATCCAAAAAATTGGTTGATTAGGAAAGGGACAGCGTTGTCTATAAATATTAAGCTCTGGGTGTCAAATACCTGAAGTACGCCACTGATACACTCAACCAACCTTGCCTGGAGTGTTCTGTACCTGCGCAGTACTACTGCACAGGTGCAGAATGCTCCCAGTGGTGGGAGCGAGACAGAGGAGCGCACCTGGCAAGACTTTGCGTGCGCCAAGTGGCGGATTTTATGGGGCCTGTTGTGGGCGAATGGAGAGGGAGAAGAGAGCACCATGGGAGCGATCAGGCTGTTGGGGGCTGGAGGAAGCCCCAGGTATGTACATTGCAGGGGCCTCATCTCAGGTACACTTTAAGAAAGACAGTCTGACATTAGAAAATGAAATACTCTTATCTTACCCCTTTATGGTTCTGTTATTGTTTATGCATTTATTCTCTGTGCAAGGAGTTGATACGATTCTCGGTATAATTATCATGTGGTTCTTCCAGCTATTTTATAACCAGAACTTAAATGAAGGATAATCAGGGATCAGAAATCCTCTTCCAAAGAATGATCAAAGGATTCATAAATATTTCAGCATGTTTCCTTGTGCGAGGTGACAGAATGACACACTGCCTCTGTCAGTCACTGTCTGCCCTCCAGAAATTTGTCTCTCATTTTTGATGCTTGATGGACGATATTATAGAGTGACTCCGACTGGTGCCGTTCCACATAGCAACAATTTGATCTAAGAGCTGAAACTGTGAATATAAAGCAGACTACATTAACAGCTGGGTAAACAGAAAGCGGCAGACAATCACTATCACTTGCTGCAGTATGTCAGAAACATTATACAATATAACAATAAACTAGAATGTAAAATATCTATATATCTCTATTTTATCGGTTTCTCAGCTTATCTTGAAAACTAGAGCAAATCATTTCTGTATTGTGGGGGCCTTGGGTTGTATTACTAAACTAAACCTTCTGTCATCTGCATAAATCCAGCTGCAGTAGGAAGATTACAGCTACATATGTAAGAACGTCATTATTGTTGGCATTATCCATATCATAACATGACATGGAAATAATTCAACAAGGACTCCTACTTTGTAGATTCTATGTAGTTAATGGCATAACAAAGACACAAACCAATAAAGGTATATGAAAAGTTTACATTGCATAGAGGATTGTGTGTGCGCAAACTTGATATGCGTAAAGAGAACCTGAACTGACAATTAAAAGTCAAAATAAACATAAACACGTCATACTTACCTCCTGTGTAGTCCAGTCATCAGTTTATTTCTCCACTCCTGCGTTTGTCCACTGTGATCAATGGAATTCTCTGTCTTCCATTTGAAAATGGCCATCACCCCATAACAGCTTCCTGGTCAGCACACTGTTAAACTGTCTTATTGCCCACTTGAGCCATAGGGAAGCATGGACATTACCTTGCACATTCAGTTGTAACTGACAGCAGCTGCTATATAACAGCAAATGGTATATTTCAGTTCTGACAAAATATTGTCAGAACTGGAAGGGATCACTGTTAGAGATGACTCGAACCTCTGATTTTAGGTTCGTGAAGCACGAACGCGAACTTCCGCAAAAGTTCGGGTTTGTACAAACTTCGTGAACTGCAATAGACTTCAATGTGGAGGCGGACTTTGAAAACTAGAAACATTTCTGCTGGCCAAAAAAGTGATGGAAAAGATGTTTCAAGGGGTCTAACACCTGGAGGGGGGCATGGCGGAGTGGGATACAGGCCAAAAGTCCTGTATAAAAATCAGGATTTGACGCACAGCAGCGTTTTAAGGGCAGAAATCACATTGGGCTTGATTCACAAAAGAGTGCTAACTGTTAGCACGGCCGTTTTCCCACGAATTTTCGCATTGCGCGCGGTCGCGAATTTCCGTGCGAAACGATAACGTTTTCGCGCGAAAACGTGAATTTTACCACGAACATTCGCACGAAAACGGCCGTGCTAACAGTTAGCACTCTTTTGTGAATCAAGCCCATTGAATGCTAAATTGGAGGCCTAAAGTGCGTTAAAACATCTTGCATGTGTATCAGGGCCGGGCCGAGGCATAGGCTGGAGAGGCTCCAGCCTCAGGGCGCAGTGTAGGAGGGGGCGCAGAATTCATTCAGCTGTCATTCCTAATTGTACTTGATCCAATACAGCAAAATTGTTTGCAGCCAGTGGTGTGCCGTCTCGTGTGTCTTTCTGGGTATTAACTATAATCAGAGAAAAAGCATGTGTGCATCAACCAAGTGAACCTGACAAATCTGGCTTTGCAAATTTGGCCTATTGGCTAATCACGAGACATTGCTCATGCAAATAAGCATTTGCTTTCGCATGCCTAAATATGCAGGGTCAAAAACAAAAACCGCAAAACAATCGCCCTTTCTGGGTATTGCCTAAAGCCGTGGGAGCAATCCGGCTGGGACAAGGCACCGGCTTTAGTTACAGGTTTGTCTAAACCTGTTGGACGCGCTCTCCAGGCATCTACAGTGTGTGGTCATTCCTAATTGTGTTTGAAGCAGAAAGAAATAAGAAAAGGGGATACATGGCAGTGACTGCAAGCAAGATAACTAGATATTAATATGTTGGGGGCCCTGTGGCCCTCTTAGTCTAATAGCAATCAGTGTGTGACGGCTGGGGTGGCAGGGATGGAGGGGCGCACTTTGGTGTCTCAGCCTTGGGTGCTGGAGGACCTTGTCCCGGCTCTGATGTGTATACATCAATCAGGTAGTGTAATTAGTGTACTGCTTCACACTGACAGACCAAACTCACTGTTTAACGCACCGCAAACAGCTGTCTGTGTAGTGACGGCCGTGCTGGACTGGTGCGCACCATGGCGAGACTGCAGACACTCACATAGCCAGCGGTTATTGCTTCATTGTGATACACAAGCCCCTTCACCGCGGCAAGGTAACAATCACGAAGGGGAATTGACACATGTACATGCCTTTTTGTTTTGTTGTTGCAGCTGCAGCGCAGCCAGAAAAATTAGGCAAGCATGTACACACACCCAGGGCCGCCATCATGGGGGGACAACTATGACTCCACAGACGGGCCCGAGGCACGCAGGGGGCCCGGGACCCTTGCCCGAACCCCCCCATGCACAGGGCCTCTGCTAGCTACCACAAGCTGGGCCTTTTGTTTGGACTTCTCTCTTGGGCCTGGCTGCCATCACCCTTGTGCGCCTTGTCCCTGTCCGAATCCCCCCTCCTTCCCTCCCTGTGCTTCGGGCTCCCTTCTCCGTTAATACACATGATAGCCTCGATCCATGTGCCAAAACTCGCCGCTCTCCTGCATAGCGTCCTGGCCATAACCATGGTTACTTCCGGTACGCGCATTCGACGTCATGAGATGCGCATGCCGGAAGTAACCATAGTGACGGTCGGGATGCCATGCAGTGAGCGGGAGAGCGGCGAGGTTCGGCATGTGCATCAGAGCCATGTGAGTTAATGGAGAAGGGGGGCACTGAGCACAGGGAGGGAGGGGAGAGTTGGGGAAAAGACGCACATGAGTGGGGAAAGCTGGCGCACTAAAGGTGACATGGCTGGGGCCCCAGGGACAAGATATAACACAGGGAGTGTGGGGGGAGGGGGTGCATTAATGACACAGGGGGGAAGCTGGGGGAACGTGAGATGACAAGGGGGGGAAGCTGGGGGTGGACAAGAGATGACACTAATGACAAAAGAGGCACAGCGGCACAAGAGGTGATACACAGGGGGACAAAATAGGAACAGGGTAACAAAGGTGACAGTGACAAAGACAAACAGATAAACACAAAGGACATGAGGTGACACGAGGGGAACAAAATAGGCAAAGGGGAAAAGAGGTAACACAGACAGACAGAAAAACACAGAGGTACTTGAGGTGACACAGAGGGGGACGAAAGAGACACGGGAACAGAGTTAACACAGGCAGAGAAGAGAGAGGTAGCACAAGGGTAAAAGATGTGACACAGGACAGGCAGACAAAGAGATAAGAGATTTTTGGTCCATGCTGACATGATAGCATCATGCAAGTAGTTCTGCCCACATGTAATGGTCACACCCATTTCTCACCATGGCGTGCTTTGCGAGCAGCTGCCTTTGCGGGGGGGGGGGGGGGGATCTGATGACGTGTGAGGGGCCCCAAAATTTCTGATGGCGGCCCTGTAGGTGTGGATGGACGTGAGGTTGGTGTTAGCTGTAGATAGGGGAAGGTTAGTTTTAGGCAAAGGTAGGGGAGGGTTAGTGTAAGGTTTATGTTATCGAGAGGGATAGTACAATATCAGTATAATTACCAATATTCTACTATTGAAAATTGGGGATAGTAGAATATCATTAAAATTGCCGATATTCTGCTATTGGCATTGGTCTGTTTTATTTTTTTTACCAGGTGCCTTTATTAAATGTACGTCCTTGAGTCACCTTACTTTCTGCAGATTGGGCCTGCAGACCAGTGGGTGCTCCTCCTATGCCTGTTTTTTGTTGGCGAAAGGTGGTCATCCACAGTGATCACTGTTTCCGTCATTTGAATTACCTTGTAAAACCATTAGAGAACTACAATTACAAGCATTTCCTTGTGTGGATTAACTACAATTCCACACATGTTTGATTAGTGTAGATTAGAACATACTGGTGCTTGTAGTTCCGGAGTGTACAGTTTGATAGTTTCACTGATGCAGATTAAAGAGCCATCAAGGAGCAACAAAGTAATAAGTCACTTTATGACACTGATGATCCCTGTCTCCTATATGCTCACTCCTTCCCCCCCTACCTGACCATTCAGCTGCAGCCAGAGTTTAACTCTCCGCATGCTGCATAAGTCACTACAGCTGTTTACCATTATTTACCAGTCTTCCTTCCTGCTTGCACTTGTCTGCCGGTCCCTACTCCCTACAGGACACCTGATTAGAGGCAGCAGGAGAGTACAGGATTAAACAGGCAGTACTCACTTGCAGGAGGTGAACTGGATTGGAGCAGGAAAAAATGGCACAGGACAAATGGCAATAAAATATCATGGTTTATATTTCAATAGTTAAATGGCTTGAGATAGGAGGCAATAGTAAAAGCTGTGAATAGTGGCAATGAAGTGAAATTATGGTGCCTGATAAATAGCGGGCGCTAGGCATCTGCTATTTACCGGGCCCCATAATTTAACTTCATTACTGCTAATCACGGCCTTTACTTTTGCTGCCTACAGCACCAGGGGTAGTTTGGGGAGCTAAGGTTAGGTGGTGAGGAATGTGGGGGGGGGGGGGGGGGGGGGGGGTAGGGTTAAGCAGCAGTGTTGGATTGATTAAAGTTGGGCATTGGGGGTAGAGTGGTTAAGGTTGGGCATCCGGGGTGGAGTGGTTAAGGTTAGGCAGTGGGGGTGGAGTGGTTAAAGTTAGGCACCATGTGGGGCCATATGTAGAGGGAGGGTTCAGTGTGAGAGTAGGCAGGGGTGTAATTATACATTACCTGGTCCTGGAGATTCCGACGATCTGGGGAAAGGGTAAGAAGTACAGCACCCCCAATTGCAGGGCTGCTCCCCCTATAGTTATGCCCTGTTAGTAATGTACTCCTCTGGTATATTTCAACTACTTGCTACACAGTGAAATACATCTGCCTTTGTCCACTGTATTCTTTTCACTTTCGGTTCACTTTAACTGCTTCACCCCAAAGGGGTTTTTACCGGACAAGAGCGATGTTCACCTTTCAGTGCTCATCCCTTTCATTTGCCAATAGCTTAATCACTACTAATCACAATGAAATGACCCATATCTTGTTTTTTTCACCACCAATTGGGCTTTTGGGGGTTGAGATTTGCTTTCAGTAATTACTTTATTTTCTATGCATTTTAAAGGGAAAAACAAGGAAAAAATTAAAAAATACACTATTTCTCCAATTTCATCCCCTATAATTTTTTTTTAATATGAACACTGCTACTGTGCATAAAACCCACAGATTTTATCTGCCTATTTGTCCTGGTTATCACAAGATTTTAATTATGTCCCTAGTACAAAGTATGGTGACAAAATATTATTTGAAAATAAAGGTGTAATTTTTTCCTTCGGTGTTTTTTTTTTCTTCACTATTTTCATGTGCACACGCACGGGAATCACGTGCATAGTGGCAGCAGCACTGTTTGACTTATAAAAACGTCCTGGAGCCATTAAGAGGCTCTAGCAGGATGTCAGCTTGTCATTAAAGAGAACCCGAGGTGGGGTTCTAAGAATATCTGCACACAGAGGCTGGGTCTGCCTATACTGCCCAGCCTGTGTTGCTATACCGATCCCCCCTAAGTTCCCCCTGTGCTCTGCTGTTCCCCATAAATCACAGCCGCGATGTCGACACGCAGCGGGCTGTGTTTACCTATGTAGTGTCACTCTCGCCGCTCCCCCGCCTCCTGCATAACTCCAGTCCCCGCCTGCGTCCTTCCCTCCAATCAGCGGGGAGGGAAGGGACGCAGGCAGGGACCGGAGCTATGCAGGAGGTGGGGGCAGCAGCGAGAGTGACACTACGTAGGTAAACACAGCCCGCTGCAACACGCTGCGTGTCAACAGCGTGGCTGGGATTTATAGGGGACAGCAGAGCGCAGAGGGAACTTGGGGGGGATTGAGATAGCAACAGAGGCTGGGCAGTATAGGCAGACCCAGCCTCTGTGTGCAGGTATCATTCTTAGAACCCCACCTCGGGTTCTCTTTAAAGAGACACTGAAGCGAAAAAAAAAATTATAATATCATGAATTGGTTGTGTAGTAGAGGTAATTACTAGAACATTGGTAGCAAAAAAATATTCTCATATTTTTATTTTCAGTTATAGGTTTTTTTTTTTTGTTTTTTTTTAATAACATTGCATCATTCTCTAATATTTGCAGTTTACACATTACTCAGCATTCTAAATGTTTTTACAGAAAAAGGCAGTGCTTTTGACCTCTCCTGAACTATTCTCTGCAAAAGAAAAACAGAATACAGTTGAGATAACCTACCATATATTCTGGCGTATAAGACGACCCCCCAACTTTTCCAGTTAAAATATAGAGTTTGGGATATACTCATCGTGTAAGACTACCCCTCTTCCAATGCACACCAAATAAAAATTAAAAAAACATCAGATACTGGCAGGGCCGGGCCGAGGGATAGGCTGGAGAGGCTCCAGCCTCAGGGCGCAGTGTAGGAGGGGGCGCACAATTAATTCAGCTGTCATTCCCAATTGTGTTTGAAGCAGAAAGAAATAAGAAAAGGGGATACATAGCAGTGACTGCAAGCCAGATAACTAGAGATTAAGGTGTTGGGGAGGTTGGGGGCCCTGGGGCACCTATTAGTCTAATAGCAATCAGTGTGTGACGGCTGGGGTGGGAGGGATGGAGGGGCGCACTTTGCTGTCTCAGCCTTGGGTGCTGAAGGACCTTGTCCCGCCTCTGGATACTGGTGCTATGTATGAACAGATACTGGTGCTGTACGGTATGTGATACCCAGTATATAACAGTATATAGGTGATTGACTGGTTGAATTGGTCAATTCTCCCCTTTTCCCTAAGCGGATTGGTCAGCTCTCCTTGTCTACCTGTTTATCAGAGCGGTGTGGAAGAATAGATTACGCTGTGCCCATAAAACATGCCTCTTTCGCGCTCTGATTGGCCAAACGGGTCACGTGGTTCGGGTTAATAAATACCCGATCCACGTCATTTCTCCGCCATTTGTCTGTGGGTTTAGCTTTGGGTAGGCAGGCAGGGTAGTTCTCTCTCCAGCCAGGCTAGCCAGGGTCCCCCGGTCATTGTGTCGCTGCTGGGAATAGTAGTACACCGCTCACCCACACTATATAGCATTGTGTTTACTGCCACTCTGTGTCTCTGCTGGGAACAGTAGTACACCGCTCACCCTGTATAGCATTGTGCTCTGTGTCGCTGCTGGGAATAGTAGTACACCGCTCACCCACACTATATAGCATTGTGTTTACTGCCACTCTGTGTGACTGCTGGGAACAGTAGTACACCACTCACCCTGTATAGCATTGTGCTCTGTGTCGCTGCTGGGAATAGTAGTACACCGCTCACCCACACTATATAGCATTGTGTTTACTGCCACTCTGTGTGTCTGCTGGGAACAGTAGTACACCGCTCACCCTGTATAGCATTGTGCTCTGTGTCTCTGCTGGGAATAGTAGTACACCGCTCACCCACACTATATAGCATTGTGTTTACTGCCACTCTGTGTGTCTGCTGGGAACAGTAGTACACCGCTCACCCTGTATAGCATTGTGCTCTGTGTCGCTGCTGGGAATAGTAGTACACCGCTCACCCACACTATATAGCATTGTGTTTACTGCCACTCTGTGTGTCTGCTGGGAACAGTAGTACACCGCTCACCCTGTATAGCATTGTGCTCTGTGTCGCTGCTGGGAATAGTAGTACACCGCTCACCCACACTATATAGCATTGTGTTTACTGCCACTCTGTGTGTCTGCTGGGAACAGTAGTACACCGCTCACCCTGTATAGCATTGTGCTCTGTGTCGCTGCTGGGAATAGTAGTACACCGCTCACCCACACTATATAGCATTGTGTTTACTGCCACTCTGTGTCTCTGCTGGGAACAGTAGTACACCGCTCAGCCACCACTGTATAGCATTGTGTTTACTGCCACTCTGTGTCTCTGCTGGGAACAGTAGTACACCGCTCACCCACCACTGTATAGCATTGTGCTCTGTGTCGCTGCTGGGAACAGTAGTGCACCGCTCAGCCACACTATATAGCATTGTGTTTACTGCCACTCTGTGTCTCTGCTGGGAACAGTAGTACACCGCTCACCCACCACTGTATAGCATAGTGCTCTGTGTCGCTGCTGGGAATAGTAGTACACCGCTCACCCACCACTGTATAGCATTGTGCTCTGTGTCGCTGCTGGGAATAGTAGTACACCGCTCACCCACCACTGTATAGCATTGTGCTCTGTGTCGCTGCTGGGAATAGTAGTACACCGCTCACCCGCCACTGTATAGCATTTCTGTACTGCCACTGTACTGCTGCCAGTCAGCGTGTACTTTAAGAATAAGTGAAATGAAGAAGAAATCCTGTGAAAGAGGGAGGGGCAAGGGAAGAGGTGTTCCCCCTGACGGTTCACGTACAGGCCACAGTGGAGCACCCACTCAATACCGCCCATGTTGTCCAGGAAATCAAGCCTCACAAATCCAAAAGAACAGGACCAGATAATTAATTGGATGACCTCAAGTGTCCAGCAGTGGGTTAAGCAGCACCAGCACATCACGCACGAGGTCCGAGTCCTCAGCCAGTTACAAGGAGCCAGTGGGCACAAAGCTGACACAACCGGCAGCGACACCACGCACACAACTGCCAAATAACCAGTCCGAAGAATTTCCTCAGGACACAATGGGGTATTCGCAGGAGCTATTCCCAGCCCAACAAACTTCCACCTTTCAAAGGTCAATGGAACAGCCAGAAATGTTGTGCCCGGATTCACAACCATTGACTGAGGGAAATGCACCGCGCACTGAAATGTAAGGCGAGTCCGAGGAGGACTTTGAAACCCAAATCCCAGAGCAAGTTGGGCAGGAGAGGTTTCAATTGCAAGATCTTGAAGACGATGTTGGAGTGTGCTGCGCAGAGGTTGTTGTGGGGAGCTCTACTCCACGGCGGCGGCCCACAATCACATATGACGAGTTTGAGGAGATGGAAGAGGAGGAGGGTATGGACAATGTTGACAGAGACCCAGATTTTGTATGTGAAGGAGAACATCGCCGTCGTAGCAGCACAGATGAGTCTGTTGAAGAACCCACTGCTGCACGAGTTCGCCTTGTGCCACAAGGTAGGCGGCGCGAAATTTCAGGCATCACAAGTGTGGAAGTTCAAGTGAGACGCAAAAGAGGCGCAAACAGAAATCGCCAGCAAGGCAGGTGTTCCAAAGTCTGGCCTTTCTTTGAAGACTGCAGTGAGGATGGTACCATGGTGATTTGCAAGGTGTGGAAGACCCGCCTGAGCAGGGGGAAACATATTAACAACCTCTCCACCACAAGCATGACCCGCCACATGGTATCCAAACATCCCACTCTGTGGCCGCCAGGACAGGGTACCAGCAACACTGCCTCCCTTGGGGTCACCAGACTCACCACCAGACCCTCCTCAGCAGCAGCAGTAGCCCACCCATTGCGTGGTTCACAACAACATTCACAAACATCAGACGACGCTGACACTGTCACTTTCCGGAATAGTGCTCTTGAGGTCTCCCAGTCATCAAACACAACAACCAACAGCCGTTCAGTGTGCAGCCCTACGGTTCAGTTGTCTGTCTCTGAGATGCTTGAGCGCAAGAGGAAATTGCCAGCAAATGACCCCCGGCCGTGGCACTAACAGCCAGCATAGCCAAGCTTCTGGCCTGCGAAATGCTGCCATATCGAGTGGTGGAGACAAACAGCTTCAAGGGCATGATGTCAGTGGCCATCCCACGTTACGTGGTTCCCAGCCGCTACCACTTTGCGCGCTCTGCAGTGCCGGAGTTGCATGAGCACGTGGTCAGCAAAATAACCCGAAGCTTGAAGAATGCCGTTGCCTGCAATGTTCACCTCACCACTGACACCTGGATGAGTGCGTTCGGCCAGGGTCGATACATCTCCCTTACCGCGCACTGGGTGAACCTTGCGGAGCCTGGCAGCGATTCCTCACCTGCTACGGCGCGGGTGTTGCCCACGCCGCAAACAGCTGCACCGCCGTCCCTCCCACTGGATAACAACAGCAGCACCTACCTCTCTGACTGCTTCTCCTCCAACGCATCTCAAAGCTGTACCTCATCCGGAAACGCTAACCCAGCAGCAGTAGGATCGTGGAAGCAGTGCAGCACAGCTGTTGGCATGCGTCAGCAAGCGTTGCTGAAGCTGATCTGCCTTGGGGATAAGCAGCACACAGGGGAGGAAATTTGGAGGGGAATAAAGGAACAGACGGATTTGTGGCTGGCAACGCTGGACCTGAAACCGGGCATGGTTGTGTGTGATAATGGGAGTAATCTCATTCGCGCTTTAAGGTTGGCTAAGCTGACACACATCCCTTGCCTGGCGCACGTGATGAACCTAGTAGTTCAGCGGTTCCTGAGGACATACCCAGGCGTGGCCGATCTTCTGTTGAAGGTGCGACGAGTGGCCAAACATTGCAGAAATTCCAGTACTGCTTCGGGGGCACTCGCCAAGATGCAGGAGCGCTTCAATCTCCCCCACCATCGCTTGCTGTGTGATGTCCCTACGCGCTGGAATTCTACGCTGCACATGCTAGCCCGCTTTTGTGAGCAGAAGAGTGCAGTGGTCCAGTACATGACGGCGCAGTACCGAGGCGCATCCGGACAGCTGCCAAGCTTCTGTGGATCCGGTTGGGCCAACATGTTCATGCTAGACTGCATTGAACGCGACCCACGCATTGTGCGCATTCTGGACAACACCAATTACTGGGTTTATACCCTTCTGGTACAAACACAATGTTCCAAAACTGCTTGAAGAAAGAGTCAGACAGGTCAAAATGGAAGAATACCAGCAGGCCCTTGTGGAGACTTTAGAGAGGAGATTGACATCCTCCCCCTCCTCTAGCCAGTTGTACGCCGACAGACTGACTTCCGCAAACCCAGGACGACCAGGAGGGCAGCAAACAACACAAGCCGCAGCTAGTGCCCAAAAGGGAATGGTATCGGCAGTGTCCTTGGCGTGGGAGAATTTTCTGACACCCATGCAGCAGCACACAGAACAGCAAGCGTGCAGATCCACCTCCAACACCGATCGCCTGGAGAAGATGGTCAAGGACTACATGTCAGATGGCGTAGCTGTGTTGAACAATCCATCTGCACCCTTCAACTATTGGGTATCGAAGCTAGACACCTGGCACGAACTGGCAATGTACGCAATAGAGGTGCTGGCTTGCCCGGCAGCCAGCGTTATGTCGGAACGCTGTTTCAGTGCTGCCGGAGGCATCGTCACAGATCGGCGTATCCGCCTCTCCACAGAAAATGCAGACCGTCTGACTCAAATTAAAATGAATCAATCCTGGATTGGAAACGACTATGCAACACTCCTGGACCCCAACCAAGTAACATGAACAATGACCATCTGTGATGGGTTAGCGTTTCCGGTCCCTGTTTATTGAACCTCTTATCTGTATTACATTTATGACTGCATGGCGGCAAAAAGCATGCTATCCGCACGCTTCTTGTCCTCATGCAAGGCCTGGGTTGTTGTGTCTCAAAGCGTGGCCTTCTCCTGCTGCGCCTCCTCCTGTTCCATCACGTGTGCTGCTGCTGGGTTAGCGTTGCCGGTCCCTGTTTATGGAACCTCTTATCTTTATTACATTTATGACTGCATGGCGGCAAAAAGCATGCTATCCGCACGCTTCTTGTCCGCATGCAAGGCCTGGGTTGTTGTGTCTGAAAGCGAGGCCTTCTCCTCCTGTGCCTCCTCCTGTTCCATCACGTGTGCTGCTGCTGGGTTAGCGTTGCCGGTCCCTGTTTTTGGAACCTCTTATCTTTATTACATTTATGACTGCATGGCGGCAAAATGCATGCTATCCGCACGCTTCTTGTCCTCATGCAAGGCCTGGGTTGTTGTGTCTCCAAAGCGTGGCCTTCTCCTCCTGCGCCTCCTCCTGTTCCATCACGTGTGCTGCTGCTGGGTTAGCGTTGCCGGTCCCTGTTTATGGAACCTCTTATCTTTATTACATTTATGACTGCATGGCGGCAAAATGCATGCTATCCGCACGCTTCTTGTCCTCATGCAAGGCCTGGGTTGTTGTATCTCAAAGCGTGGCCTTCTCCTCCTGCACCTCCTCCTGTTCCATCACGTGTGCTGCTGCTAGGTTAGCGTTGCCGGTCCCTGTTTATGGAACCTCTTATCTTTATTACATTTATGACTGCATGGCGGCAAAATGCATGCTACCTGTGCAAAGAAAACAGACATTTCCCGCATTTAAAAGACAGTTTTCCCTTTGAAACTTTAAAAATCGATTTTCTCAAAAACTATAAGCTCTTTTTGCTAATTTTTTTTCCTCTTGTACCCACTCCCAAGGTGCACATACCCTGTAAATTTGGGGTATGTAGCATGTAAGGAGGCACGAAAGTTCGGGTCCCCATTGACTTCCATTATGTTCGGAGTTCGGCGCGAACACCCGAACATCGCGGCCATGTTCGGCGAACGTTCGCGAACCCGAACATCCAGGTGTTCGCCCAACACTAGATCTGAGAGGCGGTAACAGAATAGGGCATATCACCCAGCATCAATGACACCCGGCATATAAGACGAACCCTGACTTTTCAGAAGATTTTCAAGGGCTAATATGTAGTCTTATACTCCAGAATATACAGGAATCAGAAGTCAGAGCTCTCTGCGACTTTCAAAGTCGTTGAGCCCAAGGGCTATTTGCATAGATAACTGGAGTTTCTGAACTCTTCCTCCACTGGAAACAAATATTAGACTTATGTCTCTGCTTCTATTTCTTTATTTCTTAGCTGTACTACACATACAAATTTTTTTTGCTTCAGTGTCTCTTTAACCTCCTTGGCGGTAATGACGAGCTCAGCTCGTCTATTACCGCCTGAGGGCACCGCTCAGGCCCCGCTGGGCTGATTTTCATCATGTTTTTTTAAAACACGCAGCTAGCACTTTGCTAGCTGCGTGTCTAATCTGATCGCCGCCAATCAGTGCCAGGCCAGGCAGCGCTGAGGGGTGGATCGGGCCACCTGATGACGTCATCACAATCGTTGCCATGGCGACGAGGGAAGCCCTAAAGGAAATCCCGTTCAGAATGGGATTTCTGGACGGGCATATGTGCCAGCGGCGAGGGGTGGGAGTGACGCCGCAGGGAGGGGGGAATCATGCAGGGGTCGAGTGGGGCGTGGACGCGGGTGGACGGCGTCCACTTACTATTTCCGGCATGTGTGTGTGGAGGGGACTCAAGGGAGCAGCGCAGTGGAAGGAGAGCTGTGAGCAGCGGTGGAGATGGAGAGCCATCTCCCCCCCCCCCCCTTCCTTCACCTTAGGGCTCTCCTTCCCTCGCTCTCCCCTCCACAAGTAATGTGCGAGCAGCTGGCAGCGGGTGGGACTTACCTCTCCTTGTTCCTGCACCGGATCTGCGTGCCGCTGCTCTGGTCTGGACCGGACCAGTCTAGCGGCAGTGGAGTGCTTGCGCTGGAGCGAGGAGAGGTAAGTCCCGCCCGCTGCCGGCTGCCCGCACATCACTTGTGGAGGGGAGAGGGAGGGAAGGAGAGCCCTAAGGTGAGGGAAGGGGGGGGGGGGGAGATGGCCCCCCTTCTCCACCGCTGCTCTCAGCTCTCCTTGCACTGCGCTGCTCCCCTCATGCTGGGGGGGACAGTTGACGACCTATTCTGGGGACATATACCCCTGACTACATATATACTGGGCACATATACCCCCTGACTACATATACTGGGCACATATACCCCCTGACTACATATACTGGGCACCTATACCCCCTGACTACCTATATACTGGGCACCTATACCCCCTGACTACCTATATACTGGGCACATATACCCCCTGACTACCTATATACTGGGTACATATACCCCCTGACTTCCTATATACTGGGCACATATACCCCCTGGCTACATATACTGGGCACATATACCCCCTGACTACCTAAATACTGGGCACATATACCCCCTGACTACCTATATACTGGGCACATATACCCCCTAACTACATATATACTGGGCACATATACCCCCTGACTACCTATATACTGGGCATATATACCCCCTGACTACCTATATACTGGGCACATATACCCCCCTGACTACATATACTGGGCACGTATACACCTGCCTACATATACTGGGCACGTATACACCTGCCTACATATACTGGGCATGTATACACCTGCCTACATTTACTGGGCACATATACCCCCTGGCTACATATACTGGGCACATATACACCTGCCTACATATATTGGGCACATATACCCCCTGACTACATATACTGGGACATATACCCCTGGCTACATATACTGGGCACATATACCCCTGGCTACATATACTGGGACATATACCCCTGCCTACATATACTGGGACATATACCCTAGCCTACATATACTGGGCACATATACCCCTGGCTACATATACTGTGCACATATACCCCCTGCCTACATATACTGGGCACATATACCCCTGCCTACATATACTGGGCACACATACCCCGTGCTACATATACTGGGGACACATACCCCTGGCTACATATAGTGGGCACATATACCTCTGGCTACATATACTGGGCACGTATACCCCTGGCTACATATACTGGGGACGTATACCCCTGGCTACATATACTAGGCGCATATACCTCTGGGGACTACTATACTCATGGCTACTTATACTGGGGACACCTATAGACCTGGCTACCTATGCTGGGGTTACCTATTTTGGGGGAACTGCTGTCAGATTATCTGCATTTTTGTGAAACCGCTGTTATGTATTTTGGGGAACAGCTGCCAGATTATGTGTATGTTAGGGGAACGGCTGCTGCCAGATTACGCTTATTTTGGGAAACTGCTGCCAGATTGTGTATGTTTGGGGGATCACTGCTGCCAGATTATATGTATTTTGGGTGTTACGTGTATTTTGGGTGATCCACTGCCAGGTTTCGCATATTTTGGGGAACTGCTTCCAAATTATGTGTATGTTGGGGGAACTGCTGCTGCCATATTATCTGTATTTTGGAGGAACTTCTACCAGATTTTGTGTCTTTTTGGTGAAATGCTGTCAGATTACATCTATTTTGGGGGGATACACTACGGCAGAGCTCAAACTTCCCCGGCAGACCTTTTACATCACTGCTAAGGTCATGTATATTTGGCCCCACCCATGACCACGCCCACATTATGCTTGCCCACGCCCATTTTTGGCGCGCTATGCGTGGCGCAGGGGTTTTCCAGGTTAGTCCACTCACCTTTTCCCAGGACTAGACCCCTGGAATCATGTAGCTAGCTAGTGGTTAAGTGGTTAAATCAGAGACATCTTTCTTCCTTTATAAATAATGCCAGTTATCAAAGAATGTAAATGAAGCGGCGCTTTAGGGGTTAACTAAGCTGCAGGTTCCAAACAGGGGGTTCCCAAAACCCCTAAAATAAAATACAGAAAATTATGAATCAAGGAACATGAGGTGTAAATAAGATTATATTCTCCGTTTTATGAAGGATTCAGGAGTGTGGAAGGCTGTGGAAGCGCTCAGCGGCCAATCACATATACACAAGCTCCTCTATCTTTAAGGTGACGTCACCGAGAAGCAGCTGATAGCGGTGAGATCCGGAAGAGCGAGCGTCGTCCTGGAACTAGCAGTAGGAAGTGACGTATGCCCCCGGATACTGCAGAACAGCTACACGGAGAGCCAGAGCTCAGAAGTCTTTTAGCTGTATACGCAGCTGTACAAACGGAGTGACACCAGACTGTTTAAAGGTATTCCTTGATGAGACAATGTACCTAATTATTATTTGAAGAAGTATAAAAGACATACACCAAACCCGTTGTATACTAACAAGACGGGTCCCACAGTAACAGACTTAACGGTTGGGAGTTTTGCAACCTAGATTACGCCCACAATAGATTGCAATCTATTTTATGCATATTGGATAATTAATCCTCTTTTCTTCCGATCACAATATTGACTGTGGATCTGAAAGTTTTGCACAAGATTTGGAATTTGCCTCATCCTTTTTTAGTTAATTTTCCGAGATCTGGAGAATTTCTTGAATGTGGATGGTATGAATGAGAGTGTGTATAATGCATAATTAGTAAGGGTGATTATAGGAATTGTATACTGTTTTATTGTCATTTTATGGAAAAAGTATATTTAGAATAAAAGAAAATAGCATATATTAGCGCATGTTCCTTGATTCATAATTTTCTAAATAATGCCAGTTGCCTGGCTGTCATGCTGAGCTTTTGGCTTTAGTTCTTTTTAACACACAGACCTGCAACAAGCATGCAGATGGACCAAAGTCAAAGCATCTGATCTGTATTTTCATTTTGAGCCAGTGACATAAATTAGAGTATCAGCACAGAAGTCAGAAAACTGGCATTATTTAATAGAGAATGAACATGGCAGCCTCCATATTCCTCTCACTTCAGGTTCCCTTTAAGTAAAAAAAAAAAGTTGTGTTTCTATAGATTTCTTCCTATATATTATGCATCTCAGCATTGTTCAATGTACTGTGTAAAAAGAGCTGTGTATACTGTGTCAGTGTTATATAAATGCATAGTAAAAAGCCAATTAAAAGGTATAATTTGAAATTAAATACAATACTTTTTACTGTCTTTGCTTCATTTTGATGTTAATACTTTACGTTGATTTTATGTGTAACTTTTCCAATTGATGCTGCACTTTAATTCTGTACATGTACATCGGTTGTTCTGTATGTAAGGCTTGGCTTTGCAAATTGACTTTGTCTGAACGATGCATTTAAAAGGTTAAATAGTCCAGACAGAAAATGCCTGGGAGGTTTTAATACTGCTCCATTAAATCAGAGACATCTCGATTTAGCCTCGCTAGGTTTATGGAATGGCTACAGAGCTTGCGTTGCTCGGATTAGTGCAGACCTGGGAAGAGACTGGCAACCCCGCCTGCAGACACCAAGATCGCCATGGTACACATCAAGGGAGATTTAATAAAGATGAAAAAAAAGGAGACATGGGTGTCAGGGTCAAATGGATGAGTAAAAAAAAAATATTTCCATAGGCAGGAAGCCTCCCAGCTAGTGTAAACCAGGGTCACAAGGATGCATCGCTATAATTTGACAGCAACAACTGAAATGCCCTTTCACAGCAGTTAACTCAAGACAAGTGTATGACTATAAAATCACGGCTGTGGTAAAATGAGGGTTATATGAGTGGCGTGCATAGTTACTGTGAAAACATAAAATAAGCATGAATTCTTTTTGCTACACCACAGCAGAATGTCCATAAAATGGACCTGTTGAACTTGGCCTGGTAGTTTTATATATCACAGCAAGCATTTAATTCATTCTCATGGCTCACTGAAGTCCCTAGCTAGTAATATATTCATATTCTGAAGTTAACCGTAGTCCAAAAAAATCATCGTTTCATAGTGAGGTCCATTTTGTTGCTTGGATTTTTCACATTGGTTGTTTTATTTATATCACTTTATACAGATACCTTTAGACTAGATTAATACTCATGCTAAAGTGGATCCGAGATGAACTTTTACTTATTGCATAATTGTGTTCCTTTCATGTAGTTTATAGGGCATTCTTCAAGCCAAATACTTTTTTTTAATTTTGTTTTAATACTCTCCCTATAAACTAAACAAGCCTCGCCCACAGCTCCTTTTGTGCCTTGCTCAGTCTGGGCAGGAGGAGGAGCAATTGATTTCAGAGGCAGAGGGGAGGAGGGAGGAGGGAGGAGAAGAGGGGACTGAATTTACACACAGGAAAGCTGATAGCATCTCCAGCCCTCAGCCTGTGACATTGTGACAAACAGAACATGGCTGCCCTCATTGTATCACAGGAATAAATAATCATACACCTTTGAAGCTGTTTGCAGCTAGATATGCTGTGTAAACTATCTAAACTTTAGATAAGCTATACAGACAAGTTGCTTGTTATAGTTAGTTCTTCATCTCGAATCTGCTTTAAACATCATCCAATCCAAGCATTTGTATAGCGATTTTCTCCTGTCAGACTCAAAACACTCAAGAGCTGCAGCTACTGGGACACGCTCAAGAGGCCACCCTGCAATATTAGGCAGTCTTGCCTTGAACTCCTTACTGAATAGGTAGGTACTGACCCTAGCCAGGATTTGAACTCTGGGCTCCCCAGGGCCGGCCCTAGACTTTTTGCCGCCAGAGGCAAATTTTGAAAAAATTTCCAGCATTGCAGGAAGTGACGTCAGTGGAGCACACGCTGGAACGCGGAAGACATGAGTCCTCCCCGCCCGTGCCTCTTACGAGTAGCGGCTGCTTCTATTTAAAGGCTGGAGGGGAGCGCAGATCGGGGGACCCAGGCGAGGGAGGGGGGGGGGGGTCCGACCCCCCTCCCCGCCGCTAGGCCCAATACCCCCCTCCTGCCAGCTACCCCTCCAGCTCAGCGGCTGGCTCCCCGCACCCATGGACGGGCGGGTGCCGCCCCGGAAATTTGCCGCCTGAGGCAAAAGTTTCACCCCGCCTCATGAGTGGGCCGGCCCTGGGTCTCCCATATCAAAGAGGTGCCCTTAAACAGTACACTATCCAGCTGCTGCTGGATCTTTGGGTAATTAAAGGTAGAGACTTGCCCCTTCTGCATAAAATAGCCGTTGACTTTGGATAAAGTCGCGCATGCTCGCCCCCGCTGCGTAGCTGGCGCATCATCACGGTGGCCGCTGTAAGAACCCTGCGTATGTGCGCTCCTTTAACCTCCCTGGTGGTAAGCCCGTGCTGAGCACGGGCTATGCCACCGGAAGGCACCACTCAGGCCCCGCTGGTCCGATTTGCATACATTTTTTTTTCTACACGCACTTTGCTAGCTGCGTGTGCAAATGCGATTGCCGCCGCTACCCGCCGATCCGCCGCTATTTGTCGCGCCGCGGCCGCCCCCCTCCCCCAGACCCCGTGTGCTGCCTGGCCAATCAGTGGCAGGCAGCGCTGTGGGGTGGATCGGAGTCCCCTTTGACGTCACGACGTCGATGACGTCGGTGACGTCATCCCGCCCGTCGCCATGGCGACGGGGAAGCCCTCCAGGAGATCCCGTTCAAAGAACGGGATCTCCTGATCTCCGATCGCCGGAGGCGATCGGAGGGGCTGGGGGGATGCCGCTGAGCAGCGGCTATCATGTAGCGAGACTTTGTCTCGCTACATGAAAAATATTTTTTTTTAAAAATAAAAACGGATTTGCTGCCCCCTGGCAGATTTTTAGCAAACCGTCAGGAGGGTTAAAGACTGAACCACGCATGTGCAGGGCTCTTACAGCGGCCATCGTAATGATGCAATGGATACACAGCGGGGGCGAGCATGCGCGACTTCACCCGAAGTTGGCACGTTACCGGAGCCACCAGCAGGACAGCAGGGGGGGCAAGGAGGATTCCGGGAACCTCGCAAGCTATGGTGGGCTGGAGGAAGCCCCAGGTAAGTCCGTTTTTTTAATACACAGCTCAGGGTCCCTTTAAATGCATGAGCAAATAAATTTGGACTGAGATTTTAAAGAATTTTTGTATATTCCTCAAAGCAATTATTGTGTTTCTGATGCTATTGGATATTTTGCATTTTGCATAGAGTTGTGACTTGCATCCGTGTAGAGCAGGCCTTATCAACCAGGGTTCCCTTGAACCCCAGGGTTCTTTGAGGTCTTTGCAGGGGTTCCCTGAACTTTTCTCCTCCTGTGACAGTGGCAGGCTGAAGTACCTCCTTGGCTCCTCGTTGTCTTCTTCACTCATATGCTCAACTCGCATGTGGAGGGAGTGGGGATGGAGTGTAACAGGTGTAATAGAGCACACTAGAATAGAGGGTACTGTATAGAAGGACTAAATTGGAGGTCAGAATAATGAGCACATTAATAAAAAAAGCATTTGAATAGATAGACTGTATAATGAGAGGTAACTTCACAAGGGATAGTGTAATAAAGAGCACTGTTATAGCCCAGCACTATTATTGTGGTTTCTACTGTAATTGAAGAATAGAGATGGCCCGGTTCGCCTGGCGAACAGTTCCCGGCTAACTTCCAGTGGTTCACAATCGCGGAGAACCGCAAACTTTTCCGGAAGTTCGGTTCACCCCCATAATGCACCATTAGGGTGAACTTTGACCCTCTACAACACAGTCAGCAGGCACATTGTAGCTAATCAGGCTACACTCTCTCCTGGAGCCACTCCCCCCTTATAAAAGGCAGGCACCGCCGGCCATTATACTCACTTGTGTGCCTGCAGTAAATAGAGAAGGGACAGCTGCTGCAGATTATCTCATCGGGAAAGATTAGTTAGGCTCTTGTAGGCTTCTTAGCTTGCTCCTTGCTGATTCTTATTGCTAAAATAGCACCTCACAACAGCTCTTTTGAGAGCTAATCTTGTTCTTGTGATCTATTTTTTTTTCTGTGTGTCCCACTTACACTTGTGTTGCATAGACACCCTTGATAATTCATACTGTGTGTGTGCGCCACTGCCAGGCCCACCACATTCAGTGACTACCTGTGTGTGGGAAAGGTGCACATTGTAATACTCTTCACTGCATATACCTACCTACCTGTTGTTCACAGTGCACCTACCTACCTATGTGAGTTGAGCGCACGCAGTGTCACTGTGCCTGTCTGCTACCTGTCTGTGTGTGACAGGTGTAAATTGTAATACCCATTACTGCATATACCTACCTGTTCACAGTGCACCTACCTACCTATGTGAGCTGAGTGCACGCAGTGTCACTGTGCCTGTCTGGTACCTGTCTGTTTGTGTGTGACAAGTGCACATTGTAATACCCATCACTGCATATACCTACCTGTTGTGTTCAGTGCACCCACCTACCTATGTGAGTGCATGCAGTGTGATACACCACCCCGTGCATACCTGTTAACTGCATCTGTGTGACTGCACATTGTATTAGTCAAGTCAGTGCATACCTTTCACTTCATCCCCCCCCCCCCCTCGATATGGACACAACGGACAAAACAAGCAGAGGTAGAGGCAGACTCAGAGGAAGGCCACCCGGCAGGTCTGTGCAAGGTTGTTTTGATGTGATTTCATGCGGCCCTCGACCAAAGTACAGTGCTCAGAAGAAGGCACATCCCATCAACTCCCAAGATTGTCAGGACGTGGTTGATTATTTAACACAGAACACCTCATCTTCCGCAGCCACCAGCGCTACTACAAGCACCACATCCGTTGCATTTGACACTTCGCAGGAGTTAATTGGTGGGGAATTAACTAATTCACAGCCATTATTGTTACAACCAGATGAAGGTACTAAGCAAGTTACACCACCTCATATATCTGAGTTAGGTGGTGACACTATGGACGTAACGCGTGAAGATGATGTAGTACCTGCTGTTGGTGCAGTTTTGGAGGTGTCTGAGGCAAGCGAAGCTGGGCAGGATGGTTATGATGCTGACGATGATACGAATCCCATGTATGTTCCCAATAGAGGAGATGAACAGGGGGGCAGTTCAGAGGGGGAGTCAGAGAGGAGTAGGAGGAGACGAGTTGCTGAAAGAAGCAGGAGGAGCACATCGTCAAACAGCTGGTGGCAGTGTCTAACGGCATGTATCGCCACCTATGTACAGCCAGCCAACATGCCCTTCAACGTCAGCTGCTGATGTCATCATAGTGCCATCACCCCAGGGGGGCTCAGCGGTTTGGACATTTTTTAATGTGTCTGCCTCAGATCGGAGCAATACCATCTGTTGTCTCTGCCTCCAAAAATTGAGCCATGGAGAGGCCAACACTCATGTAGGGGCAAGTGCCATACGAAGGCACATGGAGAAAAGGCACACATTGCAATGGGAAGAACACCTGAGCAAAAGCAGCACACAAAAGAAAAGCCACCCTCCTCCTCTTCCTCCTTCAGGTGCAGCATCTTCAGCAGCTTTCTCCCTTGCACCTTCACAGCCACCCTCCTCCACTCTGCCTCTGCCCTTGAGCGGTTCCTGCTCCTCTGCCCATAGCAGCCAGGTGTCCGTGAGGGAAATCTTTGAGTGGAAAAAGCAAATTTCTGCCAGTCACCCCATTGCCCGGCATCTGACAGCTGGCGCGGTGGAACTGTTAGCTCACCAGCTGTTACCATACAAGCTGGTGGACTCTGAAGCCTTCCATAAATGTGTGGCCATGGGGACACCGCAGTGGAAGATGCCAGGCCGCAATTATTTCTCTAAAAAGGCGATACCCAGTCTCTACCGTGAAGTTGAGAGGCAAGTGGTGTCATCTCGGGCCCACAGCATTGGGTCAAGGGTCCACCTGGCCATGGATGCCTAGTTTGCCAAGCACGGTCAGGGCTGCTACATTACTTACACAGCCCATTGGGTCAACCTGGTGACTGATGGCAAGCAGGGAGTACGTGGCTGTGCAGCGGACCAACCTGTGACACCTCCACGTCTTGCATGCAGGCCTCCTGCAACCTCCTCCCCTCCTGCTACATCCCCTTTGCTGTCATCCTCCTCCTCCTCATCTCCTCCTCCTCATTGGCTGAGTGGCAGTTCAACTATACTGGTGCTGCAATCTCCTCTCCAGCTACACAGACCCAGCTCCCCAGGGCCTATGCTGCATGCCAGGTACGACAGTGTCACGCCATCTTAGACATGTGTTGCTTTAAAGCGGAGAGTCGCACTGGACCAGCTCTCCTGGCTGCTCTTAACAAACAGGTGGATCAGTGGCTGACCCCGCATTAGCTGGAGATCGGCAACGTGGTGTGTGACAACGGCAGCAATCTCCTTTCCGCTTTGAATTTGGGAAAGCTTACACAAGTACCCTGAATGGCACATGTGTTGAATCTAGTCATTCAAAGATATGTGTCGAAGTACCCAGGCTTAGAGGACGTCCTGAAGCAGGCCAGGAAGTTGTGTGGGCATTTCAGGCGGTCTTACATGGCCATGGCACGCTTTGTGGACATTCAGCGGAGAAACAACTTGCCGGTGAGACGCTTGATATGTGATAGCCCGGATTTCGACCCTGGTCATGTTCTCTCGCCTGCTAGAACAGGAGAAAGCCGTCACCCAGTACCTCTACAATTTCAGCAGAAGGACACAATCTGGGGAGATGGGGATGTTCTGGCCCCCGAACTGGACACTGATGCGAAATGTATGCAGGCTCATGCGGCCATTTAAGGAGGTGACCAACCTGGTGAGTTGCAGTGAAGGCACCATCAGCAACTTGATCCCGTACGCTTACTTCCTGGTGCGTGCCGTGCGTAGAGTGGTGGATCAAGCTGTGGAGGAGCGTGAAGATAAAAGTTACGGCAGGAACAGTTGTGGGAGCAATTTACGTCAGAATCAGATGATTTCCTCAACACCTGCGGCAGCACAGAGGGGGAGGAGGAGGAAGAGTTGTGTGGGGAAGAGAAGTCAGACTCGGATGATGAGGAAGGTGTTTCTTTGGAGGAGGAGGCGGCGGCAGAACAACAACCGCAGCAGGTGTCGCAGGGTGCTTGTGCTGCGCGATGTTCCCGTGGTGTTGTTCGTGGCAGAAGGCAGAAAGGATGCAGAACAAGCTGGCAACTATGCTTTACAATGCGTTTTAAGGGTGATGTCACATCACAACACAATAAAGGTACCACTGCCAGTAATCCTCCTCCCATGTCCACGCAGGCAAGGACAAGACGCTCCAGCGATCTCATGGTGATGTCGGACATGCGGACATTCTTTAGTCCAACGCCATCGCTTCTGGATCCACCCTCCACCAACGCCTGGACTGGCAGGTAGCCGACTACCTGGCCTTGAGTGTGGATGTAGACACTGCGAAATGCGACGATGAACCCTTGGACTACTGGTTGCGCATGCTTGACCTGTGGCCAGTAGTGTTGGGCGAACAGTGTTCGCCACTGTTCGGGTTCTGCAGAACATCACCCTGTTCGGGTGATGTTCGAGTTCGGCCGAACACCTGACGGTGCTCGGCCAAACCGTTCGGCCATATGGCCGAACTAAGAGCGCATGGCCGAACGTTCCCCGAACGTTCGGCTAGCGCTGTGATTGGCCGAACGGGTCACGTGGTTCGGACCCGAACGCGCTCTGATTGGCCGAACTGTCACGTGGTTCGCGTAAATAAATACCCGAACCACGTCATATCTCCGCCATTTGTCTGTGGGTTTAGCTTTGGGTAGGCAGGCAGGGTAGTTCGCGCTCCAGCCACGCTAGCCAGGGTCCCCCCTGTCATTGTGTCACTGCTGGGAACAGTAGTACACCGCTTGCTCAGCCACACTATATAGCATTCTGTTTACTGCCACTCTGTGTACCTCGCTCAGCCACACTATATAGCATTCTGTTTACTGCCACTCTGTGTCTGCTGGGAATAGTAGTACACCGCTTGCTCAGCCACACTATATAGCATTCTGTTTACTGCCACTCTGTGTACCTCGCTCAGCCACACTATATAGCATTCTGTTTACTGCCACTCTGTGTCTGCTGGGAATAGTGGTACACCGCTCGCTCAGCCACACTATATAGCATTCTGTTCACTGTTCTGTGTCTGCTTGGAATAGTGGTACACCGCTCGCTCAGCCACACTATATAGCATTCTGTTTACTGTTCTGTGTCTGCTGGGAATAGTGGTACACCGCTCGCTCAGCCACACTATATAGCATTCTGTTTACTGTTCTGTGTCTGCTGGGAATAGTGGTACACCACTCGCTCAGCCACACTATATAGCATTCTGTTCACTGTTCTGTGTCTGCTGGGAATAGTGGTACACCGCTCGCTCAGCCACACTATATAGCATTCTGTTCACTGTTCTGTGTCTGCTGGGAATAGTGGTACACCGCTCGCTCAGCCACACTATATAGCATTCTGTTCACTGTTCTGTGTCTGCTGGGAATAGTGGTACACCGCTCGCTCATCCACACTATATAGCATTCTGTTCACTGTTCTGTGTCTGCTGGGAATAGTGGTACACCGCTCGCTCAGCCACACTATATAGCATTCTGTTCACTGTTCTGTGTCTGCTGGGAATAGTGGTACACCGCTCGCTCAGCCACACTATATAGCATTCTGTTCACTGTTCTGTGTCTGCTGGGAATAGTGGTACACCGCTCGCTCAGCCACACTATATAGCATTCTGTTTACTGTTCTGTGTCTGCTGGGAATAGTGGTACACCGCTCGCTCAGCCACACTATATAGCATTCTGTTTACTGTTCTGTGTCTGCTGGGAACAGTAGTACACCGCTCGCTCAGCCAGAGTATATAGCATTGTGTTTACTGCCACTCTGTGTACACCGCTCAGCCAGACTATATACCATTGTTTACTGACACTCTGTGTACACCGCTCAGCCAGACTATATACCATTGTTTACTGACACTCTGTGTACACCGCTCAGCCAGACTATATACCATTGTTTACTGCCACTCTGATTCTGCTGGGAACAGTAGTACACCGCTCGCTCAGCCAGACTATATACCATTGTTTACTGACACTCTGTGTACACCGCTCAGCCAGACTATATACCATTGTTTACTGCCACTCTGATTCTGCTGGGAACAGTAGTACACCGCTCGCTCAGCCAGACTATATACCATTGTTTACTGACACTATATAGCAGACTATATAGCATTGTGTGTACACCGCTCAGCCAGACTATATACCATTGTTTACTGACACTCTGTGTACACCGCTCAGCCAGACTATATACCATTGTTTACTGCCACTCTGATTCTGCTGGGAACAGTAGTACACCGCTCGCTCAGCCAGACTATATACCATTGTTTACTGACACTCTGTGTACACCGCTCAGCCAGACTATATACCATTGTTTACTGCCACTCTGATTCTGCTGGGAACAGTAGTACACCGCTCGCTCAGCCAGACTATATAGCATTGTGTTTACTGCCACTCTGTGTACACCGCTCAGCCACACTATATAGCATTGCGTACTCTGCCAGTCAGTGTGTATATTGCTGGGATCAGTAATACTCCACTCACCGTCAACCACTATATGAGCTCAACATGAGTTCCCCAGAGACCTCCGCTGTGAGCAGCACTCCCAACAACAGCAACAGCCAACGCCCCACGCAAGCTATAACATCCACCCCAGCAGCCAGTGGTCAGCAGCAGCCCTCCCCGGAGGAGAACGTTGTGTCCATCAGTCCGTCGCCAGAGCGATTAATGAGGGCTGCCATTGAGGAGATGATGGGGCCTGATGTGGAGGAGGAGGTCTGGCTCAGGCCAGCATCCCAAGTTAATGTTGAGGACGATGAGGGGTCTGTGTCTGGGGATGTTGGGGTGGCAGAGGTGGTGGGTGGGTCAGACTCAGGAGAAGAGTTGTATGATGAGGATGATGATCGGGACCATCTGTATGTGCCTCAGAGTCCGACCCCGGAAAACATGTTGTATCGTGTGTTTAGGTACTAAAATCTGCGTTCCCTCCCAGTAGTGTTGGGCGAACAGTGTTTGCCACTGTTCGGGTTCTGCAGAACATCACCCTGTTCGGGGTGACTATATAGCAGACTATATAGCATTGTGTTTAATGCCACTCTGTGTACACGGCTCAGCCACACTATATAGCATTGTGTTTACTTCCACTCTGTGTCTGCTGGGAACAGTAGTACACCGCTCACCCGCCACTGTATAGCATTGTGCTCTGTGTCACTGCTGACAATAGTGGTACACCGCTCACCCACCACTGTATAGCATTTCTGTACTGCCACTGTACTGCTGCCAGTCAGCGTGTACTTTAAGGATAAGTGAAATGAGGAAGAAATCCGGTGAAAGAGGGAGGGGCAAGGGAAGAGGTGTTTCCCCTGACGGTTCACGTACAGGCCACAGGGGAGCACCCAAGAAAACCCACTCAATACTGCCCATGTTGTCCAGGACAACAACCCTCACAGATCCAAAAGAACAGGACCAGATAATTACTTGGATGACCTCTCAAGCGTCCAGCAGTGGGTTAAGCAGCACCAGCACATCACGCACGAGGTCCGAGTCCTCAGCCAGTTAAAGTCTGGGCTTTCTTTGAAGACTGCACTGAGGATGTTACCATGGCGATTTGCAAGGTGTGCAAGACCCGCCTGAGCAGGGGGAAAAGTATTAACAACCTCTCCACCACCAGCATGAGCCGCCACATTCTATCCAAACATCCCACTCTGTGGGCAAACGCGGCAGGACAGGGTACCACCAGCAACACTGCCTCCCTTGGGTTCACCAGACTCACCACCAGACCCGCCTCAGCAGCAGCAGTAGCCCAGCCATTGCGTGGTTCACAACATTCACAAACATCAGACGATGCTGACACTGTCACTTTCCGGACTAGTGCTCTTGAGGTCTCCCAGTGTTCATCAAACACAACAACCAACAGCCCTTCGGTGTGCAGCACTACGGTTGAGTTGTCTGTCTCTGAGATGTTTGAGCACAAGAGGAAATTGCCAGCAAATGACCCCCGGGCCGTGGCAGTAACAGCCAGCCAGCATAGCCAAGCTTCTGGCCTGCGAAATGCTGCCATATCGAGTGGTGGAGACAAACAGCTTCAAGGGCATGATGTCAGTGGCCATCCCACGTTACGTGGTTCCCAGCCGCTACCACTTTGCGCGCTCTGCAGTGCCTGAGTTGCATGAGCACGTGGTCAGCTAAATAACCCGAAGCTTGAAGAATGCCGTTGCCTGCAAGGTTCACCTCACCACTGACACCTGGACGAGTGCGTTCGGCCAGGGTCGATACATCTCCCTTACCGCGCACTGGGTGAACCTTGTGGAGCCTGGCAGAGATTCCTCACCTGCTACGGCGCGGGTGTTGCCCACGCCGCAAACAGCTGGATAACAACAGCAGCACCTACCTCTCTGACTCCTTCTCCTCCAACGCATCTCAAAGCTGTACCTCATCCGGAAATGCTAACCCAGCACCAGCAGCAGTAGGATCGTGGAAGCAGTGCAGCACAGCTGTTGGCATGCGTCAGCAAGCGTTGCTGAAGCTGATCTGCCTTGGGGATAAGCAGCACACAGGGGAGGAAATTTGGAGGGGAATAAAGGAACAGACGGATTTGTGGCTGGCACCGCTGGACCTGAAACCGGGCATGAAGCTAGACACCTGGCACGAACTGGCAATGTACGCAATAGAGGTGCTGGCTTGCCCGGCAGCCAGCGTTATGTCGGAACGCTGTTTCAGTGCTGCCGGAGGCATCATCACAGATCGGCGTATCCGCCTCTCCACAGAAAATGCAGACCGTCTGACTCAAATTAAAATGAATCAATCCTGGATTGGAAACGACTACGCAACACTCCTGGACCCCAACCAAGTAACATGACCGATGAACATCTGGGATGGTTTAGCGTTTCCGGTCCCTGTTTATTGAACCTCTCATCTGTATTACATTTATGACTGCATGGCGGCAAAAAGCATTGCTGCTATATCCGCACGCTTTTTGTCCTCATGCAAGGCCTGGGTTGTTGTGTCTCACAAAGCGTGGCCTTCTCCTCCTGCGCCTCCTCCTGTTCCATCACGTGTGCTGCTGCTGCTGCTGCTGCTGCTGGGTTACCGTTGCCGGTCCCTGTTTATGGAACCTCTTATCTTTATTACATTTATGACTACATGGCGGTACAAAGCATGCTATCCGCACGCTTTTTGTCCTCATGCAAGGCCTGGGTTGTTGTGTCTCACAAAGCGTGGCCTTCTCCTCCTGCGCCTCCTCCTGTTCCATCACGTGTGCTGCTGCTGCTGCTGCTGGGTTACCGTTGCCGGTCCCTGTTTATGGAACCTCTTATCTTTATTACATTTATGACTACATGGCGGTACAAAGCATGCTATCCGCACGCTTTTTGTCCTCATGCAAGGCCTGGGTTGTTGTGTCTCACAAAGCGTGGCCTTCTCCTCCTGCGCCTCCTCCTGTTCCATCACGTGTGCTGCTGCTGCTGCTGCTGCTGCTGGGTTACCGTTGCCGGTCCCTGTTTATGGAACCTCTTATCTTTATTACATTTATGACTACATGGCGGTACAAAGCATGCTATCCGCACGCTTTTTGTCCTCATGCAAGGCCTGGGTTGTTGTGTCTCACAAAGCGTGGCCTTCTCCTCCTGCGCCTCCTCCTGTTCCATCACGTGTGCTGCTGCTGGGTTAGCGTTGCCGCGTGGTCCCTGTTTATTGAACCACTTATCTTTATTACATTTATGACTGCATGGTGGTACAAAGCATGCTATCCGCACGCTTCTTGTCCTCATGCAAGGCCTGGGTTGTTGTGTCTCAAAGCGTGGCCTTCTCCTCCTGCGCCACCCTCCTCCTGTTCCATCACGTGTGCTGCTGCTGGGTTAGCATTACCGGTCCCTTTTCCTGGAACCTCTTATATGTATTACATTTATGACTGCATGCCGACAAAAAGCATGTTACCTGTGCAAAGAAAACAGACATTTCCCGCATTTAAAAGACAGTTTTCCCTTTGAAACTTTAAAATCGATTTTCTCAAAAACTATAAGCTCTTTTTGCTAAATTTTTTTTTCCTCTTGTACCCACTCCCAAGGTGCACATACCCTGTAAATTTGGGGTATGTAGCATGTAAGGAGGCTTTACAAACCACAAAAGTTCGGGTCCCCATTGACTTCCATTATGTTCGGAGTTCGGGTCGAACACCCGAACATCGCGGCCATGTTCGGCCTGTTCGGCCCGAACCCGAACATCTAGATGTTCGCCCAACACTAGTGGCCAGAGCTGTCCCAATTTGCCATCCAACTTCTGTCTTGCCCTGCCTCAAGCGTCCTGTCAGAAAGGACCGACAGCGCAGCTGGAGGCATTGTCACTGAGAAGAGAAGTCGCCTAAGTCACAAAAGTGTTCAGTACCTCACCTTTATCAAAATGAATGAGGCATGGATCCCGGAGGGCTACTGCCCGCCCAAAGACTAAGTCAGTCCCCACACACAGCATCTCTGCCTGCACGCCGTGTGACTGGCTGCCTGCCCCATCACTAAGTCTCTCCCCACACAGCACCTCTGCCCGCCGGCCGCTTGTCTGCCTTCTCTGCCACCACCAACAGGGTCCAGGACTCCAGGCGGATTCCTGAATTTTTTTAGGTCGCTGCTAGCAGAGGCCGCTATAATAATTTTTCTGGTGCGTGTACAAGCCTGCCTAATTTTCTGGCTGCACTGCGGCTGCAACAACAAAACAAAAGGGATGTACATGTGCCCATTCCCCTTCGTGATCATTACCTTTCCGCGGTGAAGGGGCTTGCGTATCACAATTAAGCAATGACCGCTGGCCATATGAGTGTCTTGGGGGGTGGCACACCGAAGATAAGGTCGTTGCTTTATTGTGGACAGACCAAATTTGATCAGCTGGACAGTCACTGTTGTTCTATCATTGAGCTACCACAGCCCGGTGACCATATGGGCTTGAAAACCGCCACGGCCTGCACTCATGGTGCGCACCAGTCCAGCACGGTCGTCACTACGCAAACAGCTGTTTGCGGTGCGTTACACAGGGAGTTTGGTGGGTCAGTGTGAAGAAGTACTCTAATTACACTCCCTGATTGATGTATACACATGCAAGATGTTTTAAAGCACTTTAGGCCTGCAACTTAGCATTTAATGTGATTTCTGCTCTTAAAATGCTGCTTTGCGTCAAATCCAAATTTTTGCCCTGGATTTTTGGCGTGTATCTCACTCCGCCATGCCCCCCTCCAGGTGTTAGACCCCTTGAAACATCTTTTCCATCAGTTTTGTGGCCAGCATACATTTTTCTAGTTTTCAAAGTTCGCCTCCCCATTAAAGTCTATTGCAGTTCGCGAAAGTTTGCGCGAACCGAACTTTCGCGGGAGGTTCGCGAACCTAAAATTGGAGGTTCAGGCCATCTCTATTGAAGAATGCAGTGATGTACCCATTTTGATTTGATTTTTTTTTGCTTTTAAACTTGATGGATAGATGCGTTTTTTTTTTCAAACTAACTACGGTATGTACAGTAACTATGACTTTAAACGAATACAGAGGAGAGAAACTGAGACCATATAGAGGTGCGGGCATATTTGCAGACATAGGGCCGGATTCACACTATAAGCGCTTTTGTGAGCGCTTGTGTTTGAGTAGTGCTTGCTGAGCGCTTGTTAAAAATAATTGCTCCCATTCACTTTCATTAAAATTGCAGTAAAAATTGCGTGATTGCCGCAATCGCACATGAGAAAAACATACAAGATCGATTTTTACGTGATTTTTACAGTGATTTTAATGAACGTGAATTAGAGTGATTTTTTTAACAAGCGCTCAGCAAGTGCTAATCAAACATAAGTGCTCACAAAAGCGCTTATAGTGTGGATCCAGGCTTACCTATATGTCTGTTCTCTCCTGAGAGGATCCGTATGCCTTTAATTCACTACATTAGTGGCCACAACTAGATTTAGTTGGCGATCATTGAACCGAAGGTACTTGTGCATGAGTTCACAGTACAACAGTTCTACCTATCTGTCCGTGCTCCCTGCTTTCTCTCCATGGACATGAGGTAAAACAGCTGGATCATGGCTATTATATGTGTACCTCCTTTTTTTTAGATATGGGCTTAGACAATACTAATACAGGCTCAGTCTGGTCTGCATAGACTTAGCAACTCAGTGATAAGCAGCAGACATGCAGAGCAACATCTTTGGGATATTAAAAACGTAATTCTAATTTTCCTCAGAAATATTTTGTAATGTAATACTGCTTCTCACAGGTGCCTTATTGTGTAATGCTGAGGGGCAAAGATATGTGAATGGCTCTATATAATCTGTGAAGTGTTGTGTAACATGACAGCATTATTTGAATATAAGTAAGACGTGAACAAGTAAAAAGTGCCCCCGGAGACAGCCACTAGTAGAATATCGATAAAACTACCAATATTCTACTAGTTAATTCTGACAGTAAAATATTGGTAATGTTTACTAATATTTTACAATAACCTAACCTTACCCTAACACTACCCCCCTCTCAATGCCTAACACAAAGGCTAGGTTCACAGTAGTTAGTTACATAACGCAGGCGTTATGAGTGTGAACTGCACTGGAGATTGGAAACTAGACATAAACTTTAATACAAAGCCTGCATGCAGTGAGTTAGAATAAAGTGATAACGCTGTACTGTGAACAGGCCCATTAAATTGTATGTGCAGTGAGTTAACATTCAGAGTTATTCTGCAACACAACTGAGCACTGTGAACTAGCCCTAACTGATCCCCCTTGGTGCTGTCTACCTTTAAAACCCCCCTGGTGGTGCCTAACACAATCCTCCTTCCCCCCTCCAACGTCAGAGACTGCATGTGTTGTTGCAGGAAGTAATTGAACTGATGGGCAAGGTTTTCCAGCCAGCGGATTGGGCGGCAGCTTTGTTTACTACTATGACATGGTATTGGGCCAGAATGTGATAGGCTGGTGGCTCACAGTGGGCGGTGACGCTGGGATGGCTCACTTTAACTCTCTTGAACGGCGGTGGCCATTTCCCAGTGGCAGCAGCGTTTTTTATCTATTTAGAAGATCGGAGGGGATTTGAGCATGTGTTCGTGGCTGGCTAGCGGTGAGTCATTATGCTTTCATCTTGATGTTATACAGGGTGTAAGATCCTCTGGCCGCTCATGGTGGTGGAACGCCGAGACCCACGCTGAGGCACAAGCCTCTGGGTCTTGGCAGCTCTCTGACGTCACTGGCGCACAGGGCGCTCAGCTCCCATTGTATAAATGGCGGAAGCGTTCTCAGTACGCGCTCCGCCGCTGTAAACAATAATCACGTGTTCACTGCGTGTCAGCTGTCTTGCTGAGATGCTGCTATGGGATTGGATACTTTGGATTCCTTTGCTTTCTGATTGGTTAGTCCTTGTATAAATGAAAGTGGAGCGCCCTCAGTTATCGCCCATGCTGGGCTAGTTGCTGAGATTGCGCTCACAGTGGATTGATATTGTTGCCGACTTTGCCTGTATCCTGACCAAGCTTATTTCTGGATTGATTTCCTGTTACCGACCTGCTTGTTCCTGACCAAGCGTTCTGATTGGATTACCTGTTACCGACTCTGCTTGTACCTGGACTTCCCTGATTGCCGCCTGGATCGACCTCGGACTGGATAAGGATTTGCATGAACACTGCCTGCCCTGACATCTGGCTAGTACTGACCACGTTATCTCTAAGCATGTCATTATGCCTGCTTGCAGTGATCTGACTCTCATCTGGATAGTCTCATCTGTCAGGCCTCAGGTGACTATATCATTGTGATACTGTGCTAGTATTATTACTATTGGTTCTGTGTGGTGGATACTATCGGTCAGTCTGTATGCTACATCTACCTGCAGGGTCATTATAGTTTTTACTAGGTAGGAGTTTGGTCAATGACTATAGGTCAGGCTGTATGCCCATATGACTGACCTATAGCCCAACACCTGCACAGACAAGTCTGACACAGGCAGCATTTAAGCTCAGATGAGCGGCCAGTGCTGCACTACTTTTTAAGGTGGAAGTATCAGGTTGGTGCTCCCAGTGTTACAGGTGTACAACAGATCACTGTCCCTGAATCCCCATTGACCTTTGAAGATTTTCTGCAGTTCTCCATCAGGTCCACCTGGGAGATCCTTTCTGATTGGTCTGTGTGGCTATTATTATTATTTTTATTTAGTATTTATATAGCGCCGACATATTACGCAGCGCTGTACAGTGTGTGTGTGTGTGTGTGTGTGTATATATATATATATATATATATATATATATGTATATATATATATATATATATATATATATATATATAATCCTGTCACTAACTGTCCCTCAAAGGAGCTCACAATCTAATCCCTACCATTGCCATATGTCTATATTATGTAGTGTAAGTACTGTAGTCTAGGGCCAATTTTTAGGGGGAGCCAAATAACTTATCAGTATGTTTTTGGAATGTAGGAGGAAACCGGAGTGCATGGAGGAAACCCACGCAGACATGGAGAGAACATACAAACTCTTTGCAGATAGTGCCCTGGCTGGGATTCGAACCAGGGACCCAGCGCTGCAAGGCGAGAGAGCTAACCACTACGCCACCATGCTGCCCCAATGTCTCCATATATAAGGTGTGTTTTTAGTATGGTGTTTTAGTGTGGCACTGTCCAGCCTGAGGAAAGGCTAAGAGGCCTGAAACAGTGGGCTGTCGCTGGGTAGTAGCCCTACACAGTTTGTAACCTTTTTAATGAATATTTAATAAAGAGCTATGCTTTATACATAAAGAGCTATAAATTACTTTGGAGGTGCTGACCCATTCTGAGGACTAACACAATCCTGCGGCACTGCCGAACCCTAAGCCCCCCTTGGTGCTGCCTAACTTTAATACCACCTTGGTGGTGCCTAATCTTAAAACACCTCCCCCACGCCTAAAACTAGGGATCCTCCCACCGGCACCTAACCCTATAGAACCCTCCCGCCTAATGGCTGACATTTTCTGTTCCGCCATTTGTGCTGACCCACTATTAGTGATGTCGCGAACCTCCGATTTTCGGTTCGCGATCCCTGTTCGTGAACCTCCGCGAACCCTGTTCGCGAACCAAACCTTTCGCGGAGGTTCACGAAAAGTTTGCGAATCGCAATAGACTTCAATGGGGAGGCGAACTTTGAAAAATAGAAAAAATTCTACCGGCTGGAAAAATGATAGAAAACATGTTTTAAGGGATCTAATACCTGGAGGCAGACATGATTGAGTGAAATACACATCAAAAGTCCCAGGCAAAAATCTAGATTTCACATAAACCTCTATTTTAAGGTCAATTTTCAATTACAGGCCTATTCTGCTCCCTTCCTCCTATTCCCTCCTACCGGAGGGAGGAGGGTCTCATCTGCCAGAGAATTATAGTATTTCAAAAGCCAGCTTACATACCGTGGCTGGGAATTGAACCCAGGTCTCACTGTGTGGTGGGCAAGTACCTTAACTGCTGTACCACCAACACTACTAACTGAAGCTAGCCTAGCATGTACCATTTCTGCTCCAAGAGAAACATTAGGTTGCTTAAAGGGAACCTTAACTGAGAGTGATATGGATGTTTCCTGTTAAACAATACCAGTTGCCTGGCAGTCCAGCTGATCTCTGTGGCTGCAATAGTGGCTGAATCACACCCTGAAACAAGCATGCAGCTAATTCAGTCTGACTTCAGTCAGAGCACCTGATCTGCATGCTTGTTCAGGGGCTGGGGCTAAAAGTATTAGAGACACAGGATCAGCGATTCAGGCAACTGGTATTATTTTAAAAGGAAAAATTCATATCCTTCTCAGTTTAGGTTCCCTTTAAGGATTTGTAGCATAAAAGCCAACTCACATTGGCTGGGACCTTAGGCAAGTCTTCCTAACACTGCTACTGCCTATAGAGTGTGCCCTAGTGGCTGCAGCTCTGGTGCTTTGAGTCCGCCAGGAGAGAAGCGTGATATAAATGTTATTTGTCTTGTCTAATGTTTCTCTTGGATTGAGCAGAAATGGTACATGCTAGGCTAGCTTCAGTTAGTAGTGTTGGTGGTACAGCGGTTAAGGTACTTGCCCACCACACAGTGAGACATGGGTTCAATTCCCAGCCAATGTGAGTTGGCTTTTATGCTACAAATCCTTAATGGGAACCTAAACTGAGAAGGATATGGATTTTTCCTTTTAAAATAATACCAGTTGCCTGAATCGCCTGCTGATCCTGTGTCTCTAATACTTTTAGCCACAGCCCCTGAACAAGCATGCAGATCAGGTGTTTTGACTGAAGTCAGACTGAATTAGCTGCATGCTTGTTTCAGGGTGTGTTTCAGCCACTATTGCAGCCACAGAGATCAGCTGGACTGCCAGGCAACTGGTATTGTTTAACAGGAAACATCCATATCACTCTCAGTTAAGGCTCCCTTTAAGAAACCTAATGTTTCTCTTGGATTGAGCAGAAATGGTACATGCTAGGCTAGCTTCAGTTAGTAGTGTTGGTGGTACAGCGGTTAAGGTACTTGCCCACCACACAGTGAGATCTGGGTTCAATTCCCAGCCACGGTATGTAAGCTGGCTTTTGAAATACTATAATTCCCTGGCAGATGAGACCCTCCTCCCGAATAGATAGAAGGATAGGAGGGAGTAATATACAAGAGCCTAATTAAACTCTCCCTAGCAGAGTGTGTGTAGCAGCTGTCCTTAACTAATTAGTGTAGGCAGACGAGTGAGTAAAATGTCACAAGGACCTTGCCTTTTATAAGGGGTGGGGGGGTGGGGCTCCAGGCGTGAGTGCAGTCTGATTGGCAACAATATGCCTGCTGACTGTGATGTAGAGGGTCAAAGTTCTGCTCCACAGAGCATTATGGGGCAAATCGAACTTCCGCAAAAGTTCGCCTTTGCATGACGAATGCGAACCACCGAAGTTCGCTGGCGAACCGTTCGCTACATCTCTACTCACTATTTGTAATCACAGTTTGTATAGCGGGTGGTCCTGACACCCACTATTTTATCAGGCACCTATTAGCACCCAAATGACTGCTAATAGCTGCTTAATGCAGCTATTAACCTTACCTCCTATGACAACACTTTTTTTTTACTTTTTTGTTTCAAGACAACTCTTTTTGAGTATTGACAAGATTTAATGCTTGTAAATCTTTATGCTAATTATGTAATGGGTTATTATTTCTATTTCAATATGGTTAGAAGTAATTATGGTCTTAATATTTTTAGCTTGCAATTTGAGCTTGCTGAGTAAAATGAATTCTTATTTGGATCAGCAACTGAGAAACAGACAGAACAAACTTCGTGTTACAGTAAACCGTAAAACTGACAGCACTCCACAGACCAGAAATTGGTAGAAATAGCATAAACACCGAAGTGAACAGCAAGCTTCTAGCTGCACTTGAACAGCTCAAGGGTCAGCTCTCATTCCTCTGATGTGGACACCTGGTTTGTCACAGGAAGCCAAGAAAGTCGCTTCCATTTAGCACTATGACAGGAAGGTCCTTAGCTAGATATCAGCTTGCTGTTTTGGAATTATAGCTTTGCTCACACACAAGACCTCTGGATTGCTGGACAAAAGGCCAATCTGTAATCTCGTATATTCTGGGCCAAATACCACTAATAAGAACATTATAGCCCCTCTTAATACAGTATAACCCATTTAGAAGGTCCTGCTTCTTCTCTTGATTACGTTTATATATATTACACTATATAGCACTGGCAGCCAGCGGTTTACAGAATTCATAGTTATTTCCGCAACTGTACCTCATAGGACTTCACAACCTAGTCCTTGCTGCAGTCATAGTTTAATGTCCATTTTGTAGACTTAGAGTAATTTCTGGGGGAGGGTGCACTTCACTCATCTGTTTTTGACATGCAGTGTGAAATTGGAGTCTCTGGATGCAGTGTGAAATGGGAGTGTCTGGAGAAAAAACAATGCAAACACAGAGAACACATATGGCCCTTATTCAATTAACTTTTTCTCAAAAGTTTTCTACTAGGCGATCATTTTTCATCTTTTGTTTAAAATAACAAGTAGGTAAAAAAAGTACTGTCAAAATTATTCTGAGTATTTTCTTGCTTGCGGGTTGAAAGGCTTTTTATTGAGAAGTAGTGAAAATATCACCTAGGAGAAAACTCAGTAGAAAAAGTGAATTGAATATGTGCCACAAACTCCATACTGCACACTTCCTGTAGTTGAAGTGTACGTGCCGTCACTGGGCAGCATTGCATGTCTCTTCAGTGCTATGGCTGCTCTGAGGTTTGAGAGAGAGTGCAGAGCCAGCAAGTGACAGAGGGGGACCCTGGGCCCGGATCCTGTGGTGAGTCAGCTTTACCGGACTACTTATATTGGCACCTATGTCTGTTTTTCTATACTGGTGGCACCTATGTCTGGCTATCTATACTGGCAGCACCTATGTCTGGCTATCTATACTGGTGGCATCTATGTCTGGCTATCTATACTAGTGGCACCTATGTCTGGCTATCTATACTGGTGGCACCTATGTCTGGCTATCTGTACTGGCGGCACCTATATCTTGCTATCTATACTGGCGGCACCTATGTCTGGCTACCTAGACTAGAGGAACCTATGCCAGGATACCTATACTGGGGTCAGGGGCGTAACTAGGAATCGCCGGCCCCCCTGCAGAATTTCTGAGTGGGCCCCCCTTCCCCTGGGGCCCGCTCAGGACCATTATTGGGGGGCTAGAGCGGTTGCAGCATAAGGGGAGAGCTTGGTAGCACGTCGGTGGGGAGGGAGGGCGGTCCCCCCCTCCCTCACCTCAGGCTCTCCCCTCTGCACTCCCCTCCAGGTTTGAATAAAGCGTATGCAGGCAGCGGGGCAGCGGCAGATACATACCTTCCGTGCGCTCCACGGATGTTCCTCTCTCTATCTTCTGACGTGACTGACTACCTGTATAAACGGGAAGTCGCGTCAGACACTAGAGGGAGAAACATCCGCGCTGGAGCTAACAGAAAGGATTGTATCTGCCGCTGCCCCGCCGCCTGCATACGCTTTATTCAATGCTGGAGGGGAGCGCAGAGGGGAGAGTCCAAAGTATTGAGTCCAAAGAGGGGAAATCTAGAATGTGGCCTTACAAGGGGGTTGCAGAAAGGTACTGAAGTGTTCCCTGTATAAGGCTTACATTTTTTTTTCTTTTATTCTGATATCAAATCTGTGCTATACTTAGTTGAAAAGCTTTTCATGGCCTGTGTTGTATATAACGAAGACATTTCGAACCCATTTTTCTTGCATATAAAAATAGAAAAACGCTTATTGTTACAAAGTAACCACCTACTAAAAACAAATGCAGTTTAAACTACAATTGCTATCTCTCACAGTCATCAAGAAAAAAACATAGAAAACATCATAAAGCATTTTTTATCTTGATAGCTAGGAAACTTATAATGAGTAGGCCACACTAACCAAATTAGTTTCATATATTTAGAGCAAAGGTAACTTTCAAATTCATGGACTGCTGATTACAAAGTGCATTTGCACTTACCATTAAAATGAGAAATAAGTTTTGCTTTATTTGATCAGAGCGAAGCCTATAATCTACCACAAAGAGGTGAAAATTGAAACTTTCAGCTTTAGAAATGATATTGAAGAAGTACTGAGCCAGATTATTTTATTTGCTAGTATTCTGTTTTATTTATTTATTTTATTTAAGTTGAAACCGTATTTAAATTGATATACTAGATTTTCTATGAGTTTAGCTTTTTTATCTATAGTTTTAGCTTACATCTTAAAGGCATAGATGTATAAAGGGCGCTGCAGTAATTTGGGCACCAGAGAAAGCCGCCAGTATAATATCAGTAAAATGACCAATATTGATCTATTGGGCAGTTGCTAATTTTGATAGTATTAGTTATTTTCAGGCCCTGTTCACTGGCGCAAGCAGGGGGGGGGGGGGGGTTACCAATCCCCCAAATCCCCCCCCCCTGCTTCTCTCCCCGCACGCCAGTGGAGACAAAGCAAGATCGCAGCAACAGCCCCCGAAGTGTAATGTGGGGAGGGAGGCCGACATCACTCCTCCCTTCCTCTCCATCAATGCCCCCTCCCGAGTCCCCTTGCAGAGAACGCACAGCGGGCGTTTAGTTTACCTGTATCTGTGCTCCGGCCAGCTTCATTCTATTTCCTGTTTCCCATGACACAAAGCAGGAAGTAGAATGAAGAAGCCAGCCGGAGAGCAGAGACTCAGGTTAATTAAACGCCCGCTGCATGTTCTCTCTCCACATTTAAGAGACAGGTCACTTTCTGGAACCAAACAAAATACAGTAAAAAATACCTCACTAGGGTCCAAAGTCAGGTGAACTAAAACTGAAAACACATAAACTGTGTATGTAAATGAATCGGGTAAAAAGTGAGCCGGAACCAGTGTTGCCAACCGCCCGTAAATTTACGGGCAGCCCGTAAATTTCGATACAAAATAAGCTGCCTGTGAATGCCGCAAGGAATTCAGCAGCGTCCGTAAGGGCCGCCTGCCCTGTTGCAGGAGGACAGCAGCACAGTGGTGGTAGAGCTGTGGGCAGCGGTGGAGAAGGGGGGCAATCTCCCCCCCCTTCCCTCACCTTAGTGCTCTCCCTCCCTCGCTGCCCCCTCCTGAGCTAAGTGCTGAGTGGCGTTTGGCAGTGGGCGGGACTTACCTTCCGTCTCGCTCCAAGCGCCGGAAGTTCTACTGCTCTGGTCTGGACCAGACCAGAGTAGTGGCAAATCATCCCGCGCCGTCAACAAGAGTGGCTGGCTCGCTGCCGCCTGCCAGCCACTCATCACTTAGTTCAGGAGGGGAGAGCGAGTGAGGGAGAGCACTAAGGTGAAGGAAGGGGGGGGGAGATTACCCCCCTTCTCCACCGCTGATGCCACAGCTCTCCCTCCACTGCGCTGCTCCCCTCCTGCTGGGGGGGGGGGTAACCTTGCTACCTATTGTGGGCACATATACCTCTGGCTACATATACTGGGCACGTATAACCCTCACTACATATACTGGGACATATAAAGCTGTGGCTACATATACTGGGCACATATACCCTGCCTACATATACTGGGCACATATACCCTGCCTACATATACTGGGCACATATTCCCTGCCTACATATACTGGGCACATATACCTCTGGCTACATATACTAGGCACATATAACCCTGACTACATATACTGGGACATATACCTGTGGCTACATACACTGGGCACATATACCCTGCCTACATATACTGGGCACATATATCCCTGGCTACATATACTGAGGACGCTGGCTGTTTGCCATTATGTGCATTTACTAGTGAAAAGCTGTCTCTTATTATGTGCATTTACTGGTAAAAAGCTGTCTCTTATTTGCATTTACTGGTGAAAAGCTGTCTCTTATTATGTGTATTTACTGGTGAAAAGCTGACCTATGTGCATTTACTGGTGAAAAGCTGTCTCTTATTATGTGCATTTACTGGTGAAAAGCTGTCGCTCATTACGAGCATTTACTGGTGAAAAGCTGTCTCTCATTAAGTGCATTTACTGGTGAAAAGCTGTCTCTCATTACGTGCATTTACTGGTGAAAGGCTGTCTCTTATGTTCATTTACTGGTGAAACGATGTCTCTCATTATGTGCATTTACTTGCCATGCCCACTTTGCGCCCGCAAATTTCCTCGAACATGTTGCCCCCTACCCATTTGACTGCCCCCTCATATGTGCCAGTTTAGAACCGGCCCTGTACCCCTGCCTACATGTACTGGGCACATATACCCCTGGCTACCTGTTCTGGGGACATCTATACCCCTGGCCACCTATTCTGGGGACACCTATAGACCTTGGGCTACCTATTTTTTGGAAACCACTGCTGTCAGATTAAATGTATTTTGGGGAACTGCTGCCAGATTATGTGTATGTTGGGGGAATCGCTGCTGCCAGATTACATCTATTTTTTGGGAACCACTGCCATATTATCTGTATTTTGGAAGAACCTCTGCCAGATTACGTGGATTTTTGGTGAAATGCTGTAAGATTACATGTATTTTGGGGGAAGGGGGGGAAACGCTATGGCAGAGCTCAAACTTCCCTGGCAGACCTTTTACAGCAATACTAAAATCATGTATATTTGGCCCCACCCATGACCACGCCCACATTCTGTTGCGTGACCACGCCCAATTTTTCAGCGTGGCGCAGGGGATTTTGTCAGTAAAAAATAACGTGAAAGGTTGACAACACTGGCCGGAGCCCTTAAGAAAGAAAGGACGCTGCCATAGGCGCCTATGCTAAAAGCCATGATAAGCAGCAGAAAAGGAAAATTTGCACGTATGGCAGAAGCCACTATCAGGCACCAGCCAGCACAGAAATGTACAGTTTGTGCCACAAATCATGCCTTTTACTTTGCGTTTAAGATGCTAAATGTGGGTGCTGGGAGGCAGCCCAATAAGCGCCAAGCATTGAAAATGTACTTGGCCTTTGAAATTGGGGGCACCGGAGATTTGCGAAAATACAAATTGAAATTGCGGCATTGCATAGAGGGTGCCCAAATTTAACATCTTAGCCGCAATATCATGGCTTTATGTTAGAGGGGGGGGGGGGGGGGGTTAAGGGTTAGGAGATGGGGTAGGGATTAGGTACTGGGAGAAGAGGGTTGGGGTTAGCCACCACCAGAGGGGTCTTAGATTTAGGCACTACCGGGGCGATCTTAGGGTTAGACATCGGGGGGGGGGGGGGCAGTCTTAGGGTTAGGCACCACCAGGGGGACTTGGGGTTAGGCATCACCAAGGGAGGGTTCTGTGTGAGAGTAGGATTAGGTTAGTAAAATATCGATAAACATTACCAATATTTTACGATGGAATCCAGCAGCAGAATATTGCAGGTACAAGTACACGCTTAGAGCCCTTTCATACTCCCCATAGTATGTGTCATCACATGGCACAAAAAATCCTGCATCCTGATGCAGAAGCAGTGATGGCCCTAAGGGCTCATTTCCATGCAGCACAGAGCCCCGTGGCTCTGTGCTGCTCGTCACTCCCGGCAGCGGGCGGAGCTTGCAAGCCCATTCATTATACTGAATAGGATCACGGGCTGAAATGCAGCAAACCATGCGTGGCGAGTCAGCTGTGAATTACCACGCATGAATGGAAACGGCAAGCAGTGCATTCTATGCACTGTCTGCTGTCCCTGCAATCGCGTTTTCATAAGCGCACATGAAAGCGCGCTATATGGAAACGAGCCTTAAGAACGAGGTGAGGCACGGTGGATCCCATCATGGCAATGCAAGAACTGCAGTGTGTGTTTGTGGTTAACCCGGAAATGAGGCATAGTTTCATTGGAACGTATGCGTCACTGTTAGTGACGTAACTACAAATCATGGGGCCCCCCAGCAAAATTTTGATGCTCAAAATTTTGATACCCCAATGCTTACACTCTTTCCTTTGCCTACCCCTGGTGACCCTCATAGCCTGGTGCCAGAGCAGGGACAAGGTCCTCCAGTACCCAAGGCTGAGACACCAACGTGCGCCCCTCCATCCCTCCCACCGCAGCCGTCACACACTGATTGCTATTAGACTAAGAGAGCCACAGGGCCCACAACCTCCCCAACACCTTAATATCTAGTTATCTGGCTTGCAGTCACTGCTATGTATCAACTTTATTTCTTTCTGCTTCATACACAATTAGGAATGACAACTGAATGAATTGTGCGCCCCCTCCTACACTGCGCCCTGAGGCTGGAGCCTCTCCAGCCTACGCCTCGGCCCGGCCCTGGTATAGATAGTTAGGAATAGGTGCCTCGGTGTAGATAGCCAGGAATAGGTGCCTCGGTGTAGATAGCCAGGAGTAGGTGCCTCATTATAGATAGTGAGGGATGGGTGCCTCAGTATAGATAGTCAGGAATAGGTGCCCCAGTATAGATAGCCAGGATTAGATGCCTCAGTATAGATAGTCAGGAATGGGTTCCTCAGTATAGATAGCCAGGAATTGGTGCCTCGGTATAGTCAGGAATAGGTGCCCCAGTATAGATAGCCAAGAATAGGTACCTCAGTATAGATAGCCAGGAATAGGTGCCTCAGTATAGATAGCCAGGAATAGGTGCCTCAGTATAGATAGTCAGGAATGGGTGCCTTAGTATAGGTAGGCAGGCGGAGGGGGATGCAGCGGCATGCACCAGCAGCATCAGAGAAGGGAACATCAAATACTCACTTCGACGCTGCATCTACTTACTTCTAGGGGGCGCTGTTACTGTGAGCTGGAACGCAGGACACGAAGAAGTTTGTAGATGCAGCGCGTGGATCGTGGCAAAGTGAGTATTTGATGTTCCCTCTTCCGCTGCTGCTGCGTGTCGCTGCACCCCCCCCCCCTCGCAGCACGTGCCCGGGCGCACAGGCGACTGTGGCCCCAGGTCACTACTTTGATCATCATTCTTTAAAAAATTAGATTGCCCTTTAAAGGACAATTGTAGTGAGAAGAATAAGGAGGCTGCCATATTTACTTCCTTCTAAACAATACTAGTTTCCTGGCAGCCCTGCTGATCTATTTGGCTGCAGTAGTATCTGAATACAATACCAGAAACAAGCATGCATTGTATCTAGGCTCCGCCCGATTGTGTGGCATCTACCTCTTTCTGCTTCATACACAATTAGGAATGACAACTGAATTAATTGTGCGCCCCCTCCTACACTGCGCCCTGAGGCTGGAGCCTCTACAGCCTATGCCTCGGCCCGGCCCTGCCTGGGGCCCATCTTGCAAGGGTCATAAAAGTGTAGTCATCGTAATCTCTCACACCCATAACAAGTATAGCCACAAAACACATGATCTGAAGGACGGATCCCTTTATCAAAGGGAAGGAAGTAACTGTTGAGGTCCCCTTACAGCTCTCAGCCCTCCTGCAGGAGCTGGTCCTCTGTAGTTACACCCCTGCTGGTTGCACTGCTGCAGTAACGTGCAGTGCGACCTTTCTTTTCGGGACCATTGTGGTGTGACTTCACTGCAATGGACTTCTTTAAAGGACTACTGTAGGGGGAAAAAAAGAGTTGAGCTTACCTGCAGCTTCTAATGGTCCCCCGCAGACGTCCTGTGCCCACGCGGCCACTCACCGATGCTCCAGTCCCCGCCTCTGGTTCACTTCTGGAATTTCCGACTTCAAAGTCGGAAAACCACTGTGCCTTCACTACCATGTCCTCATTCCCGCTGACATCACCCGGAGCGTACTGCACAGGCGCAGACCATACTGGGCCTGCGCAATACACTCCTGGTGACGTCAGCAGGAGCAAGGGCGCGGCCGCACAGGTGCAATGGTTTTCTGACTTTGAAGTTGGAAATTCCAGAAGTGAACCGGAGGTGGGTCCGGAGCATCGGTGAGTGGCTGCGTGAGCACAGGAAAACTGCGGGGGACCATTAGAAGCCCCAGGTATGTTTAACTTTTCCCCCTCCCCCCACCCCTACAGTACTCCTTTAAAGGGAACCAGAGGCCCCAGAAAAAAGGTTTTATACATACCTGGGGCTTCCTCCAGCCCCATACGCACGGATCGCTCCCACGCCGCCGTCCTCCGCTTCCTGTATCCGGCGGTACCGGGTCCCGTAGTTTCGGCCAGGCGGCCAGTCGGCGGCAGGACGCGGCCAATTGTCCGCATCACAGGGGCTCCCGGCATACACTTACGCGTGCAGCTGCATACTGAGCAGCCGCACGCGTAAGGGTATGGAGGGAGCCCCTGCTCATGTGGACAATTGGCCGCATCCGCCGGAAGTGACGGGACCCGGTACCGCCGATACAGGAAGCGGTGGACGGCGGCGTGGGAGCGATCCGTGTGTATGGGGCTGGAAGAGGCCCCAGGTATGTATAAAAGCTTTTTCTTTTTTTTTTTTTTTTAGTTCCTCTCTGGTTCCCTTTAAGTGGGAAAGTGGCCTTAATGTGTCATGTTTTCTTCACAAGAAACTGTATTGTCTTATCGTTTCCACCAGACCTTTTGCAGTTCATTCATCTACATGAAGTGCCCCACCCCCCAATGTTTATTCTACCAGTATTGATTAATTATGTACTTTATGAGCCCGTTTGGATGCCTCTGCATACTCAGATGAGCTTTCAGTTATTAAGCATATGATTATTTTTAATTTCATACAAAGCATATATGCATTTCTCCAAGCACATTCAGCCACTAATGAATGCATTCATTTACACACTCAAAATCAAACTAGCTTTTACTTTCTCAGCAAAATAATAGATTGGTAATTTAATTTACGTAAAAGGTGGCTAGATGCAGCAAGCAGCTGCAATATACTGATCTCTCTGGGGTATTTAACCACTGAGATAATTAATACACAAATGTATCCCACATGAAAAACGGATGCCTTTTTCCTTATTCTTCACATGTAAAGGACTTCACAGAAAACTTTTATGAAGATGGCCTTTTCCCCTTCACTTTTCTTAAATTGCTTTCATTTTTTTAATCACAAACTAGATGATAGTTGGAGGAGACATTTAATCCTACTTTCAGATCGCTAATCTCTGTACATTAATGTATCCCAGCACATATATTAGTTGATGTATGTGTAGACAAGGTCAAATCTTAAGTTTACCTTCAAGCCAAAAACCTGAGCATTCAATAGCAATCATATTATAAAACATATATAAATTCAGAGGCTACTTTGAGGGAAAATGACAAGTAAAAATGATCGGCATTTCCACAAACATAAGCAGCTAAATTAATATGCAAATTTCAACTTTTCCTCTAGATTTTGAGCTCGACCCCGTTGCTTACAATTCTTGTCTTTCCCTGATGATTCCGTAGTGTGATGGATGGCTTCATCGATCAATAGGGAAGCTCAACAGCTCAATTTGGTTTACTTTTTTTTTTCTTTACAATGATTTTAAATTCAGCAGCTTATATCTCTGGAATTATTGATTAGGAATGAATAAGCGAAATTGACATCACTGTTTTAGTGGCCGAAAAAAATGTTTTTCTATAAAATATATCTATTTTCACCATATGTGTGAAAATAATGGCTAATGGAGTACAATGTGTGTCCCCTGCAGCACATCTCTTATTCCCAACACTACCTGTAAGTGGGCTGTATCAGCACTTTTATAAAGGTAGGAACTATGCCTGCAGAGGTTTACAGAAAACCCTGGAAACTTGGATGCCGGATGATGCCGCTAGTAGAACAATGTTAATATTACCAATATTCTACTATTGGGCGTTGGATAATAATAGTAGAGTATTGATCATTTTACTGATAATGTACACTATCAGTATCACTTCACTTTACCTGACCTTCCACTCACACTACCTATTCCTAACACTAACCTACCCTTACCTACTCCTAACACTACCTTACCCAAGCCTAACACCTCCCCCCCTCCCCCTTCTGCTTTCCCAATACCAAGTATGCTGTATCTGCTTTTTACTGCTGTAGCCACTATAACCAGTTTGCTGTATCCTTGCACTTTTTGCTACAACTGCTTCAATTTCTAGTTACAAAGAGTACGGCAGACACCATTTCTTGCTGTAGCATTTAATTTTTCAGTTTACATTATCCCTTAAAGATGCTCTTCTTTCCTGGTACCAAGTGTGCTGCAGCCACTATAACCACTTGCTGTAGCCACTAATTTTTCTATGCTGCCACATTTCTGTCTTGGCACTCAGCTGATACTAATTAACATTATACTCAATTGTCTGGTAGCTGCCCATTATTGTCTGCTTCTGAGGAAAACCCTTGCAAGAACATTTTAACAGATATTTTTTAAAGCTATAAATACTTTTATTTTTGCATGAAGGTTTATCTCCTTGGTGCACAACAATGCAGGTATGTACTGCTTGCACAAAATAATATGAGTTGATGCTTCATCTGTAACAGAAAAGCCCTTTAATTTGACTGATATGGCCTTTAAAACAACAGTTGGGGGAAGACAGCACAAAGCAAATTATGCACTGCCAACATACAGCGTTGCTGAGACAGTCCCACAATAATGAGCCTCAGTAGTTTCGTTCCCTAACAGTGTCAACAGGATCTTAGAACCCCACTAAGCTGTATATTTAAGGATTTGTGTCTCTCCTGTATTGGCCTAAGAGTCACGTAACATTTTCCTCTCTGTGATTTTAAAAGTTTTTGCTCTTTTACCTTGGTGGTAATCTTCATTTAGGCCTGGTTCATACTTGCATTATAGTGGCAAACTGATCTGATCACCAGTCAATCTGATCAGTTTTCAATCTTTGTTTCCGTTCCGCTGCTTCCGCCCCGTTTCACCTCACCCCAAAGTGTATTTTTCTATTTAGAATGGTCTGAAACGTTCCGTTTTGTCATTGCCCCAATGCAGGGCTTCAGCTTCCGTTTCTTTTCCACTGGGCTAAGTGGTCCAGAAAGGTTGGTGCTGCAGGAAAGTTGCGGTCTGTTCAGTGGAAAGGATCTGTTTGAACGGACGGCTGTGAACTGATCCATAGGTTAACATTTGATCCTTTACCATGCGTTCCGAACTGTTCCCTTCTGATCCGGGAACGGACCGCTTGTTACCGCTAATGTGAACTGGGCCTTACTTTCCAGTCTTGAAGCTTAAAGGGAACCTGAAGCGAGTAAAATTATTTAAAATAAACACATGACGTAGCTGCAAATGAATATTACATACATACTTCGTCATTAGTTCCTCTCAGAAGCTCACCATTTTCTTCTTACAGTGATCCCTTCCAGTTCTGACAATATTTTGTCAGAACTGAAATATACCAGTTGCTGCCAGTTATATATCAGCAGCTGTCAGTTACAACTGAATGTGCAAGGTAATGTCCATGTTTCTCTATGGCTCAAGTGGGTGCTATTACAGTTTAACAGTGTGCTGAATAGGAAGCTGTTATGGGTTAACAGCCATTTTTAAAATGGACAGCATATTCCATTGATCACAGTGGACAAATGGGACGCAGGAGAGGATAAAGAGATTGAGAAATAGACTACACAGAAGGTAAATATGACGTGTGTATGGTTATTTTTACTTTTTATTTTCAGTTCAGGTTCTCTTTAATCTCCGATAAATAACTGTGTAACCAAGGTTCTTAGTGAATACATCTTGATACACCAGAATCTGTTATTTTGCTTTCTTCCTTTTCTATCAACAACCCTGCAGGACTCTTACTGAACTGGAAGTTTAGCACTTAAATTCACCAACAATCCATGAAGTTCTTACTTGTTAGCTACAGTTACAGACTACCAACCAATCTCCTAGTGAAGCGGAACTTATTGGAATGTGTAAAGGGCTACAAACGACCAGAAAGCCCTCTTACTAAGAAGGCAGACTTTTATTTTGTTGTTTGCTACAGGGAAGGAGAACTGGAAAAAGTCAGCAGACCACATATTGAAGAGACCCATCACCCATCACTTTCCCTGCAGTTATGACCTCCGGAATTGATAAATATATTTCTGGTCTGGTTCATAAGTGCTTTCATAAATACTTCAGTTCCAGTTTTAGTGAAGAACGATACTGGAAACAATAACTGACAGCTGTGCTGAATACATAGAAAAGGCTGTGAACACTCCTGCAGTTGTGGAAGCCCAGTGGCTTTTTGGATTATCAGTCATTTGGCACAACATAGCTACTGACCAGAACACCCTTTCTGCATGTCTCATAAGTCTGAGCACTTATAGGTTTCTTTGCTACGTGATTATCAGCCTACAAGCCAATGGCTTGTAGGCTAAATACAGATTTCCTTTTGAAAGGCTTATTTATACATTCACCAACACAAAATTGCATTACTGGTAAAGCAAACAAGTGGGAATGAGTCCTAAATTTCACTTTTAAGAGCCTATTCTAAAAATCTGCTCATGATGGCATATACGCAATCAAAGCTTGGAAATTATGCAGACCCGACACTCAAATGTGTAAAACTCTACAAGTACAGCCTACATGATTGCAGGATAGATATTACTCACAGGTCTTCGGAGCAGTAATCAGAAGCATTTGAATAACACTAATAAGTGATTCATGTGCAATTAGTGATCTATTCTGGAAGTTCTAAAGATTTATACAAAGTGACCTGAAAAACTTTTATGGAAGGATAAACACCCGCAAATTACCTTTTGTAAGACTTAGCAAATACTTTTTAAACCAATAAATCCAGGTTTTCTTTAACTCTCTCTTAATGTTAAATTATTCAGTAGAAAATAATATGGTTTTAAAATGATTTACGGAATTCTGCAACTACCTCAATGCAACAAACAGCTATTCTTTATTGAAAAGAACATATAAATTATTTAAAGGGAGATTTTTTTTTCTCCATTCAGCAGAAAATATTCCCGCATTATTTACTCTGGATGTTTGTAAACTGCTAAAGAACTAGCAGTTAGAGAAAATAATAAAAAAACTATGTAAAGTAGCTGCAGTAAGATTTTCCAAACTCCCAATATAATGGGCACAGCATTTCATAAGTCAAGTAACCTTACATGAGAGTCAATTCAATAAAAGTTGTTACTGAATCCTGACTTATCTCATGATCTATCTCATTATTCACTAATGTTAAAGGTCCACTGTAATGAAAATTTTGCAATTTAAAATGCATACAAATAAAACGCTTGTTTCTTCCAGAGTAAAACAAGCCATGAATTACCTTTCCCCTATGTTGCTGTCACAGTAGGTATGAAAAATCTGACATGACCGACATATTTTAGGCTAGTCCATCTCTCCATAGGGGATTCTCAGATTGACCTTTATTCTTTATAAAGATAGTCCTTGAAAAAGATTTATACAAAGATGCTGGCCAGCTCCCCTGCTTGCTGCACACTTTTTTTGGAAGTTGGACAGAGCAACCGCCATTCATTAAGTCCATTTGAAAATAAAGAAAACCCAGAGAATCCCCCATGAGGAGATGGGCTAGTCCAAAACCTGTCGGTGATGTCAGATTTCTACTACTTACTGTAAGTGACAGCAACATAGGAGAAAAGTAATTTATGGCTCATTTTGGCTCATATGGCTCATTTTACTCTAGAAGAAACCTACTTTTTATCTGTGTATGTGTACATATATTTTACATTTTAAGACTTTCGCAACAGTGGTCCTTTAAAACACGAGGCTAGCACTTTAGATTGGATATGTGCATAAACCTCCAACCTTATGTACTATAGTAGTAGACCTAAGCCTGTTACAATAATGGCTCTAGGCTTCCCTCACAACCTCCCGCCCCTGTCACTGCCGCCATCCGCTGCCACCCGCATGTCAGCATGCATGTGGGCATGCTCATAGGCACATGCCCTCTCCCTGGCCCCATCCTCCTCCTGCTCTAACTGCTGCCTGTGTGCTGCTCATGTGCGGTACGCAAAAGCATGGACACAGGGACACACAGGAGGAGGACGCAGGGAAACGGGTTTTATTGTATAGGACTAGTTGACCTAAGCCCATTTAAAAACGGGCTCTAGGTCTTTTCATGCCGCCACCACCGACAGTCAGTGCACATGCGCGCGCACCCATCCGCGCAACCAGCCGGCACACGCCTTCACCCGTTCCCCTGCCTCCCTGACCACGTCCTCCTGTCCCAACGGCTGTCCATGCTGCGCACATGCACAGTAGCAAAAACACGGGCACAGGGACAGTTGGACGCAGTGACACAGGGATTTTATTAGGTAGTATACCAATCAATTATGCATGGCATGGACACACTGTGGCCAGTCTACAGTTAAACTGCACAGTTAGCAAGCAGCAACTGCTCAGTCAACAGCTGATCTGCCAGGAATCCTATATACTAACTGAAGGTTCTAAATATACACAGACCAATCATCTATGGGTGGCGGTGTAGTGTGGTCATTGCAGTGGTGGGTTGTGGCTTAGTGTGGGCTGCAGCTTAGTGTGGGCAGTGCAGTTTTAGGTGGTGACTTGGTGTTATGATCGCTTCTGCAGCGTTTACTGCTGACTGCACTGGTATTGCAAACCAAGCAGTTCTAATGTCATTACATGCATTTGCTTGCATAGTTTGGTTTGCACTTAAACTAGTTGCTGATTCCATCTGCAGTCGCTCTGAAGTTTATGACAGTTTAATATGCTTTTGTGTAAACAAACATTGTCTGCTGCAGTGGAGGGGCGGTTCCTTTCCTGCAGGCTGCATATCATTGTCTGCCTTTTCCTGCTATCAGCCTGTGATTAATTACCATTCACTTGTGTGGGAATCTGCAGGTCTGCTCCCATTGGATGACCTCAGTATAAAGAACTGCTTCCTGCAATGCCTCATGGGCTATCATAGTTTCAGACTCTATCTGTTACTCTGCTCGTGCCCCACCTCGTTCCTGGTCCGTGTGGACTGCGCTGACTCCTGCGAAGGGGTCAGCGAGTCCTCCTAGTTCTGCTCTTGTTCTAGAAGTTGCTACTTGCTTGTCTTGTGTCATATATTGGTTCATCGCCAATATATACGCATACTTGCGCATTTTGTTATTTTCCTTGTATTCGTGTTACGTTAATATATCAGTGTCGCTGATATATACGTACACGAACTGTTTATTTCCTGTGTTCAGCTAGTCAGTTTTCCAGCACGTTTTGGTAGTTTGCGCGTATCGTGAACACCCGTGCTGAGCTAGTTATCCTGTTCCTGGTCCTGTTTGTGGATTGCGTTCATCTCTGCGAAGAGATAACGAATCCTTCTGAATCCTGTTCCTGGTCCTGTTTGTGGATTGCGTTCATCTCTGCGAAGAGATAGCGAATCCTTCTGAGTCCTGTTCCCTGTATTACTTCAGTCTTAGTCAGAGTTCCTGCTTATGTCATATATCGGTTCTTTGCCAATATATACATATGTTAGTCAGACGTTACGAATAGTTTCATTGATAGCTGTAATTGTAATACGCTAGGAAAACATACTTATTGTATATTTATCTGTGTTACGTTCATCTATCTCGATCCTGCTATTTCCTGTCTCTCCTGTCCTGTCTTTGTGAGGCACGCCATCGCCGCAACGCATTGGCAGCCTCATTCCAGTCTGTCTGGTTTTGGACGCTTGCTGTCGCTAAGTAATCGCTAGCTAGCAAGCGTTCATTCTGTCTACCTGTCCTGATCTCCTCAGTCCTGGTTTATGCGCTCAGCGCTACCTTGCGCTGAGACGTTATTACGAAAGTGTTTGTGGCTGTTCAGATCTGCACCGGCTCTGTGCACCACAATCTCCTATTGGAGTCAGCCCTCTCCTCCACTAAACTGGGGATATCCTGATCCCTTGTGCTGGTGTGTGTACCTCCTTCACGTCAGCTTATGTGTTGTATGCTGACTGTGGAGATTACACCCCCAAGCTTAACATTATGATAGCCCCATTACCAATCCCCATTGTGGGGGGGGGTTCCCAGCAAAAATGACACTGTTTGTTATGGTTCCTGTTCCTTTAAGAAATTTGAGAAGCTCAATTCTGAAACAGAAAATGAGTTTTTTTCTGAATGTGCCAGGTTCCTGGCCAATCCTGAGCTCCAGGCTACTCCTGTTTCAACGTGGGCCCCCCAGCTAGTTTATGTTTTATTTAAGGGAAGATTGTTTCAGTGGGCCTACGATGTCTTGGATCATACCAATTTAAAAGAAAGACCACTGGAATTTCTAGCGTTTGTGATCCATAACTGGCTGCGCAAAACCGATTTGCCTAGCCCTTTTGATAAGCTCCTGGCAGCTTGTCAATCAGCTGCTCCTTCTACTGCCTACAAAAATAATCAGCAAGCAGATAATTGTTCTGATAACTTTTCTTCTGCTAAGGCAGCAGGGTCTAAAGCCAAACGTAAACGCTCCAAAAGAAAAGCGTTACAATCAGCGGAGTCGTTGCCCTTGGCGACTGCGCATCAGATCTGTAACGAGACTCCACCATTAGCAGATAATGAAATTCAGTCACCATTCAGGGGAGTCAAATGGACCTATGAAACTACTAATGAACTTTCATTGCTAGCCAGGGAAAATAAAGGTTCTTGTTTAAATGAATTATCTGAATATGATTATGAAGATATATTACAGAGTATTGAACAGATCAATTTATTCGTGCAGCAAGGGAAATTTGCATACACTACAGTTCAATACTTGCTACAGGTATTGGAGATCCTTAGGAATAAGAAATCGGCCAATCACCTGCTAAATAACCCAATGTATGTTTCTGCCACTAACACATTTGCAAACTATGATCAGCCGGAATGCTCAGCTGTTAAATATGCATGGGATCCTCCATTTGAGAAAGGAGAGATGGAAGCTCTGGTCTATGAATGGAAGAAAGATGCAAGTTCATTTTGTCAGTTTTACAGTGCAAAAAGTGAATTAGTATTGAATGCATGCATTAAGTCTGCTTATAACCTAATAAAAACTGGTGTGTGTGGGTATGACTTTGTGGCTCCATTGATCGATGTGTGGAGAATGATTCTGGACGATTTTTATGCAATTCAATCAGTTGATACCAGGGAAGACACACTGTCAAGTGGAGATTGTTCCACTTCCTCAGTTCCTGAGGACTCGCCTGCTTCAGCACCTTTGGCTGATTCAGCGAGTGATTCTGAGCTCCTTTTGTGTGAAATTGAAGTTCCTGTAATTCCACCCTGTACCATGGATAACTCAGTGTTACTTCCCAGTAAGACAGAAATTACTAATACTTCCTTAATCTTGCCCTGCACAAATTTCTCAGCAGAGGACCCAGAGGTCCTGCTGACTTTCGAGTCCAGCCTAGCCAGTACTCATGACTCTTTGTTTAGTGAAACAGACACCAGAAAAATCTTGCCTGTCTCTGCAAACACTTCTGCAGAAATTACCTGTGTTAATAAAGTTCAACTCCTGTCTGATCCAGCAGATGCCAATAGATGCACTACATCAGTTTCCGAGTTCCAGCAATCCTGTCTAGTAAACTCAGAACCCCAGCATCTGAATTTTCCAATTTTACAAATGAATGGTGATTCAGATGCGCAAACATTGTGTCTTGATCTTCCTGTTTCTACACCTCGCTCTAGTTTCGTGAATAGCTCAGAGCATCTGCTATGTGAACCTGAAATCGCAGAATTATTACCTTGTTCAGAAAATTTTCCAATAAATTTGCCCTGTACCATGAATTGTGCAGTAGATCTCTCCAATGAAACTCAGGTCACAGAATCATTATGCTGTCCAGCAGGTGCTTCCATGGTTTTGCCCTGCAATATGGACTGTTCAGTGATCCTGTCCAGTGAAGCTGTGGTCGCAGAGTCTTATGCTTCACCCAGTACTTTGGATACTTTAAACCCTTTAGCAGAGGAGGCTGAAGCACTGCTTACCTCAGTTGGTGTTGCAGTAATATTCACTTGTCTAGCAGCTGTTTTGGAATTACAGTCTGCTCTAATAAAACTTGATGAATTTCTGCCCAGCGAAGCAGAAGCCATTGAAATATTGTCCTCGTCAGCAAGTGTGTTAGATACCTTGCCCTGTACACAGTCTGATTTAACCAATGTTGTTGAGTCCCTCTCCAGTGTTGTAACAGCCGAGGAACTCCAGCCCTGTCCTCTGAATGTTTCAAAAGTCTTGCCCTGTAACATGGATAATTCTGACTCGCTGGAAAAAATAATAGAAATCTCAGAATTTCAGTCCGGGTTAATGAGTGTTTCTGAAACCCAGCCCTGTATCCTGGAAAATTCTGGTTCTCTGGCCGGTGTGGCAGAAGTTCCAGAGCCCCCTTCCTGTCCAGTGAGTTACTCAGTTTTGCCTAGTTCAGTGGGGATTGCTGCAATATTGACTTGTTTTGCAGCCCTTCATGAGCTCCAATCCAGTGTATTTGATGAGTCTCTGTCTAGTCCAGAAGAAGTTATGGGAACCCTGTCTAGTTCGGTGCATACATCAGAAGATTTGTCCTGTCTTGTAAATGCCCCTGAACATGATTTGTTAATAACTTTGCTGGAATCAGAGACATCTAAGTCTGATCCTGCATTTTTTAGTGAGAATCCAGTAACTGTGAAGTCTAGTCATGATGATTTTTTTTTGCCCAGTCCTGGTTTCGGTCCTACCTTGACTGACTTTGAGGTTTGCAGTTCCTTGACATGCCCAGAAGTCTCTCTTGTGCCGGTGTGCCCAGATGTGCTTCGTATGCCAGAGTGCCCAAGTGTGTCTGTGTTGGCGTGCTCACACGCTTCCCTAGTGGAGACATGTTCTGATGTTGCCGGTTGGCCTGCATGCCCGGAGATGGTTCTGGTCCCTAAAAACCCTGATCTTGATGTTTGTCCTTGTGACCCTGACTCTAGAGTTGCCCTGGGTTCCATAGGGGTTCTTGATGGTTCTCCATGTGAGCCTAAGGGGCGTTCTGACCTGTGGGGATCTCTTTGGAGCTTCCAAGTGTTCTGGGAGATCTCTGAGGAAACTTGTCCTGGTACCTTGGACTGGTTCAACGGTGGGTTTTGTGTTGGTGGGGACAGTTCCGGTGGGCATTGCAAAGGCTTTGGCGTTTTTGGACAGTCCCGGGAAGGCGATGGGTATCGCTCAGAGAGTTTCTGGGGGCTTTTCTCTGGAAGTCGTGGTTCTGATGGGTATCACACTGAGGCTTGTGGTGCTGACGGGCATGGTTCGGTAGGTTCTGGTTCCAATTGGTCTAGTTTTGGTGAGACTGATTCGGGAATTTGGTTTTGTCGGACGGATCCGACCTTCATGAATTTTCAGTCAGATCAGTTTGCTGGATTTCCCACTTCTGATTTTTTGGTTTGGGTGGTTCAGGAGAAATATGTCAGTTTTCATAGGCGTCCAGAGGCCGCGTTTAAGGGAGGGGGTACTGTTATGATCGCTTCTGCAGCGTTTACTGCTGACTGCACTGGTATTGCAAACCAAGCAGTTCTAATGTCATTACATGCATTTGCTTGCATAGTTTGGTTTGCACTTAAACTAGTTGCTGATTCCATCTGCAGTCGCTCTGAAGTTTATGACAGTTTAATATGCTTTTGTGTAAACAAACATTGTCTGCTGCAGTGGAGGGGCGGTTCCTTTCCTGCAGGCTGCATATCATTGTCTGCCTTTTCCTGCTATCAGCCTGTGATTAATTACCATTCACTTGTGTGGGAATCTGCAGGTCTGCTCCCATTGGATGACCTCAGTATAAAGAACTGCTTCCTGCAATGCCTCATGGGCTATCATAGTTTCAGACTCTATCTGTTACTCTGCTCGTGCCCCACCTCGTTCCTGGTCCGTGTGGACTGCGCTGACTCCTGCGAAGGGGTCAGCGAGTCCTCCTAGTTCTGCTCTTGTTCTAGAAGTTGCTACTTGCTTGTCTTGTGTCATATATTGGTTCATCGCCAATATATACGCATACTTGCGCATTTTGTTATTTTCCTTGTATTCGTGTTACGTTAATATATCAGTGTCGCTGATATATACGTACACGAACTGTTTATTTCCTGTGTTCAGCTTGTCAGTTTTCCAGCACGTTTTGGTAGTTTGCGCGTATCGTGAACACCCGTGCTGAGCTAGTTATCCTGTTCCTGGTCCTGTTTGTGGATTGCGTTCATCTCTGCGAAGAGATAACGAATCCTTCTGAATCCTGTTCCTGGTCCTGTTTGTGGATTGCGTTCATCTCTGCGAAGAGATAGCGAATCCTTCTGAGTCCTGTTCCCTGTATTACTTCAGTCTTAGTCAGAGTTCCTGCTTATGTCATATATCGGTTCTTTGCCAATATATACATATGTTAGTCAGACGTTACGAATAGTTTCATTGATAGCTGTAATTGTAATACGCTAGGAAAACATACTTATTGTATATTTATCTGTGTTACGTTCATCTATCTCGATCCTGCTATTTCCTGTCTCTCCTGTCCTGTCTTTGTGAGGCACGCCATCGCCGCAACGCATTGGCAGCCTCATTCCAGTCTGTCTGGTTTTGGACGCTTGCTGTCGCTAAGTAATCGCTAGCTAGCAAGCGTTCATTCTGTCTACCTGTCCTGATCTCCTCAGTCCTGGTTTATGCGCTCAGCGCTACCTTGCGCTGAGACGTTATTACGAAAGTGTTTGTGGCTGTTCAGATCTGCACCGGCTCTGTGCACCACAATCTCCTATTGGAGTCAGCCCTCTCCTCCACTAAACTGGGGATATCCTGATCCCTTGTGCTGGTGTGTGTACCTCCTTCACGTCAGCTTATGTGTTGTATGCTGACTGTGGAGATTACACCCCCAAGCTTAACACTTGGTGTGTGCAGTGCAGTTGTAGACATCAGCTTCGTTTAGCCAGTGGCTTGGCACTTGATGGTGATCGGCTCATTAGGGCTCTAAGGTGACTTAGGTATTTGAAGGGTGGAACTGAAAAAGACAGATTGCAGCGGAGACTGTCTCTTAAGGTGGCCACTAACGATACAATTATTAGTGAAAAATCATTTGAGAGATCAGATAATTCTGATCGGAAGTAAAACCATTCACTAGACACCACCTACTAACCAATCTTTGCTTCCTATCTATCACAACCGACCAGAAAATCCAAATTTTGGTTTGACGAAATTCCATCGGACAACTATTTTTATAATCGTTTGTCAAGGATTGTGCCCATCAACAGAGATTATTTACAACCAATCAGATCAGAATTTCTGATCGCTCAAACAATTTTTCACTAGAAATTGGACCGTTAGTGGCCATCTTTAGGCTAGAATAGGGAAGCGAAAATAGCTGTACTCTATCTGAATAATGGGAGAGTTTCCTGCTCCAGACCAGCACCAAGTTTTCCTGTAATGGGTTTAAATATCCTTCAACTAATTAGGTTAGCAACATTGCTGAGTGTAAAAAAAAGGCACTCCAGATGGTCTCTTAGAAACAAAGCAGGAAAACACCTCAATGTATGAGCATGTAGGGCAACAATTTAGGAATACTGTTACTGAACACAAAATTACAAAGATTTTGAGGTTATCATCTACAGTGTAAAATGCCACTAAAATATTTAAAGAGCCTAGAGACATCTTTTCATGCAAGCGATGAGGCTGAATGCTAGTATTAGGTGGCTGTGCCTTTTGGGCGCTTAGGCAACACCACAGTAAAAAGAGACACAATCACCACATGGGTGCAAAAAGACTTTAAAAAAAAGCACTGTGTAAAAACGGCTCATTGATACATCCACAAGTTTTCATTTAAACTCTACCATGCAAAACACATGAGAAGCAATTGCTTACATCCAGCAGCCCGACAGCCAATCAAGTGCAATGATATACACCCGTGCCTGCAGTACCAAATCTAGCAGGAATTGCACAAGTTCAGCAACATTCAGGTGAGAGGGTTAATTCGGACATTGGCTGACGGGCTGTCTGCTGACCATATTAATATGGTGGATTGCTGGCTGGGAGTGAACATTTTCCTCTTGTGTGTTTTGCATTCAGCATTATATAGAGGCAGTGTGGATGAATCCCCTGGCGGTGGCAGAATCCGGGCTTGCCTGCACTCCCCCTATTGGTGTTTCATGGGGATTCGGGGGTCCCGGGCAGTGACAGCTGTTTTTTGTGTTTTTAAACTCTACCATGCAAAGGAGAAACAATATATAAACATGATTTAAAGGCACAGCTACCGTCGTTCATTTAAGGTGGACTAAGGGGAACTGAAAAACTGCTCTGCTGTCCATCAATCAAAACTTTAATTCTTTTTGGAAGCAATGGATGTCATCTCCCCAGAATGAAGTGGAGACGTTCTAGTAGGCTTATTAGTAGTGTTGGGCGAACACCTGGATGTTCGGGTTCGGGCCGAACAGGCCGAACATGGGCCAGATGTTCGGCATGTTCGGCCCGAACGCCGAACTCAATGGGAGTCAATGGGACCCCCGAACATGCCCATTTTGGGGGCCCTATGGGGTCGCAGGCATAAGGGGGGAGCATGCCCCGGTCGCGGGGGGGGTCGGAAATTCCCCCCACCCCCTCCGCTAGCGCTCCCCCCTCTGCCCGCTTCTCCATACAAAAAGTTTAAATCAAGTTCAATAGTACCTGGCTGGTGGCACTGGCTGGCAGTGGAGTGAGGAGGAGGAGGAGTCCGAGTAGCAGAGTGACGTTGAGGCCGGGCAGCGGGCGGTTCAGCGCTAGTACCCTTGTGGTACTTCCGCCCTTTCTCTGACCTCACGTCCTCTGCGTGATGACGCATACGAGGGTACGCGTGACGCGTACCCTCGTATGCAGAGGACGTGAGGTCAGAGAAAGGGCGGAAGTACCACAAGGGTACTAGCGCTGAACCGCCCGCTGCCCGGCCTCAACGTCACTCTGCTACTCGGACTCCTCCTCCTCCTCACTCCACTGCCAGCCAATGCCACCAGCCAGGTACTATTGAACTTGATTTAAACTTTTTTTATGGGGAAGCGGGCAGAGGGGGGAGCGCTAGCGGAGGGGGTGGGGGGAATTTCCGACCCCCCCCGCGATCGGGGCATGCTCCCCCCTTATGCCTGCGACCCCATAGGGGGGCCGTATTGCGGCCTGTTCGGCCGAACAGGGCCCTGTTCGCCCGAACAGGGGCCCTGTTCGGCCCTGTTCGGGGGCATACAGAAGTTCGGGGCGAACCCGAACTTAAAAGGCCGAACACCATCAGGTGTTCGGCCGAACTCGAACATCACCCGAACAGGGTGATGTTCTGCAGAACCCGAACAGTGGCGAACACTGTTCGCCCAACACTACTTATTAGTAGGACACGGTTCAAAAGTCTGCAGCATCCATGATGTTATGGGGGTGTATTAATACACATGACATAGTAGGCTTGCACATGAGGAAAGATCCCATTAATGCTGAATATACAGTATATACAGGGTTTGGAACAATACATGTTGCAATCTCAGTGAAATTCTTTCTGGCTTCCAAAAATACGAGGGAGAAGTTAGTGACTGTAACTATCATGACCCCCATCCATTTAGCAGTGAAGGGAAATGTTGATAGATGCATGTTCCATGCACCCTTTCTCGAGTGACTGCGGAGAAATGAGTTTCCTTAGTAACATGGTGCACCTCCTAAAGAAGATGATAGCAACCCAGCCAAACATCTCAGTGTGATGTTATTTCTGGGACTTCAGGTTCCATATGAATATATGGTGATAGGGTGGGAGGTAAGTCCTCACAATATATGTCTGCCACAACCATATATCAAGTTATGGATGTAAGCTAATTAATTTACCAGTGTGTTTATGATATGCGAAAGGAACCTGGAGGAAATACAAACATGGAGAGACCATGCAAATCCCGCTACAGTCCAAACCTGGGACTCTTGTACTACAAACTAAGTTTCTCAACCACTGTATTGCCTGTGTTGCATATATTTCATGTAAAATGTATACAGTTCTGTGTCTTAAAGCTTTCCAAAGAGAATAGTGAATTAGCTAATCTCAGCTAACTCCCACAGGATGTTATGAGAACGTATACTACCAGGTTGAGCTGAACAGCTTGAGCTTCTCTATTTTCAAAATAGATGCACTCTAATAAACCTCCTAAGTAAGACCAGGTTTCCAAACCCAGCACTTATTACCTTCATAATTAACCATGTTACTTTAATCAAGAAAAATGAATAAGCCAACAGATACACAATGCCAAACGCCTGCTGCTATAATGATGGCCACATGTTGGCAAAGAACATGGATTCCTGCATTCATTCATCTGGGAGACAGGCTCTCAGCTATATCGTTGTTCAACAGTGGCGTCAACAGGATATGCTTACATTAAATGCTCCTATACATTATTTAAAAAAAAAGTCTTGTGCATGTGACTAATTAAGCTATTTATTACAGAACAGCAATCATTACTACACAGGTTGTTAGACACCTTCATAAGCTGTTCCAAACTTATTCATAGAATCATGAAGAAGACTTTTCAAAGTGTTTTTAAAAATACATGTCAAATATAACTATGTTCACTATTTATAGGCAATGAATGTGGCCACTTTTTATGCACTGAAAAATGTTATGATTATATCTTGACAGTAAACCACATCATTGTAACTGAATAGCGAGGCATAGACTGCATATTTATGTAGTATGTGGTTTTTTAATTATTTTTTAACATTTTTTTAGACCAGCTTTTCCAACACTGTTAATTCCTGTTGTTCAAGTTGTCAAAATGGTCACTTCAGGGTCCGGGCTTAGTAAATATGTTAAGAAAATGCTTCTTGAAGTGAGTGGATTGAGAAAAGGACTCTATAGATAACTAATAAGTAGTGTTGGGCGAACACCTAGATGTTCGGATTCGCGAACGTTCGCCGAACATCGCCGCAATGTTCGGGTGTTCGACCCGAACTCCGAACATAACCTGTTCGGGTGATGTTCGAGTTCGGCCGAACACTTGATGGTGTTCGGCCAAACCGTTCGGCCACATGGCCGAACTAAGAGCGCATGGCCGAACGTTACCCGAACGTTCGGCTGGCGCTGTGATTGGCCGAACGGGTCACGTGTAGTGTTGGGCGAACATCTAGATGTTCAGGTTCGGGCCGAACATGGCCGCGATGTTCGGGTGTTCGAGCCGAACTCCGAACATAATGGAAGTCAATGGGGACCCGAACTTTCGTGCTTTGCAAAGCCTCCTTACATGCTACATACCCCAAATTTACAGGGTATGTGCACATTGGGAGTGGGTACAAGAGGAAAAAAATTAGCAAAAAGAGCTTATAGTTTTTGAGAAAATCGATTTTAAAGTTTCAAAGGGAAAACTGTCTTTTAAATGCGGGAAATGTCTGTTTTCTTTGCACAGGTAACATGCTTTTTGTCTAGCTTCGATACCCAATAGTTGAAGGGTGCAGATGGATTGTTCAACACAGCTATGCCATCTGACATGTAGTCCTTGACCATCTTCTCCAGGCGATCGGTGTTGGAGGTGGATCTGAACACTTGCTGTTCTGTGTGCTGCTGCATGGGTGTCAGAAAATTTTCCCACTCCAAGGACACTGCCGATACCATTCCCTTTTGGGCACTAGCTGCGGCTTGTGTTGTTTGCTGCCCTCCTGGTCATCCTGGGTTTGCGGAAGTCAGTCTGTCGGCGTACAACTGGCTAGAGGAGGGGGAGGATGTCAATCTCCTCTCTAAAGTCTCCACAAGGGCCTGCTGGTATTCTTCCATTTTGACCTGTCTGACTCTTTCTTCAAGCAGTTTTGGAACATTGTGTTTGTACCGTGGATCCAGAAGGGTATAAACCCAGTAATTGGTGTTGTCCAGAATGCGCACAATGCGTGGGTCGCGTTCAATGCAGTCCTAGGCCGAAGAGGTCATAGCCTAGGGCCACAAAAACCTGTTTATTTGGGCAATTTCAATGGTAGTGATGCTGACGTACATAAATCTCAGCCATGGCCGTTAGCAACGTCTGAATTTCACGAAATGTCTCATGCAGGTAGAAGACATATTGTTGGACTTGGATTCCAAAGATGGGGTCCCTACATCTCTGCAAACCAGAGTTTCAGGGGTCCAAAATTGGTAAAATCCCCCATAGGCTTTCATTGCCTCCCTATTTCACTTTCCAAAATCTCACATATTTTCAAAGGGCAATTGCTCAGCAGTGGCAAATTTTCTAGCATTGTAGGGACCCTTAGGGGGAACATGACTGGTGAGTTTCGGGCCCCTAGGCCTAAGAGGTCATAGCCTAGGGTCACAAAAACCTGTTTATTTGGGCTATTTCAATGGTAGTGATGCTGACGTACATAAATCTCAGCCATGGCCGTTAGCAACGTCTGAATTTCACGAAATGTCTCATGCAGGTAGAAGACATATTGTTAGACTTGGATTCCAAAGATGGGGTCCCTACATCTCTGCAAACCAGAGTTACAGGGGTGCAAAATTGGTAAAATCCCCCATAGGCTTTCATTGCCTCCCTATTTCACTTTCCAAAATGGGGGGTTTTACCAATTTTGCAAGTTTCCGGCGCCTGTGCAGTAGAGCGGACCTGACGGAGATCGGGTATTTCCGTTTATTTCCGTGCCGAAAGTCGCCACAGCGCCCCCGCTGGAGCCAGCAAAGGTAAATATTGAAGCTACAGTCGGCTCTGTCGACGGCTGTTCGGAGGGCTGCAGCGAGACCCCCGTGGGACAGAGGACGGCGTGGGAAGCCTCATTAGGATCCGGAGGCTTCCTCCACCCGAGGTGAGTACCCCCCAGGGGAGGTTTTTGTTGTTACAGAGTCTCTTTAAGCTAATTTTTTGGGGAAAAGGGTGGATTTTTACAAACACTTTTTTTGCAAAAATTAGAACTTTCTTTGGAATGTGTTTTCTCCTACCCATTGACTTCAACGTCATTCTGCGAAAATGTGCTTTTGTATGCCAATATTTATTTTCACAAATATTCTCATTTGTGCAAAAATTATGTTTCTCTTATACATTGAAGTCAATGCTTTAGATAAAAATGTTTGTTAGCATGCCTATATAATGTTGCACATATAATCTATGTGAAAATATGTTTTCTTATGCCCCTGTGTTTCAGAGAAAATGAAAATTGCCATCTTCATTCATCCCTTCTTTTAACCACTTTTAACCAGCTGCCACTGCCTGAGGTGTGCGCACGCTGTCTGCCGTTACCCCCCCCACACACACACACACCCTGATCAGTGAGCTGGAATATAATTCCCATTCACCGATCTAAGTCCCCCTCAGCGTACTATCACTAGTGTGAAAGTACGCTCCAGGACTTTTTGGACTGGCCATCTTGTGGCCAAATAGTAAACTACACCCACATACATTTTTTTACATTACAGTACATTATTTTACATTTAAAATTGTCTGTTTCCCTCCCACACCAAAAATTACCCAAATACATTTTTTTATTTAAAAAAATAAATAAAAAAAAAACATTACAATTAAAAAAAACACCAACAACATAAATAGTTACCTAAGGGTCTAAACTTTTTAAATATACATATACATATATTTTTTAAAATTATAAACTTGTAAATAGCGATGGATGCAAATTGAAAAAAATGCACCTTTATTTCTAAATAAAATATCAGTAACATAAATTGTGATAGGGAGTAATCAAAGACATCTGCACACCCACATATGGAATAATGGTGTGCAAAGTACAGTAATACAATTAAAAAAATGCCAAAAAGAAAAGGGACTCTACAAAATACTGCACTACCAATACAATTCAAAAAGGTACAACTTTTATTGAACAACAATGGTCTTAAAAACATTTAAAATAAAGGTCCCATGGACCATGATACAAAACCCATTATACAGATACATGATAATGTCATAATAAACATTGCTTCACCTTATATAATAAGTACTGCCTGAAATGACAAATGCGCTTTAAATTGGGGTTCTACAAGAACGCTTCCTGCTTCCCTCAGCCTGAGTTATCGCACTAGACAGCTGGACACTTTGTGTAGCCCTGGGCCGGTATAGTATACTTAACCATTTGGCAGTTATACACCATTTAACTGTTTGCCTGCTTATCATATTTGATTGTTCTTATAATGTTGATCACGTCTATGAGCATATGCCCTTTTGCACCTTAGATCACGGACCCTTATCTTTCACTGCTCTATAGCACTTGTACCTTTGTTCATTTTTGCCTTTAGTGTATGACCCAGGTCTCCACTCTTTATTTGGGGTTCTTGTAGAACCCCAATTTAAAGCACATTTGTCATTTCAGGCAGTACTTATTATATGAGGTGAAGCAATGTTTATTATGACATTATCATGTGTCTGTATAATGGGTTTTGTATTATGGTCCATGGGACCTTTATTTTAAATGTTTTTAAGACCATTGTTGTTCAATAAAAGTTGTACCTTTTTGAATTGTATTGGTAGTGCAGTAATTTGTACAGTTCCTTTTCTTGTTAGCATTTTTATAAATTGTGATAGGGACATAATTTAAACTGTGTTATAACGAGACAAATGGGCAAATAAAATACATCAGTTTTAATTACGGTAGCATGTATTAATTTTAAACCATAATGGCCAAAAACTGAGAAATAATGAATTTTTTCCATTTCTTTCTTAATCTTCCTGTTAAAATGGATTTAGAAAAAAATAATTCTTAGCAAAATGTACCACTCAAAGAAAGCTTAATTAGTGGCGGAAAAAACAAGATATAGATCAATTAATTGTGATAAGTAACGATAAAGTTATTGGCGAATGAATGGGAGGTGAACTTTGCTTGGATGCATACGATTTTCAACACTGTAGGCTGAAGTGGTTAAAGCAAGACTTTATTATTTACAAATGCCTTTTAAACCTATTAAACCTATTTGTGCCAGGATCTGCACTCCTCTCACAGTGAGGGTTGGCCAATCATCAGGTATGAACATAGCGACTTGGTGTGTGTATTTGGTGACTAATTTTGTATCCTTGAGTTTTTGGAATTAGCATATCATATTTAGGATCATAAGCAGCGGTGAAGGTTTTTAAGGGAATCTGAAGTGAAAATAAACTTATAATAAATGTAATAATGTGGGTTTATTGTATTAAAAAATGTAAGTAGGTGTAGTTCTACTATTTGGCCACAGTGAGATTTGTTTTTTTTTTTTAGCCCTGGAAGCGTACTGATCACTTCAAGGTAGCATATAGAGGACGGGAAACTTTCTTATGTCAGCAAGACCGTGGCCTCTGATGAGAAGCCGTTGATTTTTCTCCCGGGGACTTATTTCAATGAATGGGAACCATGTCCCCATTCATTGATTTCTGGGCTACTAGGGGTGCGGCACATGAGCGCGCCGGCACGCATGTGATTGCACTCGGGAGCACGCCGATGCGCGCAGCATCACAGCAGCAGCCGTTTGGACGTGAGGATCACGTCCAGGCTGCATAAATGGTTAATCATCCGTATTACACAACCAATTCATTATATCGTGAGGTTTTTTTCTCTTCAGTGTCACTTTAAAATACTGTAATATATGGGGCGCATGCGCAGCTAAGACCAAGATGGCCGCTAACTAAGGGAGCTCCGGTCACGCCCGGATTTAATCCCCGCAATCCGCTACAGCAAACGTTCGTTTTGACTGGGGACTCACAGCCACAGCCTGCGGAGATGATGAAGAGGGGGCAGGCAGCAAAAACGGACGCCCAGAAGGCAAAACCAACGCGCATAGACCGCTTCTTTGACGGCGTGCGCAAGAGTCAAGATGGCGCCGGACGCCAGGGGACACAGAAAGCTTCAGCACAGCAAGACCTACGCAGTGCCACAGTGAGTAGCAGGTCATCCCAGTCTAGCAAGGGGGAAAACACCTCAGGGGGGACAGACTCTGTGCCTCCCTCACCCCCTCCGAGCCAGACCTCCTCACAACAACCCCAGCAGACCAACCTCACTGCCGACATGCTTGAGCAGGCCCTGGAAAAACTCAGATCATCTCTCCTCACTACTATTAATACCATGCTAAATGCAGCAGTTTCAGAGCTTAAAAATGAACTGACAGGCATTGGAGAGCGCACGGATGCCCTGGAAAAGAAAGTAGATGAGATGGTCCAAAACTATAACTTAATGGCTGATGAGCACGAACAAACACAAGCTGACATTAAATCCCTCCGCCTGGCTCAGGAAGATCATGAGAACAGAGACAGGAGGAAAAACCTCAGGATTAGGGGGGTCCCTAATACAGTCCAAGCAGCTGACATCCGTCCATATTTGGTAGACCTGTTTAACTTTTTAGTACCTGATCAAGAACCTGAAACATGGAGAATGGACAGGGCTCACAGAGCCTTAGGTTCCGCACTTCAAAATTCACAAGCACCAACGGATATAGTTCTCCGTATGCATTACTTTGAGTCAAAAGAGTTGATTACTACTGCCACACGGAATCAACATTTAATATCTTTCCAAGGTGACTCACTTTCAATTTACAATGATGTATCTCCAATTACACTAGCAAAGAGGAGAAATCTGCGACAAGTCACTCAGGCCCTCAGAGAAGCGGGACATTTGTACAAATGGGGCTTCCCCTTTAAACTTATTGTGCCTAAAGCTGGCCGTACTTTTGTACTGCAGGATAGTGATGAAGCAGACGCCTTTTTAAAATCGTTAGGCCTTCAAACAGCAGCTCTCCCATCTTCTAGGGGGGAAGCGTCTATATCTGAGTTAGCTGCATCACCCAAGCCCCCACGTATTAGGCCTACAACTGAATGGGAAACGGTGCCCCAAAAACCGCCTTCGCACTCTAGAAGCCAAAATTCCTCCCCTCTATGGAGCAGCTCTCCCCGGGAGGATAGGCCTCCCTGATCCTCCCTGATCTCCGCAATGAGAATGTGAATGGTCCGGGCGGGACTGTTCCCTTTGGACTTTTGGTCCTTGGTCTACGGCATGGTACCCCTCTTATGGAGATTACCCCGCGACCCAGCAGAGACTCTGGACTATCTTTTTCTTTTTTTTTTTTTAGTTTTGTTGCTTCTTTGTGCGATAACTTTCTTGGTCTCTCCATGACTTGGTATGATGGTGATAAACCCCAGTCATGCCCTACTGGTCTCTAGATGGTTACCCCAGAAATGGGTTCCTGGTTCTTGTTCCTATTTTGGTTTATTGTTATACTGTTGGATGTTACTAACTCTTATTTTCACAGGCTTGGCTCGGGACATTCTGTCCTCCCCTCCCCCTTAGATATACTGTACTATAGCAGGACCTTACCCCCAATCTCTGAATGGTTTGTATAGTATCAATGAATGTTAAGGGCCTTAATACCCCCCGTAAACGGCACTTATTACAACGAGAAGCCAAACGATTAACTGCAGATGTGATTTTGGTGCAAGAGACACACTTTAAAGCTTCAGATCATCCGTCTTTGTCATCTCAGATTTATCCACAGGTGTTTTATGCATCAGCTCCGACTAAGAGGGCCGGTGTGGCTATATTGATCCATCGTAATGCCCCAGTACAAATCCTCACCTCAGTTATTGACCCTCGGGGACATTATATTTTATTACATGTTCGGATTCAGGGGATGGAACTTATATTGGGAAATGTGTATGCCCCTAATACTGATCAAATAATTTTTTTCCGCAGGGTGCTTACCAAGGCGGAATCTATGTCTAGCTTGCCCTGGTTGTTGATTACAATATGGTAATGTCTCCTTGTGTAGATAGATCCGCACCGGCGGCGGACATATCTCAACGTAAAATGAACTCCCTATCTCGCCTCTTCCGACAAATATCAAGGGAATACCATCTCTTGGATCTATGGCGCTTGACACATCCCACTGAGCGAGGTTACACTTTCTATTCATCACCACATTCAGTATATACAAGAATAGACTATTTCCTGGGTAGTAGATCCACAATGACATGGACGGATCACTCTCCGATTATCTTCCAATTATCCCCCAATTCTAAATACATTAAACAATCAACTTGGCGTATGAACGAGTTTCTACTGAATGTTCAGTCATTTGTTCAAAGCACAAAAGACAAACTTTCAGAATTTTTTGAACTAAATGAGGGTACAGTGACAGAGTTTTCTACATTATGGGAGGCCCATAAAGCCTTTATAAGAGGGTTTATGATCTCAGAGGCTTCCTGGTGTAAAAGGCAGCGGACTAAGGCTCTTCGGGAGGCCTTGGCTGTTCTGAGTAGAGCTGAGACTCTGCACCAGCTAAGGCCTACTCGGAGACATGATTCTGCACTTCTTGTAGCAAAAGAAAAAGTCAATGGTTTGCAGTTAGCCCAGGTTGAAAAATCCTTAACATGGCTGAAGCAACATTATTATGATAAAGGGAATAAACCACATACCCTTCTAGCTAGAAAACTTCGACAACAACAAAGTTCGCGGATAGTACACTCCATGCGATTACCTAATGGCACTTCAACTACAGTTGAACCCTTTAGTAATTTAAGAAATCTTTGCAAACTACTATAAACAACTGCATTCCCTCCCTCAAAGTTTGTCTCCAGAAAACCATTCAGAGAAAATGCTAGATTTTTTTTCATCCCTGTCCCTTCCCAGGCTGTCAGAGGCACAACTAAAGTTATTAAATGACCCGATCACACTAGAAGAGGTACTAGAGGTCTTGAAGTCCCTTCCGGGTAAAAAATCCCCGGGACCCGACGGCTTCCCTTATCTCTATTATAAAAAAATTTCGTCGACTCTCTCTCCTCGCTTGGTGGTTCTAACTAATTTGGTTTTACAGGGAAAAATACTTCCTGATTCCCTTCAACGATCATTTCTTACTGTTATCCCCAAGGAGGGCAAGGATCCTCAGCAGCCACAGAGTTACAGGCCTATTGCCTTGCTGAACTCTGACTTAAAAATATTTACAAAGATTCTAGCTAATAGGCTATATAGGTAGAAAAAAAAACAACGTTTTGTAAGAAATAATACCTTTTAATGGCTAACTAATAGAGTTAAATGATTCAAGCTTTCTGGGATCTAGTCCCCTTCTTCAGGCATATTTCCAGATGTAAGCTGAAGTAAAACACTGATACTTCAGCTTACATCTGGAAATATGCCTGAAGAAGGGGACTAGATCCCAGAAAGCTTGCATCATTTAACTCTATTAGTTAGCCATTAAAAGGTATTATTTCTTACAAAACGTTGTTTTTTTTCTACCTATATAATTTGTTTGGCTAACACGGTACAGAAACTTTTTTGCTACTAGCTAATAGGATGAATGACATCCTGCCATCCTTGGTATCCTGGGATCAGGTGGGCTTTGTAAAGGACCGCCAGGCGGGAGATAACACTCGTAGAACCATTGACCTGGTTGAGATTATAGGAGGCGGTCGGGGGCCTTCTCTGCTCCTAAGTTTGGACGCGGAGAAGGCTTTCGACCGCCTTTCCTGGCCTTTCTTATTTAAGACACTTGAGGTGTTTGGTTTTGGGGGTTCATTCCTCACGGCAATCCGATCTCCGAACTCTAATCCATCTACCGCACTGAAATTACCTTACTCTCCTCCTAACTTTTTCACAATAAAAAACGGGACTGGCCAGGGGTGTCCGCTTTCCCCGCTCTTATTTGCTTTAAACATAGAACCCCTGGCTCAGGCCATACGATCTAATCCGGATATACGGGGAATTAGGGTAGGAGACTCAGAGTACAAATTGTCGCTATTTGCAGACGATGTATTGCTCACATTAACCCAACCCCATATATCTCTGCCAAACTTATTAAAGGTCTTGTCCCATTTCGAACAAATTTCTGGTTTCAAAGTAAATACAGACAAGACGGAAGCTCTCCCACTGAATATTCCACAGGAGTCAGTCGAGTTGCTTAAGTCAAATTTTCCATGCAAGTGGCAGTCTAGGAGCATCAAATACTTAGGGATTCATATCGCCTCTTCATATGATAAATTATTTGAACTTAATTTTACCCCCCTTCTTAAAGGAATAAAAGCTGACCTTCAAAAATGGATGCAGTATCCTATATCATGGATAGGACGAATCTATGCCCTAAAAATGAATTATTTACCAAAACTCCTATATTTATTCCAGACCCTGCCAGTAAAGGTCCCTCTAACGTTCCTCCGACTCCTACAAACTGATTTTTTTCGCTTTATTTGGAGGAATAAAAATCCTAGAATATCTCGTAAGGTAATGATGGCAGACAGAGAAAGGGGAGGATTAGGGGTACCCGATCTGAAGGCATATTATTTAGCGTACCACTTCAGACAAATTGTAGAATGGACTAAACGACCTTCGCATGCGAGATGGGTTTCCCTAGAAAAAGAAGCTATGCACCCTTACTCCCCCTTAGCTTTTATATGGAGACACCCACATCAGACAAATCCCTCTTTCCGTACCTTTTTATCATCGGTAAAATTCACTATTAAACTATGGCAGCTGCATATGCCAGACGTAAATTGGTCATCAAGACCTTCTTTACTAACCCCAGTGATAGGCTCTAAATCTTTTGCTAGATCCCTTTCTAATACATTCCGGACCTATTGGAGCAATCTGGGGGTGGATTACCTCTTAGATACATGCCCCCCTCCCTCTTATAAATTTCTCTCATTTGAGGCCCTCCAAGATCGATATAAGATACCAGGGGATAAACTGTTTGATTATTTACAAATTAGGCATTATGCCCTAAGTCTTTCTCACACCTTAACATTTTCCCCTCCAACGTTTTTTGAACATTTATCCAGAGCTACGGACAGGCAGAAGGGCATGATTTCCCTACTATATGAAGCTCTGACTCTGACCCCTGTGGAATCATTCAAACCTCATTTGTATATGACTAAATGGGAGAATGGTCTTCCAGGATTGATAAACACTGCTAAGTGGAAAAAGATCTGGGACAATGCCCGTCCAACGTCCATATGTGTGATAGTGAAAGAAAACATATGTAAACTTATGTTTCGGTGGTACTGCACCCCGGAGCTTCTCCATGGTATCTTCCCAACTGTGTCAGATAGATGTTGGAGAGGCTGTGGTCACAAGGGCTCAATAGAGCATATATTTTGGTTCTGTCCTAGAATTGAGAACTTTTGGCTTTCAGTCCATAAACTAGTGAGCCAAACCATTCGCAAAGAGATTCCATATGATCCCTGGACTTTACTGTTTGGCCTCCCTATCCCAAACACTCGGATATCCACGCAGAAAATGGCTAACATTATTTCGGTGGCGGCAAGGTTAACTATAGCAGCTCTTTGGAGGTCTACAGCCTCTCCGACATTAGACAGAGTTCGATCCAAGATTGAGTTTCTTAGGAATATGGACTACCTAACAGCAACTAAAAATAACACAATGCCCGCTTTTGAGAAGGTGTGGGATTTCTGGGATATCAATATTGTTATGGCAGAAGCAATCACTTGAGCCGACTTCGCCCCTTCTTGGAAAGATCCGGCTGACTAGACGAGCATGGATGGGACATGGGGAGAGTTTTTTGGGGGGTCGAGGGGGAGAGAGGGGAGGGGAAACGCCTGATAATGCCTGTGTGAAATAGCTACTTATCCAACAGAATTAGTGTAGTGTTAAGGTTTATGTTACAACATGTTAACGGTACTTATGTGCATATGTATACCATTGCTTACCATCTGATTTTATTCTTCCAAAAGAAGAAAAACTTTGTTGAGGACAATTTTACTTTGGACTTTTTTCATGTCTTGAGTATATGTACGCTCTTATTGTATTCTCCTGTATCGCAACTCCCTCAATAAAAAATTTTAAGTACCAAAAAAAAAAAATACTGTAATATAAGGTCCAGCACATTCTCTGGTGCATTATACACCTTCTGTGTACTTATTCATTTACTGTATATACTGTTTCATATCCGCATCTTACCATATTTTTCCAGCATTTTAATTACAGTATCTATTTCCGTTTAACTATGTTTAACTACAGTACTTTACATTTTATATTACACCTATTTTCAATACATCTTCACTACTACCTAAAGGACGTTTGTATTAATTCCTTGAAAGTTTTATTGATATTAGTTTTATTGTTATTAATTGATATTTATCATGTAATTAATTTGAATGTCTGTTTAATATATATATATATATATATATATATATATATATATATATATATATATATATATATATATCCTTTTTTTGGTTTGTTTTTTAAACTGGTTGTGACATGCTTGGCGTTGTATGCTTTTTGTGATACACAGAAAGGTGCTGACATGTATAAATAAGAACAAGATAGATAAGACTCAGATGGCATTCGCCCTAGTTATCAAAGTTGAGTTCAATTTTTGATAAACCACTATCTCATTTTTTGTGATTCACTTTCAAGTGGGTCAGTTTCCTGTGACTGGCATATACCTGATATTTTCCCCTTGTTATAGCAAGGAGAACAGAATCCAGAAACTACAGGCCTGTAAGGCTAAAATTGGTTGTGTGTAACTTGTTCGACGGTATCCTAAGATATGTTATACACAATTATTTGTATAACATTGTATACATTATACATTATTTGTATCATTATTGTATTATTTTTTTAGCACAAAATATTCTATTTTTTATGGCATGAGTTTACTAGAGACAAGTCCTGTCTCACCAACTTACTCAGCTTTTATTAAGTGGTATATGCAAAATCAGATCTTTGGAAATCAATACATTTAGTAAACTTGGACTTTGCAAAGGCATTTGGCACTGTTTCCAACAAAGACCTGGTGCTGAAGATGAGGAAATGTGTGTATATGGATAGAGATCTGCTTGCTAAACAGAAGGCAAAAAGTGGTGGAAAACAGATCATACTCAAAATGGGAAACTGTTAGCAGTGGAGTCCCGAAAGGCTCAGTACTAGGTCCAATATTTTTCAATGTATTTATTTATAAACTAGTAGATGGAATAAAGAGTAATGTTGACATCTTTGCAGATAAAACAAAATTATGCAGAATTATCAACACTAAGCACGATACTGACACATCACAAGAGCTTGACAATATGGTCATATGGGCAAACATATAGAAGATGACATTTAATGATAATAAATGTAATGTCATGCATCTCGACATGCCAGTGGTAGAGCATCATATAAAAAAATGGCATACAGCTGTGAAAATAAGACTTAGAGACGGACTTAGCAATATGGGTTAATAAAAAGTTAAAGAACCTCTGTCGTGAAAATGTAAAATACATGTAAACATACACCAATAAGAAGTATGTTTCTTCTGGAATAAAATGAGCCATAAATTACTTTTCTCCTATGTTGCAGTCAGTTACAGTAAGTAGTAGAAATCTGACATTACTGACAGATTTTGGACTAGCCCATCTTCTCTTTGGGGTTTCTCGGGGTTTTCTATATTTTTAAAAGCACTTGGTAAATGGCTGTTACTCCGTTCAACTGCCAAAAAAGTGTGCAGCAAGCAGGGAGGCTGGCCAGCATCTTTGTATAATTTTTTTTTCAGAAAATGTCTTTATAAACAATAAAGGCCATGCTGAGGATCCCCCATGAAGAGATGGACTAACCCAAAACCTGTCGGTAATGTCAGAATTCTACTACCTACCGTAAGTGACAGCAACATAGAAGAAAAGTAATGTATGGCTCATTTTACTCTGGAAGAAATGTACTTCTTATTTGTATGTGTTTTCAATTTTAAGATTTTTGCGACAGTTCCTCTTAAACCAGTTTTCCTTTTTAACCAGTTCAAGAATATTTTTTTTTCTAGATGCATTTTAGCAGGAATATTAAGAAAAAAATGGAAAAATTCATTATTTCTCAGTTTTCAGCCATTATAGCTTTAATATAATTCATGCTACCATAAATAAAACCCATGTATTTTATTTGGTCATTTGTCCCGGTTTAAATTATGTCCTTATCACAATGTATGGCGCTAGTGTTTTATTTGGAAATAAAGGTGCATTTTTTCAGTTTTGTGTCCATCACTATTTACAAGTATTTACAAGCTTATAATTTGAAAATATACCCTTTTGGCATGCATATTAAAAAAGTTCAGAACCTTAGGTAACTTTGTTTATTTTTATTTTTTATTGTAATTTTTTTTTAATTACAAAGTTTATTTGGGTATTTTTTTGGAGAGTGTGGGGAGTAAATAGTAAATTTTAAATGTAATTGTCTATCTGTTCATGCAAAAATTGTAGATGTAGTTTTGCTATTTGGCCACAAGATGGCCTCAGTCATTTTTTTCCCCTGTAAGCGATCACGCTTACAGGAAGTGAAAGGAGGACGTGAAACTTTTTTTTTTTTTTACTTAGAAAAATTGCGGCTTATCAGAGAAGCCGTCGGTCTTTCTTACGGGACTTAGAACCATGGATGGGAACTGCATTTCCATTCATTGATCTCCAGGCTAAAGGGCGGCGGCATGGGAGTGCAGCAGCAGCTATGTGGCAGCTACGTCCAAAAGGCTTAAAGAGGAACTCCAGTGAAAAAAATGTAATAAAAAAGGTGCTTTATTTTTACAATAATTATGTTCAAGTGATTTAGTCAGTGTTTTCCTATTGTAAAATCTTTCCTCGCCCTGATTTACTTTCTGATATTTATCACATGGTGACATTTTTACTGCTGGCAGGTGATGTCACTGGAAGTAGCTGATGCTTGCTTTTTTGGCAGTTGGAAACAGCTGTAAACAGCTATTTTCCACAATGCAACGAGGTTCATAGACAGGAAACTGCCAGGACCATGGTCCTCACAGTTTCCTGTGGGAGGGGTTTCACCACAATATCAGCCATACAGAGCCCCCTGATGATCCGTTTTGTGAAAAGGAATAGATTTCTCATGGCAAAGGGGCTATCAGCTACTGATTGGGATGAAGTTCAATTCTTGGTCACGGTTTCTCTTTTTAGTTAAGCAACCGTATCCAATGCCAAGCAGCAGCAGTTAAAACAAATAAAAATCTGGGATGCATAAAATGGGAAATAAAATCACAAGATGCTATTTTACTACTCCCTCTGTATAAATCACTTGTGAGGCCAAAACTGGAGTTTGGGATACAGTTTTGGGTTTCACACTATAGGAAGGACATTAACATTCTAGGACAGGTACAGAGACTGACGAATAAATTAATCAAAGGATTGAAAGGTCTTTGTCTGACCAAGAAAGGTGGAAAAACTGATAGTTTGGGAAAATATGACCAAGGGCCTGTTCAGACTATATGCGTTCCTAGCCGTTTTCAGGGAACGCGTACTGGTACCAAAAACGCATAGAAACGGCTCGTAATGCTTTTTAATGGGGTAGTTCACATGTATGCGTATGAGACGCATACGTTTCTCATCCGCATTGCTGCACGCAGTTCTGTGCGATACGCATAGAAACGGACGCAATGAAAGTCTATGGACGCGTATCAAAAACGCGTACTATTGCGTTTTTAGCGTCCGTTTTCCTCTGCGGTTCCCATGATTCTTTTTTTCCCCCTGGGTCACGTGTTTGTGCAAAACGCAATAGAAAATGTATTCAAACGCAAGAAAAACGCATGCGTTTTTCAACTTGCGTTTCTTTAAATTTATACGCGTTCTACAAACGCAGCAAGTATGAACAGGCCCCAAGAGGTGACTTATGGTAATAAATATGTATAAATAGGCAATACAAAAGCTTTGTGGATGAGCAGTTTTCCATAGGGTTGTACAAATGACAAGGGGACATGATTTTTGTATGGAGGTAAAAAGTTTTGTCATCTATTTAGAAGTGAGTCCTTCACAGTAAGAGTGCTTAAAATCTGTAATATCTTACAGTACCTTGGGAAGTAGTTTTGACAAACTCTGTATCTCCATTTAAAGAGGGCTTGGATGCTTTCCTTGCATGATTGGATGCTTTCCTTTGTTACAGTAGTGTGGTTGTGGAGTATCTTACCACATGAAGTAGTTATGGCAAATGCTATAACTGCATTTAAAGGGGGTCCACAAACAGGAAGGAAAGTACAATCAATCCAAGTGTGCCCAGTGAAATCGATTAAAAAAATGGGTTGACATTACGATCAGTAAATGAATATGAGTTGGAGATCGTAACATTAATGGTCACATTTACAATGCTGAAAACGGGGAACTCAAGTACAAATAACACTCCTGCATATATGTTTCACTCTAGGTAATTCCCCATTGTTTCTTGTGGGAACTGTAGTGTATAACCGGGATACCTAATGGGTAATGGGATACCTAAAGAAACCTTTTCACCCCTACTAAGGAATCCATATTTTTTTTGTAAAGACCAAGAATACAAAAAGGTAGCAAGAAAGGATGCCACAGCCTTCGTCAACCGAAAGATACTTTTATTATGGCAAGGAAGGCCGCAATAGCAGTATAGAGGGTGCTATTGTGGCTGGGAACGTGCAGAATCACGTGAAGAAGCTACTTCCTGTCGGCGCCTGTCGCCGAAACTGGAAGTAGCCGCTGGCAGGGACAGGAGGATCGGAGCGAGGCTTCGAGGGCACTGGACCGCTGCAGGGAGCTGAGGGAAGCCCCAGGTGAGAAAAACTAATTTTTTTTTTACTTAAGGTTCACTTTAAAATCCTTATGCAAATCATTGGCAGTTCTTAAAAAGAACCTGTACTGAGTAAAAATATCTAAAATAAACACATGCGGTAACTTCAAATTAACATTACATAGTTACCTTGCCATCAGTTCCTCTCAGAAGCTCACCATTTTCTTCTGACAATAATCCCTTCCAGTTCTGACAATATTTTGTCAAAGCTGAAATATATCAGTTGCGGTCAGTAAAATATCAGTTGCTGTCAGTTATAGCTGAGAGGAAAACTGATGTACCAGGTAATGTCCATGTTTCCCTATGGCTCAAGTGGGCGATGTTACAGTTTAACTGTGTGCTGACCAGGAAGCTGTTATGGTTAATGGCCATTTTCAAAATGGAGGACGGAAAATTCCCTTGATCACAGTGGACAAACAGGATGCGGGAGAAGTTAAAGAAATTGAGGAGTAGACTACACAGGAGGTAAGTATGACTTGAGTATGCTTATTTTGACTTTTAATTTTCAGTTTAGGTTTTCTTTAATGTAGACCAAATAACCGAAGTCTACTCCAGTTCTTCCATAGTTGTTCAGTTAGAGAAAGGCCACTGAGGATGTATACAAGCAGGCAGGCTAATGACATCTGCAGAATGAAGGTTGTGGTGTGATGTCATGTGTAGACATGTGGTGTTATGCAGCTCTTTTCAACATATGTTAATTAGGGATGCTCGCTGGATTCCGCGGAACTCTCAATTCCGCGATTCCGGACGGAATTAGGTCAATTCCGATTCCGGCGGTCGGAACGGAATTGCTAAACCTGTCAAACGGAATTCCGTGGACATTTTTTTATTTTTGCGGAATTTTCCGGAATTGAGAAACAAACTTTCTCTCTCTCCTCCTCCTCCTCCCGGAGAGAGAGATTTTTTTTCCGGTGGAATCCGGAATTCCGTGGAAATTCGTACAAATCCGGCGGAATTTTCATGGCGACGGAATTTAACACTCACGGAATCCGTGATTTCCGGCGGAACGGAATTTGCTGGTTCCGATCATCCCTAATGTTAATGGGTTGAGCATCAGAACGCCTGGGATTTCTCTCTGAAGGTATTTTTGGTTGAATTTCACTGAATCCTGGTTGGTGTGAACTGACATTGTGCCAATAACTGGAAAAGCCCAGTGGGGAGTGTTCTGGGCATGTTGCCAGCAACAGTGCACCTCTATGCTGTATGCCTGCCTGGCATGAGCAACAATATTATGTTTTTCCTTTTTACAATATACTTTATATCTAAAATTGTTGGAGGAACATAAGAACAGATGGCTATATATGTATGTATACAGTATAACAAAGCAAATGACATATTCACAGGTAAATTGTGTGGCTGTGACAAGAAGATTTCACACATCCGTGCATCAGAAAGTTGTTTTTGTCAGGACTGGCAGGGAGCCAGTAATGCAAGTCAGATACTTTATTTGTAAACAAAGATAACAGCATTTTGCTACTGTGTCTACTAAACAAAGATTGCCCTGTAATTATGTCTCCTAGGATACCCAACACATAATGCTGATTCATAAAAAATAATATGGTTTGCATGCATTTAAAAGTTTTCAACTTTCCTCAGCGCAAGTGTACAAAGCAAATATTTGTATTAAGTATCCTGTCTCATGCCTGTGGCCATTAATCTTTATCAATATTATTAGTTGTCTGAAGCTAGGTACACACACTGGATAGAACTTGGCTGAGGTGGCCATTTGGGGCCAACTAAGTTGAAAATCTAGTGCGTGCAAAAGAGTCTTCTTAGATGCGTACATGTAATAAAGATAGCGGCAAGTAGAATATCGGTAAAAATGCTGATACTACTTAATTCCGATAGTAAAAAATCTGTAATCTTTACCGATATCTTACTATGACCTAACCCTACTCTCACACAGAACCCTCCCTCTACTAATGCCTAATGCTCAGACCCCCCCTGGTGATGTCTAACCTTAACCTCCCTGGTGGTGCTTTACTTTTACCCCCCGAGGATGCCTAACCTTTACCCCCGTGATGCCTAACATTAAGCCCCCCAAGGCACCTAACCTCCCCCCCCCCTTGACTCCTAACCTTAAGCACCCCCTGTGGTGCCTAACCTTAACCCCCACACACATTCCTAACAGTAAAGACCATTCCTCCTAAACCGAGCCCCAATATTTTCACTGCCATAGGGGGCAGTGCTCAAAGCCACGAATAGTTACCATAAATGGTATAAGTGACTATAAATGGTAAATAGTGACTTTAAGCAGCTAACACCTGCTGTTTTATCAAGCGCCTCTGGGGACACAAATTACCATCGGCACCCTTTTTACCTGCTTCCCCCTAAAGTTGCATAAAGATCTGGCACACTAGATCCTAAGGTACTTAAATATCTAGCACACCATGTCCTAGTGCATTTTTACTCCTCTCTTAACTGTTTCATCATGTTCCATCATCCCTCTTCTCCTACCCATAGCAGCAGAATTTGTCATTTAGCTGTAGCCAAAGGACGTGTCTCTATGAGCTTGGAGCCAAAAGTGTCACCCAAGGGATTTATTCCCATTCTCTAGTAATAGTGCATGTTAAAACATGGTACAAGTAAGCAGATATTAAATTCCAATCTGATAAACTATCCAATCATGATGTGGTCTGAGGATCTGGCTGCCATAGTTATCTGTTTAGTCTGAGTGTTGTAAAAATACATACTGTATGTATTCACATACAAGCTGACCTGTGTACAAGTAGGCCTGGTGCACACCAAAAAACGCTAGCAGATCCGCAGAATGCTAGCAGATTTTGAAACACTTTTTCTTCTTTTTCTGTAGCGTTTCAGCTAGCATTTTGCGGTTTTGTGAAGCGTTTTGGTGTAGTAGATTTCATGTATTGTTACAGTAAAGCTGTTACTGAACAGCTACTGTAACAAAAAACGCCTGGCAAACCGCTCTGAAGTGCCGTTTTTCGGGGCGGTTTGCGGTTTTCCTATATTAACATTGAGGCAGAAACGCATCTGCAATCCAAAATCTGCAGCAGCCCGGGAGTATGCGTTACTGCAAAACGCCTCCCGCTCTGGTGTGCACCAGCCCATTGAAATACATCACCCTAGCGGATCCGCACCCGCAAGCGGATCGCAAACCGCAGCAGAACCGCTCTGGTGTGCACTAGGCCGTAGAGGTACTTACTTCTCACTCAGAAACCAGGAAGAATTGATTGACTTGCGTATAAGCCCCCTCCCCAGTATGGCCCTCTCCATGGGCAGATGTGCCATCAGTACAAGTCGGCCCCCCTTTCCATAGCAAAATATGCCACAAGGATAATGCAGCTGTGTCTAGAGATGCCAGTAGATGGTGTTATAAATATGAGACACAGGAAGAATCCCCAATCATTGAACAGCTGACAATGCTGCTTCCACATTCTGCTCCGCAAACCAGGGGACACAGGTAGTCTTGAGCAGTGCACTCTGCACACCATGTTGCAGTGGATGGGAGGCATGGACACAGCAGAGAGCCAGCAGAGTCACTAGTGCTTAATCCTTACTCTCCTCTGCCAGTAACAAAACCTGCTCCACTGACTCGCATATAAACCGAGGGGGTAACGTTCAGTACATTTTTTGCACTGAAAAAGTAGGCTTATATGCGAGTATATAAGGTAGCTATAGCACTTTCAGGATACATGCAGACCAAAATAATAAGATTGATAACACATTCTGTATATATGACAGAAGCCAAGTCTTTAAACATCACTCTCTTACAGATGCTGTTACCTCCAGTTCATACAGGGCCGTTTTTAGGCAAAGACAAACCAGGCAGATGCCTGGGGTGACAGCTGCTGAAGTTATAGAACTGCTAGCTCCATTAAGACTATGAATGGTAATTTTAACACCTAAAAGGGTACTACTGATTAACATAACAAAGGTTGCCTAAATAGCAGAACAATGAATGGCAGGTACTGTTCATGAGCTAATTAAGCTGTAATTGTTTTGATATGGTCTGTATTGATTGTTGCAACTCTTCTGGATTTCCAGGACTCCACCCTGTGCAAGGCCAGATTTATACTTTTTGTGCCCATAAGCCTTTGATGTACAGTGCCCCTCCCTTTCCATGACAGCTCCCTTTTCCATGTGTACCATCCATGTAGTTGTCGCCCATCTTTTTTCACGAGCAGCTTCCTTGGGCATCATCTTCCCCTTTTCATGTGTTACTCCCCATTTTCAGCCTCCTCTTTCATATAAAACAGCCATTCTTTCATGTTCAAGTGCCCCCTTGGGCTGCAGCCGGCCAAGGCCTGGGCCTTTTTCGGCCTTTCCAAAAATCTGGCTCTGAACCTGTAAAGGCTTCACACAAACAGTACTATTTTTTTTTATAAAGTGGCAATACACCTTGATTAACATTTAGAAGGAAGTATTTGTGATGTGGTCTGAGTGAGTTTGAGCCAGTGAGCCCCCCCCCCCCCTTATAAACAGCAGGCAGCGTCAGGCATTGGACTCACTCGTGTGTCTGTAGTAATTAGAGAAGAGAGAGCTGCTGTGCAGACCTATAGGGAAAGCTTAGTTAGGCTCTTGTGGGCTTCTTAGCTTGCTCCTTCCTAATTCTTATTGCTAAAAAAGCACCCCTCAACAGCTTTTTTGAGAGCTAATCTTGTTCTTGTGAACTACTTTTTTTTTTGTGTGTGGTCCACTTGCATTATATACAGCTCTGTCAGCCAGTCGCAGCTGGCCTTTGGCCCCTTGGTGGTATAATTACTACTGTGCCAGGTGCACATTATAATACCCATCACTACATATACCTACCTGTTGTTCACCTGTTGTTCACCTGTTGTTCACCTACCTACGTGAGGCGAGCGCACGCAGTGTCACTGTGCCTGTCCGGTACCTGTCTGTGTGTGACAGGTGCACATTGTAATATCCATCACTGCATATACCTACCTGTTGTTCACAGTGCACCCACCTACCTACGTGAGCGCACACAGTGTCACTGCGCCTGTCCGGTACCTGTCTGTGTGTGACAGGTGCACATTATAATACCCATCATAACTGCATATACCTACCTGTTCTTCACAGTGCACTCACCTACCTACTTGAGCGCACGCAGTGTCACTTTGCCTGTCACTGAGAAGTCGCCTAAGTCACAAAAGTGTTCAGTACCTCACCTTTATCAAAATGAATGAGGCATTGATCCCGGAGGGCTACTAGCCGCCCGAAGACTAAGTCAGTCCCCACACACAGCATCTCTGCCTGCACGCCGTGTGACTGCCTGCCCCAAGACTAAGTCGCTCCCCACACAGCACTTCTGCCCGCAGGCCGCTTGACTGCCTTCTCCGCCACCACCAACAGGGTCCAGGACTCCAGGTGAATTCCTGAATTTTTAAGGCAGCTGCTAGCAGCGGACGCTATACTACTTTTTCTGGTGCGTGTACATGCCTGCCTAATTTTTCTGGCTACACTGCAGCTGCAACAACAAAACAAAAGGCATGTACATGTGCCAATTCCCCTTCGTGATGATTACATTGCCGCAATGAAGGGGCTTGCGTATCACAATGAAGCAATGACCAATGACTATATGAGTGTCTCGGGGGGGGGGGGGCACACCCAAGATAATAAGGTTGTTGCTTCATCGTGGACAGACCATATTTGAGCAGCTGGACAGTCACTGTTGTTCTATCATTGAGCTACCACGGCCCGGCGACCATATGGGCTTGAAAACCGCTACGGCCTGCACTCTCGCCATGGTGCGCACCAGTCCAGCATGGCTGTTTGCGGTGCGTTACACAGTGAGTTTGGTGTGTCAGTGTGAAGCAGTACTCTAATTACGCTCCCTGATTGATGTATACACATGCAAGATGTTTTAAAGCACTTTAGGCCTGCAATATAGCATTCAATGTGATTTCTGCCCTTAAAACACTGCTTTGCCTCAAATCCAGAATTTTCCCTGGGACTTTTGCCGTCTATCCCACTCATCCAAAAACTCATATGTTAGACCCCTTGAAACATCTTTCCCATCACTTTGTGGCCAGCATAATTGTTTCTAGTTTTCAAAGTTCGCCTCCCCATTGAAGTCTATTGCAGTTTGCGAAAGTTCGCGCGAACCAAACTTTTGTGGAAGTTCACGTCCGCGGTTCGCGACCTGAAAATCGTAGCTTCGTGCCATCTCTAATTCATAAGTGTATTGTGTCTGTCCCCAAACCCTTGGTTGATGGATGGAACAGTTGTTGGGTACATGCACTGATTTGCTTAAAGGACCTCTGGAAAATCTTAAAATTTAAAATCTATGTAAACATCTACAATTAAAAAGTATGTTTCTTCCAGAGTAAAATGAACCATAAATTACTTTTCTCCTATGTTGCTGTCACTTACAGTAGGTAGTAGAAATCTGACAGAACCGACAGGTTTTGGACTAGCCCATCTCCTCATTAGGGGTTTACAGGGATTTCTTCATTTACAAAATGCACTTAGTGAATAGCAGTTGCTCCGGCCCAAAAAGTGTACGGTGAGAACGGAGGCTGGCCAGCATCTTTGTATATATCTTTTTCAGGGAGTGTCTTTATAAAGAATAAAGGCCATGCTAAGAATCCCCTATGGAGCGATGGACTAGCCCAAAACCTGTTGGTAAAGTCAGATTTTTACTACCTACTCTAAGTGACAGCAACATAGGAGAGACGTAATATATGGCTCATTTTACTCAGGAAAAAACATACTTCTTAATGTATGTGTTTTAAATTTTAAGATTTTTGCGACAGTTCCTCCTGGAATCTATGGTGAGTGCATAGTGGAGGCAAGGGCCAAGGTTAATATTAGCAGGGATGCTCAAATCCGATCCGGGAGACATCCGGATAGTTGCTATCCGGATATCTCCCAATAAAGCTGTGCAGGGGTCAAAGTCAATCTTACCAGAATGACGTCTTCTTTGGTCCGTACGTGTTGCCTCCCACGATGCGCTGCATGCGCCGGTCATGTAACTACAAAAACTTCCTCCTTCCGGGTTGAAGGAGGAAGTGTTTGTAGTTACGTGACCGGCGCATGTGGCGCTTGGAGCGCATCGTGGGAGGCAACGTGTACAGACCAAAGAAGACGTCATTCTGGTAAGATTGACCCCCCGCCCCTCCACCGCACAGCTTTATTTGGTGATATCCGGCTGGCAACTATCCGGATGTCTCCCAGATCGGATTTGAGCATCCCTGAATATTAGAGCTAAAGAAGTAGGGAGGATAGATGTCATAGGTAAGGGTTAGATTAGATACAGTGCCGGAAGCTGGGAAATAGTTGGGCTAGGTAGGGTCTTTAGCGGTCTAACACCCAGCATTTAAACTTTGCTTTAAAAGATTGCTTACAGCTTAGAAACTATTATGCCAGATATTTTTTTTAAGCAGAAATTCACTGAATGGGTTAAACATGACTGTAATGATCCGCTCAGCTGGCTGCACAGGCAGACAGCTGTTCGACCATTCCTCTAGTCTGTGGGCTGCAGGTCTCTGGAAGAGAGACCTGTCTTTCCTTTGCAAGTTTCTGATCTGCTCTGCTGCTGAGGAATTTGCATACATTGGTTATGCAAATCACCCAGCTAACTCCTTTGTAGGCTGGCAGTATAAAGAGCTATGTTTCCCAGAGTCCTTTGCTGGTCATTCCTTCATGGTTTGTTGAAACACTCCTAGAGTGTCAGCCGTGCTATTGTTAATGTTATCTTAGAGTAATTCTTGGGACTGCACTAGGCAGCTTCCCTAGTGCAGTTAGCTTGCTATCTGTTTTGTCTGTATTGCCTCTCTGTTGCGATTGTCCTGTCACCAACGGTGGTTGTCAGGAAATCGTTTTGTCTGTCTGGGAATCTAACCAGGGCAGCGGTCGCTACTGGTAGCCCCTTCTGTTCATCTGTCTGTCTTGTTTGGCTCACACTAGACAAGACAAGACAAGACAAATAACATTTATATTGCACTTTTCTCCTTGCGGACTCAAAGCGCCAGAGCAGAGCAGCAGCCACTAGGGCGTGCTCTATTGGCAGTAGCAGTGTAAGGGAGACTTGCCAAAGGTCTCCTACTGCATTAGTGCTGGCTTACTGAACAGGCAGAGCCGAGATTCGAACCCTGGTCTCCTGTGTCAGAGGCAGAGCCCTTAACCAATACACCATCAGCCAACTGCACCATCAGCCTCTAGCGGTAGCGGCTGTGGATCCTTCTGATCTTTGTTCTGGGAGTGTAAGCTGGAGCAGCGGTTGCTACCGGCTACCTCATCTGTCTGTCGAGTTTGAATCACACTAGCTTCTAGCGGTAGCGGCTGTGGATCCTTCTGATCTTTGTTCTTGGAGTATAGCTGGAGCAGCGGTTGCTCCCTGCTATCTCATCTGTCTGTCGTGCTTGGATTGCACTAGCCCCTAGCGGTAGCGGCTGTGGATCCTTCTGATCTGCTTTCTTGTCCCTGTACCTGGATCGCACTCGCTCTGGCAGAAAGAGCAGTGGATCTTTCCTCTCGTATTCCTGTTTTCCGTTTGTCTGTCTTGTCTGATACGAACGCTTGCTGTAGGCTCGGTGAGGTAACTGTTAAGCAAGCGCTCGCGTTCAAATTTCGTGTTTGTCTGTCGGTGGTTAGTTAGGCGTGCTTGTCTCTGTTGCGCTTAACGTGCGGAGATCGCGCTGTAAACACGTTCGCTGTTGCGAATGAGTGCGGTGTTCGCGTTTAGTTAGCGTTTGTTATTTTCGTTATTTTCTCATTGGCGTTTGCTGTGCCTTTGCTACTCTTGTGTTCTGTTCTGGTCAGTCTTGTGTCACTTCTGGCGATTGCCTTCATACTTTGTTTCTGCGAATGTGTGTTCACCGTCGCTGGGTGGCGACTAGATTGGGGAACACACATTTAGCCTATCTCTGTGCTCTTCTCTTTAAGGGCTGTTCAGCCCCGCACTGTCTTAGATCTGTACAATTCCCATCTGGCATTTGTGGCCGTGCAGAGGCTGTGCTCATCTGCACTCCACAGCACCATCTGCTGGTGGGAATTGCCCTCTGCTGGTGCATTGCACCTAGCCTGGGTTCACCCAATTATACGCTTGTGGAAGGTTTTCGCTGTGTCAGTGCGCATCTTGTGCGCTGACCGCGAAAACGATTCCGCAAACGTTACAATGACATTTTAGTGTTGCATTTAGCTAGAAATCCGCATCCGTGCTTAGGTTTAGATACAAATGTATCTTTGTTTGGAATGCAAATAGACCTCTGAAAAGCCTGTCTTAGAAGCCCTCTGTGCTCTCTCAGAGAGGCGTTTATTTACATTGTAAATAGATACATTTGTATCTAAACCTCAGCACTGACACGGATTTCTAGCTAAAAGCAGCACTAAAATGTCATGTTTAACCCATTCAGTGAATTTCTGCTAAAAAAAAAAGCTGTAAGAAGCAATCTTTTAAAGCAAAGTTGAAATGCTGGGTGTAAGACCACTTTAAAATAGGTTTGGTGAGGTGAGCAGAGATCAGGATTTCAGTGTTTACTTGCTTCACCCCATCATCCTTCATCCAGCCCTGAAATCAACATTCAGGTAGAATATTAAGTTATCAGCTGGAAAGTCTGCTTTAATACTGTAGCCTGTGCCGTACATCTGTACTAACTCTCCACATGACTGAAGGTCCTTCCTTATCAGTAATACACCTTCCCAGCCTTAGGGAAAACTAATGCTAAATGTGTCCCAACTCCATTATTGGAACCAGTGAAATCATTAGTTCCACAGTTAGATTCTTAAAAATGGATCAGAACGTAATTAATTTACTCTTGTTCCTATAGGCGTTGCAAAACACATTCACTTTCATTCAGCTTAAATGACACATCAAGAAAAAAAAATATTACAAATTTCATATACATGGCATACAACCATTTATACGATGCACTAATGTATAACAAATACATGCACATTTTTCAATGCAAAATCTTTTTTTCATGAAAAAGAAGTCAATATGCAAACTTATAAGATTTTGTTCAAGGGCAGTGTTGCTAATGTGCTGATATATGCACCTTTTGTAATCGCACAAATGGAAATCCAAACTTCTCTTTCTACTCCAGCAATTTTTATGCATTAGCAGATACCAATTGATTTTTGCTATTAAATATAGGCCTCCCTTTTGTTTAAAGAAAAATAAAACAAAGACAGAGAAGTGCAATTTAGAAAGCAAAATGAATATTAACCTATACCAGAGCAGCATGTGCCTTTAACCTCCCTGGCGGTTTGTTAAAATCCGCCAGGGGGCAGCAAATACCTTTTTTTTTTATTTTTTTATTTTTTCATGTAGCGAGACAATGTCTCGCTACATGATAGCCGCTGCTGAGCGGCATCCCCCCAGCCCCTCCGATCGCCGCCGGCGAACGGAGATCAAGAGATCCCGTTCAAAGAACGGGATCTCTTGGAGGGCTTCCCCCGTCGCCATGGCGACGGGGCGGGATGACGTCAAAGGGGAATCCGATCCACCCCACGGCGCTGCCTGGCACTGATTGGCCAGGCAGCGCACGGGGTCTGGGGGGGGGGGGCGGCTGCGGCGACGGGTATAGCGGCGGATCGGCGGGCAGCGGCGGCGATCGGAGGTTACATGCAGCTAGCAAAGTGCTAGCTGCGTGTAACAAAAAAAAATTATGCAAACCGGCCCAGCGGGGCCTGAGCGGTGCCTCCCGGCGGCATAGCCCGAGCTCAGCTCGGGCTTACCGCCAGGGAGGTTAAATAGAAAAAAAAATGTTATTTGAATATGAAGTCAGCAACTCTCAAATGAAGCCCTGTGTTGAGTTTGTGACTGGAGGATGAAAGGGAAAGTGCTCTTTTTTCGCAGTCCTGAAAAATCAGATGTCGGAACTGCCCAAAATGCTTGAGGTACAGCGTAACACAGATTAGTGAAGGCTCATATACATTGTGGCAGTGTGTGTAGTCAGTGTGAGTACTGCTGTGAACACTGTAGAGCATATCTTCTCTGATAGCCCTTCTGACCGGGAGCTTTGTGGAAAAAACATCTATAGAAGGACTGCCTATGACTGGCAACTTGAAGAAAATATAGGAAATTCTAACTGGATGTGTATCCCATCTCAAAGTGGGTCCCAAAAGTTTTGCTAATGTATTTCTATGTGTGAGGTAACTTTAGCATCTAAGGTTAAGTTTCGCCTTAGATGCTTGCCTGTGGAACCAAAACGGCGCATGGGAGAGGAGTGGAGGCGTTGTAATGGTCGCATAGACTGTATCTAAGCGACCAAAGCACACAGAGCAGTGGAACTTTCCAGAAGCCCTGCATGGCTGTAAAGTGGGTTTGTGGTAGATTATCAAGGGTAAAGAGTCTAAGAGATCTTTGAGCAAGGTGAACATCCTTTTTGGGATCAACCAACAAACTGTGCAGCTATACAGTACCATGTTAATAACTGTCACGAGTTCCCCCAGGTTTTGCTGAGCAATATAGCTTGGACTTGGTTACAAGGGACTGAGAACTGTTTAGGAACTGGAATTGCTCAGTAGACCATCCCATTTCCACGCCCACACCTCAACAGTGATACTGTGATGTAAACCTGCTGTAAAGTGATTGAGTGTTGTACAAGAAGACCTTTGTAGCTCAACTTTCATATATAATTTGTGTGTAACTTAACCTTTTTACTTCGCAGCATTTACCAGTGCATCGGCTGCGAAGACCGGGAGATTGTGTATTTTGACCTGTGATGTGCAAGGAAGATGTATTATGTTGTTGAAGTGTTACGGGTTGATTGAAGCTACAGTGACCACCGTTCGGTCAGAAATAAATCTTTGATAATTTCATCTGAGTCAGTGTCTAGTGGATTCCTCTCAGCCAGAGCCCAGTGCTAATGGATAAATCGGGTTACAAATGATACTGCTGAATAATATAAGGAAAAATCTCTGACGTTTATTCAAGGCTTTACATTATCCTATATCAGGGTTCCCCAAACTTTTTTGGTCAAGGGCTGGGTCAACATACTTCAGACTGCCGGGGGGCCGGAACATACATAAAATGATGTTGAAAAAGCCATTCAGTCATGTAGTGCCCAAAGAATGTCTTTTTGCACCAGACAGTGATGCATACCCACGAGCCAACCTTCCGCCTAGTTGGACGGCAGTGTCACCTTATGCAGAATTGAAATGGAAGCCAGCAAATGACTGCTCGCTGGCTTCTACAGTATGTGGATGGGTGGTGCCAGCACTGCTATTCTATATGCGGGCCGCCAATATTTAAAGGTGCAGTGAGCCATAAGTTATACATTATAAGTTTGGAGGGCCAGTAAAAAAGCTTCGGCTGGCCGCATTCGGCCCACAGGCCGTAGTTTGAGGACCACTGTTCTATATAATAAAACCCCTGTTGCTGAGTCATCCTGTGTCTGTGGCAGCTGCTTTGTGCACTTGTGTGACAGGGCTTCAAGCAGCAGTCGTGGATGAGCGTGTGTGGACAGGTGAATGCACGTGTGGGGGTGTTGCAGATGTGTACAAAGCGCACAGAGTGTGTGTGTTTGGGGGGTCACTGTCATTTTTATGTGGGGTTCCCTACTGCTTGTTATTAAACGGGCGGCTTGGGACTAGTTTTTATACATTTTTTTTATATACTGGGCATCCTTTTAAGGATACTTTGAGGGGGACTTATATATGCAGCTCCGGACTGCTTTTTGCACATGTGCATTCAGATTCTTTTATAGAAGGACCTGTCTGTGAATGAGAGCATTGTATGACTGGGATGCATGTGGGAGTGGGCTAAGTGCTTACATGTCTCTTAAAGATTATGTTTATAAAGAGAAGACCATAACATAAACTATAAAACGCACAGTCAATTTTTGAATTATAATTTCTCAAACTGACTGATCCCTGGGGTGACATTTTGGGGCTAGCTGTGTGCGGACGGATACCTAGCCAGCAGGTTAGTGATCTGTTCTGTTGCTATGGAGGAGGTGGGTAGAAAGGCTGACAGCACAGCGCATGACGGAGTAGTAGGAGAAAAATGCCTTCAGTCTGTGCTCAGCTGAGGCAATCCACTGGGCAGAGCACTTGCTGATGCATCAAAAGGGATCAGGGTCTGCTGTACACACACTAGATTCTCAGGCTGAGAGCAATTTGGCCTGTGTACAAGGCTTATGGGCTCCTTTTCCTGTACCAATAGTAAGCTGCACAGAATGCAACTTTACATTGAGGAATGCTATTCTAAAACTAGTTCCCAAGTAGTGTTTCACACAGTAGTATATCCCCATTGGGTATAAAAAAGAGCATCACAGAGAGGCTGATCTTCTCAGATTTTTCAGTCATGTAATTGACCTATTGCCAATTAGAGGAGAGGAAATTGGAGTGAAGTAAGGGGGTCTTTGTATCCGTCGGCAACCTGGCAAAGGAAGAGCTCTCAGATACTGAAAAGTTGCATTTCTAAGTGCTTTAATCCAAAAGTTTACTGGGGAATTAACACTTGTAATGATCTGCTCAGCTGTCTGCACAAGCAGACAGCTGTTTGACCATTCTTTAGGTCTGTGTGCTACAGGTCTCTAGAAAAGAGACCTGTCTTCTCTTTGCAAGTTTCAGAGTTGCTCTGCTGGTGAGGAATTTGCATACACTTGTCATGCAAATTGCTTAGCTGCTTCCTTTGATGGCTTGCAGTATAAATGCCTTTTGCTCCCAGAACTCCTTGCTGGTCATGATGGTTTGTTCCTGCTAATTTACCTGGAGTCTCAGCCTTTGCTAATTGTTTGCTAACATTATCTTAGAGTAATTCCTTGGGACTGCACTAGGCATCCCTTCTAGCGCAGTCAGGTTGTATTATCTGTTTTGCCTTGTACTGTCTATCTGTTGCAATTGTCTTGTCACCAGCGGCGGTCGGCAGGAAATCGTTCTGTCTGTACACCGTCTTAGGGGTACAAACCAGAGCAGCGGTTGCTACTGATTGATTCATCTGTTTGTCTGTCTGGATCGCATCCGCTCTAGCGGTAGTGGCGGTGGTTCCTTCTGTGCTCTGTCTGGGAGTGTAAGCCAGAGCTGCGGTTGCTGCTGGCTACTCCTTCTCTCTGTCTTGTCTGGTACGAATGCTTGCTGTAGGCTTGGTGAGGTAACTGTTTAGCAAGCGTTCGCGTTCTCAATTTCCTGTTTGTGTTACATTGATTAGTTAGGGTGGCACGCTTATCACTGGGCGCCTAACGCGTGGTGATCGTGTCTTTAACACGTTCGCTGTTGCGAATGTGTGCGGAGTTCGCGTTTAGCTAGTGTTTGTTATTTTCTTTGACGTTCTGATCATTATTTGCTATGTCTTTCTTGCTACACTTGTGCTCTGACTAACTCGGTCTTGTGTCACTATTGGCAATCGCCACTCTTGCGATTGCGGTCCCACTTCGTTTCCGCTGTTGTGTGTTCACCGTCGCTGGGTGGCAACTAGATTGGTGGACACACATACATTCTGTCTCTGTGCTCTCTCTCTCTCTGAGGGCTATCTTGCCCTGCATTGCTTAAACTCGTACAATTCCCATCTGGCATCTGTGGCAGGGCAGAGGCTGTGTTCCTCTGCACTCCACAGCTCCATCTGCCGGTGGGAATTTCCCTCTACAGGTGCATAGCACCATAGCTGGGTTCTGTTAAATTACACGCTTGTGGAGGATTTCCGCAGTGTCAGCGCGCATCTTGTGCGCTGACCACGGAAATAATTCCGCAATCGTTACAACACTGTTGCTTTCAATTGAATTAACCATTTCAGCCCGCTGGGATTTTTCACCCTATGCATCGGAACAATTTTAACCTCCCATTCATTCGCTAATAACTTTAGCACTACTTATCACAATTTATTGATCTATATCTTTTTTTTTCCGCCACTAATTAGATTTTCTGTGGGTGGTACATTTTGCTAAGAGCCACTTTACCGTATATGCATTTTAACAGGATTAATAAGAAAACAATGGAAAAAATGCATTATTTCTCAGTTTTCGGCCATTATAGCTTTAAAATAATCCATGTAACCATAATTAAAACCATCAAATGCATATTTTAAAAGTTCAGACCCTTAGGTAACTATTTGTCTTTTTTCTTTTTTTTTTAATTGTAATTTTTTTTTTACCATTATAAATTTTATTTGGGTAATATTTTGGTGTGGGACATAAACAGTTAATTTTTAATGTTGTAAAATGTGTAATTGTAATGTAAAAAATGTGCAGATGTAGTTTTACTATTTGGCCACAAGATGGCCACCTTCGTTTTTAGTTTCCCTCCTTGTACTTCTCGCTAAGAGGAAGTACAAGGGGGATGCGGAAATCTGTCCGGGCAGAAGATCCGGAGCCCCACAGGTGAGCCCTTCGGTTTTTCTGCAGGGGAAAGGGATCGGTGATCAGGAACCATGTTCCCTTTCACTGATCCCAGGGCTAGCGGGGGACACAGCGGGGACGTACCCACAGTCGCGGGCCGGAGCGCGCCCAAGCGCGGGAGTGCTGCAGAGCTGCCGCCCGGACGTGAGCTTCACGTCCGGGCGGCAAAAATGGTTAATATAGCAGCACTGTACAAAGTGAACATTTTGGTTAAAATAGTTCTTCAAACTCAAATGCCAGAAAAAACGTGAAAAAGTTTGTTGAAATGATCTGTTTATTTGTTTATTACTGGGAGGGAAGAGGCGCCCCAAGATGTTGTGTGTGGAAGGGATACTGTCAGCTGAATAATATTTGAATAAATAGGCTTAACTCTACAAGCAGTAGGTAGCCCAAATAAACTAATAACATTTTTAATAGAAACCAGAATAACGCATTTCGAGGATCGCAGCCTACTTCCTCAGATCAAATAACAAGTGTCTCAATACTACCATTCAAGTGTATGGTTTCTATTAAAAATGTTATTAGTTTATTTGGGCTACCCCCTTCTTTTAGAGGTAAGCCTATGTATTCATATTTTATACAGCTGACATTATCCCTTCCCCATATCACATCTTGGGGCACCTCCTCCCTTCCAGTAATATCCCACACCAACCCCCTCAGCTCGGGTGTTGGCCATGCATGTTGGTTCTTTGGAACCCCTTTTTCTTTTCCTGGAGAGTGATCTACATTGATGAAGACTAAAGAACCCAAATGAGGACTCTCTTTCCTCACCAGCCATTACACTGTGGTTGCTGGTCTTCCAACCTATTCTTGTGAGTATTCTGCACATACTGCTGTTGAGTGTCCCATACCCTCAACATACTACACTATCAGGGGCTCCTGGTGTCCCGGTCTCATTTTTTCTCTCCTTTGGAAGGTCCTTGGACTCCATTGGTACCACACCCTCTGTTCCTAGATTACTTCTTAAAACAATACTATACTGACCATTTTACAAATCTGTATAAACATAAAATCTTCATCTTGCATATGAAAACATCAACTTCTGTATGATGCGAGGAGGGTTAGGGTCACAACCTTGACCTAAATATTTAGGCACTAGATAATCCTTCTTTCCTATCTGAGAAAGCTGGCAGGTATGGTTGGTTTTATTTGGCGATTGTAACGATTGGTGTCAGCACCCAGAGAGAATCTGATTGTTTATGATATGCAGAATCATCAACAATACATATGTATACCTGATTATGGATGATCTGCAGAATCACCAATAATACAAGTATGACTAACCTCTGGACACCTAATGAGTAAAGTGCTAGATAAACTGAAGGCTATCTCCCGAGGAGCGGGAGATGTAAACGGCTCAGCCAAGAGCCACCTGAGGGGCAGGTGGCCCTGGGCAGTGCAGAAACTATCTCCTAGATAGTAAGGACCTGGTAACCAGGGATAAGGATACCAGATGGTAAACTGTACTGCAGCCAGGGTAAGAGACCACTGGCTGCTAACAGGCCGGACTCTCTGAGGGGAAGGAGTCCTGGTTGCAGCGGACACCTGGTGGAATGGTGTTACTGCTAGTACAGTTAGACTGAGCACTCAGGGAGAGTGACAGCTTGGGTGGTCGGGCAGGCCAGGTCAACAAAACACGAGCAGATCAGGTACAGAGATAGAGAGACTGATTCGGTAACCGGGTACAAGCAGGGTCTGGCAACAGGTGGGCAGATATGCAGAGGCACTGAATCAGAAAGCAAGAGAAAGACCGACAGAGCAAAAGGTCACAACATATAAGTACAACAAGATCCTAGACTGGGGTGTGAGTTCCTTGGTCTCGACACCCTGGAACTAGTCTAGAGTATAAAACAGTAATAGCACAGTGTTCCTAAGCTTGAGTGTGTGGTCCTTGGTCACAACACCCTGGAACTGGTCTAAAGTATAACACAGCAATGACACAGTATCCCTATCTTGGGTGTGAGGTCCGTGGTCACAACACCCTGGAACTGATCTAAAGTATAACACAGCAATGACACAGTATCCCTAAGCTTGGGTGTGAGGTCCTTGGTCACAACACCCTGGAACTGGTCTAACATATAACACAAACGTAATCTGGCTAAGTGTGAATTCCCAGGTCCTCCTGGTTCAAACACACTGTGGGATCTGACTGGTCTGAGTGCTCACACGTTAGTATTCGCAACGGCAGACAACCAGCAACTGACAGGCAAGAAGTATATATAGTGCAGCGCCGCCCAGTCCCACTCAGCCAATCACCCACTGCGCTGTGATCAGCTGATCGTCCTGATCATCTGATCCCTCTCCTATTGGCATAAAGGTCCTGCCTCCTAGCGCGCGCGCGCGCAGCTCTCCATCTGTGTGCACTACTGGGCTCAGACAAACCAGACATAATTCTGCTGTGCGGAAACCGCCGGTCTGAACGCGGAAACAGCCGCCCCGCTGTCAGACTGCGCGGCGGTGTTTTCGCAATCCATTACAGCGATCAACTACAGTGTGGTTGATCAAAAGTAGATTGACTAGAGGCCCACATACTACAAGTGAGATCCTATGTGATTCTCTTTCACTAACCTTTATGCTCTGAATAGAGATGGCCCGAACAGTTCGCCGGCGAACGGTTCCCGGCGAACTTCGGTGGTTCGCGGTCGCTAGCAAATGCAAACTTTTCCGGAAGATCGATTCGCCCACATTAGTGCATCTTTGGGGTCAACTTTGACCCTCTACATCAGTCAGCAGGCACATTGTAGCCAGTCAGGCTACAATCCCTCCTGGAGCCCCCCCCCCCCCCCCCCCCCGTTATAAAAGGCAGGCAGCGTCAGGCTTTTCACGAACTCGTGTGCCTGCCGTAATTAGAGAAGGGAGAGCTGTGCAGAGACCTAAAGGGAAAGATTAGTTAGGCTCTTGTAGACTTCTTAGCTTGCTCTTTGCTGATTCTTATTGCTAAAAAGCACCCCTCAACAGCTCTTTTGAGAGCTAATCTTGTTCTTGTGATCTATTTTTGTTGTTGTTGTGTGTGTGTGTTCCACAGACACTTGTGTTGCATAGACAGCCTTAGTAATTCCTACTGTGTGTGCCACTGCCAGGCCCAGCACATTCAATGTCTACCTGTGTGTGTGACAGGTGAACATTGTAATACCTATCATTGCATAAACCTACCTCTTGTTCACTTCAGTGCACCCACCTACCTACGTGAGTGCACACAGTGTCACTGTGCCTGTCCGGTACCTGTCTGTGTGTGACAGGTGCACATTATAATACCCATCACTGCATATACCTCCCTGTTGTTCACAGTGCACCCACCTACCTACGTGAGAGCACGCAGTGTGATTTACCACTCCTTGCATACCTGTTATCTGCACCTGTGTGACTGCACATTGTATTAGTAAAGTCAGTGCATACCTTTCACTTTATCCACCCCAATATGGACAAAACAAAAGGCAGAGGCAGGCCACCTGGCAGGTCTGTTCGAGGTTGCGCTGTCGTGATTTAAAGACAAAGACAAACACTTATATTGCGCTTTTCTCACTAGGACACGCTCTATAGGCAGTAGCAGTGTTAGGGAGGTCTCCTACTGAATAGGTGCTGGCTTACTGAACAGGCAGAGCCGAGATTTGAACCCAGGTCTCCAGTGTCAGAGGCAGAGCCCTTAACCATTACACTATCCAGCCTCGACCAAAGTACAGTGTTCAGAAGAAGGCACGTGCCATCAACCCCCAATATTGTCAGGACGTAGTTGAATATTTAATACAAAACACCTTATCTTTCTCAGCTTCCGCACGGAAGCGTGACAAATCTTCCTCCTCCTGCTCTGATTCTGGCACTCTACTTAACACTCAGTCGGCCGCCACCACCAAAGTGCCATCATCCCAGGGCTCAGCGGTGTGGAAAGTTTTTTGTGGGTCTGCCTCAGATGAGAGCAATGCCATCTGTACTCTCTGCCACCGAAAATTGAGCCGTGGAAAGACCAAGACCCGCGTAGGAACAACTACCTTACGAAGGCACATAATTACAAAGCACAAACTGCAATAGGATGACCACCTGAGGAAAAGCAGCACACAAAAGGAAAGCCACACAACGCAGTGGAAAATACCAGGCCGCAATTTTTTCTCAAAAAAGGCGATGCCTAAACTGTATCGTGATGTTGAAGGCAAGTGGTGATATCTCTGGCACACAGCTTTGGGTCAAGGGTCCGTCTGACCATGGATGCCTGGTCTGCAAAGCATGCTCAGGCCTGCCCGAAGACTAAGTCAGTCCCCACAAACAGCATCTCTGCCTGCACGCCCTGTGTGCCTGCCTGCCCCAAGACTAAGTTGCTCCCCACACAGCATCTCTGCCCGCAGGCCGCTTGACTGCCTTCTCCGCCACCACCAACAGGTTCCAGGACTCCAGGTGGATTCCTGAATTTTTAAGGCCGCTGATACTAGTTTTTCTGGTGCGTGTACATGCCTGCCTAATTTTTCTGGCTGCACTGTGGCTGCAACAACAAAACAAAAGGCATGCACATGTGCCAATTCCCCTTTGTGATCATTTACCTTGCCCTGGTGAAGGGGCTTACGTATCACAATGAAGCAATGACTGATGACTATATGAGTGTGTGGGGGGGGGGGGGGGGGCACACCCACGATAATAAGGTCGTGGCTTCATTGTGGACAGACCAAATTTGATCAGCTGGACAGTCACTGCTCTGTCATTCAGCTACCTCAGCCCGGCGACCATATGGGCTGGAAAGCCGCCATCAACTGCACTCTCATCATGGTGCGCACCAGTCCAGCACGGCCATCACAACACAAACAGCTGTTTATGGTGCATTACACAGTGAGTTTGGTGTGTCAGTGTGAAGCAGTACTCTAATTACACTTCCTGATTGATGTATTCACATGCAAGATGTTTTATAGTACTATAGGCCTCCAATTTAGCATGCAATGTGATTTCTGCCCTTAAAACGCTGCTTTGTGTCAAATCCAAATTTTTTTCCCCAGGACTTTTGGCATCTATCCCACTCATCCATGCAAAAATCAGATGTTAGACCCCTTGAAACATCTTTTCCATCACTTTTGTGGCCAGCATAAGTGTTTCTAGTTTTCAAAGTTGGCCTCCCCATTGAAGTCTATTGCGGTTCGCGAAAGTTCGTGTGAACCGAACTTTTGCGGAAGTTCGCGAACCGAAAAATCTGAGATTCGGGCCATCTCTAGATCTGAAATGAAAAATCGATTCTATGTCATTCGAACTCCTGTGGCCAAGAGTAGCCAATTCCTTTACAATCAACCATTTTTTTCCATCCTGCCCGATCAAGCAGTGTGCTTTGTGTTGCTGTGATTGGATCTGTCTGATAATAAACGATCACCTGTGGCATTGTGCAGACTTTTTGTTGTTCTTATGTTGCCGTAGAGATTATCTATCCTTGGTCCAGCACTGCCCATTCACTGTGGAGTGTAGCGGTTTTTCATTTCTCTTTTGTCATATTTGAGATACATGCCATAACCTATGTATAAACTTTCGAGAGACTAATAGAATATTGTAATTTTCGACTGAAGAAGAGGAGGCACCTTCTTCAGATCAATAATGACAGTGTCTTAAATCAAAAGAATGCAAGCAATGAGTGCCTGTGGGCCTACATGCTTGCATTCTTTTGATTAAAGACACTGCAGTTATTGATTTGAAAAAGTGGACTGTGTTCTGAGAAAGGCATTATCCTACTAGTGTCTGAACTGTAATCAATTTTAATCACCTCATACAGGCTCTGTCCTTTTTAGAGGTAGGCTTTGTTATTTTCAATTTGATGTTTGAATTAGCTTTCATGGCTAAAACTTAATTTAGGACAAGTCCTCCTCTCCAGTGTTAGCTCTTAAAGCCTCATCTATACAGTGGGGGTTGTTTTGTTTTAGTTCTTTGGACTTTTTTTCCTTTAGTGTGACCCACTAGACCCGAGACCCAAGAACCCAAGTGAGGGTAGAATTTCCTCACTGCCGATTACACTGTGGTTGCTGGTTTGCAACTCTTGTTTGTAAGTATTACTCATTCCTTTACCTTTCCTCTTGACACCATCTTAAGAAGGGGACTCCCGATGGGTCTGTGTTTTTTTTCCCTGTCTCCCTTGGAAGATCTACAGATCCCCCAGGAGTAAAACACAACCCTTGATTGTAATTTTATTTTCGATGAACAAAAGACATACAGTTATTGCAGGTGTCAGCATTGGCTGAGCAAAGTGGACATGAAATATGTGTTTGAATAATCAATATTTTCAGAGAATGGTTATTCATGCTAGCGTTTGGCCTCTTTGCCACAGAGCAGTGTGACTTCTGGAATGAAACACAGATTTCTACTGAGATTCTTTGTCCTCTAATGAAGTCTTACTTAATAAAATTACTATTCATGCCAGGGGTCTATTTAATTCAATGATGCTATCCCGCCTTCGTAATACAAAGCCTGAGGAGATGGAACACTGCTCTGCCCCTCTTAACCAGTGTCATACAATTGTTTAGACAGGTGCCGTTATAGAATCGCTGGACTGCATGGAACAAGGGAAAACTTTATGGACATAAAACTACAAAACTATAAAACTACAAGAGCGAAACATAATGATTTTCCAATGTAGATGGAATAAATAATTTGAGCCTTTTTATTTTGTAGTCAACAGAGAGCAGTTTTTGTGTAGACATGGAAATGGATTATCATATATGATAGATTTGGTATTATTAGGTTGGGATTTGGAGCTTGCAGTCTGGATATATGGCTTAAAGCGGACTCAAACCAAACATTTTTTTGAATTCAAAATATTTAGTTGCACCACTCTGAGACATACAAAGATAAATAAACACTCCTTCAAGCCTATGAGCAAGTCAGTGCATACTTTTCACCCTTCTCTTTTCATAACTAGGGTTATACAGGTGGCAGCTAGAGATGTCGCGAACGGTTCGCTGGCGAACGGTTCCAGGCGAACTTCGGTGGTTCGCGTTCACCTACCAAAGGCGAACTTTCCCGGAAGTTCGATTTGCCCCATAATGCTCTATTGAGCAAAACTTTGACCCTCTACATCAGTCAGCAGATACATTGTTGCCAAACACACTGCTCTCAATGCTGAAGGCCCTCCCTCCCTCCTCCAAGTAAGGTCCTTATACCATTTGACTCACTTGTCTGCCCACACTAATTAGTTAAGGGACAGCTGCTACACACTCTGCTAGGGTGATTTTAATTAGCCTCTTGTGGGCCCCTCAACCCTCCTCCCTCCTCCTTCTACCCTTCTACCCATTCCCTCCTACCAGAGGGAGGAGGGTCTCATCTGCCAGGGAATTCTAGTATTTCAAAAACCTGCTTACATACCGTGACGGGGATTTGAACCCAGATCTCAGTGTATGGTAGGTAACTAACATATCCATTATACCACCAACACTACTAGCTGAAAGTAGCTGAAAGTAGCTGAAAGTAGCCTAGCATGTACCATTTATGCTCAATGCAAGAGAAAAATTAGACAAGACAAATAACATTTATATCACACTTTTCCTGGCAGACTCAAAGCACCAGAGCTGCAGCCACTAGGGCACACTCTATAGGCAGTAGCAGTTTTAGGAAGACTTGCCTAAGGTCTCCTACTGAATAGGTGCTGGCTTACTGAATAGACAGAGCTGAGATTTGAACTCTGGTCTCCTGTGTCAGAGGTGCACGAAGGGAATGGGGAGGAGTTTGTTAATGATTAACACTATTCAAAGTATCAATAGAAGTGATTATTATGAGCACAGGACCAATAGAGAGCTAACACTGTAGTTGAAGGAGGGCCCTTCGAGGGCCCCTCTGGCCTAACGTCCCCCGATGCGGTTGCAACCTCTGCAACCCCTATTGCTACGCCCTTGCTGCTGCAGTAAAACTTTATTTGAAGATGCCTTTCACTGTTTGACGTTAAGTGCTTCAGAAAATAGCACTGTCTCAGACCCAAGTTGGGTTGGACATCTCAGAGAGGCTCTTTTTGCATAGATAACTGAATTTTCTTAACTCTTCCTGTACTGGAAACAATATGAGACTCTTATCTTTGCTACTAGTGTTCTATTTCTTAGCTGTATTACACATACAATTCATTATATCATTAGAGATGGCCCGAACTGGCGGCGAACAGTTCCCTGCGAACTTCCATGGTTTGCGATCGCGGAGAACCGCAAAATTTTGTGGAAGTTCGATTCGCCCCATAGTGCATCATTAGGGTCAACTTTAACCCTCTACATCACAGTCTGCAGGCACATTGTAGCCAATCAGGCTACACTCTCTCCTGGAGCCCCACCCCCCTTATAAATGGCAGGCAGCGTCAAGCATTGGACTCACTTGTGTGCCTGCAGTAATTAGAGAAGGGAGAGGTTGCTGCAGAGACATTAGGGAAAGCTTAGTTAGGCTCTTGTAGGCTTGTTAGCTTGCTCTTTGTTGATTCTTATTGCTAAAAAAGCACCCCTCAACAGCTCTTTTGAGAGCTAATGTTGTTCTTGTGATCTAATTTTGTGTGTGTATGTGTGTGTGTGGCTCACTTGCATTATATGCATACAGCCCTGTCAGTCAGTGGCAGCTGGCCTTTGGAACCTTAATTCCTACTGTGCCACTGCCAGGCACAGCACATTTAGTGACTACCTGTGTGTGTGACATGTAGCTGCACATTTGTAATCCCAATCACTGCACCTGTTCACTGTTCAGTGCACCTACCTACCTATACCTACATGAGCGCACGCATTGTTAATACCACCAGTCATTGCACCTGTCATTGCAGTCTGTGTGTGTGTGTGACAGGCAGCTGCACATTTGTAATCCCAATCGCTGCACCTGTTCACTGTTCAGTGCACCTACCTACCTATACCTACGTGAGCGCACGCATTGTTAATACCACCAGTCATTGCACCTGTTCAGGGTACCTGTGTGTATGTGTGTGACAGGCAGCTGCACATTTTAAATACCAGTCACTGCAACCTGTTCACTGCACCTGTTGTAACCGCACACTGTTGTACCAACAGTCACTGCATACCTGTTCACTGCACCTGTGTAACCGTACATTGTATTAGTCAAGTCACTGCATAACTTTCACTTCATCCCCCCCAATATGGACAAAACAAAAGGCAGAGCCAGAGGCAGGCCACCTGGCAGGTCTGTTTGAGGTCACGCTGTCGTGATTTCATGCGGCCCTCGACCAAAGTACAGTGTTCAGAAGAAGGCACGTGCCATCAACCCCCAATATTGTCAGGACGTAGATGACTATTTAACACAGAACACCTCATCTTTCTCAGCTTCTGCACGGAAGCGTGACATATCTTCCTCCTCCTGCTCTGATTCTGGCACCCCACTTAACACTCAGTCGGCCGCCACCACCAAAGTGCCATCACCCCAGGGCTCCCTGATTGATGTATACACATGCAACATGTTTTATAGCACTTTCGGCCTCCAATTTAGCATGCAATGTGATTTCTGCCCTTAAAACGCTGCTTTGTGTCAAATCCAGATTTTTCCCTTGGAGTTTTGGCGTCCATCCCACTCATCCATGCAAAAACTCAGATGTTAGACCCCTTGAAACATCTTTTATATCACTTTTGTGTCCAGCATAAATGTTTCTAGTTTTCAAAGTTCGTCTCCCCATTGAAGTCTATTGCGATTCGCGGAAGTTCGCAAGTTCGCGAACGTTTGAGGAGGTTTGCCAACCTAAAATCGGAGGTTCGGCCATCTCTATATATCATGTTTATTTTCACCTATGATTCCCTTTAAGTTAGCCAATAAATGGTATGATTCTGATTCAAAATTCTTGCTTGTACTGATGGCCAACACTGTACATTATGCTACTACTTGATAATATATGTTACTTAAGCTGACACTGCTCTCATGGTCTCAACAGTTCTAAAAGAACATTGTGTATTATGACTTGTAAACTCGAATATGTTTTCAAATCAGAGGAGTTATAGTCTGAAATTTGTACATAAACAGAATTGGCTCACTTTACAAAGTAGAGAACATGGTAATAGAAATGTCAGCATGTGAGGGAAAATTCTAGGCACAAACTGAATACAGTACTCCTAGTTGCAGAAAGTGTACAGTGTTTGATTTCAGAGTATTGGAAATAAGTGACTCATCTCTATTAACTATCTATGGAGAAAAAATATAAAAGACTGATACACCCACTCCTAAATTTCTATCCTTCAGAAATCAATGCCATTCTCCTAACAGAAAAACAAGCAATTCAATTTGTATTTTCCATATGCTACAAATGTTTACCAGATATGAATGCTGGGTTCATAGGATAAACAACTTTTAACAGCTAGGCAATGTGTGAAGTGAAATCTATTGTTTAGGACCTCTCCCACTGAACATGTTTAGAGGAAAAGCTCCTGGGTAAAGACTTCAGAGGAGAATCAACGCTTGTAAAATACAGAAAGCGTTTGTGTACAAGGACATTTATTACCATATCTGATAATAAATGTCCTGTGTCTCTGTATCACTTTGAAGGAATCTTACATGTTTTGAAATCTGAATTATATCTTACTGAACTGTGTTAACCTACATTTCAAAACTGGTTCAGAATTAAGTCTGATTTGATGTTCTATATATAACATGCATAGTAATAATATAGATATATAATTCACCTCACCATTCATTTCCGGGATCTACCAATTGTGAAAATGATGTACACTTTCCTACCTTGCTGTGCTCAGCCTGCCGCCGCCCGCTGCCAATAATGATTGCAGGAGGGGGAGCGCAGAGAGGAGAGCCCGAGGTGAGGGGGGGGGGATGTCCCCCCTCTCCACCGATGTGCGACCACTCTCTCCTCTTATGTTGCGACCCCTCCTGCCCCCCCAAAAAACGGAATTTTGTTTTGCAAGGGGCCCGAGGATTTCTAGTTACCCCCCCCCCGTATATGTGTATATATATATATATATATATATATATATATATAATATATATATATATATGCAGTGGCTTATATATTTTTTGATTGATATACAGTGGATTGCAAAAGTATTCGGCCCCTTTGAAGTTTTCCACATTTTGTCATATTACTGCCAAAAACATGAATCAATTTTATTGGAATTCTACTAGAAAGACCAATACAAAGTGGTGTACACGTGAGAAGTGGAACGAAAATCATCCATGATTCCAAACATTTTTTACAAATCAATAACTGCAAAGTAGGGTGTGCGTAATTATTCAGCCCCCTTTGGTCTGAGTGCAGTAAGTTGCCCATAGACATTGCCTGATGAGTAAAATGAAATGTTTATGCTATTGAAGGCTTTCATTTGTTCCAACAAGTCAAAGCATTGGGGAATCTGGGAATTGCCAGAGGGGGGGGGGGGGGGGGGCACATCCCAAAAGAGATTAATGGCCAATTGGGACCACCGTGTCAGTGAGTCACCAACTGACAGGGGAGGGGGGGGGGGCATGGGGGGATGCATCTCTTGATAAGCCGGCAGTGGTTTAAAGATCATGATCTCATGCATGTGGATACAGACTCCGGACTCAAACTTTCTATATTGCTGTACAGTCTTAAGTAAAGGAATTTCAGTATCACCTTTTCTTATGTCTGGCAGTGTTGTCTCCTCCCCACAACATATGTACATTCTTAATACTTACACACAGATATACTCTCGAGCATTAGAGAGGGAGGACATTTTTTTTATATTCATTTTTGAAAAAACAGAAAGGATTGCTGGATATATATATATATATATATATATATATATATATATATATATATAAATGAAACGATGAGTTGCAGCACACTTGCTCTAATTTATTGAGCTTCACAAATTATATAAAGGCAAACAGTTTCGGCTGTCCCCAGCCTTCATCAATGCCAAAAGAAAAATGCATCACAGTTCCTTTATAAACCCGCCCAGACAGATCAATTAGGAAATGACATCATAATGTGAACCGCCCATAACGGGGATTAACCCTTATAGTCCAAACTGTGTTGTAACCACACTTATCTGGTATAAATAGTCCATAGGTCCACATATATCATCTGTATTTCCAATTTTCATCCGGTCATGGTGTGAACCAAGTAATATAAACACATAGTATACCTGGAAGAGGGAGAGTTACAAAAACAAATGTAGATCAAAATCTTTGTTAAGACCTTTGGGGGACAAAGTTCCCAATTTATCTATCCACATCACTTCACGTTTTCTTAAGAGGAGAATACGATCTCCCCCACGCCGCTGCTTAGGAATATGGTCTATGACCATGAACTTAAGGTCACTATCCCTATGTCCCATCTGTCTCCAATGTTTGGAGACTGGTAATTCAGATGTCACCGACCTGACAGAGCTCCTATGCTGTGCAATACGGTCCTGAACCTTTTGTGTGGTTTCCCCCACATAGTGGAGACCACATGGACAAGTTAAAAGGTACACAACATAGGAACTCTGGCAGGTCAGGAAGTGTCAAATGCGATAGTCCCCACACAATTTGGAACCCTTGGTCATGTTCAAACATTCACTGCAGGTTAGGCAGGGGAATGACCCCAAACGCTTTGGCCCCAAGAATGTTTCACCTTGTTTCACCATAGGTGGAAAATCAGCCTTGACCACTTTGTTACCTATTGTTTCATTCCGTCTATAGGCTGGTATGGGGGGCAAATGAAATTCCTGTATCTCAGGGTACGCACTAACCAAGATGTGCCAATGCCTTTTAATTCATGCTAACACTTTGTTTGAAAGGCCATGGTACTGGCACACAAAAGGTAGGCGCAATCCTTTAGTTTTATCTACGTCCGAATCCAAGGTTTGCTGAGAGGAGGTAATCCTCTCCAATTCCTCCCCTAGCAGTTCCTGGGGATACCCACGCGTCGAGAGCTTACCAATCATCTGCTGCCTCCTATCAATTAATTTAGATTGATCCGATACGATCCTATCAACTCGGAGTAATTGGCTCCTGGCCACCGAGCGGAAGACAGCAGGTGGGTGGAAGCTCTCAAAGCGGAGTAGTTGGTTTCGGTCGGTAGGTTTCTGATAAAAATCAGAAATGAGTGCATCGCCTGCCCTTTTAATGGTAGTGTCCAGGAAATTTATCTCCAACTTATCATAGACGATCTCAAACCGAATGTTCTGGTGGAACCGATTAAGTTCCTCATGAAAAGCGAGTAGGGATCTAATTTGTGAAGCTCAATAAATTAGAGCAAGTGTGCTGCAGCTCATCGTTTCATTTCTATATGCTCTTGTGGGAATTGGGCCACCCCAGTTGCGTGCATACACGAATGATTGGACTGTGACAGCTGATTATATTACTGACGCCCTGTATCAGCGTGCTGCACACCAGATACATGGATACCGCACCCTCCACTCATACCGGTGGTGTGTTCTCCTATACAGAGGAGGAAATTTTGAAAATACACACAGAGGTTTCCGGATCAAGAGATTTTCTTACTCAAAAGACTGTTACAGTTAATACCAGAACTTGGGAGAAGTTACTGAAACGCCAGCTTGCTTTGGAGTTACACTGTGTCACTCTGGCTGAATATCACTGTTTGCGTCATATACCGCGGGGATTAAGAGTGAGGCTAACTCCTACATTGTTTGCTGACTCGGAGGAGTATAAAAAACTGTTTGCTCAAATTCTGAATAAATGCTCGTTTGATTTGATCACACTTACGATTGCACACATCCATAAGGAGCTGCCGGACCTGCAAACGCGTGCTACACAAGCAGAAGTGGAGCTCTGTGATACCCTGACTCCGGAGGAGTTTGCCGGTACTAAGGAGAAACTTGATAAAACACTGAAGGATCTGCACATGTTTATACAACAGCGCAAGCGCACTAAACTTGAGAGAGACCAAGAGGATTATCGTAGGAACGAGGTATACCATTGGCAGGCCTCTAGTGGGCGGGGCTGGCGCACAACACGCACTGAGCGTGCGTCTTCCTCCTCATCGCTGCCAACTTCCGGATCATCATCCCCTTCTACTGGCCGTTTTTTAGGCCGGAGTGTACGCCGCAGCTGCCGCAGCCGGAGAGGCGGAGACACCACCACCGGGCCGGGCGTAAACACCACAGGACCCGTTTCAGTCCTAGCATCATCGCAGGAACCAGTGGAACACCGCATTACCCGGAGCCAGAGACGTTAAACGCCATCATGAACCTCTCCAGTGCTGACCTAACTGCAGAAGAGGTATGTGTCCTCAATAAAGGACTTGGCTTTATTCCTAAATTTAATATGGACACATTTACGCTTAAACAAGATATGTATAGGCTGTTCAGACAGATAAGACTTAAAACCCACTTCTTATTACGACCTGCTGTTACAAAAACTGTCTCTTATACCTCTTTGAATTGCAAGCAATTTCATTTGTTCTCAAAAAGTCGCTTTATGCCTCCTACCACCCATACAGGGGTAGAGATGTTTGTGGATAAGGTGAAAGGTGATATTGAACGATTACTTACAAGTGGGAAAAGAGACTACTCTAAAAGCAATATTAGTCTGGAAGAAAAAACAGCCCTTAATAATCTTCGTCAGCGAAGGGACATTATCATTAAACCAGCTGACAAGGGTGGGGCCCTGGTAGTTATGGACACTGTGAACTATGAAAGCGAGATTAGATCGCAATTGTCTGACATTAGAGTGTATCGCAAGGTAACCCCGCCCCTCAGCTTAAAACTGTTCTACGCAGTATTCTTGATGATGCTATACGTAACCATGCAATTGAACGTGATCTGAGCGATTATCTTTTTGCACAGAATCCTGTGACACCAGTGTTATACACCCTACCGAAGGTACACAAACACCCCACTAGACCACCAGGGCGTCCAATAGTGGCAGGCATTGGGTCAATTTTCACACCCACTGCCACACTATTGGATAAGGTACTTTTCCCCCTAATTAAGGGAACTACTTCCTACATCAGAGACACATCCGATTTCCTAGAAAAGGTGTCAACTTTGAAGTTTCATACTGCAGATGAAATATGGCTAATCGGTTGGGATGTAGCATCTCTGTACACATCGATCCCACAATCTGAGGGGATCGATGCATGTATAGATCTTATTAAAGCTACAGGGAGTTATACTGCAAGTCAATTGAGTTTTTTTCAAACATTATTTCACTTTGTGCTAGATAATAACTACTTCCTGTTCAAAGAGGACTTTTATCTCCAACAGCGAGGCACAGCGATGGGGTCCAATGTGGCCCCCTCGTTTGCAGGTGCGTTCATGCATCGCTTTGAAACATCGCAAGTATATGGCAGTGAATTATTTGCTAGACATTGTCTAGTATGGTGGCGTTTTATAGACGACGTATTCGCGGTGTGCAGGGGCCCCATTGGATCCCTACTCGCTTTTCATGAGGAACTTAATCAGTTCCACCAGAACATTCGGTTTGAGATCGTCTATGATAAGTTGGAGATAAATTTCCTGGACACTACCATTAAAAGGGCAGGCGATGCACTCATTTCTGATTTTTATCAGAAACCCACCGACCGAAACCAACTACTCCGCTTTGAGAGCTTCCACCCACCTGCTGTCTTCCGCTCGGTGGCCAGGAGCCAATTACTCCGAGTTGATAGGATCGTATCGGATCTATCTAAATTAATTGATAGGAGGCAGCAGATGATTGGTAAGCTCTCGACGCGTGGGTATCCCCAGGAACTGCTAGGGGAGGAATTGGAGAGGATTACCTCCCCTCAGCAAACCTTGGATTCGGACGTAGGTAAAACTAAAGGATTGCGCCTACCTTTTGTGTGCCAGTACCATGGCCTTTCAAACAAAGTGTTAGCATGAATTAAAAGGCATTGGCACATCTTGGGTAGTGCGTACCCTGAGATACAGGAATTTCATTTTCCCCCCATACCGGCCTATAGACGGAATGAAACAATAGGTAACAAAGTGGTCAAGGCTGATTTTTCACCTATGGTGAAACAAGGTGAAACATTCTTGGGGCCAAAGCGTTTGGGGTCATTCCCCTGCCTAACCTGCAGTGAATGTATGAACATGACCAAGGGTTCCAAATTTTGTGGGGACTATCGCATTTGACACTTCCTGACCTGCCAGAGCTCCTATGTTGTGTACCTTTTAACTTGTCCATGTGGTCTCCACTATGTGGGGGAAACCACACAAAAGGTTCGGGACCGTATTGCACAGCATAGGAGCTCTGTCAGGTCGGTGACATCTGAATTACCAGTCTCCAAACATTGGAGACAGATGGGACATAGGGAGAGTGACCTTAAGTTCATGGTCATAGACCATATTCCTAAGAAGCGGCGTGGGGGAGATCGTATTCTCCTCTTAAGAAAACGTGAAGTGATGTGGATAGATAAATTGGGAACTTTGTCCCCCAAAGGTCTTAACAAAGATTTTGATCTACATTTGTTTTTGTGACTCTCCCTCTTCCAGGTATACTATGTGTTTATATTACTTGGTTCACACCATGACCAGATGAAAATTGGAAATACAGATGATATATGTGGACCTATGGACTATTTATACCAGATAAGTGTGGTTACAACACAGTTTGGACTATAAGGGTTAATCCCCGTTATGGGCGGTTCACATTATGATGTCATTTCCTAATTGATCTGTCTGGGCGGGTTTATAAAGGAACTGTGATGCATTTTTCTTTTGGCATTGATGAAGGCTGGGGACAGCCGAAACTGTTTGCCTGTATATAATTTGTGAAGCTCAATAAATTAGAGCAAGTGTGCTGCAACTCATCGTTTCATTTCTATATGCTCTTGTGGGAATTGGGGCACCCCAGTTGTGTGCATACACGAATTATTGGACTGTGACAGCTGCTGATCCCTCTGGATTATATATATATATATATATATATATATATATATATATTTATTTATTTTATATATATATATATATATACATATATATATATATATGTATGTGTACATATATATATATATATATATATATATATATATATACACACATATATATATATATATATATATATATATATATATGTATATATATATATATATATATATATATGTATATATATATATATATTTTATATATATTTTATATATATATATATGTACACTGTGTATGTATATATATATATATATATATATATATATATATATATATATATATATATATACAGTGGTTTGCAAAAGTATTCGGCCCCCTTGAAGTTTTCCACATTTTGTCATATTACAGCCACAAACATGAATCAATTTTATTGGAATTCCACATGAAAGACCAACACAAAGTGGTGTACACATGAGAAGTGGAACGGAAATCATACATGATTCCAAACATTTTTTACAAATAACTGCAATGTGGTGTGTGCATAATTATTCGGCCCCCTTTGATCTGAGTGCAGTCAGTTGCCTATAGACATTGCCTGATGAGTGCTAATGACTAAATAGAGTGCACCTGTGTGTAATCTAATGTCAGTACAAATACAGCTGCTCTGTGACGGCCTCAGAGGTTGTCTAACCCTCCTAGCGGTCTAATAAATTCCGGCAGGAGGCAGCGCAGCAGTTTTTTTTTTTTTTTTTTCAAATCCTGTAGCGAGCCCAGGGCTCGCTACATGATAGCCGCTGCTCAGCGGCATCCCCCCGCCCGCTTCGAACGCCTTCGGCAATCTCCAATCAGGAAATCCCGTTCAAAGAACGGGATTTCCTGGAGGGCTTCCCCCGTCGCCATGGCAGGATGATGTCACCGACGTCGTGAAATCATTGGGAGTTCCGATCCACCCCTCAGCGCTGCCTGGCACTGATTGGCCAGGCAGCGCATGGGGTCGGGGGGGGGCGGCGCGACGGATAGCGGCGATCGAGCGCAGGGCGGTGGCGATTGGTGTGCTGACGCAGCTAGCAAAGTGCTAGCTGCGTGCAGCAAAAAAAAAAAAAAACGTCAGGGAGGTTAAGAGAATATTGGGAGCAACAACACCATGAAGTCCAAATAACACACCAGACAGGTCAGGGATAAAGTTATTGAGAAATTTAAAGCAGGCTTAGGCTACAAAAAGATTTCCAAAGCCTTGAACATCCCACGGAGCACTGTTCAAGCGATCATTCAAAAATGGAAGGAGTATGGCACAACTGTAAACCTACCAAGACAATGCCGTCCACCTAAACTCACAGGCCGAACAAGGAGAGCGCTGATCAGAAATGCAGTCAAGAGGCTCATGGTGACTCGGGACGAGCTGCAGAGATCTACAGCTCAGGTGGGGGAATCTGTCCATAGGACAACTATTAGTCGTGCGATGCACAAAGTTGGCCTTTATGGAAGAGTGGCAAGAAGAAATCCATTGTTAACAGAAAAGCAGTCCCGTTTGCAGTTTGCCGGAAGCCATGTGGTGGACACAGTAAACATGTGGAAGAAGGTGCGCTGGTCAGATGAGACCAAAATGGAACTTTTTGGCCAAAATGCAAAACGCTATGTGTGGCGGAAAACTAACACTGCACATCACTCTGAACACACCATCCCCACTGTCAAATATGGTGGTGGCAGCATCATGCTCTAGGGGTGCTTCTCTTCAGCAGGGACAGGGAAGATGGTCAGAGTTGATGGGAAGATGGATGGAGCCTTTCCTCTAATTTGTTACATTCAGGTGATATGCTATCAGTGCTTATACAGTACACTTAGGACATCAAATTCAGGAAATAATTTGGTCAATTTTAACCATTTAAGAAGCTATGTCCAGAAGGCCATGTGCGCTCCTGTGCGCTCCCGTGCTCCAGAACCAGGAATCAATCAATAGGGGAATGGTGCCCGATGATTGAAACCTCTCCCCTGCAGAAAAAGTGACCGCTTCTCTCAGAAGCCTTGCTTTTTCTGCCTCTTGTGTCCCCCTACATCCCTCTAAGCGTACATGTTACGCTTAGAGTGATGTCATGTAAACAAACTCATGTCTGCCATCTTGTGGCCAAAAAGTAAAACTACATCTAAATGTAAAAAAATAAATACACATATATTTACATTAAAAAATACTATTTACATCCCACCCTCCCTAAAATACCCACATAAAATGTTTAATAAAAAAAAAATTACAATAAAAAAAATGTGTAAATATTTACCTAAGGGTCTAAAAGTTTTAAATATCAATGTAAAGATGAAATATTTCAAATTTTTTTTTAATTATAAGCTTGTAATTAGTGATGGATGCAAAACGGAAAAAATGCACTTTTATATCCAAATAAAATATTGTCGCCATACATTGTGATAGGGACATAATTTAAACAGTGTTAATAACCGGGACAAATGGGCAAATACAATAGGTGGGTTTTAATTATAGAGGCATGTATTCTTTTAAAACTATAATGGCCGAAAACTGAGAAATAATGTTTTTTTCAGTTTTTTTCTTATTCTTCCTGTTAAAATGCGTTTACAGTAAAGTGGCTTTTAGCAAAATGTATCCCCCAAAGAAAGCCTAACTGGTGGCAGAAAAAGCAAGATATAGATCAGTTCATTGTGATAAGTAGTGATAAAGTTATAGGCTAATGAATGGGAGGTGAACATTGCTCAGATGCATACTGTAAAGTGAAAACGACTGAGGGCTGAAGTGGTTAATAATGTTGGATTTTGAGGTTGACTCCATTGAAACAATATAGTCCCAATATGGCAGCTGACATCACAGTTATGTAAAATACAAGAAAAAGGATGGCCGTGCAAAGACGCCAGACACATGGATACACCGTATATGAGTCAAATGCTACACAATATTTAATGCATGCACCATGCCAACAAATCTATATATAAAAATGCACAAGGAAAACAATTGGCTCTTGGGTGCATGCAAAAAAACTTTTTACTTTATTGTACTACTTAATATATCAAAAAGAGGATTCAAAATACACATATATTGCATAAATACAGCAAACACCAAATGTAGAAAAACACACCCGTTAAAAGGACTATCTGACTATGAGACCCCCTTGGAACAACCCCCAAACACCCTATGGAGGCTGCAGTCCTCCCCCTGAGACCGAGTACTGGTATTAAAGTGCACTTCTATTGATCCTGATAGGCATTAGAATTCATCTGATTATTGTTAATAGGCAGAAGGTGAAAACAGCAAGCAAGGATATGCACAGGCGTTGTTATAGCTCCAAAAGTTGGTTAGCAAGGCATAGATTGTACTCCATGTATATATCTCTATCATAGCACTTGAGATCTCCACTCCATATACAGTTCAATCCCAGTCGCAGATTGCAGCAAGCCAAGCAGGCATAGTAGGAAGTACAGTTTCTTTGCAAGCAAAGCAGATGTCAGAGGACACAGTTTCTTATGCAGAGACATGGAAATACATACAGAGGGGACTCACTCACAGTCCCAAGTGATGCCTTCTGTTTATAATAAACAACTTCAGAGTTTCATGCCACCATCAAAGCATATGCCAGTTCATATAGCCATATCACGGATCATGTTATAGTTACCAGAGCCAGTCATCACCAGGGTGGTTTGGAGAGAGGAGTTAGTATCATGTCAGATGGTCCACACAGCGCTTAGTACATGACATGTTAACCTGATTCATCTATCAGCCTCTTCAGACGTAAAGCGCCATATGTGGGAACGCTCCTTGTGTATTGACACCGGAGCCGCCATCACAGTTATTTCAGCCAATCTTGTAGCGGGTATGTTCACTGGTACTACTTTACTCTTTGTTTTTGTTTTGTTTTTTTCCTTTGCATGCTAGGTTTTGCATAAATAAAGTAAAAGAAGATGTAAGCAGTAGAGACTTACAAAAAAAGTTTTGTGCATTGGGGACAATGCTGTATTTATAGTGCAATAAAACTTCAATGTGCAGAAAGGATGTGCTTACCTGACTGAGGAAGACAGATGTTTACTTCAATGGGATTATTAGGAAAAAAAGTCAACTGTACATTTGAAACAGCCTCTCCTCCCAATTACAGCTTTTTTTGGAGACACCTTTAGTTGTGATACTCCTGAAACTGTACCTGTTATAGCGCTAAATGTTGCCTAGGTCCTATTTTTTATGTAAATTGGATTATATTTCTGCTTTATTGGTCCTTCAAGAAACATAACAGCAGGAGAGCACCTACTGTTCTTGCCTGTCAATCCTAGTAATGCGAGTGAGAACCCCGCTTGAGCAACAGTACAAGCTCCGTACCAGCTCATGATTGTTCCCCAATGAGATCCTGCACAGAAAAACTCTGTCTATAAATCTTGCTGTTTCTCAGAATTACACATCATTGCAAAGGCTGCTTTCTGAGTCCCTAGCATCTCAGGGTGCTATTGTGAAGAGTATATGTGGTTCTTGAATCCAAGTCATCTGTTTACATGACCTTCATCTTTATTCTAAACCTGTCTTCACACCATTAAATTCAAGGTATGGACTGTACATGTAGCTCACACTTATTTGGTAATGGCAAGTTGCTTAAAGTGAAACTCAGAACTTCCTCTCTGCTCTAAAAAATAGCCACAGCATGATAACTTTCATGGAAGAAAAAAAATCTTTATTACAGTTTATGGAAATCGTTAAACTGAAGTTTTACTTTTGCAGAAAGCAACCGAATACACACTTTTAACTGTGTGCTGTGCAAAATTTAAAATGGACCTGAACTCTTTTACAGTACAGTACAGCAGGAAAACATAGAAAAATGCACCCTGTATGTATTAAAGGACACCTAAAGCGAAAATAAACTAATGAAATAAACGTGTAAAGGATAGCGGAGATACCGCCGCATGGCCAAGCGGCATGGCGGCTATCTCCGCGTATCAGCCGGCGGCCTCTGCCGCGCAGTTACATGCTGCTGTTTTGCCTGGTCCTTCTAGTGCACACAGATTGAGAGCTACGCGCGCGTGCGCCAGGCGACAGGACCTTTATGCAAGCAAAAGAGGAGTCAGCTGATCAGCTGGTCAGCTGACTCCAGTAGTGCTCTGGATTGGCTGAGTGACTGGGGTGGCGTTGTGGAGCGCTCTGAGTATATATAGGACCTGCCTGTCAGTTGCTGGTTGTCTGCTGTTGCAAATGCTAACGTGTTAGTGCTCAGACCCTTAGTCAGATCTTACAGTGTGCTAGAACCAGCTGGAGCTGGGGATCCACACTTAGCCAGTTTCCGTTGATAGCTTAAAGTACTATTTGCATTGTGTTATCTGTGTACTTAGTCTAGATACCAGGTGTTGAAACCAAGGACTTCACACCTAGACTAGGATATTGCTACATTGCTATTGTTTATCTGTTATGACCTTCTGCTTCCTTGACTACTCTCCTGTTTGCTGATTCGGTACCTCTGCCTATCTGATTATTGTTGCCGACTCTGCCTGAACCTAACATCGAATCAGCCTTCCGTCTTTGTACTTTATCTGTCCGTACGTTGCCTACCCTGCTTGTCTGACCTTCCTGTCCTCACTAGTGGGCCTAGCCATTAGTGAGGAATCTCTAAGAGCTGTCACCTACTCCTTAGGTGATCAGCCCTTGCAGCACAGTCAGTGGTCCCTGCTCCTCAGGTGTCCACTGGCTGGAGTACAGTCTGAATTCCCTGCTCCTCAGACGATCCTGGGCTGCAGTATTGTCTGAATTTTCCGCTCCTCGGGAGATCTCCTCTTCTCATTACTGTTGCACCAAACCACACTCCCACATTGGTTGTCCCGTGTCTAGCTATACTAGCATTATTGGTGATTCTGCAGATCACCACATAATCAGGTATAGAATCCGTATTATTGGTGATACTGCAGATCACCAATAATCAGAAAAATATGTGTTGCTGACACCAATCGTTACAGAACAGCAGACCAAACATTATGGACCCACTGCGTAGTCATGTTGAAGTCCTGACCACCGCGGTAAATGGTCTTTCCGGGGTGATTATTAACCAACAAACCCAGATTACACAATTGTCTGGGGCTGTTCAGGAACTTCAATCGACTATAAATAAAGTGCAATCCCCTCCAGTCACGAACCTTCGCATGTCCGTACCTGAGAAGTTTTCTGGACATAGATCTGGCTTTCAGAACTTTAGAAATCGGGTGCTATCTTATTTTGAGTTGAGGCCTAACTTGTCAGGAACTGAGCGTCAGAGGGTAACTGTAACGATCGGTGTAACACAGAGAGGGTCTGATTATTGGCGATCTGCAGTATCACCAAGAATACAGATATATACCCGATTATTGCTGATCTGCAGTATCACCGATAATCAGATATATCACTAACCTCTGGACACCTGAGTAATATGAGTGTTTGGTGCAACAGTAATACTTTGAGGAGGACACCCGTATAGAGGGTGCAAGGCAGTAAGAGATACTGCCCAAAGAACAGGCTCCTTCCAATAGCCTGAGGCTCCCCAATGGGAGGAGTCAGGCTGAGAATGGGAAGGACCAGAGTGTGAGTGACACCAATGGTGGAGTGTCACTGACAGATCTGTGAACTATCTCTAAACAGAGAAGATAGTTCTCGAGGTCGGACAAGCCAGGTCGGCAACAGACAGACAGATCAGATACAGAGGAAGAGACTGATTCAGAATCCTAAGGCAAGCAAGGTTTGGCAACGGAGTATCAGATATAGCGAAGTACCAAATCAGAGATCAGAAGAGAGGTCAGGAAAGCAGAAGGTCATAACAAATAATCAACAATGTCTAGTCTTTAGGTGTGAGCTCCTTGATCATCAACACCCTGGATCTAGTCTGAAGTATAACAGGATGGTAAGCTAATTCCTAGTCTTGGGTGTGAGCTCCGTAGTCATCAACACCCTGGAACTAGTCTGAATGATAACACAGATAATACACAGTATTCCTAGTCTTGGGTGTGAGTTCCGTAGTCATCAACACCCTGGAACTAGTCTGAATAATAACACAGATAATACACAGTATTCCTAGTCTTGGGTGTGAGCTCCTTAGTCATCAACACCCTGGAACTAGTCTGAATAATAACACAGATACTGACAAAAAGGTCTGAGTGCTACCACGTAGTGATCGCAACGGCAGACACCAGAGAAATGACCAGCACCCAGTATATATATCAAAGCGCTCTCCAGCGCCTCCCCTAAGTGCTGGACCAATGGGAACTGATAGAATTGTCAGCTGACCGACATGGTCAGCTGACACCCTTCTGGCTGTCATAAAAGCTCTGCCTCTCAGCGCGCGCGCATCCTTCTGAACCTGTGTGGACTATCAGTCCCAGCCACACCAGACATGTGTTGTAATGCATCCGCTGTGCTGGACTCGGAACCAGCTGCACCGCTATCCGAGCATGTGGCGGTTTCTCCGCGTTCAGCCATACTGACAGATGTAGGCTTATGCGTGCAAACCGCCGCGTTAGACGCGGAATCAGCCACCTTGCTTTGAGCACCCGCGGTGGCTTTTCCGCGTTTTCTAACAGTAACGTTTATGAAGACCCTTTTGTCAGGAGATTCACAATTATGGACATATAGTCTTCATTCAGAACATGAGGCGTTATCCTCAGTTCAGGAATTTTTTAAGGCCATGGCCATTATATATGATGATCCGGATATTGCTTCCACTGCTGAAAGGAAACGAAAGAACCTCAGGCAGGGTCGTGATCCGGTGGAGGTTTATGCTGCGGAGTTCAGGAAGTGGGCTGTGTCAGTTAGATGGGGAACATACGCACTATTAGACTGTTTTCTGTCAGGTTTATCTGATGCAGTTTCTGATTTGATGTTAGGACATCCTGAGCCCAAGTCCATAGACCATGCAATTTCTATAGCAGTATGGGTAGATCGTCGCTTACGCTATCAGAAACAGACCCGTGGTAGAAATGCTGTAAGATATGTCTCCTACGCCTCCTCTCCACCCTCGTCACCTCCGCCTGAGCCGATGCAAATCGGACACTCTAGGTTGACGCAGGTGAAAAAGAATCGCAAAAAATCAGAAAGACTCTGTCTATACTGTGCTGACGAGGGTCACATGGTTCAGAATTGTCCTAAGAAGTCGGGAAACGCTGCCACCTAGGTGTAGTCAGAGGTAATACCCTAGGCGAGCAGTCTTTACCTCTAAACATTAATCATCTGCTCCTTCCATGTTCCATTACATGGGAAGGTCAGACCATATCCACAAAAGCCTTTGTGGACTCCGGCTCTGCAGCCAATTTTATTGATTATGATTTTGTAAAAAAATTGGGGATTCCCTTACTCCCTCTAGACCGGCAGATTCTGGTCATAGCGGTGGATGACTCTCCGTTAGAGTAGACAACCTCTTTCCCAAACCCCCTTATTATTGTGTAATATAGGGGTGTTACATAAAGAGAAATTACAGTTTCTTGCCCTGCACATGGCAACCTCTACCATTATCCTTGGTATGCCCTGGTTGCAAAGGGGTGTCAGTACAGTATGCAGAATTCGCTGACGTGTTCTGTCCAAAGTCTGCAGATAAACTCCCGCCTCACCGGAGTTTCGATTGTCCCATAGAATTAAGATCTGGTTGTATGCCTCCTAGAGGTCATCTTTATAATCTGTCAGTACCTGAGAAAGTGGCAATGCAGAAATACATTAAAGAAAACTTGGCCAAAGGCTTCATCCGTCCTTCCCGGTCACCAGCTGGGGCTGGCTTCTTTTTCGTACAGAAAAAGGACGGTGGGCTTAGATCCTGCATTGACTATTGTGGTTTGAATAAGATCACAGTAAAAAATCGTTACCCGTTGCCTCTGATTGACGATTTGTTTGCTCAGGTGACCAATGCCAGTATCTTCTCCAAGCTCGACCTGCGAGGTGCATACAACCTAGTACGCATTAGGGATGGTGACAAATGGAAGACGGCATTCAACACGCCCGACGGGCATTACGAGTATTTGGTTATGCCCTTCGGGTTGTGTAATGCCCCTGCCGTCTTCCAGGAGTTAATCAATGAGGTTTTCAGGGAGCTACTGGGGAAATTTGTGCTAGTTTATCTAGACGACATACTGATTTTCTCTCCTAATTTGACAGAACATCGTAAGCACGTCAAGTTTGTTTTAAGAAAATTAAGACAGAATTCACTGTACGCAAAGTTAGAAAAGTGCCTCTTCGAGGTCACTAAGGTTCCGTTCCTGGGTTACATTATTTCCACTTCTGGTCTCTCAATGGATCCAGAAAAAGTCTCTGCTGTTTTGGAGTGGCCCCAACCTGTAGTATTGAAGGCACGCCAAAGATTTCTTGGTTTCGCCAAGTACTACAGAAAATTCATCAAGGGGTTCTCCTCGGTAGTGTCACCCCTCACCAACCTTACTAAAAAGGGGGCTGACACTTGCCACTGGTCGTCAGAGGCACAGTCCGCCTTTGCCACACTGAAAAAATTGTTCTGTTCTGCTCCCATTCTGAGACATGTGGATGTCACCTTTCCCTTCATTGTTGAGGTCGATGCATCAGAAATTGGGGTTGGGGCTGTACTGTCTCAGCGCTCCGGTCTGCAAGGCAAACTACACCCATGTGCCTTCTTTTCTCGTAGGTTCTCTCCTGCCGAGAGGAACTACGATATTGGCAATCGAGAGCTCTTGGCCATTAAGTTAGCCTTTGAAGAATGGTGCCATTGGCTGGAAGGGGCAGAACATACCATCGAGTCTATACAGACCATAAAAACCTGGAGTACATAGAAGGGGCTAAAAGACTTAGTCCACGACAGGCCCGTTGGTCCTTATTCTTTTCAAGATTCAGATTTGTCATAACGTATACACCAGGTAGTAAGAACGTCAAAGCAGACGCCCTATCTAGGTGTTTCGAGCCAGAGACAGTTCAGCCTTTAACCCCTGAGACCATCCTACTATAAAAGGTGGTGTTGGCAGCTACCGAAACCTGGGAGGACTGGACGGTTACTCTAGGGCCCTATGAACAAGACATTCCAGAAGTAAAGCCTGAGGGGGTTATGTTTGTACCACTTCCTTTTCGCCTACAACTTTTACAATTGTTCCACTCTCATAAGAGTCAGGCCTGAGTCAGCCAATTACATACTTGATATTTACCTCTTTCAGGCAAAGAAAGAAAAAAAGGAACAGAGCATACAGGGAGTGCAGAATTATTAGGCAAATGAGTATTTTGACCACATCATCCTCTTTATGCATGTTTTCTTACTCCAAGCTGTATAGGCTCGAAAGCCTACTATCAATTAAGCATATTAGGTGATGTGCATCTCTGTAATGAGAAGGGGTGTGGTCTAATGACATCAACACCCTATATCAGGTGTGCATAATTATTAGGCAACTTCCTTTCCTTTGGCAAAATGGGTCAAAAGAAGGACTTGACAGGCTCAGAAAAGTAAAAAATAGTGAGATATCTTGCAGAGGGATGCATCACTCTTAAAATTGCAAAGCTTCTGAAGCGTGATCATCGAACAATCAAGCGTTTCATTCAAAATAGTCAACAGGGTCACAAGAAGCGTGTGGAAAAACCAAGGCGCAAAATAACTGCCCATGAACTGAGAAAAGTCAAGCGTGCAGCTGCCAAGATGCCACTTGCCACCAGTTTGCCCATATTTCAGAGCTGCAACATCACTGGAGTGCCCAAAAGCACAAGGTGTGCAATACTCAGAGACATGGCCAAGGTAAGAAAGGCTGAAAGACGACCACCACTGAACAAGACACACAAGCTGAAACGTCAAGACTGGGCCAAGAAATATCTCAAGACTGGACTGATGAAATGAGAGTGAGTCTTGATGGGCCAGATGGATGGGCACGTGGCTGGATTGGTAAAGGGCAGAGAGCTCCAGTCCAACTCAGACGCCAGCAAGGTGGAAGTGGAGTACTGGTTTGGGCTGGTATCATCAAAGATGAGCTTGTGGGGCCTTTTTGGGTTGAGGATGGAGTCAAGCTAAACTCCCAGTCCTACTGCCAGTTTCTGGAAGACACCTTCTTCAAGCAGTGGTACAGGAAGAAGTCTGCATCCTTCAAGAAAAACATGATTTTCATGCAGGACAATGCTCCATCACACGGGTCCAAGTACTCCACAGCGTGGCTGGCAAGAAAGGGTATAAAATAAGAAAAACTAATGACATGGCCTCCTTGTTCACCAGATCTGAACCCCATTGAGAACCTGTGGTCCCTCATAAAATGTGAGATTTACAAGGAGGGAAAACAGTACACCTGTCTGAACAGTGTCTGGGAGGCTGTGGTTGCTGCTGCACGCAATGTTGATGGTGAACAGATCAAGACACTGACAGAATCCATAGATGGCAGGCTTTTGAGTGTCCTTGCAAAGAAAGGTAGCTATAATGGTCACTGATTTGTTTTTGTTTTGTTTTTAAATGTCAGAAATGTATATTTGTGACTGTTGAGATGTTATATTGGTTTCACTGGTAAAAATAAATAATTGAAATGGGTATATATTTGTTTTTTGTTAAGTTGCCTAATAATTATGCACAGTAATAGTCACCCTCACACACAGATATCCCCCTAAAATAGCTAAAACTAAAAACAAACTAAACTACTTTCAAAAATATTCAGCTTTGATATTATTGAGTTTTTTTGGGTTCATTGAGAACATGGTTGTTGTTCAATAATACAATTATTCCTCAAAAATACAACTTGCCTAATATTTCTGCACTCCCTGTAGTTATTTGTGTACTAGGCACTGTACATACCCATGTCTATTTCATCCTGTCACATGTAACCTAGGGTATCCTTTAAGAGAATTTAGCCTGTGTAATACCCCCTCATCTGTGACTAATCACAAGTGTAATTTCATCGCTCATCTGTGTCAGGTGGCTGCCTTAGCAGAACAGCTAAATTGTACACACAGGATGTTAACCCTATGTCTGCTTCCATGACAGCAGGAAGTAGACATGCTTCAGATTTATTGCAGGATTTGCATTAGCTGTAACAAAGAAATGCTTTTCTTTAAAGGTTTTTATGCTGGAAGTTCTGAGTTCAGGTCCGCTTTAACTAAATTAAACAGATGATTTGCAATATACTCGATATATTCTGTGCCGCTGTACAAAGTAAGAAACAAACATGGGGTACAAAATAATACAGACAATGGTATACACCAATATACAAAATACAGAGTTGGTGACAAAAAATACAAAATCGGTACAAAGTACATAATTGGCAATAACAGTGACATAATTTACAGTACATGAATAAATGTTTCCAAGACACAAAAAGGTGAAAGAGCCCTGCGCTTGCGAACTTACAATCGAAATCTTACAATCTGAAATGTTCAGATTGATCACACAGGATAATGCCACACATGTCGTAACATTTGAAGGAGTGTGCAGTTGGCATGCTGAGTGCAGGAATGTGTACCAGAGCTGTTGCCCGTGAAATGAATGCTCATTTCTCTACCATAAGCCATCTCCAAAGGCATTTCAGAGAATTTGGCAGTACATCCAACCGGCCTCACAACTGCAGACCACGTGTGACCACACCAGCCCAGGACCTCCACATCCAGCATGTTCACCTCCATGATTGTCTCTACATAAAATTTGGAAGGTCAGGAAGAGCTCGTCACAGTCACAGTGATCCAATCTCCCTGATTATCAGCCCTGAGTGTGTCCAGCTTAACATTGCTGGAAGATAAATCCCTCTCTTCTTATCTTATCGATACATATTAATGATGATTTAAGCAGATGGTCAGACACTAAAATATTATTATTATTCAGGAGATGCTTACAAGTTGTTGATTGCCTCTGGCCCTCTGTGCAGTTACCACCGCCCTCCCCTACAGAAGTAATTGCCATGCATTCCCTCATTACATATCCGCTATCTGCATGTCTTATTTCAGCATCCACCACCCATCTCCAGCTCCCAGGCAGGTCATAGAATTTACAGTGCTTGTTGGCTGTAAATCTCCTTGCAAAGGCCTGCATTGAAATGCTGAGTGAGTCAATCACTAATTGGATATCTCATATATCTTGGAATAATCTATTCTTATCATCTGCTTGCTGCTCTTCTCTTCACTGCCATCAATTCCATCTGATTATTTTGATTGATGAATTCATTAGGGCTGTAATCGTATACTAAGAGCAGAGAAACTTCTGTATGAAGTTTCTAGTAGGAGGGAGGCAAATAAGAAAAGAATCAATTCTTTCCACGGAAACAGAGTTTTTTAGTCTTGAGGCTGTGAATGCGGAGCACGGAAGGGGGATAGAATTGCCTTGAGGATATTGGCTGCCTTTCAGGGCATCTTGTTCTAACACAGAGATCACAGAATAGACCTCTCCTCAGAGAGAGAATGTAAGGAGGCTAATTGCATATAATACCACAGTAATCACAATATCTCAGAGCAGCAGACGTGTGCATTCTTATTTCTTATGTGTGCTTTATGATAGAAAAAAAAATCGGAGATAAGGTAGAAATAGAGAATTACTTCCTGTTGTTTCTGTATTTTGCAGGAAAAAAAAAATCACAATCACCCAGGAACAGCATTTTATCTGATGTTGGCGCTCTTAATTTATATAGTACGGAATGGATTAGTGAAATTCTGTGGAATACTGCAGATAAATAATCCTGCCAACAGAAGCTACAGTTTTTCTTGTGCGTTGGATCTCCTGATAGCACCTACAAGCAATCTGCAGGTCTAATGGAAACCATTTTGTCTGATCACATAGTAACTATTTTATATGGTAACCAACTGCACAAAATAGAAAAAATATATATATTATTAAAGCATTTGATCTGGTCATTTATTTGCCTATAGGCTGCATTGAATTGAAGAAGGAGCGCTCTATGGTGCATTCACTTTTTATTATTAAAACTGCTTGTGAAAGAATATCACAAGATGATGATATTCAAATTGCATATCACCCAACTTGTGGGCTAGCAGGAGACTTCTCGGTTCCGTAAGTGTCTCTGTCAGTGTCCCCAGCCATGGCCGGCCAGACTCTCATTGAGTCCTCCAGGTGACAAGGCTTTAAACTTGAATCTAATATCTAATGGTTTGGTGTGGTGTTTTTGGAATGACCTCTAAACCCATTATGCAGTATAGATGTGCTCATCTTAGGAACTACTCAGGGATGCTGTAGCTCTGCATTTGTGAGGTCTGAGCTGTACTAGAAGAATAATCTTTAACTGAATAACATAAGCAGACTTATACACACACACGCACGCACCTACAAACACACCTACGCACCTTTTCCTGACAGCATAAACACTTAAACCCTTATTTTTTGATATGGGTAGATTCTACACTTTGCTGCCTATTGCAACCCTCATCCACCCCCATTAGAAAGTGCTCCCCATCCTCCACCTTCACATTCTATGTCCCAACCACCAGCCCCCCTAGCCCACAACCCCCCGAGTTTGTGTGTCTAAAGGGCTAAAGGACTCGCATTTGAATATTTGGAGTCCATCTCCCTCTCTAAATCACACTCTCCCCCCCCCCCCCCAATGGCAGAGCAAACAGCCAGTACAATTAATTAGTCCTCTCCTCTTAGCCACTGCAGCCCATCACTGAACTGGCTTGCCTTGTTTCTGATGCACAAGTTAAAGAGGGATTGTCAGCCACAAAATCAAATTCCATTTAAACACTTCAATGTGTTTGTAATGCTGCCAGGAATATCACCATGTATTACAAGCACTCCAATCCTACCTAATAAAAGCTAAGTGTCACTGCGTCCAGCAGTTTGCAGCATCTCTGTGTCCCTGGCACAGGCGTCTCACCCATCAGGCAGCTATAAATTCTTGCCTAGAGCGGCAGGAGGAGCCAGGAGCGCTGCTGAGTAGTAAGAGAAGAAATGCCTCTCAGCCCACTCAGGTATCAGTTTACACAGCAGCAGCTAACAGCAGCGCCTGACTGGACTCATAACTGGATTCACTGACTGATTAATTCAGTTCCTTCAGCTCAATGATTCAAAGAACCACAGTAATGAGTCAGTGAGAGAAGGCTCCGAGTACAGCATCAGCTTCTGAGTCCTGACTCTTCACTCTGATTCACTGATTCATTCAGTTCCTCTCTCTCTGCTACTGGTAACTGCCTGGATGTAGAGACTGAGCTGGCAGGATTAGCAGCCAGGCATGGACTGCCCATACCCCCCCCCCCCCCCCACGGCCGCCTTTTATTCAGTGATTTAGGGATGGTCAGGTGTATTCAGGTTTGTTGTTGTACAGCAATGTGAAACACTAAGCTAGTTAATAAAAGTGCAATTAGAGGACAGGCAAGCTGGTAAATATACACAGCATGATGCAGAGCTTGCCTGGAGGGTTCCTGGGAAAACATCGGTCTTGTCTCTCCCCATTGTTATAATGACTGCATGTGCAGATAAGGTGTTAAACAGGTTGGAAAGTTTTGACAGTCCCTAGACTCCAAGAGGGCTGCTTTCTGACTTGTGTGGGAGACTGGCAGGGACAGCAGTCCTATTACCGGCAACTAGTCTCTGTGTAATTCGGGACTGCAATACAGATTAGCTCTCTGCTCCATCTCCTGCTATTCTCAGTCTCACTCCACTCCTCCTCTCTCTGGGCTAGTGCACGACAAAATCGCAATAGCAATCGCTAGCAATTTGCAAATGCGACTTGAAAATTTGGGCTGAGGCTGCCATGATAATGGGCCTCAAGTCTGTTTCCCCACAGGCCAAAAGGTCCCAGTCCTCCCCTGGTAGCAGCATAGTGTGTGTATAGTGTATATCTACTGTGTGCTGTGTGTGTATAGTGTGTATGTATAGCGTGTGTGTATGTGTGTGTATATAGTGTGTGTGTGTGTGTGTGTGTGTGTGTGTGTGTGTGTGTGTGTGTGTGTGTGTGTGTGTGTGTGTACTGTGTGTGTGTACTGTGTATAGTGTGTGTGTACTGTGTATAGTGTGTGTGTTGTGTGTACTGTGTGCATGTGTATATTGTGTGTGTGTGTACTGTGTGTGTGTACTGTGTATAGTGTGTGTGTTGTGTGTACTGTGTGCATGTGTATATTGTGTGTGTGTGTGTGTGTGTGTGGTGTGTGTGTGTGTGTGTGTGTGTGGTGTGTGTGTGTGTGTGGTGTGTGTGAGGTGTGTGTGAGGTGTGTGTGAGTGCATGCCGCAATAAGTATATTTTATGGTGAAACGCTCTGCTGCATTACAACTATTTTCTGGTGAAACGCTGCTGTATTATGATTTTCGGGGGTCTTGGGGGGTGGAGTTCACCACAAAGGTGGTGTTCACCACGGGCGTGGGGGGTATGGGGCTGGGGGGCAATCACAGGGGGGGGGGGGGCACTGGATTTCTCACCTGGAGTGACAAATGGCTAGAGACGCCCCTGGTCCCTGGTAATTTGTTGTTACTGCACATGTGCACAGTAACGTAGAGCTGGAGGGACCAGGGAGGGAGGTTGGTGGGTGGGCAGTTGGGTGCACGGCGGGCATCCTGAGTGACTTTTTAAATGGGCTTGGGTCTACTAGTCTATTCAGAAATCTTTCTGCTGTAATAAATCTTATCTGTCAGCCCGGCTCTATTCTCTGCCATCCCGGTTGGAACAAGCTTGTCGTCTCCCCTCCCACATTCTTGATTCTCACTGATTGGTCTGAGCACATTTCAGTGTGATAGGCTGAAGTTGCAACTAGCAATGGTTAGAAATGTTGATTTCCGATTCTGCAGAAATTCTGATTTCTGCCAATGCTGATTACTGATTCTACGGATTTCTGATCAGTTTCCCATTTCCGAGTTCAGATTTCCGATTTCCGAGTAGTGTTTTTTTTTTTTTGGTCATTTTTTGCATTCCCTGATTGGCCAAATACTTCTGAGTTGTTTCTGCACTCTCTGATTGGTCTAATGCTTCCGAGTTCTATGATTGGGCTAAAATTACAGAGTTGTAGTAATGCAGTATTTCTACAGAAATCCGATTTCCGAGTACCAAACTCCGATCAGGAATTTGGACTTGGATTTCAGGAGACACGCTGGAAGCTGCTCCGTAGGAAGCGCTTGTCTCTGTGCCCCCCCCCCCCCCCCGCATAGAAACAGATGCGTCATCAGCCAAAAGCGACAGTGCACTAACAGCCATGCACAGGTGTGTCATGAGCCTTTGCACATGACGCATCTTTTGCTATGAAGGGGGGACAGAGAAACAATGAGCGCGTGTAAGGCCCGGTTCACACTTGCGGTGGCCCTCCGGAATCGCCGTGCCGGAGCCGCACCGCCTGCAGAACGGACAGAACGGACGCACGGCATAGCAATTAAAGCCTATGCGTCCGTTCACATGGGTCCGTTCTGCAGAACCGGAGCCGGACCGGATCCGGGCCGGATCCGGACTCCGGCCTCCGTTCCAACATGCGCTATTTTTTCATCCGGCCCCTCCGGCAGCCGTATCCGGGGCGACCATCCGGCCAATACAAACAAATGGGAACCGGAGGCCGCACAACACACTGGCTGAGAAATCCGGATGTTCTACCCCACTTCCTATGCGGATTTTTGCGGCGATATTGGCTGGGGACACATGGGCAAGCATTTTGGAGTGGAGCAGCACGAGCTGGAGGTGTTGGCAGGATGTTGGCAGCATGTCGGAGGTGGAGGTGAGTGCTAAACAGCAGAGGGCCTGATTCCACAGGTCCCCCTTCTGCTGACCTCCCAGACCCCAACATTTTTTTTTTTTTTTACGTTAACTTTGCCAAACGGATCCGGATCGCATCCTGATTACCACCTGATGCAACCTGACCGGATCCGGATCGGATCCGGATCAGAACCGTACGGTTCCGATCCGGATCCGGTCCGGATCCGGTCAGGTCATCCGGTCCGTTTGGCAAACAACCGCTAATGTGAACCGGGCCTTAGAGCAGCTTCTGGTAGTGGGAGCATTGAGAACAATGCCATTGTGCTGTGCTCAGGTATCGCTAAAAATCCAACACGTCAGATCTTCATGCAATCGTTGTGTGGCCGATGTAGACACACTGGTCTGAGCATAACGACCCCCAACCGCCATGGCAGTCGTTATGGTCCACCACTCAGAGGGAGGAGGAGGAGGTTCCATTTTTTAACCTGAGTTTTCTCCTAGGTGATGTTTTAACAGCTTGTAAATAAAATGCATTTAAACCACCAACAAACAAATACTCAAAACAGTTTTGACAGTAATTTTTTTTGTCAGCTACATGAATAAAGAGGATGAGAACCTGCTAAGGACCAGATGATTAATTTATGTCCTGCTATGTAAAACCGCCGAAATGAAAATAGGGATCGTATGTCAACATAGCATTAGCGGAACTTCTGTGCCATTTACATGTGGAAACTGGGCTTTCTTTAGTCAGTACGCTTCAGCTTCAGCGACTCCAGTTGTGAGCATGGGCAGAAATGCAATTTTTTCCCTTAAAGTACATCATAACCTTGTTCTTATGCATTAAAATTATTGTTGCGAATGGTTGCTGTACAAGCCTTACTGTTGCATTTGGTTGTTGTAGAAATTCTCCAAATACCAGAATACAAGCCAGAATCCCCTCCCCTCCCGTATAAGCCAGAAGCCTAGAACCTTGGGACAAATGCAGCTCTGATGAAGCTTCATGACTACATACAAACTTGAGATTGGCTGATCCCACCAACTAAGCAAGAAATGAAAAAGCCACAGCAACTTGTGTTCGAGATGTAATTCCTCAGAAGGTTCATTCTTTCACATTTTTTGGTCTTGTACAATTATACAACCATATTGGTCACAGATCCACCAGTTAATAGAGAATATCACTTGGGAGAAAATTGCTTTCACACCTGCTCCACTTCTGCTCCATTACACCTCAGACTCTTCCAAATCTTACAAAAATCTCCCCCAATAGGACAGTGTCGGGAAATAAAACTACAGACAATGGGCCTTTGTCCTTCCCAGTACTGTCCTACTCCTTTTTTTACTCTCCTTGTCTTCTTTCCTTCTCCCCCCTTCCCATTCCCCCTTTCCTTCTCCAACTATCTTGTTTCACTCTTTCCTTTCTTCTCTATCCTTCATACCTACCTTCTTAGTCCAGAGTTGGAAGACTCTTAGGAAGTTTTTATGAGGGTGACCATATCAGATTAGACCTTTTTTCTTTTTGAAAGTTACATAAGAATATATACAGTGGCTTGCAAAAGTATTCGGCCCCCTCGAAGTTTTCCACATTTTGTCACATTACTGCCACAAACATGAATCAATTTTATTGGAATTCTACATGAAAGATCAATACAAAGTGGTGTACACGTGAGAAGTGGAATGAAAATCATACATGATTCCAGACATTTTTTTTTTTTACAAATCAATAACTGCAAAGTGGGGTGTACGTAATTATTCAGCCCCCTGAGTCAATACTTTGTAGAACCACCTTTTGCTGCAATTACAGCTGCCAGTCTTTTAGGGTATGTCTCTACCAGCTTTGCACATCTAGAGAATGAAATCCTTTTCCATTCTTCTTTGCAAAACAGCTCCAGCTCAGTCAGATTAGATGGACAGCGTTTGTGAACAGCAGTTTTCAGATCTTGCCACAGATTCTCAATTGGATTTAAATCTGGACTTTGAGCCATTCTAACACATGGATAAGTTTTGTTTTAAACCATTACATTGTTGCCCTGGCTTTATATTTAGGGTCATTGTCCTGCTGGAAGGTGAACCTCCACCCCAGTCTCAAGTCTTTTGCAGACTCCAAGAGGTTTTCTTCCAAGATTGCCCTGTATTTGGCTCCATCCATCTTCCCATCAACTCTGACCAGCTTCCCTGTCCCTGCTGAAGAGAAGCATCCCCAGAGCATGATGCTGCCACCACCATATTTAACAGTGGGGATGGTGTGTTCAGAGTGATGTGCAGAGTTAGTTTTCCACCACACATAGCGTTTTGTATTTTGGCCAAAAAGTTCCATTTTGGTCTCATCTGACCAGAGCACCTTCTTCCACATGTTTGCTGTGTCCCCCACATGGCTTGTGGCAAACTGCAAACAGGACCTCTTATGCTTTTCTGTTAACAATGGCTTTCTTCTTGAAGTTTGTAAAGGAGAACACCACTCTACCCCACCAACGGAGGATTGTGCTGGACCAGGTTAGCAAGACCTCAGGAATACTTCAACACAAGGAAGGTCCGCACAAATTCGCCGTAAATCCTCTTTATTGTTAGGACATATCCAAAATTAAGAACATCAAATCTCAAGCTGACATGTTTCGGACCTACTGGTCCCTAATCATAGCTGAGTTTGCATGGAAAACCTTTGACATATATGCACACCTGACCCAAAGCTCCACCCTTTGACCACCTCCATAGGGGCGGCCTCACATAGGTGCTAGAGCTAGGGTACAATTAATTCTGACAATGCATAAAGTCATAAAAAATACACGTATGTAAACACATATATTACCCGACACAATACAAATAATAAAATCAGAAATAATAAAATGTCAAAAATGATCTAAACAAATGAGATCAATAAAGAGCAGCGCAGTTACAGAAACAACTATTCAGATGAATAAGCCCTATAAGTGCCGGCAAAGGGAGAGAATGTCACTGAGTAGTGAGACTCAGATCCCACCTAGCGTTAAGGCCTCGTGGGACTCTAGTGTCTACCTTAAATATCCACATATCCTCTCTCCTCAGTAGGCGTTTATAGAGATCCCCACCCCGCTTAGATGGAAGAATTCTTTCAACGCCCTGGAATTGGAAGCCGGTCATGTTTCCGCCATGTAGATCCCTAAAATGTTTTGCAACGTTGGAGACATTGGTGGATAACCACCCTTGTCCCAAATAGTGCTCCGCTACTCTCTGCCTTGTGGTGCAACCAACATATTGAATGGAACATACAGTACACGTGATCAGATAGATCACGTCTTTGGTTCCACAATTCATAAATTGCTTTACTGGAAAACTACGGCCACTGATGGCAGAGACAGCAGAGCTTGTTTTCATATGTACATGACAATATCGACACATGGAAACATTACACCCAAAGGAGCCTGTCAGGGAAAGCCATGTGGTGGAGTGTGGTGTTGATTCAAACAGACTCAGGGACAGGAGGCTGGCAAGGGTGGGTGCACTACGGCTGGCCATTCTAATACCGTCACTAATAATGGGACATAATCCTGCATCCGCTTTCAGTATAGGCAGATATTTAGTAACAATGTTTGTAACCTCTTTATACTCCGCCGAAAAGGTAGTCACAAACATGGGCTTCCGACTGGTGGACCCCCTAATCGAGGTACCATGTACCAAATCCAATCTAGGTTGAGAGCATGCTCTCAATCTGCCTCTCTTTATGGCCTACCTAGGATAACCTCTATCATTAAGTCGTGCCTCCACGATGTCAAGTTCCCTGGCCAAATCCCCCTCCTCTGAGCAATTACGTTTCGCCCTGATGAATTCTCCAACTGGAATGCCCTTTATAGTATGGGCTGGGTGGCAACTGTTAGCTCTCAGGGTGGAATTTCCACTACACGACTTTCTGTAAGTGATAGTGCTAACCCTCCTGGTATCAGGGTCTCCCCTTAATACAAGGTCTAGGTAATTGATGGAAACACTATCACATTCAAACATAAACTGTAGATTCAATCTTGTTAGTGTTAAAGTGCTCCACCAAAAACTGGACATTGCAAAGGCCACCTTTCCAAACCGGTAGCAAATCATCAATATACCTCCCGTACCACACAACATCCTCCAGTAGGCCGCAACCACCCCCAAAGACGTGGCTCTCCCCCCATACATCCCATGTATAAATTAGCAAGCGATGGGGAGAACTTAGCCCCCATAGAGGCGCCCCGCCTCTGGAGGTAGAAGCGGCCATCAAACATGAAGTAATTGTGGGCCAGGAGGTATCGAACAGAATCCAAGATAAAGGTCTGAAGATCTAAGGAATAGTTTGAGTACCTCCTCAGATGGTATTCCAGAGCCTGTATGGCAAGATTGTGTGGGATACATGAGTAGAGGGATTTTACATCAATTGTAATCCAGGCATATCCTAACCTCCACTCAAAATCCCCAATACTTGTCAATAAATTTTTGGAGTCTTTTACATAGCCAGGGAGGCATCTGACCAGAGGCTGTAGCATGGAGTTCACCCAACTGCCGAGACGCTCGCCTAGAGAGCCAATCCCGGGCCACTATGGGCCTGCCCTCCAGACGAGCGCCCGGCTTATGTATCTTAGGTAAGTGGTGAAAAATTGGTATGCTTGGGTGTTGTACCCCCAAATACTTCACAAGCCTCTGATCAAGGACCCCCAGACTTTCTCCATATGACAAAAGACTAAGTAGCCTACTCCGGAATTCCAAAGTCGGATCATTTCTCAAGGTTTCATATGTACTGCTATCACTCAACTGTCTTAAAGCCTCATCTCGATAACTGACACTATTCAAAACTACCACCACACCTCCTGTGTCTGCATTGCGTATTGTGATATCCTTATTGTCCTGCAGACACTTAAGGGCTCGTGCTTCCGCTCGGTTGAGATTTGGAGGAATGGTGGATAGAGAATTCCCAGCTAGTTGCAAAAGATCTCTCTCCACCAATTCCTGAAAGGTATCAGTATGGGGCGTTCGTGCAGATACCGGATAGAAATCAGGGTTAGCAGCTCTGACTGGCCTAACATCATCTAAGGTAACCAGGGAATTGCTATCAGACAACAGACTATCCATTGTCCATCTAGCACGCGTATCCTGGAAATTACCTATTTCAGGTATGCCTGCAGAGCCACAAGTTGATCTCTGCTCCGGTTGATCTGCATCGTCTCCAAAATGTTTACGTAGAAGAATTGATCTTACAAATCGATTAACATCGAGAAGAGTAGCAAATACATCAAAATGATACGTGGGGCCGAAAGACAGACCTTTGGACAAGACCTTTATTTCATGCTCATTGAGAGTATAATCCGATAGATTCACAACATTTTCAGTGCCCCCAGTCCCCTGTGAACCAGAAAAACCATGGCTATGTCTATGATGTTTTACACCCGCTCGCAGTGTCTGGCGTCTGGGCGTCCCTTTCCTTTTCTGCCTTTTTTGTCTTTTGTGGTGCGGTTGGCCCGGCAAGTTTTTTTTGCCGCCGACCCAATCCCCTCCCCTGAATGTTGTCCCTGTGATTGGTTCTGTTGTAGCATTACTGCTGACATATGGGTATTGGGTACAGAAGCAGGGACAGGTGTGACAGGTTGTTTCACTTCAGGAGAGCTAAAACTGACTCTCCTCCTGCTCCTAGAGCGGGATCTCCGATAACCATGGATAGGGGACTTGGAAACACTCTCCTACCACCCCCAATCGTACACTACCTTCTTCCTATAGTCTTCTGTGTCCCTTATATATTTTACCCTTTTTATATCAGTAATGGTGGCCTCCAGCTTAGCTATGTTTTCCCGCATCTTTTTATTTACATCCTCAAACTCTTTCATATGATCAAATTTATACATATTGGTCTCAATGTCTGTAACTTTGAGTCTGAGGTTCACCAGTTTTTCCTCTTCATAGGTTATAATTAACTTCATTAAATTAAGAGAACAGTCTGTCAGGATTTCGTTCCATTCCAGCAGGAACTGGGCTGAATATAGGGTGGTGGGAATTTTCTTTATACGCAGACCCCCGGGAATAATCCCCTCTGCCACATATTGTTTTAAGCTTGTTAAGTCCCACCACACTTTAGTCTCTTTGGACAACAAATCCTCCAACTGAAGAAAGACAGTTCTTAAATTTACATTTTTCTCAAGGTAGTTAGTATTCCTAGAAAAAACTGTAGCAAATTTATTATTGCGGTCGATGTCATATGCCAGATCCCCAAGTGAAATAATATGAGACCCTTGCCTTAGCAGGGGTACAGTCTCTGGTGCTGCCTCTCCCAATCCCTGGTTCTGTACATTATTCTGACAAAAGATATGGGCATCAGAGGAGAGAGTCTGTGCACCCATGATGTTTACTCCCACATGGTCAACATTTAATAGGCTGCACACAGTCCCTATTGCCCCTGCAGATGCATAAATGTCCCCAGGCATAGAGCAGGATGTCTCTAACAGAGACCCAGTGACATCATGAAGGTCTCTTACCATTCCTTTGCAGTGTGGTTTGACCGATTCAGGTGAAGGGCAAACCAACTTCACTGTCCCGTTGTTGTGCATAACATCCAGGACCGCTGCTGATGTCGGGATATTCGGCTCCTTCCTTGGGGCCTCCACAGTAGGGGTGGTTTGACCAGCTGCCGGGTTAGACGTGGATGGAGCCGGCGCTGGTGTGGGGACGGGAATCGTCTTCTTGCCACTTTTCCATAAAGGCCAACTTTCTGCAGTGCACAACTAATAATTGTCCTATGGACAGATTCCCCCACCTGAGCTGTAGATCTCTGCAGCTCGTCCAGAGTCACCATGGGCCTCTTGACTGCATTTCTGATCAGCGCTCTCCTTGTTCGGCCTGTGAGTTTAGGTGGACGGCCTTGTCTTGGTAGGTTTACAGTTGTGCCATACTCCTTCCATTTCTGAATGATCGCTTGAATAGTGCTCCGTGGGATGTTCAAGGCTTTGGAAATCTTTTTGTAGCCTAAGCCTGTTTTAAATTGCTCAATAACTTTATCCCTGACCTGTCTCGTGTGTTCTTTGGACTTCATGGTGTTGTTGCTCCCAATATTCTCTAAGACAACCTCTGAGGCCGTCACAAAGCAGCTGTATTTGTACTGACATTAGATTACACACAGGTGCACTCTATTTATCTATTAGCACTTATCAGGCAATGTCTCAGACCAAAGGGGGCTGAATAATTATGCACACACCACTTTACAGTTATTGATTTGTAAAAAATGTTTGGAATCATGTATGATTTTCATTCCACTTCTCACGTGTACACCACTTTGTATTGGTCTTTCATGTGGAATTCCAATAAAATTGATTCATGTTTGTGGCAGTAATATGACAAAATGTGGAAAACTTCAAGGGGGCCGAATACTTTTGCAAGCCACTGTATATAGACTTGTTGGAAACTGTAGCTGTTCTAAATAAGTTTATGAGTTCTTTGTCTATAATTACCTAAATATCTATGCATAATAACTGGTATCTCACCATTATTACCAGATAATATGTTTATGGATTTATTCCAAAATTGCTGCATGATTTTTGTCTTAAAGAGAACCCGAGGTGGGATTTAATTATGTTACTGGGGCACAGAGGCTGGTTGTGCACACTAAGACCAGCCTCCATTGCCCCATGGTGTGCCTCCATGTCCCCCCTGCGCGCCGCTATACCCTCGCAGTGCTGGCGACTAGTGTTGGGCGAACAGTGTTCGCCACTGTTCGGGTTCTGCAGAACATCACCCTGTTCGGGTGATGTTCGAGTTCGGCCGAACACCTGATGGTGTTCGGCCTTTTAAGTTCGGGATCGGCCCAAACTATTGAATGGCCGCCGACAGGGCCGAACAGGGCCCCTGTTCGGCCGAACAGGGCCCTGTTCGCCCCAACATGCCGCAATACGGCCCCCCTATGGGGTCGCAGGCATAAGGGGGGAGCATGCCCCGATCGCGGGGGGGGGGGGGGGTCGGAAATTCCCCCCTCCGCTAGCGCTCCCCCCTCTGCCCGCTTCCCCATACAAAAGTTTAAGGAAAGTACCTGCGGTAGTGGATGGCCTGGCAGTGGCACTGTGGAGTGAGGAGGAGGAGTCCGGAGAGTGACGCGTTGAGGGAGGCCGGGCAGCGGGCGTGAGGTCAGAGAAAGGGCGGAAGTACCACAAGGGTACTACCGCTGAACCGCCCGCTGCCCGGCCTCCCTCAACACGTCACTCTCCGGACTCCTCCTCCTCACTCCACAGTGCCACTGCCAGGCCATCCACTACCACAGGTACTTTCCTGAAACTTTTGTATGGGGAAGCGGGCAGAGGGGGGAGCGCTAGCGGAGGGGGTGGGGGGAATTTCCGACCCCCCCCGCGATCGGGGCATGCTCCGCCCTTATGCCTGCGACCCCATAGGGCCCCCAAAAGCGGGATGTTCGGGAAATTCGGGGTTCGGCCCGAACATGCCGAACATCTCGGCCATGTTCGGCGAACTTTCCCGAACCCGAACATCCAGGTGTTCGCCCATCACTACTGGCGACATGCAGCGTGTCGCCAGCACAATGTTTACCTAAGCGCTGTCTGTCAGCGCCGCTCCCCCGCCTCCTCCGCATCGGCGCTACCCGCCCGTGTCCCTTCCCTCCCGCTGATAGGAGGGAAGTGACGCGAGCGGGTAGCGCCGATGCAGAGGAGGCGGGGGAGTGGCGCTGACTGACAGCGCATAGGTAAACATTGTGCTGGCGACGCGCTGCGTGTCGCCAGCACTGCGGGGGGTATAGCGGCGCAGGGGAGACATGGAGGCACACCATGGGGCAACGGAGGCTCGTTTTAGTGTGCACAACCAGCCTCTGTGCCACAGTAACATAATTAAATCCCACCTCGGGTTCTCTTTAACATTGTATGTTGACACATGTGGAATATGTGGAAATCTGAGAAACTTCTACCCCCAATAGGACAGCGTCGGGAAATAAAACTACAGACAAATATGTTTGTTTATCATATTTTCAATAAACATTAATAGTAAAAAAAACTAAAAGAAAAAGCCACAGCAGCCCGGAAATTCCCGAAATATATAGGGATATTTCTGGAATTCCCTGGCTGCTGTGGCTTTTTGAATTTCTTGCTTTGTCAGTGGGATCAACTAGCTCAAGTTTCCCTAAAAACGTAGGAAACACTTTCCCAGAATACCATGGGTCTCCCATGCTGCCCTGGTGCATTAATCTGGGCTAGGCAAGAGGAGGGATGTGTCTTCTCCTTATAGATGGTTACAGGCACCTAAATGAAAGCCTGACAATTAGTGGTGCTCAGCAGAGCTCGAATATTCGAGTAGCTCGAATATTCGAGCTCTTTTTCAGCTATTCGAGCTCGGTATTCGAGCTCCGAATAGCTGGAGCTATTCGAATGGGCTATCCGAGTACACTCGAATAGCCCATTCACTATTCGAGCTATTCGAGCAACCCGGCGCTATTCGAGCTCGGTACCGAGCTCGAATAGCGTCATAGCCCAGATTGATGTCCTTAGAGCCAATCAGAGGGCTCCCAGGCCCTCTGACGGCAGCCAATCACAGAGGGGGACCCTGGCCAGCCCCTACCCTATAAATAGCGGCCGCCATGTTCCGTTTCTCCATGCTTGCCTGAGACTTGTACAGAGAGAGAGTTGCTCCTTTGTGCTTTGGCTTAGCAAGTGCTCTATTGTGATCATTTACCTAGCGTTTTTGCTCACCTACACCTGCCATATACACCTATATTGTTGTTAGTTAGATAGACATTGTATTTTAGTTAGTAGCTTGTGTGTTACATTAGAGACAGGCAGCTGCTGCAAGCTTACAGGTTTAGGCCTCAGGGGGGCCTTGCCTCTGTGGGCAGCTGTCCTCTGTTTATTTCTCTCATCTATACCAGTATTTCTGCTGTCCTTTACTAATAGTATTGTAGTTATACTGTACTAGGAGTAGGACACTCACTGACTGTCACTGTTTATAGGCTACTAGCTAGCTCCTGCGTGTGTGCACTCACTCACTGTCTGTGTGTACACACACTCTATTTCCTTCTGATTACTGATAGATTATTGTTATTTAGTTGTACTTACTTACTACTTACTCTTACTGTACCCGTAGGGACACTCACTGTCACTGTTCATATAGGCTACTAGCTCCTGCGTGTGCGCACTGCACTCACTGTCTGAGTGTACACACACAACACACACTCTATTTCCTTCTGATCGCTGATTGATTATCGTAATTAGTTAGTTGTACTTACTGTTACTACTTACTCTTACTGTACTAGGAGTCTAGGACACTCAGTCACTGTCCATAGGCTACTAGCTCCTGCGTGCGTGCACTCACTGTCTGAGTGTACACACACCCACACTCCATTTCCTTCTGATCGCTGATTGATTATCGTAATTAGTTAGTTCTACTTACTGTTACTACTTACTCTTACTGTACTAGGAGTCTAGGACACTCAGTCACTGTGTTCATAGGCTACTAGCTCCTGCGTGCGTGCACTCACTGTCTGAGTGTACACACACCCACACTCCATTTCCTTCTGATCGCTGATTGATTATCGTAATTAGTTAGTTGTACTTACTGTTAATACTTACTCTTACTGTACTAGGAGTCTAGGACACTCAGTCACTGTCCATAGGCTACTAGCTCCTGCGTGCGGTCACTCACTGTCTGAGTGTACACACACCACCCACACTCTATTTCCTTCTGATCGCTGATTGATTATTGTAATTAGTTAGTTCTACTTACTGTTACTACTTACTCTTACTGTACTAGGAGTCTAGGACACTCAGTCACTGTGTTCATAGGCTTCTAGCTCCTGCGTGCGTGCACTCACTGTCTGAGTGTACACACACCCACACTCCATTTCCTTCTGATCGCTGATTGATTATTGTAATTAGTTAGTTCTACTTACTGTTACTACTTACTCTTACTGTACTAGGAGTCTAGGACACTCAGTCACTGTGTTCATAGGCTTCTAGCTCCTGCGTGCGTGCACTCACTGTCTGAGTGTACACACACCCACACTCCATTTCCTTTTGATCGCTGATTGATTATTGTAATTAGTTAGTTCTACTTACTGTTACTACTTACTCTTACTGTACTAGGAGTCTAGGACACTTAGTCACTGTGTTCATAGGCTACTAGCTCCTGCGTGCGTGCACTCACTGTCTGAGTGTACACACACCCACACTCCATTTCCTTCTGATCGCTGATTGATTATTGTAATTAGTTAGTTCTACTTACTGTTACTACTTACTCTTACTGTACTAGGAGTCTAGGACACTCAGTCACTGTGTTCATAGGCTACTAGCTCCTGCGTGCGTGCACTCACTGTCTGAGTGTACACACACCCACACTCCATTTCCTTCTGATCGCTGATTGATTATTGTAATTAGTTAGTTCTACTTACTGTTACTACTTACTCTTACTGTACTAGGAGTCTAGGACACTCAGTCACTGTGTTCATAGGCTACTAGCTCCTGCGTGCGTGCACTCACTGTCTGAGTGTACACACACCCACACTCCATTTCCTTCTGATCGCTGATTGATTATTGTAATTAGTTAGTTCTACTTACTGTTACTACTTACTCTTACTGTACTAGGAGTCTAGGACACTCAGTCACTGTGTTCATAGGCTACTAGCTCCTGCGTGCGTGCACTCACTGTCTGAGTGTACACACACCCACACTCCATTTCCTTCTGATCGCTGATTGATTATTGTAATTAGTTAGTTCTACTTACTGTTACTACTTACTCTTACTGTACTAGGAGTCTAGGACACTCAGTCACTGTGTTCATAGGCTACTAGCTCCTGCGTGCGTGCACTCACTGTCTGAGTGTACACACACAACACACACTCTATTTCCTTCTGATCGCTGATTGATTATCGTAATTAGTTAGTTCTACTTACTGTTACTACTTACTCTTACTGTACTAGGAGTCTAGGACACTCAGTCACTGTCCATAGGCTACTAGCTCCTGCGTGCGTGCACTCACTGTCTGAGTGTACACACACTAAATTTACTTGTGATTACTACTGATTATTGTAACTGCTAGTTGTACTTCCTGACTGTTACTACTTACTTACTGTACTAGGGGACACTCACTCAGTCACCTCACCAACCAACCCACTCCATTAAAGTACCCCACTTTTCAGCCGCCCTTTTAAAAAACTTTTCTCTATACGCCCAAAACATTGAAGATGTCTGGAAGTGGCAGCCAGCGCGGTTTGGGCAAGGGGAAGGGCAGCAAGGGAATCAGGAGGAGAGGGAGCAGCATTGTGGCAAGCCGCGGCCGCGGGCGCGCCACCATGCACAGTTCCGCAGCAGCAGCAGCAGCGTCAGTGGCTAACATTCCTCCCATAGCCACTGGCCGTGGACGCCTTGGGCGCCGCCCAGCAGGAGCATCTGCAACTCACGCTGCAGAGACACAGCAGCAGCAGCGTGTAGCACCTGCTCCCATTTTCCTCCAGCCGGGTCGGAAACGTCCCATTGAGGAAAAGGATGCAGACACTGTGGTGCAACTCATGACGGAGGATGAGAAGCCCGCCATCAGCTCTGCATCCGAGGCCTCCACCCTCACCACCACCACCACCACCACCCCTGTTCGCAGCAGCCGCCCAGCAGGGTCTGGGGAGGAGGCCAGTTCACCGTCACTCGCCGACCTGTCATTCAGCAGTCTTTTGACCCCAGGCATCATGAGTAAATTGTCTGCTGTTGTTGGCGATCTTGAGGAGGAGATGCTGATGGGCACTTTGGGGGATGAGGGATTGGACAGCAAGACTGTGGCGACAGTCAAGCAGCCCATCCATGCATCAGGAGAGGAGTTTGGGGGGTCCTCATCCCAGCAGGACATGTTTCAGGAGGGGGAGGATGATGATGACCCGGTGACAGACAGAGACTGGGTGCCACCACCTCCAGGGGATGTCGTCCTCAGCAGCTCTGAGGAGGAGGAGGAGGATGCTCTTGTGGGCCTTGCAAGGAGGCGCATCATTGCAAGCATTGGCAGCAGCAGTAGGCAGGTCCCACAGCCTGCTGGTGTCTCAGGCTCAGCAGCAGCAGCAGCAGCATCTGCCAGTACCACCACCAGCCGCACCCAAGCCCCCCAAGCCCCCCCCCCAACCACCACAGGGAGACAGGCAGCAGCGCTTCCATGCCGTAGGGGGATGTTTAAGTCACCAATCTGGCGATATTTCACCATGCCCACTGTGTACAGCAAGTACGCCACTTGCAACCACTGTCAGCGGAAGTTGAGCAGAGGTGCAGACCCCTTAAAGTTCTGCACCAGCTCGCTCATCAACCACCTTGCGGCTAAACATTTCCACCAGCATGAGGAGTTCCAGAGGCTGAAGGCATCTGGTGCTGGCAGTGGCACCACACCCATCACTGCACAGCCTTCAGCAGCAGCAGCAGCAACAGCAGCCACCCGCCCTCCTGCTCCTCCAGCAGCACCAGCAGGAGTGCGGAAACGCACTGCTCCTCCCCCCTCTGCAACTCCTGCCGCCGACACTGAGGCCTGTTCTGGCAGCCAGTCCTCAGTGGCCTCCTCTGCTGTGTCTGCTGATTCCCGTGTCAGCAAAAGGCCACGCCAGAGCCTTTTGAGCGAGTCCTTCCAGGGGGTGGTTAGGGCTCTGCCTCCCAGCAGCCGTCGCGTGCGGCAGCTGACTGGCTTGCTGGCACGGGCCATGTGCTCCCAACTCCTGCCGTACACGCTCGTGCAGGAGGGGAGCGACATTCGTGCGCTGCTTGCTTGCGCAGCCCCAGACTGGCAGCTCCCCAGCAGACACTTCTTTGCCCGCAAGGCCATTCCTGCACTGCACCGCTTTGTGATGGCCAATGTGGAGCGAGGGCTGGAGCACGCGGTTGGTGAAAGGGTCCACGTCACCATGGACTCCTGGAGCAGCCGCTTCGGGACAGGCCGCTACCTGTCCTTCACTGTCCACTGGGTCAGCTTGGTGGAAGGGGGTGAGGATGGGAGAGCAGCAGCGGGCACAGCAGCAGCAGCAACACAGTGGGTGGTGCCACCCCGCAGGGTCAGGGGAACTGCAGCAGGTTCCTCCGATCCTCTGCCATCCTCCGGCACACCTGGCCAAACCCCCCGCCTCAGCAGCAGCGTGAAGGCCCGCCAATGCCAAGCGCTGCTGCACTTGGTCAGCCTTGGGAAGACCAAGCTGACGGCAACCCATGTGTTGGCCAAACTCCAGGAGCAGGAGAGGATTTGGCTGACCCCCAGAGGCCTCAGAGTCGGAGAGGTGGTGGCCGACAATGGGGCCAATCTGGTTGCCGCAATAGACAGGGGAAACCTGACCCACATCCCCTGTCTTGCCCACGTGCTGAACCTGGTGGTGCAGAAGTTCCTGCGCACCTACCAGGGGATGGGCGAACTGCTGGAAACGGCAAGGAATGTTGTGCGTCACTTCCGGCGCTCGGCTGCAGCCTGTGCGAGCCTGGAAGACGTGCAAAAGGAGCTGGATCTGCCACGCCATCGGCTGATCCTTGACGTTCCGACTCGCTGGAACTCCACCCTGGCGATGTTGGAGCGTCTGGTTGAACAGAGGCACGCTGTCAAACAGTACCTTGCCCTGGCCACTGTTTCCGCAGCTCAGAGAAGGGACAAGACCAGCAACATCCCGTCCATCGTCCCCGATGATGACTGGAGGCACATGCAGCAGGTGTGCTTTGTGCTGGCTCCCTTCCTGCAGGCCACAAACATGGTGAGCAGGGACCATGCTATGGTCTGCGAGTGGGTGCCCCTGGTTTCTCTGCTGAACAGGGCCCTCGATGCTTTGCTGGAACAGGGAGCGGCAGCCTTGGACCAGCAGGAGCGGCAACCAGCTGCGCAGTCCACCTCTGAGGGGGAGGAGGAGGAGGACTTGGTGGAGGTCCCTGACCTGGCTGCTGATGAGGGGGATCAGCACAGCGCAGCTGAGTTGGTGCGGGGGTGGAGAGAGGATGAGGCGGCAGAGGAGGAGGATGAGGACAGCACTGACGTCGATGTGCCAGCAGACGTGGCCCGCCTCTTCCCAATGGCAGCGCACATGCTGACGTGCCTGCGCAGGGACCCCAGGGTGATCCAGATGAAGCAGAGGGAGGAGATCTGGATCAGCATGATGTTGGACCCACGCCTCAAGGGGAAGTTGAGCCAGTTCCTGCCGCCTGCAGGAGGAGACCCAGCGCAACAAATAAGGAGCTTGCAGCAGGCCCTTGTTGAGCGCTTGGAGGAAGCCTTCCCCCAGCCTTCCACCCCCACTGTCCAGCAGCCAGCACAGAGGCAGCAGCAGGTGCCTGCATCCAGCAGCAGCAAGCGCCCCACAGACCTGCTGTCTCTCAGCCACGAGCTCTACAGGACTGTAGAGGCTCCGGCAGCAGTGACTAGAGAGGAGATGCATGCAGCAGCATCCTCCTCCGGTCACAGCCAGCGCCTGACCCGCATGGTGGCTGACTACATGGGGTCGTACAGCGGGCTTGACAGCGATGCCCCTGTTGATCCCATGGAGTATTGGGTCAAGCGCATGGAGATCTGGAGCGAGCTGGCGCAGTACGCCCTGGAAGTGCTGTCCTGCCCCCCTTCCAGCGTGCTGTCCGAGCGCTGCTTCAGTGCAGCTGGTGGCGTGGTCACCGAGAAACGCTCACGTCTGTCTCACAAGTCTGTGGACAGACTGACGTTTCTCAAGATGAACCAGGCGTGGGTGGAAGGCGAGTTCCTGGCCCCTGTTGTCGGCGAGAGGGGGACATGAACTGGCTGCCGGAACCATCGTTAATGTGCCTTACCACCCTTTACCACCTCCTGGCTCCTGCTCACTAAGCCAGCCTGGTTCACTTTGACTATTACGTCGCCTGCAGCCACACATTTTACACCTACAGTGGGCTGCTGTGTACTGCCCTTCTGCTGTCTGTCTGTGTTTCCCACTGCCAGGGTACACAGAATTACCTTCTTCTGCTGCCACTCTGCCACCAGCTATTACGTCAAACAATAGCTATATTGGTTGTAAAACCAAAAACCAAAAAACCATTAAAAAAAAAAAAAAGGTTTAATTTTTCTGAGGTGCCCGGGTTGAAAACTGTGTTGTCCCAGTTGTGTATTGGACACAATGTGGGCTGCACGACCGCTGTCTGGGACCTCCTGTTGTGTTTATTTACAGCCCTGGTATCACCGCTAGGTACCAGGGCTATTATGTCACGCTGCCTACCTGCTGCCACACTCACACTGCTCCTCCATACCTCCTCCTGCTGCTGCTGCTGCTGTCTGTCTGTGTTTCCCACTGCCAGGGTACACAGATGATTTACCTTCTGCTGCCACTCTGCCACCAGCTATTACGTCAAACAATAGCTGCTCGCCTACTCCTCCATTCCTCCTCCTGCTGCTGCTGTCTGTCTGTGTTTCCCACTGCCAGGGTACACAGAATTACCTTCTTCTGCTGCCACTCTGCCACCAGCTATTACGTCAAACAATAGCTATATTGGTTGTAAAACCAAAAACCAAAAAACCATTAAAAAAAAAAAAAAGGTTTAATTTTTCTGAGGTGCCCGGGTTGAAAACTGTGTTGTCCCAGTTGTGTATTGGACACAATGTGGGCTGCACGACCGCTGTCTGGGACCTCCTGTTGTGTTTATTTACAGCCCTGGTATCACCGCTAGGTACCAGGGCTATTATGTCACGCTGCCTACCTGCTGCCACACTCACACTGCTCCTCCATACCTCCTCCTGCTGCTGCTGCTGCTGTCTGTCTGTGTTTCCCACTGCCAGGGTACACTACACAGATGATTTACCTTCTGCTGCCACTCTGCCACCAGCTATTACGTCAAACAATAGCTGCTCACATTACTCCTCCATTCCTCCTGCTGCTGTTGCTGTCTGTCTGTGTTTCCCACTGCCAGGGTACACAGAATTACCTTCTGCTGCCACTCTGCCACCAGCTATTACGTCAAACAATAGCTATATTGGTTGCAAAACCAAAACCAAACAAACCATTAAAAAAAAAAAAAAAAGGTTTAATTTTTCTGAGGTGCCCGGGTTGAAAACTGTGTTGTCCCAGTTGTGTATTGGACACAATGTGGGCTGCACGACCGCTGTCTGGGACCTCCTGTTGTGTTTATTTACAGCCCTGGTATCACCGCTAGGTACCAGGGCTATTATGTCACGGCGAGCTGCCTGCCTCATTGACTGCCTGCTGCCACACACTCATCCTCCTCCTCCTGCTGCTGAATTTACCTCCTGCTGTCTTTGTGTTTCCACTGCCAGGGAGCACATACAATGGCGCTTCCAACATGCGTGCGCCCACCAGCTATTTGTTACGCTCAAAAATAGCTGCATTTCTTTAAAAAAAAATTGAAAAGAGAAATACGTGAAGATGATGAAGAAGAAGATGAAAAAGAAGAAGAAGATAAAGAAGAAGAAGATGAAGAAGATGAAGAAGAAGAAGATGAAGAAGAAGATGAAGAAGATGATGAAGAAGAAGATGAAAAAGAAGAAGAAGATGAAGAAGATGAAGAAGAAGAAGATGAAGAAGAAGAAGATGAAGAAGAAGAAGAAGAAGATGAAGAAGATGAAGAAGAAGAAGATGAAGAAGAAGAAGATGAAGAAGAAGAAGATGAAGAAGAAGAAGAAGAAGATGAAGAAGAAGAAGAAGAAGAAGATGAAGAAGAAGAAGAAGATGAAGAAGAAGAAGATGAAGAAGATGAAGATGAAGAAGAAGAAGAAGATGAAGATGAAGATGAAGAAGAAGATGAAGAAGATGAAGAAGAAGATGATGAAGAAGAAGAAGAAGATGATGAAGAAGAAGAAGAAGATGATGAAGAAGAAGAAGAAGAAGATGATGAAGAAGAAGAAGAAGAAGATGATGAAGAAGAAGAAGAAGAAGATGATGAAGAAGAAGAAGAAGAAGATGATGAAGAAGAAGAAGAAGAAGATGAAGAAGAAGAAGAAGAAGAAGAAGATCTAGAAGAAGAAGATCTAGAAGAAGAAGAAGAACGATAAAGAAGAAGAACAAGTATATACAGTAACACTACTGAACAAAATTTAGGACACAACTTCTCTTTCCACATTTTTTTTAAAGGAACATCCCCACATAATCACTTGCTGTTGTTACTTGGAAAAAAAGATGTTTCTTGCATCATTCACCCTCAAAACAAGTGTTGGAAGCTATTTAAGGCCAATTCGAATAGTCAGCTCGAATAGTGAGCTCGAATACCGACTCGAATAGTGAGCTCGAAGTCCGAGGTCGAATCGAATAGTAAAAATTATTCGACTCGAATATTCGACTGACCTTTGAATAATTTACTATTCGAATTCGACCAAACTCGAATTTTAAAAAGGGGTATTTGAGCATCACTACTGACAATTACCTAGTTTGATCCAGCCATAGCTGTATTAAAAAAGGGTGGGCTAGGCCAGCATCCTTTTGGAGTCTAATTTGTCTTAGGGCACACAGGTGTAGTTCTGTTGTAGGCTGCTGTGTATTAGGCCTATGTGTATTATAGAAGGTTTAAAGTACATCTGTAACCATTGTTGGGGAGTTACAAACCTGCTTAAAGAGACACTGAAGCGAAAAAAATATATGATATAATGAATTGGTTGTGTACTATGAATAATTACTAGAAGATTAGCAGCAAAGAAAATATTCTCATATTTTTATTTTCAGGTATATAGTGTTTTTTCTAACATTGCATCATTCTCTAATATGTGCAGATTACACAACACTCAGCATTCAAAATGATTCTTTCAGAGCAGTCTGTAAACTAATGACCTCTCCTCTGGCAGAGAAAAAGTAAATAGTTAACTAACAGTTGAGATAATAAAAGTCAGAAAACTGCCCTCTCCACGACTTTGAAAGTCTTAGAGCTTAATGGCTTTTTTGTATAGAGATAACAACTGGAGTTTCTTAACTCTTCCTGTACTGGAAACAATTAGACTCATGTATCTGATCTTAATGTTTTATTTCTTAGCTGTACTACACATACAAATCATAATATCATAATTTTTTTTTTGCTTCAGTGTCTCTTTAAAGGATACCCAAACTGACATGTGACATGATGAGATAGACATGTGTATGTACAGTGCCTAGCACACAAATAACTATGTTGTGTTCCTTTTTTTCTTTATCTGCCTGAAAGAGTTAAATATCAGATATGCAAGTGGCTGACTCAGTCCTGACTCAGACAGGAAGTGACTACAGTGTGACCCTCACTGATAAGAAATTCCAACTATAAAACATGTTCCTACTAGAAAATGGCTTCTGAGAGCAAGAAAGGGGTAAAAAGGGGGAATTTCTTATCAGTGAGGGTCACACTGTAGTCAGCCATTTACATACCTGATATTTAAAGAGAGTCTGAAGCGATAATAAATCTCGCTTCAGGCCTCATAGTTAGCAGGGGCATGTGTGCCCCTGCTAAACCGCCGCGATCGCGCCGCTAAACGGGGGTCCCTCACCTCACAAATCCCCTTGGTGCAGCGGGGGAGCGCTTCCTGGTTGGGCGACTGGAGGCAGGGCTGCAGCCGTTAGCCCTGCCTCCATAAGCGACCAAGTCTGCGACCAAGTGTTGCAGGGGGGGGGGGGGTTGGGGGTGAAGGGTGAAGGGACCCCCGTTTAGCGGCGCAATAGCGGCGGTTTAGCAGGGGCACACATGCCCCTGCTAACTATGAGCTCTGAAGCGAGATTTATTCTCGCTTCAGAGTCTCTTTAACCACAGATAGTAGAAAGAAACAATATGGAGCACCAACTCTTGCTATTCAGGTTTATTGCGTGTACATAGGCTTACAGGTATACCAGTAGGTTAGGGTGGAGGTACCGGCCTGACAGCCGTTTCGCGGCACCTGCCGCTTTCTCAAAGGCACAAACGGTATCAAGTCTTACAGGACAATGTGGTCAATAAATACATTGTGTTAACACTCACCACACCCATCCGTCCCTGCATCATGGATTGGTAACGCGCTGCTCCTTCTAGCATCCGCGTACGCTTCCGGGTAGCCACCCGCCCATTTCCGGGGTCATGTGACTTACCAACCAATCGGCGCTCAAGAACGACGGCCCTATCCAGAGCTTAGGAAGAGGGGGCAGTCCGGCGCTGCGTTCAGTCTACGTCACGACGAGCGTTTCTAGTTACTATAGCAACCCCAATCCTGATGCAGAGACTTGATAGGAGCGTGTCCCTGCAACAGAGATGAAAACAAAGATTAAGAATTAAAAGGCTACCTGTAATTACAAATGTAAAAACATTTAAGAACATATATAGAAGCAGGCTGAATTTGAAACATTTATAACTAATATGCGTCTAGAAGGCAATGCAGTTCATTACGTTCATTAAGTCCTTGTGCATAGCAGGCATCTGTCAATGAGATAATTTTTGCTTCCTCCTGTAAAAGAATTTGCTTACGATTACCACCTCTATGGGGGATCGGTATTTGTTTCAGGCCCGTGAATTTCAGGCCCCCTGATCTCCCATTATGACACTCTCTCTCTCTTTAATGCTTTCAAGCAGAGAAAGAAAAAAAGGAACACAGCATAGTTATTTGTGTGTTAGGCACTGTACATACCCATGTCTATCTCATCATGTCACATGTCAGTTCAGGTATCCTTTAACTCATTCAGGTTCCGTCGTTTTCACGTGAGAAATGTTCACCTCCCATTCATTAGCCTATAACTTTATCACTACTTATCACAATGCACTGATCTATATCTTGTTTTTTCCGCCACCAATTAGGCTTTCTTTGGGGTGTACATTTTGCTAAGAGCCACTTTACTGTAAATGCATTTTAACAGGAAGAATAAGAAAAAAATGGAAAAATTCATTATTTCTCAGTTTTTAGCTATTATAGTTTTAAAATAATACATGCCTCCATAATTAAAACTCACGTATTGTATTTGCCCATATGTCCCGGTTATTACACCATTAAAATTATGTCCCTATCACAATGTATGGCGACAATATTTTATTTGGAAATAAAGGTGCATTTTTTCCATTTTGCATCTATCACTATTTACAAGTTTAAAATAAAAAAAAATATAGAAATATTTCATCTTTACATTGATATTTAAATAGTTTAGACCCTTAGGTAAATATTTACATGTTTTTTTGTTTTTTTTATTGTAATGTTTTTTTTTTTTTTTTAATGGTAAACATTTTATTTGGGTAGTTTTGGGAGGGTGGGAGGTAAACAATAGATTTATAATGTAAATGTGTGTTAATTTTTTTTTTCTTACAGGTGTAGTATTACTTTTTGGCCACAAGATGGCGGCCATGAGTTTGTTTACATGACGTCACTCTAAGCGTAACACACGCTTAGAGTGACTCATCGGAGAGGAAACGGCCAGAAAAGGCGCAGCTTCCGATAGAAGCTGTCGCTTTTTCAGCGGGGGAGAGGAATCAATGATCGGGCACCATAGCCCGATACATTGATTCCGTGGCTACCGAATCCGCGGCCGGGAGTGCGCGTGCACGCGCGCAATCGGCCGCGGGAGCGTTCCTGGACGCGTTCCTGGACGTAGAAACTACGTCCAGGAACCAAAATAGGTTAAACACTTGAGGACCACAGGTTTACACCCGGATAAGTGAGCAGGTGATTTTTTACAAATCAGCACACTGCAGCTTTAACATAATATTTGCATGCGCGCACATGTTCCCTGCTAATCCCTGCCCAGCGCTCTTGACACTGATCGGCATTAGACAGTACTGGGGCTGCCACCCTCCTGCCACCAATTGGCGTTAGGCGGTCAGGAGATGTTTAAAGCGGAATATAACCCTGCATTTCAACTTTGCTCTAAAACATTATTTACAGCATATTATATGCAAAAAGCATTTTTTTTTACTAGACCAGCATTGGAAGGGTTAAACACAGAGGTTTTAAGTTCCGTGCAGATGTTCAGATAGTTACATTCTATTTAGTTAGATGTATCTATTGATAAACAGTTACACACTCTTTGGCTGTCCTCCAAGCTCCTTCTCAGTGAGAGAGATGAGTCACAATAAACACTTAAAAGATACATATTTGTAAACAAAAAGTATCTAACTGAAGTTCGGATGCGTCTGCAGAAATCTCTAGGGACTTTAAAGCCCTGTGTAACCCTTCCAATGCTGGTCTAGTAAAAAAAAAAAATGCTGGTTGCATATAATATACTGTAAATAATGTTTTAGAGCAAAGTTGAAATGCAGGGTTATATTCCACTTTAAGAAGAGGAAGACTCTGGATCCTTTAGAGCCTTCCCAGTCCTCTGTGCATTCCCTTGTTCCACCGCCAAACCTCCGTTAAAATCTCCCATCACCTGTGTCTTTGAGGCTCCTTGGAAGTACTTAGATCTCTGCGTACTCTCAAAGATAAGTGGCTCTGTACTGCGCACATGCAAAGTCCATGCTTGCGCGTGCACAGTGCTGAGCTACTCAGAGACCTGAGTACTTCCGCAGCTTTCTGAGGAGACATTACAGAGGGACATGGAAATGGGGGGCCCAGCAGTGAAATGAGGGAAGGCAGAGAGGAAGGACTGGGAAGGTACCCAGAACCTTACCTCTTCTTAGGTGAGCATGTAACCCCCCCTCCACACGTGGTTACAGCTGACCTTTAATATTAATTTTGTGCTGTGTTACATTGTAATTTTGTTTTAATTTTGTGTTACTCTTAATTTCTAGTAAAACAAGAAAATTACATCCAATTACAGGTAACGGAAAATCATAATTTTGTGTTTTACAGGAAAATTTATCCCAAAAAATACTCATAATTACAAAAATCTTAGTAATTATGACAATTTGATCACAAAAACGATCTTAATGAAAAAGAACGCCTGTAAGTGTGAAAATTGTATGTATGGGTGTAATTATGCAAAATTTCGTGCAATTTTTGTGGTTACAGTTTTTAGGGATGCTCATTCGGATTTGGAGGAAATGAAATTTCTGAATTTCTAATCGGAAATCCAAATTTCCAATCAGAATTTAGAAAATGGAACTCGGAAATCGGATTTCTGCGGAAATACTGCATTGGGCTTTGTTCACATCTAAAATCAAAATTGTTGACGGGCGCGTTTTGCGATTTTGAGAGTGATTTTTTTTCCCTCCCGCTTACCTGCGCGCTACGATTTTGTGTAAAGTGCTTTTGAAAGTACTTTTGCAGAGCTATTTGTTTTTTCATTTCCTGACAAACAGCTCATATGTGAACACTCTGATAGGGAATCATTGCACAAGCGCTTTTAGGGCGATTTTAAAAATTGCCAGCGCTTAAAAAAACACAAAACGCCCTAGGTGTGGATAAGCCCTTACTGCAGTATGCACTAATCTCAGAACTCAAAATCAATGGACTAATCAGAGAATGCAGAGTCAACTCGGAAGTATTTGGCCAATCAGAGAGTGCAAACAATGATCAAAAAGCCAATACTCGGAAATCGGAACTCGGAAAACAGAAACTGATCGGAAATCTGTGGAATCGGTAATCAGCATTGGCGGAAATTGGAATTTCTGCACAATCAGATATTGACATTTTCAACCATCCCTAAGGGCCTGTTCAGACTATTAGCGTATGAAGAATGCATTTAAAATCAAAGAAACGCAAGTTGAAAAACTCATGCATTTTTCTTGCGTTCTAATGCGTATTCTATTGCGTTTTGCACACACACGTGACCCAGGGGGAAAAAACGAATTATGGGAACCGCAGAGGAAAACGGACGCTAAAAACGCAATAGTACGCCTTTTTGATACGCGTCCATAGACTTTCATTGCGTCCGTTTCTATGCGTGACGCACAGAACTGCATGTAGCAATGTGGATGAGAAACGTATGCGCCTCATACGCATACATGTAAACTAGCCCATTCAAAAGCATTAGGAGCCGTTTTTCTATGCGTTTTTGGTACCCAGACACGTTCCCTGAAAACGTCTAGGAATGCGCATAGTCTGAACAGGCCCTAACAGTTTTACCTTTACCACCATAATTGCGTTTAGGGAAATTTTGTGAAAATTGATGAAATCGTAATTGGTACATTTTGATCATCACTAAAACCTGAAGCGAATTTCCTTACTTCAGGGAGTTTTTTTGTCAATGAATGTGTGATTTGTTGGAAAGTATGCTTGTTGTTTATGACTAATTTGGAAGGCTAATAATTAATACCTGCCAGCTTGATTGATTAATGATCCATCAGGTAATGAATGAATATTTTCAAAGCCTGATTAGCCTATAAAAAGGTCTGATGGTGCCCAAATGAATTTTATTTCCTTCATAGCAAGAAAATTACCTAAAGCCAATTTTTCAACTCTCCTCTAGTTATAAATTGTACGGGCAGAATTTAAATACTAACAAAAAAAAAACCTAGACTGACCTTGCTTAAAGAGGAGCTGTTATCCATAACGCATCTCAGAAAAAAACACATATATAAGTAGATAAATACTTTCTCTACTTACATAACATATGTATTGCACTGCCCACATTTTGATTTTAGTGATTTCTCTATAGTAAAAAAAGAGTAAATCCTTCTTAGGATTTTCAATTTTTACTGTGTCTATCTTGAAGTCAATCCTGATGTCATTTCCTTCTTCACTCTCCTCTGCCTGATTGTGTATGCATTGCCCGCCCTCCTCCCAGTCTTCAGACACTCCCACCCAGCTCTGCAGCAGAAAGTGCATTGTCATTATCATTGTGTCATTGTATGACTCTGCAGAGCTGGTTTATTTGAATAGATGGATTTCAAAAGCTACAGGGGTGAGTGATTTTCTCAGCTTCTCAGCATCAGAAATATTGGCCTATCAGAGAGGAATAGAGGTGTGAGAGGGGAAAAGCGGGAGGGAAAGAGGCTTCAGCCAATCAGGCTGCATTAGTTATCACTGAGGGGAAAAGGGGAGGAAAGTAAGGAAGAAAAAAAGAAATCCCAGCATGCCCTGCAACTTCCTTTGTGCGGCAGATGTACCAAATAAGAGCCAGGGAAACTGGGGAATGATGGATTTATTTATGGATAAGCAAAGTAAGAGTCATTTTTAACTTTTGAATTGCCTGGTTAGCATCCTTATCACTTGTTTACCAGATAAAAATAAAGAATTTATTTTTGATTTTATGCCCGACAGTTACACTTTAAAAGCAAGATTTACATTCTTTACCAACAAACACATTACCTAATCATGCAGCATTGCAGTAAACTGCATTAGACACATATAGTAAAATTAAAAGTACATGGACACTGCATAGAATTTTTGGGGTTTGTGTTTTTTACAGTTCTTATACCTATATAAAAGCTAGAAACTTTTAGGTCCGCTTCTAGCAGCCTAAGTATGCTCAACAATGGGAGGCTTCAAGAGAACTCAATTCAACTTAAAGAGACACTGAAGCAAAAAAATATATATATGACATAATGAATTGGTTGTGTAGTACGGATAATTACTAGAATATTAGTAGCAAAGAAAATACCCTTTATTTTCAGTTATATAGTGTGTTTTATAACATTGCACCATTCTTTAATATTTGCAGTTTACACACTACTCAGCATTCTAAATGATTTTTTTCAGAGCAGTCTTGTGAACTATTGACCTGTCCTCTGGCAGAGAAAAATAAAATTCTTCACTGACAGCTGAGAGATAACAACTGGAGTTTCTTAACTCTTCCTGTACTGGAAACAATTAGAATTATGTCTATGCTCCTAATGTTTTATTTCTTAGCTGTACTACACATACAAATCATTATATCATCATTTTTTATTCGCTTCAGTGTCTCTTTAAATCTTAGTCATCCAAAATGATCTGCAGGTTTTGGTGCACTGCAGCTTTTACATACACATAGGTGTGCAATACACGCAGGGTCCAGGGCACTCACACTGCCCAGGACTATGTTCTGCAAGCTACACCTCATAGCAGACAGCCCCCCCCAAAACAGCTCCTGAGGGAACCATCCACAACTGCTCCCACCATTAAGGAGATCTCCCACAAAACCTCCGCCCACAAGTAGGCTTGGCAATGCTTAGGAGACCTCATGGAGAAGTATGTGTCAGTTTGATCAGCTGATAGATTTGAAAGGCTCTGATTTGCTGGTCATAATCATACGTACAAAGGTATTGCTATTGTGTTCCTATTTTAGGGTATAACTTCGATTTTGCTTTCAGAAGATGAGGTAGGAAATTCTGTCCTCAACACAAATACATAAATCAATAAAAATGCAAATTAGTTAACTTCAAAAGTTTGAGTTGGAGCTGTACTGTAAAGGTGCAGAGAACAGTAAATGACGTGATGGGGAAAGCAACTTTGTGGTCCTCAATTTTGAAAGATTTTTTTGCATGTACCGTATTCCAGAGTTATTTTCACAATAGGCTCCCTAACGTTAGCAAACAAGTGAGACTTCTGATTGCTTCATGCTCAGACATTCAGGTTTTCATGATTTGGTCGAGGACATTTCTATCTACAGTTTTCTCATTTATCACAGACGTATGTATTTTTCATGCCTGACTATCTCCTAAATGACATGCAAGTTATTTATTTCTAATTCATGACAAATTACAGCCATTATTTTTATTTTCAAGCCTTTATAATTGATTCTTAAAAATGCTGATCACTGCCAGTGGATGATTTGCTTCAGTAATTCTTATTACACTTTGTAACACTTGTCTGCCTCTAAAAATAAATCCAGAGAAAATGTAAACCTCCATCTGGTTTTATATGTGTATGCATATATACAATATACGGAAAGACATAATTCTTAATCATGAGATTACTTGTGTGATAACATGTTGTGCCTTATGCTGCTGTAACAGAAAACTAAAGAAACCTATAAATTAAAAATGCTGATACAAGGTGGAAGGGTCTAGTACGGAATATTATATGCAAGTTGTTTTGGAAGCTAACATCCTCTATTAGTCTAAAATTGTACCATCTGTTTTGAATGCAAGGGATGCAATCTGCATATAAGGGGCTCTGCACACCTAAGCTGGTAGTCATTTAGATGTAGCCTGGTTTAGGATGCACTGCCATTTCTCTCTGATGTGTATCGAAATGTGAGTTCTATTTTATGGATAGCTACTTCCAGGTTATATTTATGCTTGCATGTCAATGTCCAGTTTAATCAGAAGATAAGGTCACTAGTGCATATTTGTAGCATCTGATTAGGATGCAGTCTGTCTATAATAGGCTCTGCACACCTAAGCTGGTAGTCATTCAGATGCAGCCTGATTTAGGATGCACTCCCATCTCTCTCTGCTGTCTACAAGAGCTTGATTGATTTTGTTACTGCATTTTTATTTGAGTAACAGTAAGCAAATTGTATTGAATATTAATGAATAGTTAACAGTGTAACAATCTGAAAACTTAGCCCTTACAAAGTTCCAGCTTTAATGAAAATGCAGCTAGGCTTAATAATGATCAAATTGAAGTAAAGGTGGCCATTGTTTATTCCCTGATGATGGCGGGAGGCCGAAACCTTGGTCGGAAGAGGAGAACGGGCATTTTTTCCTGTAACTCCAGTGGCGGCAATGGATTTAAGGTGCACTTTACCCCGGGGTTAGGGCAATAACTTACATGCGATTTTATGCAAACAGGGTCCAGTTTGCATGGACCCTCAATGTAAGCTGTTGTTTAATTGGTTGTATGTGTTTCATTAAAGTGTACCTCCCTGTGCAATGAAGCAAGAGCCTGATTGTGGTCTTTATGCTTTGGTGGAGGCCACATCACTCTGTTTTGTAAATACTAGGCGACTGCAGGCACTACAGAGGAGAGTTTACACGGTTCAAGCACCTAGGCATATATTTATCTTAAGGTGGTCATATACTTACTGAATTTTTGCTTTGATATCGATCTGACCACTTCAATCATTTAATCAAATCTGCTGGATAAAAAAATCAATGGCACAGATGATTCCTAATCGACCGATTGACAAAAGTATATTCAGTTGATTGTGCAGGACGGAAAATTTCAGTCATCGGCGGGTCATGAGTACGTGGATAGCAGCGTTAAATTCAAGGAGCTACTAAGCTACTCTCAACTGTCTACTTTGTGGTTCTGGTGTCTTCTTTCCCTGTTGGCTTCTCCTTCCTCTCTCTTCACTCACCGAGTCCCGGGGTGCCTGTGTAACAAATGCTGGAGGACAAATACTAGCGACCGGGATACCCACTAGACTAGGACACATTGAATAGGAGAACTGTTCTCCTAGAAATCTGTATCTGTGGTGAATTACTGATCACCGTTTCCAGAGGCCCCTGTTTTTTTTACTTATTTTTTAAAGAGACTCTGTACCAAAAATTACAACATTTTTTCTACCATCCTACAAGTTCCTAAAGCTGTTCTAATGTGCTCTGCCTTACTGCAGCACTTTCTACTATCACTGTCTCTGTAATAAATCAATGTATCTTTCCCCTGTCAGACTTGTCGGCCTGTGTCTGGAAGGCTGCCAACTCTTCCGTGCTGGTCTGTTTATGCACAGTCTCCAGGCCCCTCTATGCACACTCCAGTGTGTGTGTATTTACATAAGCCAGCAGCGTCTCTGCTATCTTATCAGTGATAGAAGAGAGCTGGATAAAAATCCTCCTCTGTTAGGCTGTGAAAGTAGCTGGTTGACACATACTGAGGAATTACAAACACAGGCACAGGCACAGGCAGAGCTGTCTGCAGGAAGCCTGTCACTTCAGTGCATGAGAGAAGCAGGGGACAGAAGGTAAATACACAAATGATCTTTTGAGATTCAAAAGGAAAGCTGTATACAGCCTGCTTGTGTATGGATGTATTTTTCTATGCGTGGACATACTGTACATCAATCTACTTCCTGTTTTGGTGGCCATTTTGTTTGTTTATAAACAAACTTTTTAAAACAGTTTTTGACTACTTTTAATGCGGCGGGGAGCGGCGAAATTGTGACAGAGGGTAATAGGAGATGTCCCCTAACACACTGGTATGTTTACTTTTGTGCGATTTTAACAATACAGATTCTCTTTAAATATTTTTTTTCAGTCAGTCAACTATTTACTTTTGATCTTTATTACTGTGTTCAAGCACCCAAACTTTTTTTTTTTTTTGTAACTGCAGTGGAATACTGAATTGCATCCAAATGCTAGAAGCAGTTGTTTTTCTAACTTATTTTTGAAATATTTTATTCGCCCATTTACTTGTGATGTATATTACTGTACACGGCACTAGCTGTTTCTGTTAATTCTCCTGTGAGATTACATTTTGGTTTGGTTTCAGAAGTAGCTGTTCTTCTTTCTCTGAGTGAAAATGATAAAAAAATAAGGATGATAAAAATACTGTTTAAAGTTTGTGCCAAACACACTAACATCTGTGTCTTGCCACTACTGTCTCCCCTTCTTCTGCTTCTTCTTACAAAGACAAAAAAAGCAAAAAAAAAATTGTACATAGAACTTGTAAATAAAAAAGAAGAGGCAGTGGTAATTTTTTGTGCAATATGTCCATACCAGGCATGGCCAAGCATTGCGATTTTGCAATTGTGAACGCATTCACAAATTTTAACACGAAAATTTGCGAACCAGAAATTAACAGTGAGCCCCATTGACTTAAATGCCAGATGAACATCAAACACCTTCAGAGCATCTCTGCAGCCTGAACATCTTTTAAAAAGGTGGGCAAAGTGTACAAAAACCTGGACAGTGGTATGGCAGAGGGGGATCAAGGGCGAAATATTCCTCCAAAAATATGTATTTTACACAGTTTTTTGTTTTTTTTTTGCATGTGTAAATACCAAAAACGCATATGGTTTCAAGATTTTTAAAATAAAGATGCTTAGAATGTGCCTTCCTAAAAATTATTTGCAGCCGGTGTCTGAGATGCCTATACAATTTAGCATTCAGCCTCTGCATGAAGCAGAGGCCTTAAAAATTGGGCAATTACCTGTCAAATATTTACATTTCAGCCTCTGTATGAGACAGAGGCCACAAACATTGGGCTAGCCTATTACCTGCTGAATTAATATTTGAATTTCAGTCTCAGTGTGAGTCAGAGGCCTTGAAAACTGGGAAATTACCTGTTGAACAAATATCTGAATTTCAGCCTTTGTATGAGACAGAGGCCTGAAGTAACTGGCATGCGCAGGGAAACTAATAATAATATTTATTTTTTTTGGTGTACAGCTAACCAAAGTAGGACAAAATTACGTACTGTGTGATGTGCTGGTGGAAGTGCAGGATAGCTGTGGCTGTGGCCATGGCGGACATGAGGCCAGAAGTAGTAGGCATCTGCCAGAGTAATAATGCATTTTTAGGGGGTGCAGTAAGCCAAAATAGGACCAAATTAGATACTGGGTGCTATGCTGGTGGTGGTGCAGGATAGAGGTGCCTGTGGCCATTGTGGACATGAGGACAGAAGTAACAGGCATGCGCCAGGATAATAATATATATTATTTTCGGGTACAGCCAGCTGAAGAAGGACCAAATGACATACTGATGCCTGGACTCTGGAGTAACTGACATGTGCCAGGGTAAAAATATAATGTTTTTGTTTTGGGTACAGCCAATCGAAGTAGGACCAGATGAGATACTGGTTACTGTGCTGGTGGTGGTGCTCTAGCTATGCCTGTGGCCAGGGTGGAAAAGAGGCCTGGAGTAACTGACGTGTGCCAAGGTAATGATGCATAACAATAGTATTACATGTCAGTGCTGTAGCCCTCTGAGAGCCACGCTTCATTCATTTTTATAATAAATGCATAAAATAAAATGTTATAGATGTTAAGTAATCACCACTGCTGAATGCTTGCGACTTCACTTGTCTGTCACAATCTATCCAGTTGTCTGAATGTCCATTTGGATAGGACAAATGATGCAGAGGCAAGGCAAAAGCTCCATGGCAAGCTTTGACAGCTCTGACTACAGCTCAAGTCTGCACACCCAGAAGTCCAGAGGTTCCTTGCCCCTCAGAGTGTCCTCAGTGATCGTTAATCCAAGGTAGATGGATACCTGTTGGTTGAGGTGTTCTGTGAGGGTGGATCCAGAAGCAACCTGTTGAGGCAGGTATAGAAGGAGGACCTCATATCAGATATGATTGGCACATCAGCCTCAGCAGCAGTCTGCCCTGTTCTTGAACATGAGAGAGTGATGCTGTTGGCACCTTCTTTGGCTGATAATGACTCTACCTGTACCACTACCTGAAAGGCAGAATACAGCATCTGTCACAGCTTGGTATAGAAGTTCTGAATATTGGCCACCCTTTGTGCTTGTGGCAGCATCTTCCCCTATTTCTGTTTAAGGGTCCTTCGAAAAGGTAAGAAGCCCCCCGGGAAGCTTTCTCCTCACCACCACACCCACCATCCTCTTCCTCTGACTCCTCTTCATACTCCTCCCTCTGCCCATGTGCACCCAATGACATTGTCTCCTCTTCATTGCTCTTCCACAGCCTGCCCAAGGACACATTGCAAGATACGTGTAATGAATAGCGGAGATACCTCCACTCGGGCAAGCGGCAGGGCGGCTATCTCTGCGTTCCAGCCTCTGCCGTGCAGCAACATGTCACTGGTTCGCCTGGTCCTTCTAGTGCACACAGATGGAGAGCTACGCGCGCCAGGCGACAGGACCTTTGCGCTAGCAGAAGGGGAATCAGCTGATCATGCTGATCAGCTGATCCCAGCTAGGCTCCGGATTGGCTGAGTGGCGGGGCGGCGCTGCGGAGCGCTGTAGGTATATATAGGACTTGCCTGTTAGTTGCAAGTTGTCTGCCGTTGCGAATGCTATGTGTGAGCACTCAGACCTCAGTCAGATCTTACAGTGTGTTAGAACCAGCCGGAGCTGGGAATTCACACTTAGTCAGATTCCGCTGATAGCCTCTATTGTATTATTTTATTGTGTATGTAATAGACTAGTTCCCAGGTGTTGAGACCGAGGGCCTCACACCTAAGACTAGGAGATTGCTGTATTGCTACTGTCATCTACTAGACTAGTTCCAAGGTGTTGAGACCAAGGACCTCACACCTAAGACTAGGAGATTGCTGTACTGCTACTGTCATTTACTAGACTAGTTCCCAGGTGTTGAGACCAAGGACCTCACACCTAAGACTAGGATTGAGAGATACTGTTACCTGTTATGATCTCTGGCTTTCCTGACCACTCTCCTGCTTACTGATTCGGTACCTTTGCCTATCTGTCTACCTGTTGCCGACTTTGCCTGTACCCGGATACCAAATCAGTCTTCTGTCTCTGTACCTTGTCTGCCCATGTGTTGCCGACCTGGCCTGTCTGACCCTTCTGGCTGTCACTCCTTGGGTGATCAGCCTTACTGTACTACCCGTGACACTAACTCTCCAGGTGTCCATTAGCTGCAAGGGCCACCTGCTCCTCAGGAGGACCAGCTTGCAGTTCAGGCAGTGGTCTCTACCCCATAGGAGTCCACTGGCTGCAGTACAGTCTGATTCCCAGTCCATAAGGGAATCATTGGCTGCAGTACAGTCTGATTCCCAATCCATCAGGGAATCCTTGGCTGCAGTACAGTCTGTATCTCCTCCCCTTAAAGAGGTCAGCTTCAGCACAGTCAGTGGCCACCTGCCCCTCAGGGGTCCACTGGCTGCAGTGCAGTCCGATTCCCTGCTCTTCAGAGAATCCTTGGCTGCAGTGGTATCTTATCTCCCACTCCTCGGTAGATAACCTTTCTTTACTGTTGCACCAAACACTCTACCACACTAGGTATCCTGTGTCAAGCTATACTAGTATTATTGGTGATTCTGCAGATCACTACATAATCAGGTATAGCATCTGTATTATTGGTGATACTGCAGATCACCAATAATCAGAGAAATCTGTGTTGCTGCCACCAATCGTTACAATATGCTACAGAAAAAGATATATGGCCTGATGTGACTGATGCTGCCTCAACTGCAACTAACCTGATGGTCTCCTTGAAATGATGCATCAGTCTGCAGGCATCTATGAGCACCCATTGCCATGGATAAAAATTCCTCATCTCCCCAGATACTGTCCTACTGCACAGAGGTACTCATTCACTGCCCGTTGCTGATGGTACAGCTAATCCAACATAAGCAAAGTCAAATTCCATCTGGTGGGGCTGTCGCAGATAAGGCTTCTCACGGGCATTTTGCATTGCATTGGCATTTTTAATTGCTGCGGAATCTCAGCAAGGCGAGCCATGGCCATATAGGATCATTGGAAATGGGCAGCTACTTTCCTGGCCTGCATCAGGACCTCCTAAAATCCGGGGTAATTTTCCACAAAATGTTGCACAAGGAGATTTAATACTTCTGCTGTGCAAGGCACATTAGTCAATTTGCCATTTGTCAGTGCAGACAAAATATTGGTGCCATTGTCACACACGACCAACACTGAGGTTATGTGGGGTCAGCCACTCATTGGCCTGTCTGCAGAGCAGCAGTGCAGGTATGGTGTGGCTTTTTGCCTCCAGGCACAACATGCACAACACAGCATGACATAGTACCGCAGTACCTGCATAGTGGAACAGAACTGGGGGGCTTGGCGCAAAGGGAAGAGACAGCAGAGGAAGGAGAATAATTAGGAGGAGAAGAAGAGGCTGGTCGGCATGTAAGCCGTGGTGGTGCCACCTACTCTACTTTACAGCCACGCAGTCCTTTCTTCCCCACAGTCATTGCCATGTTTACCCAGTTGGCAGTAAAGGGTTATGTACCTTCCCTTCCCTGCCTATGTTTTGAAGACCAGATGTCTTTGGTCAAATGGATCTTAGCCCCAACATTGTGTGCCAGAGATTGGTTGGCCTGCCACTGTACATGCTGATACATGTCCAGGATGCTCGTTTGGGAAAAGTATCTTCTTCCATGTACTTTCCACTGTGGTATTGCACAAAAAAACATTTTTTTTGAAGTCCTTAGATTCAACCAGTTGGTACAGTAAAAGCTGGCAGGCTAGCAGTTCTGACAAGCAAGCTGTCTGATATTGGTCAAGGGGGCTACCTGGCGACATCTTTTTTCCCCCTTAAATATATAAGGGATGGAATGCTGACTCTTTGGAGATGACCATGAAGCAGGCAGGCTGGAAGGAGGAAAGGAGGGTAACCTGGAGCTAGGGAGAGCAGTAGGAAGGGAGGAGGCAGAAGATGGAAGGACGCTGTCTTGTGCTTTGACAGCTTCTCTATTTAAGGGCTTCATGCCACAGGGCTTTATGATGGGACTCCAGGTGCCTTCTCAGCCCCAGGTGCCACTCTGCTTTTTGCCTCCTGTCCCCTGCAAACTTACCCAGTTCCCTACCCTTTTCCTCCCTCTCCGAGGCTTGGTCTCCTCATTTGTGGGCACCCATGACACATCCACTACCACATCATTATCACCCTCATCGCTTACAGTTTCAAGCTCACATTAGGCTCCAGCAGCAGGGACATCCCACCTTGCGGTGATCTGGGAATGGTCGTGTGTGTGTGTGTGTGTGTGTGTGTATTTGCCTTGTGCTCCTCTCCTTCATCCAATGCCAGGACTTACATGTCCCTTTTGTCCATCATTGCCTGCAACCTGGGGAAATAGCTCCTCTGAGCAATGCGATTCATGTGGAGGGGTTGCTGTGGTGGTGGAGGTGGTGTTACGGCTGACCCCAGCAGAGGAGGATGAGGAGGAGGGTGCAGGAACATTGACTGCAGAAGAGGTGGAATACTGAGTTAGCCAGTCAACCACTTCTTGTGCATTTTGGGAATCTTATGCATAAGATCACATGTGCTATGGCCACAGGATGATGAACCACCACAACCCTCAGTACCTCTAGGCTTTGGCTTTACTCTGCCTGTCGTGCTTGTTAGAGTGAATGACAAGCCAAGGTGTATTGTCACAAAACTTATATTTTGGGGGGCACACAAATCACCTAAAGAGCACAGAATGGTGACAAAGATAATCAAGTGATACAGTAACAGTACACATTGATCACACAGCAAGCAATGACTAGCCAAATGGTATATATATATATATATATATATATATATATATATATATATATATATATATATATATATATACATAAATTATTTATTTTTTGGGGGGGAGGGGGGGCATGGCGATCACCTACAACACACAGTATTGTCACACAGATGTTAGTGACACTGTAACAGTCAGTACACATTAAACATATCATTTTGAACACACAGTACGGTCACACAGATGTAAATTACTTTTGCGCAGTGACAGTGGACTATATTGGCGATAAAGCCACACACAGTACGGTCACACAGATGTAAATTACTTTTGCGCAGTGACAGTGGCCTATAATGGCGATAAAGCCACACACAGTATGGTCACACAGATGTTGAAATGATATAATAACAGTCAGTACATGTTTATCACACAGAAGGCAGTGACCAGCAAAATGGTACTGTCACAAATGTTTGGTCAATCACTTGGGTGTTGCTGAGATGCTGTGTTGGGGTAACACAGCACGCACCATGTCACAAATGTCAGACATGAATTTACAGTGGGCTATAACGGTGACACAGCTGCACACACTATAGTTACACACATGTCTGTGACATGGTAACAGTATGCATTCATCCAGGCCTGGTCTGCCCATGATGCCAAGTGAGGACACTTCCTCAGTCGGTAGAAGTCTGGGGGAGACACCAAGCAGAAACAGGAAGTGAAGAGAGTGTCTGGCCAACCTATACTGGGGGCAACTGTACCTGGCTAACCTATACTGGGGCAACAGTACCTAGTGACCAATACTGAGGGCACCTATACCTGTCCACCTACCTATATTGAGGTAGTTTTTTGGGGGGGCTCACTGCACCTATAACATGCGGTGTAAACTGTTTGGTGCTGTGCGATCATTCCAATTTGGGGAGGAGCATCCTCACAAGTTTGCCTCAGGCAGTAAAAAGTCTACAACTGGCCCTGTGTTCGACAAACAGCAGGCAGTGACCAGCAAAGGTGTATTGTCAAAAATGTCTGTCACACTGTTTTTTTTTTTTGCACACAGATGACACAATATGGTCAACACAATATGGTCAACGATGACACAATATGGTCGGTCACACGGATTGTGCGTGTGTGGAGGTAACACAGCACAAGTCATGTGACAAATATCGGACACTAAATTACTTTTTTGCAGTCATGGCAGGCTATAAGCCACACCCTACACTGTGTTTGGGGGTATTATGTTGCTACAACATACCACACCCCAGAAAAGCAACAAATAATGGGTCAAGTGTCAATGTTCCTGTCAGTCTTCAAAAAGATTTTTGTGGTCAGGAAGAGTCCTCAAAAGGATTATTGGGCTCCCTAGCTGGTGAACTGCAACTAGCAGAGCACGTAGGAAGCAGATACACAGCACAGTATTCATGCAAATCACCAAAACAGCCGATCTCATATTGTCCCTCTATCTGCAGCAGCAGCACCTCTCCCTACACCGACTAATGCAAAATTGAAATGTAAGCCAGTATCACGCCTTTTATGGGGGAAGGGGCGAAGTGGCCCGAATGGTGATCATGTCAATGCCATGGCCTGCATTGTTCTCACTACTCGCGAGCACGTGGGTAGTACACGTTCTCCGGCTAACATGTTCTGCCATCCCCAATGCTTTGATGCTGTTGTTGTTCTGATTTATTTTTAAAAATATTTTATATGATCACTATCTGTTTACGCACAATCTGTTTTACTGAACACCGACAGATGTTTTCATCATCATTTATACTCTTACCACATGTTTGCCTGCTCTATATGGCTGTACACATGCAGTGAACTGAAATTACATTTTATCCTGTTTTTAGCAAAAATTGTTTTTTCTGAATGATAATAAAAAATGTTCAAAAGGTTGTACCAAGCACACCGATAACTGTATCCCACCATCAATAAAACCTTTTCAAAGTTCTGCAGTAAGTGCTGCTGATGACACATGAGCAAGCACTGTGACATAATTCTTTGGGGAACGCACATATAACAATTTTTTTCTATAGTACTGTACAGAGTACCAAACAATAGTGGGGTGCAAAGATACATGAGTAGTTCAACACATAGTACAATTAGAACATCCAGCAACACAAATACAAAATAGCAGTAGTAGAATATCAGTAAACTTACAAATATTCTGCTACTTAATTGATGTAGTGAAATATCGGTAATATTTGCTGATATGAGGTAATGTATAGAGGTGACCGCTTATGGAGAGTCCATGCAGCCAGATGAGTCCGTAGTTGCAAAGTGCTACTATGCAGAGAAACACCAGCACCTCTGTCCAACCACAGGCAGCCTCTTCTGTTGTGCCAAGCTACACTCCTGCTTGTACCAAAACCACAATCCTTGAACTTCAAAGACCTGTGAGAACCAAGGGACGAAGAGGACATTTATTGTAATGATCCTCTTAATGTCCAAAAAGGACAGCATAGCTTAAAGCGGAACTAACCTTAAAATTTGATGCTGTAAAAACAGATGCAGAAGTAGCAGCTTATTTTGATCTGGCACCAGACTCTTCATTGGAGGCAGAAGATGACAGGGCTATCATTATCAAGTTTCGAGGATAGCAGTGGGCATACCTATGAAATAGCTGCCGGAAGATTTGGGCGCAGGATAAAGCGGATATACGGCTTACCCTGCTCCTGCACAAGTCCCGGCGACGCTAATTACTATTAACCTTCTAAGTCACTGTGGATGGTGGGGAATGATGCTATATTGCTGGCAGATGAATTACAGTGCTTTAACCTCTTGAGGACTGCAGTGTTAAACCCCCTTAGTGACCAGACCATTTTTTTGTAAAATGGGCCACTGCAGCTTTAAAGGGAACCTAAACTGAGGAGGATGTGGATTTTTCCTTTTAAAATAATACCAGTTGCCTGACTCTCCTGCTGATCCTGTGTTTCTAATACTTTTAGCTACAGCCCCTCAACAAGCATCAGGTGCTCTGACTGAAGTCAGACTGGATTAGCTGCATGCCTATTTCAGGTGTGAGATTCAGATACTACTACAGCTAAAGAGATCAGCAGGACAGCCAGGCAACTGGTATTGTTTAAAAGGAAACATCCATATCCCTCTCAGTTTAGGTTCCCTTTAAGGCCAAGCTGCAGGGCTGCACAACTAAGCACACAAGTGATTCCCCCCCCCCTATTCTCCCCACCAACAGAGCTCTATGGTGGTGGGGTCTGATCCCTCCCCCCATGTTTATTTTTTTGCTGTACAAATTAAGTTCACAAAATATTTTTAATTTTATTTTTTAGTTTTGTCATCCAAAATAATTGCGCATGATGGAAATGTATGGCAAAGAAGCCCCAAAAAATGTAAGTATTAATATTCTTTAACAGTGGCAGTCTCCAATACTATGATAGCACTCTACCAACTGCTGCTGTAGTTTCCACTGTGGGCTGCAACAAGATATCACATTAAGGCTGGTTTCACACCAGGACGTTGCGTTTTAGGGGACGTTATGGTCGCATAACGTGCCCCTAACGCAACGCCTGGTGCTCCCTGCTTTGGACGTCAGAGTGAGCCGCGTTGTGCAGCTCACTCTGGCGTCCGTGATGCCGTGATGCACACTCTTGGACGCATGCGGCATCACGTGGTCCCGCCGGCCAATCGCCGCACAGAGCGGCCGCTCCAGGAAGTAAACACTGCACGTCACTGAGTGCAGTGAATATTAATTAGCCATGTGCCTGGCCGCTCTCCGCTCCTCCCCAACGTTACTGAGCATGTGCAAACAGTCTAACGCAGCTCTGCCGCTTACAAAGTACTGCATGCAGTACGTTATATTATGGCGCAGCGTTACACTGTAACGCAACGTGGGCACTCTGAACAGCCCATTGATTTTTTATTGCTGTGCGGTGGGGTGCGTTACAGGCTGCTCTAACGTGCGCCTGTAACGTCCCGCTGTAAAACCAGCCTTAAGACAGGGTCCAAACTAGTTATTATTGCTAAAAAAAAGCATGCAATTTTCTGAATGAACAATTCTGCATTTGGGATTTACATCTTCTTTTTAGAACAGACGTTTGAGTGCAATTTTGCAATTTTTATATGCCTTTGTATGCAAAAACGCACAAAAAAGTGTGCTCTATGAAATGTATGTCAATCTGTATATGGTCCTGTCCAGGACAGGTCTCACCTGATTCACTTGTGGCTGTTTGCAGAAACCAGCCAGATAAGGCATGTGTCCCTTTCAGGCCAGCCAGGGACAAGACTCTCACGGAGGTGGCCAGATGTAGAGTAGTGGTGCTCAAATACCCCTTTTTAAAATTCGAGTTTGGTCGAATTCGAATAGTAAATTATTCGAGGTCAGTCGAATATTCAAGTCGAATAATTTTTACTATTCGATTCGACCTCGGACTTCGAGCTCACTATTCGAGTCGGTATTCGAGCTCATTATTCGAGCTGACTATTCGAATTGGCCTTAAATAGCTTCCAACACTTGTTTTGAGGGTGAATGATGCAAGAAACATCTTTTTTTCCAAGTAACAACAGCAAGTGATTATGTGGGGATGTTCCTTTAAAAAAAAAAAGGTGAAAAGAGAAGTTGTGTCCAGAATTTTGTTCAGTACTGTATATACTTCTTCTTCTTCTTCTTCTTCTTCTTTATCTTCTATCTTCTTCTTCTATATCTTCTTCTTCTATATCTTCTTCTTCTATATCTTCTTCTATATCTTCTTCTTCTTCTATATTGTCTTCTTCTTCTTCTTCTTCATCTTCTTCTTCTTCATCTTCTTCATCTTCTTCATCATCATCTTCTTCATCTTCTTCATCATCATCTTCTTCTTCTTCATCTTCTTCTTCTTCATCTTCTTCATCTTCTTCATCTTCTTCTTCTTCATCTTCTTCTTCTTCTTCATCTTCTTCTGCATCTTCTTCGTCTTCTTCATCTTCTTCTTCTTCATCTTCTTCATCTTCTTCTTCATCTTCTTCATCTTCTTCATCTTCTTCTTCTTCTTCTTCATCTTCTTCTTCTTCTTCTCCTTCTTCTTCTTCTTCTTCATCTTCTTCTTCTTCATCTTCTTCATCTTCTTCTTCATTTTCTTCTTCTTCATCTTCTTCTCCTTCTTCTTCTTCTTCTTCATCTTCTTCTTCTTCATCTTCTTCTTCTTCATCTTCTTCTTCTTCATCTTCTTCATCTTCTTCTATATCGTCTTCTTCTTCACTTATTTCTCTTTTCAATTTTTTTTTTACAGAAATGCAGCTATTTTTGAGCGTAACAAATAGCTGGTGGCGCACGCATGTTGGAAGCGCCATTGTATGTGCTCCCTGGCACTGGAAACACACAGACAGCAGGAGGTAAATTCAGCAGCAGGAGGAGGAGGATGAGTGTGTGGCAGCAGGCAGTCAATGAGGCAGGCAGCGTGACATAATAGCCCTGGTACCTAGTGGTGATACCAGGGCTGTAAATAAACACAACAGGAGGTCCCAGACAGCGGTCGTGCAGCCCACATCGTGTCCAATACACAACTGGGACAACACAGTTTTCAACCCGGGCACCTCAGAAAAATTAAACCTTTTTTTTTTTTTAATGGTTTTTTGGTTTTGTTTGTACAACCAATTACACAGATATATAGCTATTGTTTGACGTAATAGCTGGTGGCAGAGTGGCAGCAGAATGTAATTCTGTGTACCCTGGCAGTGGGAAACACAGACCGACAGCAGCAGTAGCAGGAGTAATGGAGGAGTAATGTGAGCAGCTATTGTTTGACGTAATAGCTGGTGGCAGTGTGGCAGCAGAAGGTAATTCTGTGTACCCTGGCAGTGGGAAACACAGACAGACAGCAGCAGCAGGAGGAATGGAGGAGTAGTGTGAGTGTGGCAGCAGGCAGGCAGCGTGACATAATAGCCCTGGTACCTAGCGGTGATACCAGGGCTGTAAATAAACACAACAGGAGATCCCAGACAGCGGTCGTGCAGCCCACATCGTGTCCAATACACAACTGGGACAACACAGTTTTCAACCCGGGCACCTCAGAAAAATTAAACCTTTTTTTTTTTTTAATGGTTTTTTGGTTTTGTTTGTACAACCAATTACACAGATATATAGCTATTGTTTGACGTAATAGCTGGTGGCAGAGTGGCAGCAGAATTTAATTCTGTGTACCCTGGCAGTGGGAAACACAGACTGACAGCAGCAGCAGCAGGAGGAATGGAGGAGTAATGTGAGCAGCTATTGTTTGACGTAATAGCTGGTGGCAGAGTGGCAGCAGAAGGTAATTCTGTGTACCCTGGCAGTGGGAAACACAGACAGACAGCAGCAGCAGGAGGAATGGAGGAGTAGTGTGAGTGTGGCAGCAGGCAGGCAGCGTGACATAATAGCCCTGGTACCTAGCGGTGATGCCAGGGCTGTAAATAAACACAACAGGAGGTCCCAGACAGCGGTCGTGCAGCCCACATCGTGTCCAATACACAACTGGGACAACACAGTTTTCAACCCGGGCACCTCAGAAAAATTAAACCTTTTTTTTTTTTTTTTAATGGTTTTTTGGTTTTGTTTGTACAACCAATTACACAGATATATAGCTATTGTTTGACGTAATAGCTGGTGGTAGAGTGGCAGCAGAATGTAATTCTGTGTACCCTGGCAGTGGGAAACACAGACCGACAGCAGCAGTAGCAGGAGGAATGGAGGAGTAATGTGAGCAGCTATTGTTTGATGTAATAGCTGGTGGCAGTGTGGCAGCAGAAGGTAATTCTGTGTACCCTGGCAGTGGGAAACACAGACAGACAGCAGCAGCAGCAGGAGGAATGGAGGAGTAATGTGAGCAGCTATTGTTTGACGTAATAGCTGGTGGCAGAGTGGCAGCAGAAGGTAATTCTGTGTACCCTGGCAGTGGGAAACACAGACAGACAGCAGCAGCAGGAGGAATGGAGGAGTAGTGTGAGTGTGGCAGCAGGCAGGCAGCGTGACATAATAGCCCTGGTACCTAGCGGTGATACCAGGGCTGTAAATAAACACAACAGGAGGTCCCAGACAGTGGTCGTGCAGCCCACATCGTGTCCAATACACAACTGGGACAACACAGTTTTCAACCCGGGCACCTCAGAAAAATTAAACCTTTTTTTTTTTTAATGGTTTTTTGGTTTTGTTTGTACAACCAATTACACAGATATATAGCTATTGTTTGACGTAATAGCTGGTGGCAGAGTGGCAGCAGAAGAAGGTAATTCTGTGTACCCTGGCAGTGGGAAACACAGACAGACAGCAGAAGGGCAGTACACAGCAGCCCACTGTAGGTGTAAAATGTGTGGCTGCAGGCGACGTAATAGTCAAACTGAACCAGGCTGGCTTAGTGAGCAGGAGCCAGGAGGTGGTAAAGGGTGGTAAGGCACATTAACGATGGTTCTTAGCCAGTTCATGTCCCCCTCTCGCCGACAACAGGGGCCAGGAACTCGCCTTCCACCCACGCCTGGTTCATCTTGAGAAACGTCAGTCTGTCCACAGACTTGTGAGACAGACGTGAGCGTTTCTCGGTGACCACGCCACAAGCTGCACTGAAGCAGCGCTCGGACAGCAGGCTGGAAGGGGGGCAGGACAGCACTTCCAGGGCGTACTGCGCCAGCTCGCTCCAGATCTCCAGGCGCTTGACCCAATACTCCATGGGATCAACAGGGGCATCGCTGTCAAGCCCGCTGTAGGACCCCATGTAGTCAGCCACCATGCGGGTCAGGCGCTGGCTGTGACCGGAGGAGGATGCTGCTGCATCATGCACCTTCTCTCTAGTCACTGCTGCCGGAGCCTCTACAGTCCTGTAGAGCTCGTGGCTGAGAGACAGCAGGTCTGTGGGGCGCTTGCTGCTGGATGCAGGCACCTGCTGCTGCCTCTGTGCTGGCTGCTGGACAGTGGGGGTGGAAGGCTGGGGGAAGGCTTCCTCCAAGCGCTCAACAAGGGCCTGCTGCAAGCTCCTTATTTGTTGCGCTGGGTCTCCTCCTGCAGGTGGCAGGAACTGGCTCAACTTCCCCTTGAGGCGTGGGTCCAACATCATGCTGATCCAGATGTCCTCCCTCTGCTTCATCTGGATCACCCTGGGGTCTTTGCGCAGGCACGCCAGCATGTGCGCTGCCATTGGGAAGAGGCGGGCCACGTGTGCTGGCACATCGATGGCAGTGCTGTCCTCCTCATCCTCCTCCTCTGCCGCCTCATCCTCTCTCCACCCCCGCACCAACTCAGCTGCGCTGTGCTGATCCCCCTCATCAGCAGCAAGGTCAGGGACCTCCACCAAGTCCTCCTCCTCCTCCCCCTCAGAGGTGGACTGTGCAGCTGCTTGCCGCTCCTGCTGGTCCAAGGCTGCCGCTCCCTGTTCCAGCAAAGCATCGAGGGCCCTGTTCAGCAGACAAACCAGGGGCACCCACTCGCAGACCATAGCATGGTCCCTGCTCACCATGTTAGTGGCCTGCAGAAAGGGAGCCAGCACTAAGCACACCTGCTGCATGTGCCTCCAGTCATCATCGGGGACGATGGACGGGATGTTGCTGGTCTTGTCCCTTCTCCGAGCGGCGGAAACAGTGGCCAGGGCAAGGTACTGGTTGACAGCGTGCTTCTGTTCAACCAGACGCTCCAACATCGCCAGGGTGGAGTTCCAGCGAGTCGGAACGTCAAGGATCAGCCGATGGCGTGGCAGCTCCAGCTCCTTTTGCACGTCTTCCAGGCTCGCACAGGCTGCAGCCGAGCGCCGGAAGTGACGCACAACGTTCCTTGCCGTTTCCAGCAGTTCGCCCATCCCCTGGTAGGTGCGCAAGAACTTTTGCACCACCAGGTTCAGCACGTGGGCAAGACAGGGGATGTGGGTCAGGTTTCCCCTGTCTATTGCGGCAACCAGATTGGCCCCATTGTCGGCCACCACCTCTCCGACTCTGAGGCCTCTGGGGGTCAGCCAAATCCTCTCCTGCTCCTGGAGTTTGGCCAACACATGGGTTGCCGTCAGCTTGGTCTTCCCAAGGCTGACCAAGTGCAGCAGCGCTTGGCAGTGGCGGGCCTTCACGCTGCTGCTGAGGCGGGGGGTTTGGCCAGGTGTGCCGGAGGATGGCAGAGGATCGGAGGAACCTGCTGCAGTTCCCCTGACCCTGCGGGGGGGCACCACCCACTGTGTTGCTGCTGCTGTGCCCGCTGCTGCTCTCCCATCCTCACCCCCTTCCACCAAGCTGACCCAGTGGACAGTGAAAGACAGGTAGCGGCCTGTCCCGAAACGGCTGCTCCAGGAGTCCATGGTGACGTGGACCCTTTCACCAACCGCGTGCTCCAGCCCTCGCTCCACATTGGCCATCACAAAGCGGTGCAGTGCAGGAATGGCCTTGCGGGTGAAGAAGTGTCTGCTGGGGAGCTGCCAGTCTGGGGCTGCACAAGCAAGCAGCGCACGCATGTCGCTCCCCTCCTGCACAAGCGTGTACGGCAGGAGTTGGGAGCACATGGCCCGTGCCAGCAAGCCGTTCAGCTGCCGCACGCGACGGCTGCTGGGAGGCAGAGCCCTAACCACCCCCTGGAAGGACTCGCTCAAAAGGCTCTGGCGTGGCCTTTTGCTGGCACGGGAATCAGCAGACACAGCAGAGGAGGCCACTGAGGACTGGCTGCCAGAACAGGCCTCAGTGTCGGCGGCAGGAGTTGCAGAGGGGGGAGGAGCAGTGCGTTTCCGCACTCCTGCTGGTGCTGCTGGAGGAGCAGGAGGGCGGGTGGCTGCTGTTGCTGCTGCTGCTGCTGCTGAAGGCTGTGCAGTGATGGGTGTGGTGCCACTGCCAGCACCAGATGCCTTCAGCCTCTGGAACTCCTCATGCTGGTGGAAATGTTTCGCAGCAAGGTGGTTGATGAGCGAGCTGGTGCTGAACTTTAAGGGGTCTGCACCTCTGCTCAACTTCCGCTGACAGTGGTTGCAAGTGGCGTACTTGCTGTACACTGTGGGCATGGTGAAAAAACGCCAGATTGGTGACAAAAACGACCCCCTACGGCATGGAACCGCTGCTGCCTGTCTCCCTGTGGTGGTTGGGGGGGGGGGCTTGGGTGCGGCTGGTGGTGGTACTGGCAGATGCTGCTGCTGCTGCTGCTGAGCCTGAGACACCAGCAGGCTGTGGGACCTGCCTACTGCTGCCAATGCTTGCAATGATGCGCCTCCTTGCAAGGCCCACAAGCGCATCCTCCTCCTCCTCCTCAGAGCTGCTGAGGACGACATCCCCTGGAGGTGGTGGCACCCAGTCTCTGTCTGTCACCGTGTCATCATCAGCCTCCCCCTCCTGAAACATGTCCTGCTGGGATGATGACCCCCCAAACTCCTCTCCTGATGCATGGATGGGCTGCTTGACTGTCGCCACAGTCTTGCTGTCCAATCCCTCCTCCCCCAAAGTGCCCATCAGCATCTTCTCCTCCAAATCGCCAACAACAGCAGACAATTGACGCATCATGCCTGGGGTCAAAAGAGTGCTGAGTGACAGGTCGGCGACTGACGGTGAACTGGCCTCCTCCCCAGGCCCTGCTGGGCGGCTGCTGCGAACAGGGGTGGTGGTGGTGGTGGTGAGGGTGGAGGCCTCGGATGCAGAGCTGATGGCGGGCTGCTCATCCTCCGTCATCAGTTGCACCACAGTGTCTGCATCCTTTTCCTCAATGGGACGTTTCCGACCCGGCTGGAGGAAAATCGGAGCAGGTGCTACACGCTGCTGCTGCTGCTGTGTCTCTGCAGCGTGAGTTGCAGATGCTCCTGCTGGGCGGCGCCCAAGGCGTCCACGGCCAGTGGCTATGGGAGGAATGTTAGCCACTGACGCTGCTGCTGCTGCTGCGGAACTGTGCATGGTGGCGCGGCCGCGCCCGCGGCTTGCCACAATGCTGCTCCCTCTCCTCCTGATTCCCTTGCTGCCCTTCCCCTTGCCCAAACCGCGCTGGCTGCCACTTCCAGACATCTTCGATGTTTTGGGCGTAAACACAAAAGTTTTTGAAAAGGGCGGGTGAAAAGTGGGGTACTTTAATGGAGTGGGTTGGTGGGTGGGGTGACTGAGTGAGTGTCCCGACTCCCTAGTACAGTAAGTAAGTAGTAACAGTCAGGAAGTACAACTAGCAGTTACAATAATCAGTAGTAATCACAAGGAAATAGAGTGTGTGTACACTACAGACAGTGAGTGCACGCACGCGCAAACACGCGCAGGAGCTGGCCTATGAACAGAGAGTGAGTGAGTGTCCCTAGTACAGTAAGTAAGTAGTAACAGTCAGGAAGTACAACTAGAAGTTACAATAATCAGTAGTAATCACAAGGAAATAGAGTGTGTGTACACTACAGACAGTGAGTGCACGCACGCGCACACACGTGCAGGAGCTAGCCTATGAACAGTGACTGAGTGAGTGTCCCTACTACAGTAAGTAAGTAGTAACTGTCAGGAAGTAGAATTTACAATAATCAATCAGTAATCAGAAGGAAATAGAGTGTGTGTACAGTACACAGACAGTGAGTGCACACACACACGCAGGAGCTAGTAGCCTATGAACAGTGACAGTGAGTGTCCTAGTACAGTTACAGTATATAACTATTCAGAAGGAAATAGAGTGTGTGTACACAGACAGTGAGTGCAAGCACACGCAGGAGCTAGCCTATGAACAGTGACAGTCAGTGAGTGTCCTAGTACAGTTACAGTATATAACTATTCAGAAGGAAATAGAGTGTGTGTACAGTACACAGACAGTGAGTGCACACACACACGCAGGAGCTAGTAGCCTATGAACAGTGACAGTGAGTGTCCTAGTACAGTTACAGTATATAACTATTCAGAAGGAAATAGAGTGTGTGTACACAGACAGTGAGTGCAAGCACACGCAGGAGCTAGCCTATGAACAGTGACAGTCAGTGAGTGTCCTAGTACAGTTACAGTATATAACTATTCAGAAGGAAATAGAGTGTGTGTACAGTACACAGACAGTGAGTGCACACACACACGCAGGAGCTAGTAGCCTATGAACAGTGACAGTGAGTGTCCTAGTACAGTTACAGTATATAACTATTCAGAAGGAAATAGAGTGTGTGTACACAGACAGTGAGTGCAAGCACACGCAGGAGCTAGCCTATGAACAGTGACAGTCAGTGAGTGTCCTAGTACAGTTACAGTATATAACTACAATACAAAATACAATCACTAAGTAGTAAAGGACAGCAGAAATACTGTCTAATACTATCTAATACTGTCTAATACTGTCTAAATACTAATGAGAAATAAACTAACAGAGGACAGGAGGACAGCTGCTCACACAGGCAAGGCCCTGAGGCCTAAAGCTGTAAGCCTGCAGCAGCTGTCTGAGTCTCTCTCTATGTAACACAAAAGCTACTAACTAAAATACAATGTCTATCTAACTAACAACAATATAGGTGTGTATAGGAGGTGTATGTGAGCAAAAACGCTAGGTAAATGACCACAATAGAGCTCTTGCTAAGCCAAAGCACAAAGGAGCAACTCTCTCTCTATGCAAGTCTCAGGCAAGGACGGAGAAACGGAACATGGCGGCCGCTATTTATAGGGTAGGGGCTGGCCAGGGTCCCCCTCTGTGATTGGCTGCCGTCAGAGGGCCTGGGAGCCCTCTGATTGGCTCTAAGGACATCAATCTGGGCTATGACGCTATTCGAGCTCGGTATTCGAGCTCGAATAGCGCCGTTTGCTCGAATAGCTCGAATAGTGAATGGGCTATTCGCGTTTACTCGAATAGCCCATTCGAATAGCTGCAGCTATTCGGAGCTCGAATACCGAGCTCGAATAGCTGGAAAAGAGCTTGAATATTCGAGCTACTCGAATATTCGAGCTCTGCTGAGCACCACTGATGTAGAGTCCCCCAGGGGACTCCTATACATTCCTGGACCAACGCCATCCAATGAAGGAGTCTGTGCTGCCTCCCCTGGGGGACACTACATCTGGCCACCTCCGTAAGAGCCCAGTCCCTGGCTGGCCTGAAAAGGACACATGCCTTCTCTGGCTGGTTTCTGCAAACAGCCACAATTGAATCAGTTGAGACCTGCCCTGGAAAGGACAGTATACAGATTGACATATCTTTCATAGAGCACTCTCTCTTTTTTTGTCTTTTATCTACATAGTGGGATATAGAGCTGCCTATATTGGGACTGCTTGATCGCACCTCTAAAGGGAATCTTTCCAAATCCCAGCCTTTGTATGCAAAATGCTGCACTGATATTCTTCTATGAAAACCAATGATGTTGAGTTCCTGTTGGGATGACAGCCCATATTATTTTACTGCAATGTACAATAAAGTGAATCTTTTAGCTTGGGAAGTGATGTGATGTGCCTGAGCATCTTTCTGGAGAAGTATTGTATGGTCTAACACATGTTCGGTAGCAGCTCCATCACTGGGCAAACTCCATCACTGGAGAGAATTACACTGTGACATATCCTCTAGTGAATAACAAGGAAATTAATTTACATGAAAAATATATCTTATTGACTTTAAAATTGATTGCAAGTTTACTTGCAAAACATTCTGTTTTCTGCATTCCCATTGACTTGCATTGAAACACACATCACACATGAAAAACGCAGACCTACTGTCCGATTTTTAAATGAAGAAAAATTGTAAATGCAAGTTTACATAATATGTGCAGTGATTGTGTTTTCAAGAAATCCCTATTTTTAATATGAACCATGTCCTATGCAAAGGACAGAATGGGCTGTTTGGCAAGGAGCAAATAAGCTCATCTGTACTCTGATCAGGGCTAAATTGTGACCCAAAGCAATCATTAAGATAATTTCCAGGTAGCGGTGCAAGTGCACTTGTGCGAGATCTGAGAGGCAGAGAAGGAAGTAAATGGGATACAAGGGTGGGCCAGAAGGGTGAAAGAGGTGTGTTTTATGGGCACAGCACAATCTATTCTTCCATACCTCGCTGATAAACAGAGACAGTGAGAGCTGCCCAATCCACTTAGGGAGAGAGAGAATTGACCAATCCAACCAGTCAATCACCTATATACGGTTATACAGTATAATGGGTACCACATACAGTACAACACCAGTATATGATTTTTTTTAATTTTTTTTTTAATTTTTTTTTTTATTTGGTGTGCATTGGAAGAGGGGTAGTCTTATATGGCAAGTATATCCCAAACTCTATATTTTAACTGGAAAAGTTGGGGGGTCATCTTATACGCCGGAATATACGGTACATAAACTGTGCAGAGAAAATATCAATAACAAGTACACTATCAGAACCTTGTAAATTCAAGCAGATATCATATCAGGCAGCATATAATCCTGCAAGATCTCATCATGTGAAACTCATGGATTACAAACAAAGATGTAATCTGTTTGTTATCCATATGGATACAGCGACCTAGCTCTTTATAGACCTTGATCCTCATTCTATATGTTTTGCTGAAGCTCAAACAGGCATCAGCAATAAATCTGCCATGGGAAATAGCAACATGGACAATTACATTTTATTTATATTTAATTATGTAAGACTTACACTTACAAAGCTGACAAGGAAGAGCAGTCATAAAATCCTATAGCCTCCTTTACACTTTGTCCCTGATAAGAGTTTATGCAGACTACAGTTCTATTAAACACTTTTCTACCAGTATGTGCTGACTCTTCTTAAAACAAAAACGCCTTTTATTTAGGATCCTTGTGAATCACATTTAATGAAGACAAATCTTGCACTGTTCCCTTACTGAGACACCTTATTGCTGCATTAATGAACAGCTCAGGCTGATTCGAACACTGGCATGATTTTATATCTGTCAAGATTATCCATTTAGGAAGCAATAAAGTAGCTCTGTTAAATGCAGGACATGTAGTCTCCTTGGACAAGTTCATTTTTTTTTTAGTATTTATATAGCGCTGAAATCTTCCGCATTGCTGTACACAGTATATTGTCTTGTCACTTAACTGTCCCTCAGAGGGGCTCCGAATGTAATCCCTATCATAGTCATATGTCTATGTATGTACAGTATGTTTGTATCATCTAGTGTATGTATCATATTCTAGGGCCGATTTATGGAGAAGCCAATTAACTTATTAAGCTTTGATGTGTACACTCACATTGGATAATGGTGAAATCAACTGCCTTGCTTGTTATCACTGCAGTATCCACGTGCCAACCAGCGGTTGACTATACACTTCTATTATAACTGCACTGAATATGTTCTTAACTTTCTGTCAGCTTCCTGGGAATAAAATATCACAATCTCTGATCTATAAATACAACACAAAACGAACTTTATAAGCATTGCTACTAAAACATAACGTTTAATACATAACTAGTAAAAAAGCCCGCCTATTAAAAAATGGGCACTAGGCTATGGGCACTCCTTCCCACCCTGCAACGCGAGCACAGATGCGTCCCGCTCACCCATCCTCCACCGCTGTCTGCAGTATATGCACACAGGGAGATGTTGCTTACTTGGCAGTTGGAAAAAGCAGTTAGTTCCCACAATGCAATGAGGTTCTCAGACAGCAAACTGTCAAGTCTGGAAGCAGAGAGACACACACACACAGGGACAAGACGCAGAGACATAGGGGTTTTATTATATAGGATTAAAAACTAAGCTGCACAAAGTATTAAGATTGATTGATCAAACTGAGGGCAGGATCAAATTTGATACTAGATCCTCTTAGCCTTATGCATAGGTTAGGCTATTGGGATCTGGATTACTGTACCGCGATTGATATGCTACTATTTACATTAAAACCCCCCCACCAACCCGACATGTTTCGCCCCACTTAATTGGAGGTTTCGTCACGGGAAAACGTGCCCACTGCTAAGGGTGCGAAGTGCATAGTGCAAAGATAGCAATCAAAAATAAATTTCAATATATAACAATCAATCAGAGCGACGTGCTCTCATGCTCTATCTGGCTGCTGATGGAGGGAAGGATTCCTATATCCTTATTGCCAATCAAATCAATTTGATGTGTATCTGGATTAATTTTATCGGTTATAAACCATGATTTGGACAATGCTGGGGAAATCAATGTTATCTCCTATGATTATTATGAGATACTGGTTTCCTTATGCCAAGTTGTAGTTAACGATAGAAATGTCTTTAAGGTTAGTTTAATTAGCGGGTGAGTAGTGACCTTATATATATGCTTAAAGAGACTCTGTAACCCCAAAAACATCCCCTGGGGGGTACTCACCTCGGGTGGGGGAAGCCTCCGGATCCTAATGAGGCTTCCCACGCCGTCCTCTGTCCCACGGGGGTCTCGCTGCAGCCCTCCGAACAGCCGGCGACAGACCCGACTGTAAAATCAATATTTACCTTAAGCTGGCTCCAGCGGGGGCGCTATGGCTGCTTTCCGCTCCGAACTACACGGAAATACCCGATCTCAGTCGGGTCCGCTCTACTGCGCAGGCGCCGGAAACTTGCGCCTGCGCAGTAGAGCAGACCTGACGGCGATCGGTATTTCCATGTAGTTCGGAGCCGACAGCCGTCAGAGCGCCTGCGCAGGAGCCGGGAAGGTAAATATTGACGTCATCTTTCACGGAGGGCTGCAGCGAGACCCCTGAGAGACGGAGGACGGCGTGGGAAGCCTCATTAGGATCCGGAGGCTTCCCCCACCCGAGGTGAGTACCCCCCAGGGGATCTTTTGATGATACAGATCCTCTTTAATGTTGTCAGGTATCCATGAGAAAACTGAGTCAAAGTTTGTGCCCTCTTTCTCGAGAGTTACCCATAATTTGTTTGAATCTCCTACTCTCCACTGCAGGATGCGAGAGATCTTCATGCTTTTACAGTAGTGTCCTTTATCTGGGGTGGCTAATCCAGCATTTTTCTTATCTCTTGCCATAGTACTATAATTAAGTATATAACTGGATCTTGGCCAAATATTTTTTTTGAAAAAGTCTGTGGCAATCCTGGGGCCATATGCTGGGGAGGGCAATCGGCAGGGGCTGCAACAAAAAAGATCTTAGGGAGGATTTGTATTTGAATTATGTAAATTCTACTCAAATCATTAAAACAGGTTAGTCCCATTGTTTTGTCTTTTCTTACAGTCTGACAGTAGTCTGGGGAAGTGGTTCAAAAATAATTTAGAGTTACCGCTGCAGAGATACACTCCCAGATACTTAAAGCACACCTGAAGCGAAAAATAAACTTATGATATTATGAATTGTATGTGAAGTACAGCTAAGAAATAGAACGTTAGTAGCAAAGAAAAAGTCTTATATTGTTTTGCAGTACAGGAAGAGTAAAAAAATCAACTTCAGTTGCTTTTCTTGATTTTCTTTGCTGTTTGTTATAAGGTTTTACTGCAGGAAAGTTCAAAGGGTGCTTTTAAAACTGAAACTATAACTGAATGATGTAATGTTATCAAAAAAGCTGTATAACTAAAAATAACTAACTAAAAATAAAAATCTTAGCTACTAATGTTCTATTTCTTAGCTGTACTACACATACATAGTGTTGGGCGAACACCTAGATGTTCGGGTTCGCGAACGTTCGCCGAACATCGCCGCGATGTTCGGGTGTTCGCGCCGAACTCCGAACATAATGGAAGTCAATGGGGACCCGAACTTTCGTGCTTTGTAAAGCTTCCTTACATGCTACATACCCCAAATTAGCAGGGTATGTGCACCTTGGGAGTGGGTACAAGAGGAAAAAAAATATTTGAAAAAGAGCTTATAGTTTTTGAGAAAATAGATTGTAAAGTTTCAAAGGAAAAACTGTCTTTTAAATGTGGAAAATGTCATGTTTCTTTGCACAGGTAACATGCTTTTTGTCGCCATGCAGTCATAAATGTAATACAGAGAAGAGGTTCCAGGAAAAGGGACCGGTAACGCTAACCCAGCAGCAGCAGCACACGTGATGGAACAGGAGCAGGCGCAGGAGGTGAAGGCCATGCTTTTTGAGACACAACAACCCAGGCCTTGCATGAGGACAAGAAGCGTGCGGATAGCATGCTTTTTACCGCCATGCAGTCATAAATGTAATAAAGATAAGAGGTTCAATAAACAGGGACCGGGCGTCAACGCTAACCCAGCAGCAGCAGACGTGATGGAACAGGAGGAGGCGCAGGAGGAGAAGGCCACGCTTTCAGGTGCAACTCAGGCCTTGCATGAGGACAAAAAAATGTGTGCGCAAAGCAATGCAATGAGTAGTTTTCAGGACACAATGGGCTATTCGGAGGAGCTATTCCCACCCCCACAATCTTCTACCTGTGAAAGGTCAATGGAACAGCCACAAATGTTGTGCCCGGATTCACAACCTTTTTCTGTGGAAAATGCACCTCGCACTGAAATGCAAGACGAGGCCGAGGATGAACATGACGTCAACAACTCAACATGACGCAAAATGGGGGCGGAACAGAAAGCTGCTTTCAATGTTTTGAAGGCCTTAATTGCCTCCGGTGGCCAGTTAGATGCATCATTCATCACACCCAAATCCCAGAGCAATGTGTGCAGGAATTTGAATCGCAGGAGGTGTACCGAGATCATCTGGACAAGTGACTAAGTGACAAGTGACCAAGTGACAAGTGACCAAGTGAAAAGTGACAAAGTGACCAGTGACAAAGTGACAAAGTGACAAAATGACAAAGTGACAAAATGACAAAGTGACAAGTGACAAGTGACAAAGTGACAAAATGACAAAGTGACAAGTGACCAAGTGAAAAGTGACAAAGTGACCAGTGACAAAGTGACAAAGTGACAAGTGACAAGTGACAAGTGACCAAGTGAAAAGTGACAAAGTGACCAGTGACAAAGTGACCAGTGACAAAGTGACCAGTGACAAAGTGACAAAGTGACAAAATGACAAAGTGACAAGTGACAAGTGACAAAATGACAAAGTGACAAAGTGACAAAATGACAAAGTGACAAGTGACAAAGTGACAAGTGACAGTGACAAGTGACAAGTGACAAGTGACAAAGTGACAAGTGACAAAATGACAAAGTGACAAAGTGACCAGTGACAAAGTGACAACTGAGAGGTTGTTCTGGGGAGCTCCACTGCACTCAGTCGCATATGAGGAGAGGTCTCGTCGGGACTGCTGATCCTCCTCAGCTTGCTCAAAGCCTTGAGGGTTCCTGAAGATCCTGTGCTTGGAGTTCGCCGGGGTTCAGCTTGGTGTCGGGGTCGGCGGCGTCCTCCTCACTCCAACGTGGCAGATCTTCTGTTGAAGGAAAAAAAAAAAACATTGTTAAAAGTCCAGTACCGCTTCTGAAGGACTCACCAAGAGATGCAGGAGCACTTTAATCTAGCGCACCATCGCTCGCTGGGTGATGTCCCTCCCTACGCGCTGGAATTCTACGCTGCACATGCTAGCACGCTTTTGCGCAGTGCCGAGGCGCAATCCAGCAGCTAGCTACCAAGCTTCTGTGGATCTGATTGGGCCACCATGTTGGATCTCTGCCAAGTCCTCCAAAATTTTGAGCAATCCACGTTGCGTGACTGAGCAGTGACAACTCTACAGTCAGCATTACAATACCACTGCTGTGTTTACTGAAGAAATCAATGTTGAAGATGGAAACCGCTGGCATGATGCAAGTGGGGGATTCTGAAGATGAAAACGATCAGCGTGATGATACCAACATCAGGCAACCTGCCTCAGGAAACGCTGGTCCCAGCTATGACAAAGAACAGGACGAGGAACAGCTGGAGTTGGAGCAGGAATTGGATGCCCCCACTGCCGAGGGACAGAGCGGTGCACGTTGGACTTCCACAATTTAGCGGGAATGGACAGCAGAAGAGGAAGAAAGTGATGCTGGTGACGAATATGGTGCATCACAACAATCACAACGCTCACAAGAACATGAAGACAGAGGAGTCTGGCAGGACTCTCTGGCACACATGGCTCAATTCATGCTAGACTGCATTGAACGCGTTACGCGGCCCGCGCATTATTCACTATTCATTATTATTCATTATTCTGGAATCTGGACAACACCAATTACTGGGTTTATACCCAGTTTATACAAACACAATGTTAAAAAACTGATTGAAGAAAGTGTCAGACCAGACACAAACCGAATAAAAAATTGTACCAGGGAAAAAGTATCAAACACCACTGTCAATAAGACAACCCTATTGGTACAGAGTCAGGTGCTATATACCTGCTAATATATAAATATTTAGTCTAAAAAGGCAGTACGCTATAAGTATTGCTTATGCAGTGAAATCCATCATATGACTAATCAGTCAGATACTACGGGGGTCTTTGCTGATCCCCCTCCACTCTATCACAATGTGTGTGAGTGGGGTGTAGCTATCCCATAGATCGACTGAGATAAACACTGCAAAGGGTGGTATGGACCAGAGTGGACAGCTTGCTGTGAGACTGTAGTTCACCCCAGCTAACCCCTCAAGAGTACTGATCCTAGGTACCACCCTTGTATACGGGGGGGGGGGCTATTTACAAGTGCTAGAAGGTGTGCATCGTGCTGTACATAAAGACCCTAATGAGATCACATTTCACCACAAAGGCTTCCTCAGAGAGTGCTATACATATGTTACATAGTGCTATACATAATACACATCACCCCAAATAAAATCAGAAATTGCCCCCCATAGTAACAGCCCAAGTCAGAGCTGGGTGCGCCGTGTTCGGCGACTGAATATATACTGAGGAGGCAGGAAGAGGAGGGACTCGTCCCTTAGGCCACGCCCATAGTCCTCGGAGGATTACCAATCCTAAATGTAACATATTTGAGGTATACTGTACGTCGGGGACCAATGTCCCCATTCACGCTTACCTCCCCTCAGGGTGCACTTGGTTGTGGGGCCTGTATGGGGCCTCTGTTTCACCCATCCGTGCGGTGGACGCGGTGATGCGTTCCACCAGCGGGGAAGGGGTGGAGTGTGCGTACCAAGGGCGTCTGCGCCACTTCCGCGCTCCAAGGTGCATACAGCGCGTGGACAAGAACGTCATCCACAGCGCCGCCCATTCCCTGACTGTGCTAAGTCTAATGATGGAGGGCGAGGGGAGGCGATCACACGCCTCTCCTCCTCATCAGGTTCCGCCCCCGTCGTCATGGTGATCTGTATATGCATACATCTCCTAATAGAGATGTACCAAATACGGGATGCTCAGCCATCCAGGAGGAATATATGCATAAGCGTGTACGCAGGAGGATGCATACAGTAGGTAACCACTATAAGGGTAGGGCCACACAGGAGGGCAAAATTGTCCCCTCTATAGCAACATTACGCTCTAGTCCAAGGGAAATATAGTCCAAAGGATAGGGAGAGGAAAGCAGGGAATTCCAGTTGTGGAAACTATTCTCCAAGTAAGTGAGGGAACTATCCATATACCCTTCAATAAATAGTACCAGTATCTAAATAATAGCATGGGTACCTTCGTCCACAATCAAACTTTATAGGAAACAGGCAAGATTGAAATCCTCATTCAGTCCCTTTGGTGAGATCGTATCTAAATGAAAAATCCACTGGGACTCAATCTGTGTCAACTTCTGATCGAAGTTGCCCCCTCTGAAGTCCCTTTTCCATGTCTGTATCCCCCAAAACTGTATGTCAAAACGTCTAGGGGAGTGAGACTCATTCATATGTCTTGCAATGGATGTATCCCTTCTGTGCTTTATGTCCCCCACATGTTCGAGCATCCGGGATACATCCATTGCAAGACATATGAATGAGTCTCACTCCCCTAGACGTTTTGATCAGAAGTTGACACAGATTGAGTCCCAGTGGATTTTTCGTTTAGATACGATCTCACCAAAGGGACTGAATGAGGATTTCAATCTTGCCTGTTTCCTATAAGGTTTGATTGTGGACGAAGGTACCCATGCTATTATTTAGATACTGGTACTATTTATTGAAGGGTATATGGATAGTTCCCTCACTTACTTGGAGAATAGTTTCCACAACTGGAATTCCCTGCTTTCCTCTCCCTATCCTTTGGACTATATTTCCCTTGGACTAGAGCGTAATGTTGCTATAGAGGGGACAATTTTGCCCTCCTGTGTGGCCCTACCCTTATAGTGGTTACCTACTGTATGCATCCTCCTGCGTACACGCTTATGCATATATTCCTCCTGGATGGCTGAGCATCCCGTATTTGGTACATCTCTATTAGGAGATGTATGCATATACAGATCACCATGACGATGGGGGCGGAACCTGATGAGGAGGAGAGGCGTGTGATCGCCTCCCCTCGCCCTCCGTCATTAGACTCAGCACAGTCAGGGAATGGGCGGCGCTGTGGATGACGTTCTTGTCCACGCGCTGTATGCACCTTGGAGCGCGGAAGTGGCGCAGACGCCCTTGGTACGCACACTCCACCCCTTCCCCGCTGGTGGAACGCATCACCGCGTCCACCGCACGGATGGGTGAAACAGAGGCCCCATACAGGCCCCACAACCAAGTGCACCCTGAGGGGAGGTAAGCGTGAATGGGGACATTGGTCCCCGACGTACAGTATACCTCAAATATGTTACATTTAGGATTGGTAATCCTCCGAGGACTATGGGCGTGGCCTAAGGGACGAGTCCCTCCTTTTCCTGCCTCCTCAGTATATATTCAGTCGCCGAACACGGCGCACCCAGCTCTGACTTGGGCTGTTACTATGGGGGGCAATTTCTGATTTTATTTGGGGTGATGTGTATTATGTATAGCACTATGTAACATATGTATAGCACTCTCTGAGGAAGCCTTTGTGGTGAAATGTGATCTCATTAGGGTCTTTATGTACAGCACGATGCACACCTTCTAGCACTTGTAAATAGCCCCCCCCGTATACAAGGGTGGTACCTAGGATCAGTACTCTTGAGGGGTTAGCTGGGGTGAACTACAGTCTCACAGCAAGCTGTCCACTCTGGTCCATACCACCCTTTGCAGTGTTTATCTCAGTCGATCTATGGGATAGCTACACCCCACTCACACACATTGTGATAGAGTGGAGGGGGATCAGCAAAGACCCCCGTAGTATCTGACTGATTAGTCATATGATGGATTTCACTGCATAAGCAATACTTATAGCGTACTGCCTTTTTAGACTAAATATTTATATATTAGCAGGTATATAGCACCTGACTCTGTACCAATAGGGTTGTCTTATTGACAGTGGTGTTTGAAGAAAGTGTCAGACAGGTCAAAAATGGAACAATTCCAGCAGGCCCTTGAGGATGGAGACTTTAGAGAGGAGATTGACATCCTCCTCCTTCTCTAGCCAGTTGTACGCCGACAGACTGACTTCAGCAAACCCAGGAGGACCAGGAGGGCAGCAAAGAACACAAGCTGCTGCTAGTGCCGAAAAGGGAATGGTATTGGCAGTGTCCTTGGAGTGGGAACATTTTCTGACACCCATGCAGCAGCCCACAGAACAGCAATCGGGCAGTTCCACGTCCTCCAACACCAATCGCCTGGAGAAGATGGTCAAGGTCCAGGACTACATGTCAGATGGCGTAGCTGTGTTGAACAATCCATCTGCAGACAGACGGTGAGTGTGACAGGCAGCACAGAAGGACCATGGCAACTCACTCATAGTACCACAGTTTGATAGTGCTGCCCAAAAAATTATATGGATCCGTGGACCCGGGCACTGCGGGCAGTACTGGGAAGTGGGAACGCAGATTTTAGTACCTAAACACACGATACAACATGTTTTCCGGGGTCGGACTCTGAGGCACATACAGATGGTCCCGATCATCATCCTCATCATACAACTCTTCTACTGAGTCTGACCCACTACCTCTGCCACCCCAACATCCCCAGACACAGACCCCTCATCGTCCTCAACATTAACTTGGGATGCTGGCCTGAGCCAGACCTCCTCCTCCACATCAAGCCCCATCATCTCCTCAATGGCAGCCCTCATTAATCGCTCTGGTGACGGACCGATGGACACAACGTTCTCCTCCGGGGAGGGCTGCTGCTGACCACTGGCTGCTGGGGTGGATGTTATAGCTTGCGTGGGGCGTTGGCTGTTGCTGTTGTTGGGAGTGCTGCTCACAGCGGAGGTCTCTGAGGAACTCATGGTGAGCTCATATAGTGGTTGGCGGTGAGTGGAGTATTACTGATCCCAGCAATATACACACTGACTGGCAGAGTACGCAATGCTATATAGTCTGGCTGAGCGGTGTACACAGAGTGGCAGTACACACAATGCTATATAGTCTGGCTGAGCGGTGTACACAGAGTGGCAGTAAACAATGCTATATAGTCTGGCTGAGCCGTGTACACAGAGTGGCAGTAAACAATGCTATATAGTCTGGCTGAGCGGTGTACACAGAGTGGCAGTACACACAATGCTATATAGTCTGGCTGAGCCGTGTAAACAGAGTGGCAGTACACACAATGCTATATAGTCTGGCTGAGCGGTGTACACAGAGTGGCAGTACACACAATGCTATATAGTCTGGCTGAGCCGTGTACACAAAGTGGCAGTACACACAATGCTATATAGTCTGGCTGAGCGGTGTACACAGAGTGGCAGTAAACACAATGCTATATATAGCGTGGCTGAGCGAGGTACACAGTGGCAGTACACACAATGCTATATAGTCTGGCTGAGCCGTGTACACAGAGTGGCAGTAAACACAATGCTATATATAGTGTGGCTGAGCGAGGTACACAGTGGCAGTAAACAATGCTATATATAGTGTGGCTGAGCGAGCGGTGTACTACTGTTCCCAGCAGCGACACACAATGACTGGGGGGGACCCTGGCTAGCGTGGCTGGAGAGCGAACTACCCCGCCTGCCTACCCAAAGCTAAACCCACATACAAATGGCGGAGATATGACGTGGTTCGCGTATTTATTTACCCGAACCACGTGACCGTTCGGCCAATCAGAGCGCGTTCGGGTCCGAACCACGTGACCCGTTGGGCCAATCACAGCGCTAGCCGAACGTTCGGGGAACGTTCGGCCATGCGCTCTTAGTTCGGCCATGCGGCCGAACGGTTTGGCCGAACACCTGATGGTGTTCGGCCGAACTCGAACATCACCCGAACAGGGTGATGTTCTGCAGAACCCGAACAGTGGCGAACACTGTTCGCCCAACACTACACATACAATTCATTGTATTATACGTTTTTTTTTCGCTTCAGATTTGCTTTAGGCCCCTTTTCACAGTGGTGTGTTGTGTTACCCTGTTTTTACCGCAGGGTTACACTACACTAATGAATGTCTATGGGGTATTTCATACCGATGCGACGCGGCAGAAATGACATTTTCACCGCATGGCCGATGCTTGTGCAACAGTGCATTGGTGTTTATTTATCTTGCACAGTGACATGCAGCGACCGGATGTGATGTAAGTCTATGGCAATGCAGGTTTTTTTCAAAATGTTTTTGCGTTCATGTTGCAGCATGCATGCTCAGAAGCGTATTTTGTCAATACACTTCCATGCAATGTGAACGTTGGCCACAGGAAGTGACTGCTCGAGAGCCTCACTTCCTGGTTGGCTTGCAGCTAAAATAGAGATTACCACGCACTGGTGCAGTAATCCCATAGGCTTTTTTGGCATTGCGGCATGATCAGCCAATCACACGCAACAGCAGCGTGAAACTGGCCTTAATATGGCTTATACTCAATACAATGTTATTGGATTTCTGAATTTTGCTTCCTGATAACATACAATATCTAAGATAGTTGTTTTATTCTTATGGATTTTAAAGTTTGTGCATCTGCTAAATTAATTTAATATTTGTTGGCTATGCTTAATGTAAATTGTGGGATTAGTCAGAGTCAGTAAAATGTCATCGGCATAAGCTAGGTATTTTACATTTTCTGGGTCTATTTTTATTCCTTCAATGAAAATCTTTGTCAAGGTTTATTAAATTTTTGTTCTTGTTGGAAGGTTTCCTCTAGCTTTCTGTCACTGGCAACCAAATGAGGGAATGCCTTATTATTGCACTGTTAATTTATACACAGAAAAGCTACAGATACATATATGGCAGCATAGAAGAGCCCTATCTGGAGTTAGGAGAAGCCACTAGAGTTCATATGCAGCAATGCTTCTGCAATGCAGGTGTTGTCAATCATTTAAAGTGCAGGGAGAGAACCTGTGTTGGACATGTTCCAGTCCATCTGCTTTAGTGTTAGTATTCTTTCTGAAGTCCTGTATAGAGATGGCCCGAATGGTTCCTGGCGAACTTCGGTGGTTCGCGTTCGGGAAGAACTGCAAACTTTTCCGGAAGTTCGATTCACCCCCCATAGTGCTTCATTAGTCAGCAGTCAAATCAGGCTACACTCCCTCCTGGAGCCACTACCCCCCCCCCCCCCCCCTTATAAAAGGCAGGCAGCGTCAGGCATTGGACTCACTCGTGTGCCTGCAGTAATTAGAGTAGGGAGAGCTGCTGTGCAGAGACCTATAGGGAAAGCTTAGTTAGGCTCTTGTAGGCTTCTTAGCTTGCTCCTTGCTGATTGTTATTGCTAAAAAAAAGCACCCTGAACAGCGCTTTTGAGAGCTAAGCTTGTTCTTGTGATTTTTTTTTGTGTGTGTGTGTGTCCCACAGACACTTGTGTTGCATAGAAAGCCTTGCTAATTCCTACTGTGTGTGCCACTGCCAGGCCCAGCACATTCAGTAACTACCTGTGTGTGTGACAGGTGCACATTGTAAAACCCACCACTGCATATACCTACCTGTTGTTCACATTGCACCCACCTACCTACGTGAGCGTACACAGTGTCACTGTGCCTGTCCGGTACCTGTCTGTGTGTGACAGGTGCACATTGTAATACCCATCACTGCATATACCTACCTGTTGTTCACTTCAGTGCACCCACCCACCTACGTGAGCACACGCAGTGTGATATTTAATACCACCAGTTACTCTACCTGTTCATGGTACGTGTGTGTGACAGGTGCACATTTGTAATACCCATCACTGCATATACCTACCTGTTGTGTTCAGTGCACCCACCTACCTATGTGAGTTCACACAGTGTGATATACCACTCCGTACATACCTGTTAACTGCACCTGTGTGACTGCACATTGTATTAGTCAAGTCAGTGCATACCTTTCACTTCATCCCCCCCAATACAAAATGACAAAACAAAATGCAGAGTCAGGCCACCTAGCAGGTCTGTTCGAGGTTGCACTGTCGTGATTTTGTGTGGCCCTCGGCCAAAGTACAGTGTTCAGAAGAAGACACGTGCCATCAACCCCCAATATTGTCAGGACGCAGTTGACATAGAACACCTCATCTTTCTCAGCTTCCGCACGGAAGCGAGACATATCTTTCTCCTCCTGCTCTGATTCTGCCACCCCACTTAACACTCAGTCGGCCGCCGCCACCACCAAAGTGCCATCACCCCAGGGCTCAGCGGTGTGGAAATTTTGTTGTGTGTCTGCCTCAGATGAGAGCAATGCCATCTGTACTCTCTGCCACCAAAAATTGAGCCGTGGAAAGACCAAGACCCGTGTAAAGGCAACTACTTTATGAAGGCACATGACTACAAAGCACAAACTGCAATGGGATGACCACCTGAGGGAAAGCAGCACACAAAAGCTAAGCCACAAAACGCAGTGGAAGACTCCAGGCCGCAATTTTTTCTCAAAAAAGGCGATACCTAAACTGTACAGTGATGTTGAAAGGCAAGTGGTGACATCTCTGGCACACAGCATTGGGTCAAGGGTCCATCTGACCACGGATGCCTGGTCTGCAAAGCATGCTCAGGCCTGCCCGAAGACTAAGTCAGTCCCCACACACAGCATCTCTGCCTGCACGCCGTGTGACTGCCTGCTCCAAGACTAAGTCACTCCCCACACAGCATCTCTGCCCGCAGGCTGGTTGACTGCCTTCTCCGCCACCACCAACAGGGTCCAGGACTCCAGGTGGATTCCTGAATTTTTAAGGCCGCTGCTGGCATATAATAATATTTAATAATAATAATATTTTTTTCGGGTGCGTGTACATGCCTGCCTAATTTTTCTGGATGCAATGCAGCTGCAACAACAAAACAAAAGGCATGTACATGTGCCAATTCCACTTTATCATTACCTTGTCGCGGTGAAGGGGCTTGCGTATCACAATGAAGCAATGACCAACGGCTATGTAAGTGTGGGGGCACACCCACAATAATAAGGTCGTTGCTTCCTTGTGGGCAGACCAAATTTGATCAGCTGGACAGTCACTGTTCTGTCATTGAGCTACCTCAGCCCGGCGACCATATGGGCTGGAAAGCCACCATCACCTGCACTCTTGTCATGGTGTGCACCAGTCCAGCACAGCCGTCACTACACAAACAGCTGTTTGTGGTGCATTACATAGTGAGTTTGGTGTGTCAGTGTGAAGCAGTACTCTAATTACACTCCTTGATTTAGCATTCAATGGGATTTCTTCCCTCAAAACGCTGCTTTGCGTCAAATCCAGATTTTGGCGTCTATTTACTCATCCATGCAAAAACTCAGATGTTAGACCCCTTGAAACATCTTTTCCATCACTTTTGTGGCCAGCATAAGTGTTTCTAGTTTTCAGAGTTCACCTCCCCATTGAAGTCTATTGCGGTTCATAAAAGTTTGCATAAACCAAACTTTTGCGGAAGTTCGCGAACCCAGTTTGCGAACCGAAAATTGGAGGTTCAGGCCATCTCTACTCCTGTACAGTCTATGCACAACATACTCAGAAGCAATGGGAACACATGGTTAGTTTTCAAACCCAGTGATTTTGAAATTGTGCATGATACTTAATGTCTGAGGCTCATCTCATTGTTTATAAGTGTTCAACAAAGAGACTGAGTGTAGAATGTACTCTAGCTTACGTCACTTATCTCTATGTTAATAACCAGAAACTTGATGTCATTTTCAAAGGGTTAAATAAACGAGGTTTATTTACAAATATACATAAGTACAAGTCAGGGTACACATAACATGTGACTCACATAATTGCTCTATACCCTACCCATGGTCACACTCTTTCATCCGCTGAGCCCCTTTCTGTCCAACAGTCCATTTCAGCGTTCCAAGAGAGAGAGTGAGAAAGGGCAAGATTGAGTTCCCAAACATGTGAATGTAAAGGAATGTAAATGGACGAAACAGGTATATAGACCGCTCCTCTGCATTATACATGGTTCCTGCCCTTAGCAGCTGTGGTGGAAGGAACCTGTTGGGGGTTGTTGTAGCTATTCCCAATCTGTAGCCAGCACAGCCCTTGGACAAAACCAAACAATCTGGTGTGTGTGAGCTAGGATGGTCCTGGCTGAGTCATCAATGGAAGTTTGTTGGGGGCTGTGCATTGATCTCAGGAAACCCTCCATCTACAGGTGAGGGAATTGACCAGTTGAGCATGTCACAGGAATGTCCATCCACAGTTACCACCTGCAGGCCAAACCATTGTCCTCCATTTGTTACCCATTCATATGCAGATGTGGTGTGGCTTTGAGAAGTCTTTAGAAGCACAGATACTCAGGTGTGCTTGAGGGTGCGTACAAACGCACTACTTCTGCCAACGACGGGTGCTTCAGACCCTCCCGCTGGTCGTACGTTCAGCCCGACAGTAGCGCGCGTACGCGCTGTCGACAGACTGATAAAGCTGTTTCTGAATAAACCGCTCAGTGGATCATTCAGAAACAGCCTTATCAGTCTTCCGACAGTGCGTACACACGCGCTACTGTTGGCTGAGCGTCCGCCCAGCAGAAAGGTCTGACGGGCCCATCGTTGGCAGAAGTAGGGCGTGTGTACACACCTTAAGGTTCAGGCTGATTCACTGCAAACCTCTCATAGCAACATAGATGTCCAGACTCCAGACATGCTTTTCCACGAAGGCACACATAAATAATTACGTAAAATACAGCACTAAGTTAGCCATACATCTAGCGATTTTGTATAGAGCGATTAAGCGATCAACTTTATTGGGTGATCAACAGTGTGGTTGATCAAAAGTCGATCACCTAGCGGTCCACACTGCAAGCAATATCCTATGTGGTTCACCTTCACTAATCGATCTGAACAATGTTGTGCCTTCATGCTCTGAATTAAACAATCGATAGTTTGGCAATCAAAATCGTGTAAACAGTAGCCGATTTCTTTACATTTAACCAAAATCTTCTGTCCTGCTTGATCGGGAGGAGGGGATGTGTGTAAAAGTATCAAAAGCGAGAGTTGCTATGATTTAAAATAACTCTTAAGAGAGTCACAATTATTTCAAATAACTCTGAGAGTCACCATCCCCAGAGCTGACCTCCCCTCCCCAAGGGTTCTTCTTGCTACAAAATTCTGCTCGATCAACCAATCAGCATGATTCACCCAGATATAAGTGAATTATTGTCGATTGTGGAAACTGGAACACATTGGATTCTCTCTCAATTCGAAATTATTATATTGGTTGGTTGATTTGCTTGTGTGCCTCTCATCATTTTTTAAATATAAGGATGGTAACAGTGACTTGATTCATTTAAGCTAGAGAGCACAGGAAAACATTAGGAACCCGAAGTGATCCAAAAAACTGGACTAGATTAAAAAAAACATACCTGGTATTGGGGGCATGACTTTGCAACCCTTGTCTTGGTCATATCAGAATTTAGACATAAGCATTGAAACGTTAATGAGTTTTTAATTTTGCAATTGCAGTTATGTGCAACACCTATATTACAAAGCAAACACTTTATAAATAAATGCAAAATGTATTGGATTTTAAAACATACATTCTTGCTGTAAATGTGTGACTGTAATAGCGCAAACTCAATTTTACAAATCTTTCAGAAATCTTGAATTTCCCATATTTGTAATTTTGCAGTGAAAAGCATAATTGCGATGCAAAATCATAATGCGAAATTACTGGCTAGTTAGTTAGTTTTGCTCATTCCGTAATTATGATCCATAATCTCACAATTACACCTAATAACACAAAATTTCATAATTTACATTTAAATTAATTACAGTTCATTTTAAAGCTCCCATACAAGTGGTACTCATCAAATTTAGTAGGTGTGTTAGGTGGAATAGAGGGAACAAATCAAAAAAGTTGACTGAAAATCCACCCGTTTAGTTTGACATTTATGAACAAATGACTATTTCCCTGCAACGGTGTATTGATCTGAGACATATCTATATGCTATGAGCACTGTGGGGAAAGAAGGGCTTTACAAATGTTTTGCATTTTATCTTATTGTACTTACGCTCTCCAGTGTTCTCCATTATCCTCCACTGCTGTCCAGCTTTAGTAAAGCAACAGCATAGTCTCCATTAGGGGTGATGATAGCAGATCAGTTAGATTTACTGACCACCTAACCTTACTTAAAGGGAACCTGTACTGAGTAAAATTATTTAAAATAAACACATGAGGTAACTTCAAATGAACATTACATAGTTAGCTTACCATCAGTTCCTATCAGAAGCTCACCATTCTCTTCTTACAATGATCCCTTCCAGTTCTGCCAACATTTTGTCAGAACTGAAATATATCAGTTGCTGTCAGTTATAGCTGAGAGGACAACTGATGTGCCAGTTAATGTCCATGTTTCCCTATGGCTCAAGTGGGTGATGTTACAGTTTAACAATGTGCTGACCAGGAAGCTGTTATGGGGTAATGGACATTTTCAAAATGGAGGACAGAGAATTCCCTTGATCACAGTGGACAAACAGGGCGCAGAAGAGGAGAAAGAGATTGAGGATGAGGAGTAGACTACACGGGAGGTGTAATGAACAGCGGAAATGCTGCCGCGCGTTCTAATGACAGGGCGGCTATCTCTGCATTCAGACCAGCGGTTTCCGCGCAACAACACATGTCTGGCTTGGCTGGACCTTCTAGTGCACACGGTTGGAGAGCTACGTGTGCGCGCGCCAGGCGACAGGACATTTATACCAGCAGAAGGGGAATCAGCTGATCAGGCCGATCAGCTGATCCCAGCTGGACTCTGGATTGGCTGAGTGGCTCGGGCGAAGCTGCACAGCACTGCAAGTATATATAGATCTTGCTTGTCAGTTGCTGGTTGTCTGCCGTTGTGAATACTTACGTGTGACCACTCAGACCTCAGTCAGATCTTACAGTGTGTTAGAACCAGCAGAAGCTGGGAATTCACACTTAGTCAGATTACCTTTGTTTATGCTCTGTTATACTCTAGACCAGTTCCAGGGTGTTGAGACCAAGGACCTCACACCCAAGCTTAGGATTGCTGTGTCATTACTCTGTTATATTCTAGACCAGTTCCAGGGTGATGAGACCAAGGACCTCACACCCAAGCTTAGGATTGCTGTGTCATTACTCTGTTATACTCTAGAGCAGTTCCAGGGTGTTGAGACCAAGGACCTCACACCCAAGCTTAGGATTGCTGTGTCATTACTCTGTTATACTTTAGACCATTTCCCGGGTGTCGAGACCAAGGACCTCACACCTCAGATTAGAATTGTGCTTATGTATATCTGTTACGACCTTCTGCTTTGCTGACCTCTCTCTTGCTTTCTGATTCGGTACCTCTGCCCATCTGTCTACCAGTTGCTGACCCTGCTTGTATCTGGTTACCGAATCAGTCTTCTGTCTTTGTACCTTATATGCTCATGTGTTGCCGATCTGGCCTGTCTGACCTTCCTGGCTGTCACTCGTTCCCCGAGTGATTAGTCTGTCTGTACTTCCTTGGCACTAATCCACCAGGTGTCAATTGGCAAAAAGGACCTCCTGTACCTCAGAGAGGCCTTCCTGCAGTACAGTCAGTGGTCTCTTCCCATTAGGAGTCCATTGGCTGCAGTACAGTCTGATTCCATTCCATCAGGGAATCACTGGCTTCTGCTCTATCTCATCTCTAGAGATAGCTCCTGCTCGGCCATAGGTCACCTGCTCCTCAGGTGTCCACTGGCTGCAGTGGTGTCTGTATCTCCCGCTCCACAGGAGATAGCCTTCTACTGTTGCACCCAAACACTTACACATTATTAGGTGTCCAGAGGTTAGTCATACTTGTATTATTAGTGATTCTGCAGATCATCAATAATCAGGTATACATCTGTATTCTTGGTGATACTGCAGATCACCAATAATCAGATTCTCTCTGTGTGCTGACACCAATCGTTACAGGAGGTAAGTATAACTTGTGTATGCTTATTTTGTCTTTTAATTTTCAGTTCAGGTTTTCTTTAAAGGTCATTTCTCCAAGACCTTTCAACAAAGACCCAAGCGATAAGCACTACAGTGCAGAAGAAAGTCAGGCATTCTAAGAGAAATATTATTGTGGGTTGCTTCTCCTTATCGTTATATTGATTTGTAGTTAATACATATTCAAGGTCAAGATTACACTGTGTGATATAAAACTGGTCAGCGCTAACAACAAGGTGAGGATTCAAACAGACTGCATATATGGTGGTTTATAGAAACTGTGTATATGATTGGTGATTTGAACTCAGCTGGATTTGTTCATCACTGTTAATAACCATAGGAATCTGACATATGTGCTGAATTAATTTTAGCCAATTAAGGCTTGTGCCTGCTGGTTAATTAACCAGTTGCCAGACAACTGAACAGCAGCTACTGACATTGATTGGCTTGGTGTCTTTCTCTACCTGTTTTAGTGGAAATGTGCATGTTAGAAGACTTGTTTTGCTCATCTCTTTCCAAAGGCAAATGCAAAACTGGTGAGTGTGGCCATCTGCTTGCCAGTATTCTACCTTTCACATCTGAATTTACCAAGATAAAATACATATTCTGAAATATTCCTATAGCTACATTCACAATGTCAATTAGGCTAGGTTCACACTGGGGCATTCTGTACCCTGTAAAAACAGGATCACAACCCAACAGAGGGGAATAGTCACATTGTGTTACATGCACCATGCAATGCACTTAGTGATGCATGCAATTAATAAAAAGCATGCTTCACTACAACTGTAAATGCGCACATTGTCTGATACCACACAGCATGCATTGTGTTGTGCTAACAGATTCCATCATACCACACTGCTAACGTGCAGATGTGATGGTACCATTACAATATAAGTGCATTGCATGTGCTATGTGATTTTATTATACAGCACAACACTCCACAACTTGTTAGTTTGGAAAGAGCCTTACTTCTACCCATAGAGACTGAAACCTGAATGGTAGGGTAATGGTCCCATGCGCAAGCACATACACACATTCCAAGGCTAGTTATATAATCACGTTCAAATATAGAGCAGAAAAAAACCTCTGCACTTCTGGTGGAGAAACCACTTAGTCTCAACAAAAGAAGCAGAAGTAAGTAATGTAAGAAAACAAGTTCCAGGCACAGGGATGGATTTACATCTCGGGATCTTATTGGCACAGAAGTTCTGGCTCTAAACTCCACCTGTCAACAAGACCACACCCCAAGTCACACCCTTTTTCTCTCCTGAGATAAAACCACATATTGTACAAAACGTAGTCCTGAACTATCTCCCAAGGGATGGAGTTCTGTTACCTGCAAGCAACAGTCCTCATATTGTTATAGAGTGCCAAGCTTTAAGATGTGAATCTGCTAATGTTGAATGAGCACCCGCAATGGCCCAAAGTGTTGCATGTGCCTAGACCCACACCCCTAACACCTTAGGGGTCACCAGTCCAAAGAAATCAACAGAGGGTCGGTACCACACAAGTATTATAGCTCTTTAACTTTTACTGTTGCACTACAGTGTCAACAAAATACGTGACAGCAGTGACAGACTGCTGTTTTGACCATTAGGTCTTTATCAAAATGCTTATGTCAGTATATAAATGCACAAAACATACCATTGTTACATACACACTAGCACCACACCCAGACATGGGCGGGTGGCTGTCCTGTGAAAGTGAGGGCCCATGCCACGGACTTGATGGGGAACAATTAGCTTGAAGCACTCACCCATCAGTCAGAAGAAGAAGATTTAAGATGTGCAGATATAACACACTTTTTTTTACCTGGACACAGTTTAAGCGATTTTCGCGCAACTGTATTATTGGGTGGCTTCAAATCGGGAAACATGAGACTAACACAAGAAACAAAGTTTATACATTAGTTCAAAACTGTAGAAGATGGTTTAAACAAGGACTCTAACTTCTTGTGCTGGTACGATGGGTTTTAAATGCTACAATTCTTTTAATTTTAATTTTTCTATCTTTTCATTCATTTTTGTGCCATATGCTGTGTAAGATGGAATTCACTGTCACTATTCATTTTATTTGCTTTCATGTGCTGGCTTTAAATGCCACAATTCTCTTTAGCTTAGAATTAATGGTGCATGTAACCAGGCCAGTTACCATTTGAACTCGGAATTTACAATGACTCCCCATCACCAGAGTCTGCTTTATGTCATGTTGAGGATTCTATTGATCTTATCATTTTAGCCAGGATGCCTGGGAAAGCCTCCTCAGTAACAGTTAAGGCATCTAATTACATTTATGTTTGCTAAAGAATGTTTCTCCTCTGAATGTCAGTGTATATAAGCTGTGTTTTTTAGTTTTGGTCAGGAACCAGTCCGACGAAGGCTTTTTATAAGTCGAAAGCTCACTGTTTATCCATCTCTAAGTTAGCCAATAAATGGTATCATCCTGATTCAAAACTTCTTGCAGATATAGAAAACTGATTCTAAAAAAATGCTGTTTGCAATACTGTACTTTATTTATCCCCCCAAAAGCCTCCTGTTATACAATTCTAACATCTTACCTCCTCCAGCAGCCATTCAATCTGTCCTCTTTTGTTTTTTGCAGCTACCCATTCTCTATCCCCACAGAGCAGGCAGCTGCAGCAGACAAGGACAGATAAGGCCCACCATTTGTGGATGTAAGATGGGCAGCACAGTGGCGTAGTGTTTAGTGCTCTCGCCTTGCAGCGCTGGGTCATCGGTTCAAATCCTAACCAGGTCAACATCTGCATGGAGTTTGTATGTTCTCCCCGTGTCTGTGTGGCTTTCCTCCAGGCACCCCGGTTTCCTCCCAAATCCCAAAAGTATACAGATAAGTTAATTGACTTCCCCCTAAAATTGGCCCTGGACTATGATACATGCACACACATATGACTATGTTAGGGTTTGTGAGCCCCACTGAGGGGCAGTTAGTGACAAGACAATATACTCTGTACAGTGCTGCATAATATGTTGGCGCTGTGAGGATATATGTGATGATGATGATATGTACAGTAATATGCAGAACATAGAAGCCATATTTTTCATTTTGTGTCATGTGTAGGGCTGAAGGAAGCTGCTACTTTGAGCTTCTGTATTCAGTTCCTCTGGAAGTTGGACGCTGCTAATTGGATCTCCTGTAGGCCAGAATAGTACATTTGCATCTGAAGGTGAACACTTGTGATCAGTAGAGCAGGAACTGCTGATGTGATTGCCTGCATGCCAATGACACTACATTTGCATTCAGTTCCTCTGGATACAGGTAATTAGGTAACGACCCTCTATTCTGTCCTAGATCTTGCATTGCTTTGAACTTTGTATATATGTAAACAAGCCAAAATACAATCCAGATTAAATGAGTCTGGACAGTTGGAAGCTAACACAGGAATGTTTGAAGTTTACATATGACAGCCGGCTGGAATGTTGAAGAATTTGGAAGCCTTACCCAAAAAGTCTTTTGATGTAAGTAAATATAATTTTACCTGTGAAAATTAGTTCTATGGAGAGATGGGAAATATCTGGAAAGTTAACTAAAACTAGTTCCTCCCCGTCCCAATGAAATTGCAGCCTCTAGGCATATCTCCCAGTATAAAAGGCAGGGCCAGATGCCTAAAAATCATCTTCTCCTGAGGGTTGCACATCGCTAGAGATGATCCTGAGTGAATCAGAACATTTGTGTCCCTCCACGGTTGGACATTTGCGCTGGTAAAAGTTCAATTTCTGTTTATTCCCGTTTTATTTTATTCAATTTGTCTTTTGTATCTTTGTAACTTTTATTTTTTAATTTTTACTTTTTCTGTAAATCTTTTGTATATATTATTTTCTGCATTGTTCCACTTTTTTCTGGAATATTAAATCGTTATTTAATAAGTTTGACTTCGGCTGTACTAAGCTAACGTTCATAGCCTAGAAGAGTCTGCAGTGTAACTTGCGTTACAAAGTCAGTGCCTGATTGTGCCTTGCTACTGTACGATCGTACTGTGTGTGTGTGTGTGTGTGTGTGTGCATGGCGTTCTCGTATTCGACCTAAAGCGCAAAGCTGACCTGAATACGAAAACTTCCCTCTCTACATTCACAATGCTCATCCTGACAATCCAATGTGCTGTTTTCCTCATGTTTTATAGTATAGTCGAGAGATGTATGGCCACCTTAAAGTGGAGCTGTCACTCATACAATCTCAGAAAAAAACACAAAGATATAAGTAGATAAATACTTGCTCTACTTATATAACATATGTATTTCATTGTCCACCTTTTGATTTTAGAGATTTTTCTAAAGCAAAAGAAGAGAAAATCCTTCTTAGGGTTTTCCATTTTGTCTGTGTATATCTTGAAGCCAATTCTGACATCATTTTCTCCCTTACTCTGTCTGTGTATCATTGCCCACCCCTCCAATGTCTTCAGACACTTTCACCCAGGTCTACAGTAGAAAGTGCATTGAGTAATATTGGCCAATCAGAGAGCAACAGAGGTGTAGGAGGGGAAAACAGGAGGGAAAGAGGCTTCAGCCAATCAGGCTGCATTAGTTAGGTCTGAGGGAAAAGTAAAGAAAAATAAAAGAAAACCCAGCATGCCTTGCAACTTCCTTTGTGTGGCAGATGTACCAAATAAAAGCCAGGGATACTGGGGATTACGTTTTATGGAGAAAAAAAATTAGTGATTTTTAACTTTTGGATTCCTGGTTAGCATCCGTATTACTTGTTCACCAGATAGAAATAAAGAATTGATTTTTTATTTTATGCTCGACAGTTACTCTTTAAGTGTCACAGATCTTGGTCAACACAAAACAATGTACATGTGAAGGACAGTTCCTTTGTAGCAAGTGAGCGAGAGAGGTAGCACACCACATACGTCATTCTTTGTTGCCGTGGTCTCAACTCCCCAAAAGATAGCCCCACAGATAAATAGCACTGTTGACAACAAGATGTCCCTTTATTTTTATAATTCAGTTAACTTTGAAAGGTAGAGCTAAATCTTGCCTGGTATTCTGTCATGAAATGTTAAGCTTTTTCACCAGAATTGTTGAAAGTGAGCACAGTAAAGTACATCAAGTATATTTGCCTAGTCATCATCTCCACTTTTCACATATAGTATGTGGCACACTTCAGTACTGTGGCTTCTTGTCCATTGAACTGTCCACTTGCAGACTTACAGATCAACTAAGTGGATTCAAAGGATGCCACAGACCTTGCTGCTGAATGTCAAACCATGAAATATGAAACAATTTTCTATGGTATAGCCTTAATGCAACAATACTGGTCGATGATACAAGGGTGTAACTATGTATCATGTGGGCCCCCCTTTCTACATTCATACCCCCTTGGTGCCCAGCGAGGAGGAGGGGCTGGGATTCCTTCATTCCTCCTCCTGCACCAGGGCCCTGCTCCTGCATTACCTCTAGGGATGATCGGAAAGGGCGATTTCCGATTCCGCAGAAATTCGAAATTCCATCAGAACGAAATTCCGTAACTGTTACATTCCGGCGGAATTCCGTGGCATTCCACGATCCGGCGGTACAATTTCAGTAATCTCATTTGAAACATCGTAGGCCATGGGACCTAGTGGCTGTTCCACCAGTATTTTATTTTTTTTTGAGCAGCAGGAGTTGTCGTAGGCCATGGGACCTAGAGGTGGTTCCACGGCAGTCATTACATTTTTTCTTTGGAGCAGCAGGAGTTGTCGTAGGCCATGGGACCTAGAGGTGGTTTCACGGCCGTCAACACAATTTTTGTTTGGAGCAGCAGGAGTTGTCGTAGGCCATAGGACCTAGAGGTGGTTCCACGGCAGTCATTACAATTTTTATTTGGAGCAGCAGGAGTTGTCGTAGGCCATGAGACTTAGAGGTGGTTCCACGGCAGTCATTACAATTTTTATTTGGAGCAGCAGGAGTTGTCGTAGGCCACGGGACCTAGAGGTGGTTCCATGGCAGTCATTACATTTTTTGTTTGGAGCAGCAGGAGTTGTCGTAGGCCATGGGACCTAGAGGTGGTTTCATGGCGGTCATCACAATTTTTGTTTGGAGCAGCAGGAGATGTCGTAGGCCATGGGACCTAGAGGTGGTTTCATGGCATCATTACAATTTTTGTTTGGAGCAGCAGGAGTTGTCGTAGGCCATGGGACCTAGAGATGGTTCCACGGCAGTCATTACAATTTTTGTTTGGAGCAGCAGGAGTTGTCATAGGCCATGGGACCTGGAGGTGGTTCCACGGCAGTCATTACAATTTTTGTTTGGAGCAATCAGAAGTTGTTGTAGGCCATGGGACCTAGAGGTGGTTCCACGGCAGTCATTACAATTTTTGTTTGGAGCAGCAGGAGTTGTCATAGGCCACGGGACCTAGAGGTGGTTTCACGGCAGTCATTACATTTTTTGTTTGGAGCAGCAGGAGTTGTTGTAGGCCATGGGACCTAGAGGTGGTTCCACGGCAGTCATTACAATTTTTATTTGGAGCAGCAGGAGTGGTCGTAGGCCATGGGACCTAGAGCAGCAGGAGTTGTTGTAGGCCATGGGACCTAGAGGTGGTTCCACGGCAGTCATTACATTTTTTGTTTGGAGCATCAGGAGTGGTCGTAGGCCATGGGACCTAGAGCAGCAGGAGTTGTTGTAGGCCATGGGACCTAGAGGTGGTTCCACGGTAGTCATTACAATTTTTATTTGGAGCAGCAGGAGTTGTCATAGGCCATGGAACCTAGAGGTGGTTCCACGGCAGTCATTACATTTTTTGTTTGGAGCATCAGGAGCATCAGGAGTTGTCGTAGGCCATGGGACCTAGAGGTAGTTTCAGGGTGGTCATTACAATTTCATCAGAACGAAATTCCGTAACTGTTACATTCCGGCGGAATTCCGTGGCATTCCACGATCCGGCGGTACAATTTCAGTAATCTCATTTGAAACATCGTAGGCCATGGGACCTAGTGGCTGTTCCACCAGTATTTTATTTTTTTTTGAGCAGCAGGAGTTGTCGTAGGCCATGGGACCTAGAGGTGGTTCCACGGCAGTCATTACATTTTTTCTTTGGAGCAGCAGGAGTTGTCGTAGGCCATGGGACCTAGAGGTGGTTTCACGGCCGTCAACACAATTTTTGTTTGGAGCAGCAGGAGTTGTCGTAGGCCATAGGACCTAGAGGTGGTTCCACGGCAGTCATTACAATTTTTATTTGGAGCAGCAGGAGTTGTCGTAGGCCATGAGACTTAGAGGTGGTTCCACGGCAGTCATTACAATTTTTATTTGGAGCAGCAGGAGTTGTCGTAGGCCACGGGACCTAGAGGTGGTTCCATGGCAGTCATTACATTTTTTGTTTGGAGCAGCAGGAGTTGTCGTAGGCCATGGGACCTAGAGGTGGTTTCATGGCGGTCATCACAATTTTTGTTTGGAGCAGCAGGAGATGTCGTAGGCCATGGGACCTAGAGGTGGTTTCATGGCATCATTACAATTTTTGTTTGGAGCAGCAGGAGTTGTCGTAGGCCATGGGACCTAGAGATGGTTCCACGGCAGTCATTACAATTTTTGTTTGGAGCAGCAGGAGTTGTCATAGGCCATGGGACCTGGAGGTGGTTCCACGGCAGTCATTACAATTTTTGTTTGGAGCAATCAGAAGTTGTTGTAGGCCATGGGACCTAGAGGTGGTTCCACGGCAGTCATTACAATTTTTGTTTGGAGCAGCAGGAGTTGTCATAGGCCACGGGACCTAGAGGTGGTTTCACGGCAGTCATTACATTTTTTGTTTGGAGCAGCAGGAGTTGTTGTAGGCCATGGGACCTAGAGGTGGTTCCACGGCAGTCATTACAATTTTTATTTGGAGCAGCAGGAGTGGTCGTAGGCCATGGGACCTAGAGCAGCAGGAGTTGTTGTAGGCCATGGGACCTAGAGGTGGTTCCACGGCAGTCATTACATTTTTTGTTTGGAGCATCAGGAGTGGTCGTAGGCCATGGGACCTAGAGCAGCAGGAGTTGTTGTAGGCCATGGGACCTAGAGGTGGTTCCACGGTAGTCATTACAATTTTTATTTGGAGCAGCAGGAGTTGTCATAGGCCACGGAACCTAGAGGTGGTTCCACGGCAGTCATTACATTTTTTGTTTGGAGCATCAGGAGTTGTCGTAGGCCATGGGACCTAGAGGTAGTTTCAGGGTGGTCATTACAATTTTTGTTTGGAGAAGCAGGAGTTGTCGTAGGCCATGGGACCTAGAGGTGGTTCCACGGCAGTCATTACAATTTTTTTTTGTAGCAGCAGAAGTTGTCATAGGCCATGGGACCTAGAGCAGCAAGAGTTGTCATAGGCCACAGGACCTAGAGGTGGTTTCACGGCAGTCATTATAATTTTTTTTTTAAAGCAGCAGGAGTAGTCGTTGGCCGAAAGCATAGGGTTAGTGATATTATTTCGGATTGCTACAAAAACAGAATTTTTTTGATTTTTAAATACAAAAATATGCAATGTTAGTGATAGGCAGCAGAGTTTGAGAGGGAGAGCCTTTGAGGCTCCAAAAACAGCACTTTGTAATTTTGTCTAATCATCATCATGAATCAGTGAGAGGGGCCTTGTAATTGTTACTGATCCATGACTCGTTCATTTTTATGAACGTTAGTATGTCCACATTGTCTGTAGACAGACGGGTCAATTGGTCGATGACCACTCCACCTGTAGCACTAAATACTCGCTCAGAAAGAACACTGGCGGTGGGGCATGCCAGAACCTCCAGTGCATACTGAGTTCGTTCAGGCCAAGTATCCAGTTGTTTTTTCCAATAGTCCATGGGGTCATCATTACTCTCCATATTGTCTGGGGCGCTGGCCGACCCCAAGTAATCATTCACCATATGGGCCAGCCGCTGGCGGTGAAGACTTTGTCCGCTGGTGGTGCTGCTGCTAGAAGGAGTATCTGGCATTGGCTGATAAAATTCCTTTAACATACTCAGCAGGTTCACAGATTGGCTATATTGGTGCTGCTGCTGGGAGTTGGACCACCAGACCTTTGCTGAGTATGATGAGGCTTGGTAGCTTGGGCCCGGGATACAGGTGCAGGAAACGCATCTTCTACCCAACGAAGAAGGGCATCCCGGATCTGGCTCATCCTGGCGTCTGCTTGAGAGGGGGGTATGAACTGCTGCGCATTTTCCCCTTGCATTGGGAATTAAGATGGTGGCACATGTCCAGCCTTGATTTTAGAGTTTTAATCCGGCGGTCCTGACAGAGGCACTGGAGCATATGAGCAGCCATAGGGGAGAGATGTCTGCCATTAATCACCTATTCCTGGCTGTCAGAACTGTCGTCATGCTCCAGCTCCACATCAGAATCTTCTTCCCACCCCCAGACAATGGGCTCTTGCGCTTCCACAAGCTCTGCCTCCTCATCCAGGACTTGAGCATGCTCATTCACTCCCCCACTTGACTGACCACTGTTCAGTAGGGCTTCCTCCCCCTGTTCGAGCAGTTTGTCAAGAGCCTTGTCCAGCATGAAGGCAAGAGGGAGCACTTCTGATATGCTGCAGTACTCCCCACTTTTGTTGCTTGCTCAAATGGCTCCAAAACATTGCACACCTGTCCAATCAGCTGCCACTGGTCCCCAGTAATGTAGTCCAGTGGCCCTGTTCTGGAGGAAGATGTCTGAGACAGATATAGTCTGACCGCCATTCGCTGCTCCCACAACCTCTCCAGCATATGGAGGGTGGAGTTCCACCGCGTCGTACAATCGGAAATAAGCCTGTGCTGCGGTAGGCTATGGCGGCGCTGCAGCAGTTTTAAAGTGACTCTGTAACAAAAATTACAACGTTTTTTCTACCATCCTACAAGTTCCTAAACCTATTCTAATCTGTTCTGGCTCACTGCAGCACTTTGTACTATCACGGTCTCTGTAATAAATCAATGTATCTTTCCCTTGTCAGACTTGTCGGCCTGTGTCTGGAAGGCTGCCAACTCTTCTGTGCTGGTCTGTTCCTCTAGGCACACTCCAGTGTGTGTTTTTTTTACATAAGTCAGCAGCTTCTCTGCTATCTTATCAGTGATAGAAGAGAGCTGGATAAAAATCCTCCTCTGTTAGGCTGTGAAAGTAGCTGGCTGACACATACTGAGGAATTACAAACACAGGCACATGCAGAGCTGTCTGCAGGAAGCCTGTAATGTTCAGTGCATGAGAGAAGAAGGGGACAGAAGGTAAACACACAAATGATCTTTTGAGATTCAAAAGGAAAGCTGTATACAGCCTGCTTGTGTATGGATGTATTTTCTATGTGTGGACATATTGTACATCAATCTACTTCCTGTTTTGGTGGCCATTTTGTTTGTTTATAAACAAACTTTTTAAAACTGTTTTTGACTACTTTTAATGCGGCGGGGAGCGGCGAAATTGTGACAGAGGGTAATAGGAGATGTCCCCTAACACACTGGTATGTTTACTTTTGTGTGCGATTTTAACAATACAGATTCTCTTTAAGGCTGCGGTGGCGGTTGTGGAGCGACGAATGTGGGCTGACACTTTTCGTGCTGAGGCCACAACGTCCTTCAACCCATTAAAAGTGCGTACAAATTTCTGCACTACAAGGTTGAAGACGTGGGCCAAACAGGTTAGGAGTGTAGTCACCTTGCGAAATAGCGGCCAGCATGTTGGCACCATTATCAGACACCACTACACCTGTCTCCAGTTTTCAGGGGGGTCAGCCACTGCCGAATCTGATCCTGTAAGGCTGCAAGGATTACAGATCCGGTTTGCCTGTTCTTGTCCATGGATTCCAGTTTTAGCACTGCTTGGCATAGATGGTGCTGCAGACCAGTGTAGGAGCTGGACCACTTGCTGGGAGGCTCAGCAATGGCAGACTGGCCTTAGACAGAACAGGTAGCAGAGGGAAGTAGAACAGGCCTCCCCTTCAACCCATGTGGCAGCACCACTAGCTGAGATGCCCCAGATCTTGTACCCCCCTCTGCAGCACCATGGAGGGTGACCCAATGGGCAGTAAAAGTTAGATACTTTACCTGCCCATGCCTGCTGCTCCAGCCATCCATAGTAAAGTGCACCTTGCCACCGACAGAGTGATCCATAGACCAGCCAGCACACTCCACAATGTGCTGGTGAAGGGCAGGAATAGCATTCCTGGCAAAATAATGGCAGCTGAGGATACGCCATTGTGGAGCAACACTGTTCATCAGTCTGCGGAAGGGGGCACAGTCCACAAACTGGTAGGGCAGCAGCTGTTGGCCCAACAGCCTTTCCAGGAGCGCATTATTTTTCACAACAAACGGATCACTTGCAGGGAGCATCCGCTTCCTCCACAACGTTTCTGGCACAGAGACCTGACGCTGGAACACTGGTGATACTTCAGAGGAAATCAACAAGGGTGATGACGAGGTGCTTGCCGAGGTCTGGAGCCCTCTTCCAGCCTGGCATGCAGAGGGATTTGATTTGAAGTATAATGGGACTGAACAGGTTGGATAGGGACAGGACGACTAGAAAAAGAAGAGGAGGGGCCTGTTGCTGCTGCTTTTCCTCCATCCATCTTATTGTAATTTTTTACATATTCGAACTCCTGTCTGTGGTGGTTGCGCAGATGGCTTATCAGCCCTGAAGTGCTGAACCCGGTGCCCGATTTGTCTCTGCTCACCGATATATGGCACACAGAACAGACTGCCCTGGATTCATCCTCTGCAGGAACAGTAAAATCCATGCAGGGGACGTGCATGCACGTCCAGCAGTGGTGCGACCAGTTCTAGCACATCGATGCTCAGCATTGGACTGGTGGGTACTGACAGACGGGAAAGCACTTGCAGGCTGATGGCCAAGCATCTGCTCTGTTTCTCCAAGCTGCTCACGCCTGCTAGTGCCTAACCCACCAGATGGCGACCACGTTGGATCAGCCACCTCATCATCCAAAATATCATCCAGTTCAACCAAAGCACTGGAACCCATAAGTGACTCTTCTGGACCCTCCACCTGGCCACTAAACACCTCTGTAGTTGACTGGTGGTGATGTTGACTGGTGACACTGGATGAAAAAAACACAGGGGCCATTTCTGTCACCACAGAACCCACCACTTCTTGGGAGCTTGGTCCCATGGTCTCTTCCAATGCCTCCTCCCAATCCTTCTCCACATCTCTCTCATTGACGTAGGTGTGCTTTACTTCTGGTGGAGAGTACTGGGAGGAAGCAACCTCGTCAAGAGAAGCAGCTGCGGTCGGGTTCTGGTCATGAGGAACCTGGCCACTACTGGTGCTGCTGCAACTAGCTTCAAGTTCCTCAGACTGGGTAGAGGGTTCCTCATCTAAATAGTGGCTGGATAGTATAATGGTTAAGGGCTCTGCCTCTGACAAAGGAGACCTGGGTTCAAATCTCGGCTCTGCCTGTTCAGTAAGCCAGTGTAACAATTGGTGAGGCAGCTGCGGCGAACAGCACCACCACCGCAGCTGCCTCTGTGCCCCTGTTCGTCTCGCCACCCATGCCTCGGGCTCTAGCATGCCGAGGACGGGGATATCGGGCCCCCATAAGGTCGCATTGACGCATGCGCGCGCACCGTCACGACCTTTATGCTAGGAGGATGCGGCTCAGCTGACCGGAGGGTTGGCTGACGTCACGCCATGCGCCCGCTGCTCCTGATTGGCCAGGCGCAGGGGGGGCATGCCTCAGGCTCTCCTCGGGCTCTTAAGTCCGGAGGATCCACTCCTCAGTTGTCTGCTGCGAATACTTCGTGTGAGCACTCAGACTTAGTCAGGTTCCAGCTCATGATAGATGTATATGCAGTGTTTGCAATATACATCTATGTATACTTAGTTTATTGTATTTGATTATCTGTGTATGACTTCTGGCTCTGTTTGACTATCCTCCTGCTTAGTGATTCTGTACTTTAGCCTATCTGATCTTACTGCCAACTCTGCCTGATTACCGTTTACTCTCTGCCTTCTGATTCTGTACTGTATCTGCCTGTCTGTTGCCGAACTCGATTAGTCTGACCCCTCTACTCACCAGTGAGCCCTCATCAATGGTGAGGTGTTCGCTGTACTGACAGGGACCACCAGCTCCTCTGGTGAGCTCCTGCCAAATCTGTCAGTACTTACTGTTGCACCAAATCACACAGTGCATTTAAGCTTCACACTTGTCTGTGTACTATACTTGCATTATTAGTGATTCTGCAGATCACTACATAATCAGGTATAGCATCTGTATTATTGGTGATACTGCAGATCACCACATAATCAGAGATCAGGTTGTTGCTTACACTGATTGTTACAGCCAGCATCTATTTCAGTAAGGAGTTTCTTTGGCAAGTCTCCTTAACACTGCTACTGCCTACTGAGTGCGCTCTAGTGGCTGCCTCGCAAGCGCTTTGAGTCCGACAGGAAAAAGGCGCTATATGTTAGGAGTGATGTAATTACCTCTGCAGTGGGGAGCAGTGCGGCCGCCACTCCCGCATCTGGCGTCACCGCGGATCTCGCCGCGTCCTCTCAGCCATCCCCTTCCGGCAGAGCAGGCCTCTCCAGGCTGCATCAGAGCAGAGTAGCGCACGTGCGCACCAGGAGACAGGACCTTTATGCACTGAGAAGACGGGTCAGCTGACCTGCCGGTCAGCTGACAGTGTTGGTCTGACTCTCGCCGCTGATTGGCCGGGGTTCGCTGGGTGGATTATTTGGAATTGCCTGTCTGTATTTAAGCCCTGTGCTGCCAGTGGCTCATTGTCTGCTGTTGCTGAAACTTTGCAGTGAAAGCTCTCAGACCTTAGTCAGATCCGTGTGTGCTTGATCCGGCAGGACCCCGGGGATTCACACTTAGCTTAGGAAAAAACATATCATTGTATTATTGTTATTGTGTATGACCTTTTGCCTGAACCTCTGATTACTCTCTCTGCCTCTCAATTCTGTACTTTGCCCATCTCATCTGCTGGCGACCTCGGCCTGTTTATTGACTACAAATTTGCCTGACGATTTTGTACTGCTGCTGACCGACCTGTTACCGACCTTGCTTGTACGACCATTCTTTGCTTAAAGGGATAGCCCCAGCCACCAAGGGCTATCACTTAAGGAGTACTCCTGATACCACTGTGCACTAATAACACGTGTGATCACACTCTCAATAAAATACTAACTACTGCTGCTACCACCCTCAACCTGATCACGTAGTTGACGTGATCCACCAACACCACCATCACTCCATTTTCTTTTAGGAGGGGCAGGAAATTGCTGCTGCTCTCGCTCCATTGTTTTGGGCCCAAAACTTTATTGGGGAAGGGGTATGAGTGACAGAACAGATAAGAAAATAAGGAGGTGAAATAAAGAAAATAAAAAAATAAAAAATAAAAAAACAAAATAAAGAAAACAAAAAACAAAAAAATAATGAACTTAGAAAATAACAACAAAAAAAATAAACTTGCACTACACTCAACTAATCAATCTCCTCTCTCACTCTGTCAAACATTAAGCCTGCGGCCTGGCTGGCTCTGTCTAACCCTCTCCACGCAGCAACTACTAGCACACTACACTACAATCTATCACTTAAACTAACAATCTACTGTCACTCTCTCACAAATACACCTAGCTACTACTAATAATACCTCACACTCAATCAGATTATCTCTCACAGTCTTTAAAAATACTTTTTTTTTTAATATACAGTCTTTAAAAAGACTTGTTTTATGTTGAAACAACTAATATGGGTCTGTTTCTCCTCTCTCTCCAACACCTGACTGAAACCCACAAGCTTTGTGACTGCACACCTCTCTTATATACAAAATGGGTGGGATAGCTGATGATAGGTAGCTAGGGAGCTGGTTGCTAACACAGGATTGGTTGTTTTTTGTTGAGACTCTAATTGGTGCTGAAATTCCGATTTTCCGTGGAATTCAGTGAGCATCCCTACTTACCTCCTCCACTATCCGGTCACTCCGGTGCTCCAGCTGCAAACACAATGTATCCTCTCTTCTCTTCCTTCCTCTAGGTCTGAGTTTCTCGGCCGTTCCACACACGATGTGCGTAAGATTGAGAGGAAGGCAGAGACCAGAGAAGACAGTGACACTTAGTGGCTGCAGAGGGAGTACAGAAGAGCCTGACAGGGGAAGAAGCAAAACCCTGGACCGGCCATCACTGCCACGGTGCTGATCTGTGGGCCAGGAGAGCATGGGACAGGGCCCTGGTGGAGGAGGAAGGGAGAAAACTGGGCCCCTCCTCCCCACCGTGATTATGGGCATTCTACCCCGTAGGTATTCCACTGGTTTGATATGTTTTTCCTTTATACAGAAGACACTGTGAGGAGTCATTCCACTGGAACGATGTGGCATTCAATATATAGATCACTCTGAAATGCGTTGTGTATTGCTACCTCTGAAACTTTCTGATTTTTATTTCAGAAATATGAGGGGAGTTTGGGGTTCAGAAATGATGACCTGGATATAAACTTCTGGCTTATAATTTTATTGTTTTTATCTTTTGCATCAGGGCCGGTTCTCTCATGAAGCAAGGTGAAACATTTGCATCAGGCGCAGATATTGCAGGGGCAGCATGTTTGTACTGTGTTTATACTAACACAGGGGTGTCAAACTCAAATAAAAAGTGGGCCAAAATTGAACACTGGGACCTAGTCCCGGGCCAACCTCAATGTCTACTGGCCACCTTCCTCCCTTATAATGTTCCCTGGTGTCTAATGGCTTCCCTCCAACACCTTTTCAGTTCTCCGGTGTCTAGTGGTCCTCTTTCCTCCCCTATATAGTTCCCTGGTATTAAGTGGCCCCCAACCTCCCCTATACAGTTCCTTAGTGTTTAGTGCTTTCCCCCAACCTCCCCTATATGGCTTCCTAGGGCTTCACTTCCAATATAGCTTTCATGGATGGTCTAGAGTGGGCCAAAGATAATGAAAAGTGGGAAAACCACTTGGGGGCCAAATTTAAGGGCACTGAGGGACAGATTTGAGCCATGGGCCGGAGTTTGACATGTATGCACTAACAGCATGCAGTCAGAGTAGGCAGAGAAGTGAGAGGACAGCGAGGTGAAGAGGTCATCATTGTGGAATAGCAGCTTGTCATGCTGTGTGGGGAGTTTGACAGTTTGTGAGGAGGGGGGAGGCAGGAGAGCAGCAGTGTTTCATTTGACTTGCACAGCAAAAGGGGTAGGAGGTGCCACTGCTATCCTGACTGAGGAGGAATGGAGTAGCTGAGGGTGAGCAGTTAGTTCGTCAAAGACTCACAGCCAGCCAGTATGCTATTTTGTTGAGCTGCAGCATGTCATGTGAGAACATTAAATGAAGCAGAGTAAGTTGTCGGGTGCTGTGTGATCATTCCAAATCCGGGGGGGGGGGGGGGGGGTCACATCCTCGCAAGTTTGACTCAGGCAGCAAAAAGTCTAGAACCACTCCTCCTTTGTATATACTAAGCAGATACTTTTGCTATTAAAGATGTGCTGATCATGCAATTGTTATTTTAAAATATGTTCTTTATATCAATGACTATCTCTTCAACAACACAGAGACTGCAAACACAGACGAGTGTAAATATATAATATAATGCATGTAACAGCCGAGGTTATTCAAAGTTACTAATCAAGTCTCTGGCTGCCTCTCACTTGCTGTCGTTAAGCTTTTGAATCCATGCCCAGGCAGCTGGCTTCAATTATACAGACTGGGCACACAGCTGCTGGAATGAAATGTGCATCCTTCTCTCATCACCATGGGCCATAAAACCAGCTTTAGAAATTGTCAGAAAAACTAAAGCCAGCATACCTTGTGATAATTTCTACTACTGGAAACATCAATGAAGCCCTGTACTTTCCCAGGGTCTGTGTAAAAGGAATTTCAGTTCAGTCGGACTTTCCTATCACCCTGCTGACCTCAAGTAGTTCAGCTGTTACGTGACTTGATATTTGTCCATTCAGACTGAAAAAAAGCATTTTATACTGTAAGTCAGGGGAATAGTGTTTAGCATAGCATGGCATATGACCATATGTCAATGTTTCTGTATTATGTCACTGATCAAATGGCCATGTGGTTCCAAACTCAATCTATCATGTAGGACAAAGTCTGGTAAACACATCCACTTTTTTTAGTGGCCAATGACTGGCCAGGCCAATTGTGGTATGAAGCAGTGGTGCTCACCGCCAGGTCGTGATCACGCTTACGCGTGGATTCACGACCATTTTGACGCATTCCGCCTCAGACACGCTAAGCCGTGAATAGATTTTCAACCACGCAAATCTACTTCGGCTTCGCGTGAATGCGGACAGAAATCCGCATTCACGCTCGTGAAACCCGGTACTGAAGTCGTGGTTTGCGGAAATGCGTCAAACTATGCGGAAGTGACACATTGCAGGCCAATCAGAGGGCCCCAGCCAGGCCCTAGCAACCAATCACAGGAGGGGAGCTATGCCCTCCCCTCCTGAATATAAAGCGGCGGCCATGATGGAAAAGCTCTGTCCTTGCTAGACTGTGGTGCTGAGAGGATTATCTCCAGGCCATTGTTGTTTGAGCAAGTGCATTTATTGTGTTAAAAACAAAGCGTTTTTTTTTGCTAACACTGCTCTTATACTGTACACAGTTAGCTAGTCAGTGAGTGATTGCTGTAGTTAGTTGTAGTCAGTGTAGTGTAGGAGTCTAGTGATTATTTAACTGTGTGTAGTGCAGGCAGGTTCAGTGCTGCAGTGTAGTCAGTGTAGTGGGAGTGGGGATTATCTGTGTGTAGTGCAGTCAGGCAGGTTAGTGCAGCTGCAGTGTTCACTTGTATATTCCAGTGACAGTTATACACTTGTACTATTTGCAGGCAGCCAGTTACACCGCCGGCACCGCCACTCTCTGCCAGCGCTGTTCATTCATTCTGTCAGTGACCTTGTGCCGTGCCCAGAGCCCACTGCTCGCTCGCTGGCATATGAGCATCTCATTACACAGTGTGACATCCTTGTGTGCCCACTGCATCCTTCAGTGACCTAGTTGTATATCCAGTGCCCACTGCTGTGCCCACTGCATCCTTCAGTGACCTTGTACTGTGCCCACTGCATCCTTCAGTGACCTAGTTGTATATCCAGTGCCCACTGCTGTGCCCACTGCATCCTTCAGTGACCTTGTACTGTGCCCACTGCATCCTTCAGTGACCTACTTGTATATCCAGTGCCCACTGCTGTGCCCACTGCATCCTTCAGTGACCTTGTACTGTGCCCACTGCATCCTTCAGTGACCTAGTTGTATATCCAGTGCCCACTGCATCCTTCAGTGACCTTGTACTGTGCCCACTGCATCCTTCAGTGACCTAGTTGTATATCCAGTGCCCACTGCTGTGCCCACTGCATCCTTCAGTGACCTTGTACTGTGCACACTGCATCCTTCAGTGACCTTGTACTGTGCCCACTGCATCCTTCAGTGACCTAGTTGTATATCCAGTGCCCACTGCTGTGCCCACTGCATCCTTCAGTGACCTTGTACTGTGCCCACTGCATCCTTCAGTGACCTTGTACTGTGCCCACTGCATCCTTCAGTGACCTAGTTGTATATCCAGTGCCCACTGCTGTGCCCACTGCATCCTTCAGTGACCCTGTACTGTGCCCACTGCATCCTTCAGTGACATTGTACTGTGCCCACTGCATCCTTCAGTGACCTAGTTGTATATCCAGTGCCCACTGCTGTGCCCACTGCATCCTTCAGTGACCTTGTACTGTGCCCACTGCATCCTTCAGTGACCTTGTACTGTGCCCACTGCATCCTTCAGTGACCTAGTTGTATATCCAGTGCCCACTGCTGTGCCCACTGCATCCTTCAGTGACCTTGTACTGTGCCCACTGCATCCTTCAGTGACCTTGTACTGTGCCCACTGCATCCTTCAGTGACCTAGTTGTATATCCAGTGCCCACTGCTGTGCCCACTGCATCCTTCAGTGACCTTGTACTGTGACCACTGCATCCTTCAGTGACCTTGTACTGTGCCCACTGCATCCTTCAGTGACCTAGTTGTATATCCAGTGCCCACTGCTGTGCCCACTGCATCCTTCAGTGACCTTGTACTGTGACCACTGCATCCTTCAGTGACCTTGTACTGTGCCCACTGCAACCTTCAGTGACCTAGTTGTATATCCAGTGCCCACTACTGTGCCCACTGCATCCTTCAGTGACCTTGTACTGTGCCCACTGCATCCTTCAGTGCCGTTGTACTGTGCTTGGTGCATCCTTCAGTGACCTTGTACTGTGCCCACTGCATCCAGTGATTCATTACTAGCAACATGTCTGGCAGGGTTTCGCGGGGTGAGAGGAAAGGGAGTTCAATTGCCTCAGCCACTTCTGGGACTGCTCCACGTCCAGGGAGAGGACGCCCAGCTGTACGTGGTCGTGATGCAGCAGAAAGGGGGGCAGCAAAGCCTGGGCCGAGTCAGCGGACGCCATTGTCCAAATATTTTAAAGTTTCTGGTCCCCGTGTGGTGGTTGAGCAAATGGAACCTGACGTACTCATGGACATCATGACTTCCTCCCAGACCTCTACTGTGAGCACCACTCCAAGCAGCAGCTGCAGCAGCAGCCAATGTCCCACGATTGTTGTGACATCCACCCCAGCACCCACTGGTCAGCAGCCCTCCCAGGATGACAGCGTTCTGTCCCTCAGTCCGGCTTCTGGGAACCTGCTGATGCAAGAAGCTCAGGACTTACTGGGGACTGATGTGGCAGAGATTGAGATCGGGCCACAATCACAAGCGTTGTTGAGTTCTGGTGATGAAGAAGAGGGGTCTGTGTCTGGGGATGTAGGGACAGAAGAGGAGGCGGGGGAGTCAGAGGAAGAGCTGGATTATGATGATACTGCTGATGATGACGATGTTGTGGACCCTAACTATGTGCAGCCTGCTGGTCAGAGGCAGAGCAGGATGATGAGTCACCTCGGCCTAGGCAAGGATATCGCCATATGTCAGGCAGGGGCAGGGGCATCGGCAGCAGTGGGCGTGGAGGAAGTAGACAGGACACTGCTTCAGCCGGCACCACCACCATGCAACCCCCGGCAACTACTACCACACATTGTTCCACTGCACCCTCAGCTAGTGGGGGCCGCAGTAAATTAAAGTCACCAGTGTGGGATTGCTTTGACGAATGTACTGATGACAAAAGGTATGCGGTGTGCAGGTTATGCAGCAAAAGATTGAGCCGTGGGAAAAGTCTGAGGAAGATGGGTACCTCATCCCTCCAGGGCCACCTGAGAAGCCGCCACTGCCGCGAGTATGCGGACTTTAAGAGGAAGCAGGCACTGCTGGCAGGGGTTTCTGAGAGCAGAAGGCCCACCAGCGCAGCAGCATCATCCCTCCCTCAGGGTCGTGAATCCCCCACAGCAGCAGCAGTAGTAGCACGCAAGCGCTCTTCCACCTCGGCTACTCAGGACACAGACATTGAGGCTGGCAGCCAGTGTTCGTCTCTCTCCTCTGTCTCCCCTGCATCCCAGCGTCGTCAGACCCTGCTGAGCGACACCTTTCAGGGTCTGACCAAGTCTCTGCCTCCAAGCCACAGGCGGATCCGCAAACTAAATGGCTTGCTGGCCCGGGCCATGGCATCACAGCTGCTTCCCTACTCCCTGGTGTAGGAGGGGAGTGCCATGCGGACGCTGCTCCAATTTGGCATCCCCGAGTGCCAAGTCCCCAGTCGCCACTATTTCAGCAGAAGCGCGATCCCAGCACTCCACAAGTTTGCGGTGGAAAACGTGGCCCGTTCCCTGGACTACTCTGTGGGCAAGCGGGTCCACGTGACCATGGACTCGTGGAGTAGCAGATTTGGGACAGGTCGCTACCTGTCCTTTACGGCGCACTGGGTGACACTGATGGAAGGGAGGGAGGACAAGAGCGCATCAGCCCAGCTAGTGGTGCCACCACGCGGGATCAGGGGGGATGCAGAAGGGTCCTGTCACGACACTCCCTCTGCACCCGGAAAGCAAGCCCGCCTCGGCAGCAGCAGCGCCAAGCCTCGGCACTGCCAAGCCCTTTTAAAATTGGTGACCCTGGGGAAGGAGAGGCTTAGGGCCACCAACGTCCTGGCTGCCCTCAGGAAGCAGGAGCGGAGGTGGCTGACCCCCAGAGGCCTGGAAGTGGGGTATGTGGCAGCCGGTAACGGGGCCAACCTGGTGGCAGCAGTGCAGCAGGGAAACCTCCAGCACATCCCCTGCTTGGCCCACGTGCTCAATCTTGTGGTGCAGCGCTTCTTGCGCACCTACCAGGGGATGAGCGAGCTGCTGCAGGATGCCCGGGCGGTGGTACGCTTTTTCCGCCTGTCAGCCACTGCCTCTGCACTCTTGTCCACCTTACAGCAGCAGTATGGAAGGCCACAACACCGAATGATCATCGACATGCCAGTTCGCTGGAATTCGACTCTGGCCATGTTGGAGCGGCTGTGTCAGCACAGGCTGGCTCTTAGTGCCTACATGCTAGACCCAAGTGTCCCCAGCAACCAGCAAGTCCCCATGATTACTGCCACTCAGTGGACACTGATGCAGCAAGTATGCCTGGTGCTGAGTCCCTTCCTGGAGGCAACCAAGATGGTCAGTGAGGAGCGGGCCTCTGTGTGCCAGTGGGTGCCCTTGGTTTGTCTACTGGAGCAGGCAATGGACAATTTAATTGAGCGTGGGGATGAAGCCCTGAGGCAGTTGGAAGAACAGGAGCAGATGGCATCACAGTCCAGCTCAGAGGAGGGCTCACAGCAGGTAGTGGAAGAGTTGGAGGTCCCTAACCTGAATGAGGAGGAGGAGCAGAGTGCAGCAGGCGTTGTACGTGGATGGCGGTTTGAGGAGGACAACGACATGGCACAGGAAGAGGACAGGCATGCGTTATGGGACAATGGCGAGGACGAGGAAGATCTTGCTGGCAGGGCCCACTTGTTTCCCATGGCTGTGCACATGTTGCGATGCCTTCGCAGGGACCCCCGGGTGATCCAGATGCGTTCAAGGGAGGACATCTGGATTACCTTGATGCTTGATCCCAGTCTGAAGGGGAAGCTGGGAGACTTAATGACGCCATCCACCACCGAGCAACGCACAAGGGAGTTGAAGGAGGCCCTTGTGCGCAGACTACTGGAAGCATTCCCCCAGCCTTCCACCCCCACTGTAACTGCTCTGCCAAGCCAGCAAGAGGTGCCTGCCATTACCACTAGCAGCACAACAACAACCACCAGCAGCAGCAGCAGCAGCAACTGGCGCCCCGGAGACCTGAAGAGCATAAGCAAGAGCCTGTATGCAGTGCAGCAGCCCAGAACAGAGGTGCCCGCCACAGCATCCACCACCAACCAGCACAAGCAGGGCCGGCCCGCTCATGAGGCGGGGTGAAACTTTTGCCTCAGGCGGCAAATTTCCAGTGGCGGCATCCGCCCGTCCGTGCGGGGAGACGGCCGCCGAGCTGGAGGGGTAGCTGGCAGGACGGGGGTATTGGGCCTAGCGGCGGGGAGGGGGGGTCGGACCCCCCCTCCCTCGCCTGGGTCCCCCGTCCTCCGCTCCCCTCCAGCCTTACATAGAAGCAGCCGCTATTTGTAAGAGGCACGGGCGGGGAGGACTCACCTCTTCCTCGATCCAGCGTGCGCTCCACTGACGTCACTTCCTGCAACGCTGCAGGAAGTGATGTCAGTGGAGCGCACGCTGGGAAGAGGTGAGTCCTCCCCGCCCGTGCGTCTTACAAATAGCGGCTGCTTCTTCTATGTAAGGCTGGAGGGGAGCGCAGTTTGGGGGACCCAGGCGAGGGAGGGGGGGTACGACCCCCTCCCCGCCGCTAGGCCCAATACCCCCATCCTGCCAGCTACCCCTCCAGCTCGGCGGCCCCCCAGAGCGCCTCAGGCGGCAAAAAGTCTAGGGCCGGCCCTGAGCACAAGCAACGACTGACCACCATGGTGTCTGACTATATGGGGTCATCCAGCGGGCTCAATGACACCGACAGCCCCGTGGACCCCTTGGAGTACTGGGTCAAGAGACTGGACATCTGGAGTGAGCTTTCCCAGTACTCCCTGGAACTCCTATCCTGCCCTCCTTCCAGTGTCCTCTCAGAGAGATGCTTTAGTGCGGCCGGTGGCGTGGTCACAGAGAAGCGCTCTCGGCTCTCCCACGCCTCTGTGGACAAACTCACCTTCCTGAAAATCAACCAGGCTTGGGTGGAAGGTGAGTTCCTGGCCCCTATTGTCGGACACAGGGGGACATGAAGTGGCTGCTCAATGTGCTGTTGTTAACTATGCCTGCCTTTATAAAGACAATTACTACCTGCCTAGTGCCTACCTTGGTTAATTTTTTGGTGTTATGGTACTACTACCAGTAAGTTGCCATACCAGTAAGTTGCCTCCTTCTGAGCTGCTGAACTGACCGCCCGCTTTGTCCTCCTGACTCAGTCGCTACTACACTCTGCGTTCACACTGCCCGGGTCACTGGGTGCATTTAATTTTTTGGCCACTACTATGACGCTGTGCTACTACTACTACCACCAGTATGTTGCCATGGTCCTTCTGTGCTGCTGAACTGACCGCCCGCATTGTCCTCCTTCTCCTGACTCACTCGCTTCCACCAATGTACTCTGTCTGCGTTCACACTGCCCGGGTCACTGGGTGCATTTAATTTTTTGGCCAGCACTATGACGCTGTGCTGCTACTACTACTACCAGTATGTTGCCGTGGTCCTTCTGTGCTGCTGAACTGACCGCCCGCATAGTCCTTCTCCTGACTCAGTCGCTACCACCACTGCACTCTGCGTTCACACTGCCCGTGTCCACTGACAACTCTGCTGCGATGTCATTGCTAATTGCTGCCTTCGCCGCCAAGTGCCATTGGAACTCGCCTTCACCTCTTTGACTGCTTAACGCGTATATCCCTTTTTAAAACCACTTATTACCAATTAATAGCCCCATTTAAAGTGTTGATTTCACTTTAAAATCCATTTTCTCTAGAAAAAAAAAATTTGGGGAATTTTTTATGTTGAAGTTATGTTGCCCCTTATCACCTCGATAATCCATGCAATTTGGGGGATTGTAGCATGTATGGGGGCTTTGTTATTAACGTTAAAAGAAAATCCGCCTCCGGGCGGGAATCCACGCGTGATTATGCCATTCACGGCAGAAAATCTGCGTGGTTGAGTGGACGCGGACGAAAATCCGCATGCGGCGGGGCCGAATGCGGATTTTTTTTTGTAACCACGCGGATTGCCGAATTCGTGGATGAGGCACATCCGAGCATCCCTGGTATGAAGGCCAACAGATTTTGAATACTGTGAACATAATGTGCAAGGAAGCTCTCATACTACAAGGGAGTGATAACACTGGACATTGACTGGCCAATCAAAATTGGATGTGTGTACTAGGCCTAAGTCAGAGAAAGTGCTGTTCATGATTTTCACGTTCACATCAGTTGCTATTCATGTAGCAACTACTCATCAATCCCTTTTTATGACCTTGCACTGGACATGGGATTTATCCACTCTGATGAATTGTGGATATTCAGAAGCAGATCTGAAACTCATATAAGGACAAGAACAGGTGTACAAATAAGAAAGTGGTCTAGGGCACGGCCCTTTTCTGCACAGTATATGAGAAAGTAAGGAAATTGGCTACACTGTGATGTTAATTACATTGTGGCAAGGCCTGATTTGTACTGTAGCACTGTGTGGAATATGGTTGTCACCTCATCCCATTAAACCAGACACATACGAGCTACACAACCTTCTGTGATTAACCACTTCAGTGTCAACACATAAAACCCCCTTAGAGACCAGAGCAGTTTGGACATTTTAGCTATGTCCCTATGCAATCAGCAATAACTTTACCACTGCCTCTCAGAGGTTCTTGGTTAGTCCTAGACCTTGCTGTATACTCCATCCCTATTGCCTGATGAAGCAGGGTCATTCCTGGGAAACGTGTTGTACCGAATCTTTGCTTGTATAAATACATTATTTTATTGATACATCATTATTAATTTGTGTCTACTTAGAAGAGGAAAGTCCACCTCCTCCGCCTCTCTCTCTCTCTCTCTCTCTATATATATATATATATATATATATATATATATATATATATATATATATATATATATTTTATTTTATTTTTTTTTATCCTGCTGGCGCCTCTGTTTACCTCTACATTGTACAAGTCCACCCTTGGTGGAGGGGTGATACACCTTTTTCTGAACTACGGAGCGTGACTTCTTACTCGTGAGTGGGGACAGGTCTAATGTCCCCACCTGCTTATACAGTACGATGTACAAGGGGCATTATTGTGAGAAAAAAAGTCTCAGCTTTTCTTTACATTTGAGCAAAAAGTGTCCAGTCCAAAATTATTCATACCCTTTGTAAACTGTCAGTCTGTGGGAAAATCAAAGTTCTATACCATTCCAAATAATCCAAGCTGTTCTAAAGTATCCTAATTACCCTGATTAATTGAGAACAGCTGTTTTAATCAACTCAACAGGAGAAAAACAGCAGCTCTTTGCAGTTTTGTTTGTGGACAGTCATGGCTAAGACAAAGGAGCTCAGTGAAGACCTGCAGCTGCGCATTGTGGCGAAAGGCCATTTCTAAATGTTTTCAAGTTCCATTGGCTACAGTGCGAAGTATTATTAAAAAATACAGGATGTTACGCACTGTGGAAAATCTCAGAGGATGTTGTCAGCGCAGAACCATTAGCGGCTCTTAGTTCGGGTGGCTAAGGTGGAAATAGCCGCGCCCGATCATGTCCGCTCTACTGCGCAAGCCCGAGTCCTTTACGTTACATGTGAAAAAATGACTGATAAATAGAGTATGTATCACACAGGCACAATTTTGTCCACATCTATACTATACAGGAATGTATTCAACATTGTCTGTTAAAACATGTCAATTGTAGGTTGAGTAGCATTAAAGTGGACCCAAATTAAAAATACAAGATTTCAGAAATAAAATCTATTTTCTAAATTATAATAAAAAATAGCAGCCTTTTTTCAGCTGCATGATGACAAATATAAAATATTTTACATTTATTGGAGGAACCCCTCCCTTCCTTTCAAATTGCTGGGATTTTTCCGGCAAACTGGTGGAGTAGATGGTGTCCGGCAATGGAGGAATTGCTAATGGCTGCCCCCAGTATAACCCTAGCTATGAAAAGAGAAGGGTGAAAAGCATGCACTGAAATGATCATAGGTTTGAAGGAGTGTTTATTTATCTTTGTATGTGTCAGAGTGGTGCAACTAAATATTTTTAATTAAAAAAATGTTTGGTTTGGGTCCGCTTTAAGAAGCTTCTTTTATGTATTGCCAATATAGGTCTAACCTACTGGGTTCGTGTCTCATTGGCCCTGATGCATGAAAGTGCAATAATATTGCCGTGCACAGAAATCACATGGCAATATTAACCTGACTACCGGCACTGTGTACCACGAGTTACCCTATTACAATAACCTGTGGCACTCGAGTAGCGTGACCTTTGCTAAGGTAACATGGGCTTCTAGTCTGTATCGCTTGTTAGTAACACACATTACCATACCAATAATTGCAAGGGTAATATCGCTGTGCGATGTCTGTGCAGGTGTAATGATCCGCTCAGTTGTCTGCACAGGCAGACAGCTGTTTGACCATTCCTTAGGTCTGAGTGCTGCAGGTCTCTGGAAAAGAGACCTGTCTTCACTTTGCAAGTTTCAAAGTTACTCTGCTGGTAAGGAATTTGCATACACTTGTCATGCAAATGGCTTTGCTCCTTCCTTTGATTGCTTGCAGTATAAATACCTTTTGCTCCCAGAATTCCTTGCTGGTCATAGAGGTTTGTTCCTGCTAAACTCACCTGGAGTGTCAGCCATTGCTATCTTAGTGTAGTTAATTCTTGGGGAGTGCTCCTTGCATTCCTATTTAGTGCAGTCAGTTTGTGTATAATTTGTACTGCCTATTCTGTCTTGTCTGTGCGATTACACGGTCGCCAGCGGTTGGCGATAGTGAATCGTTCTGTCTTGAACGTAGATCGCATTTGCCCTAGCGTTAGAGGCGGTGGATCTTTCTAGTCCGTATCTTGGAGTATAAGCTCGGCTGCGGTTGCTACTGGTTACTCCTTCTGTCTTGCGATTGTCTTGTTGCCAGCGGCGGTCGACAGGAAATCGCTCTGTCTGTCTGGATCGCATCCGCTCTAGCGGTAGTGGCGGTGGTTCCTTCTGTACTCTGTCTGGGAGTGTAGGCCAGAGCTGCGGTTGCTACTGGCTACTCCTTCTGTCTGTCTTGTCTGATACGAACGCTTGCTGTAGGCTCGGTGAGGTGACCGTTTAGCAAGCGTTTGCGTTCTCTATTTCGTGTTTGTGTTCATTGGTTAGTTAGGGTGGCATGCTTATCACTGGGCACCTAACGCGCGGTGATCGTGTCTTAAACGTGTTCGCTGTTGCGAATGAGTGCGGTGTTCACTTTTAGCTAGCGTTTGTTATTTTCCTTGACGTTCTGATCATTGTTATTTGCTATGTCTTTCCTGCTACACTTGTGCTCTGTCTAGTTCGGTCTTGTCAATATTGGCAATCGCCACTCTTGCGATTGCATTCCCACTTCGTTTACGTTGTTGTGTGTTCACCATCGCTGGGTGGCGACTAGATTGGTGGACATACATACATTCCATCTCTGTGCTTATTCAGTCTTGTGTCACTGTTAGCAATCGCCATCTCTTGCGATTGCTTTCCCACTTGGTCTTCACTGTTGTGTGTTCACCATTGCTGGGTGATGACTAGATTGGTGGACACACATACATTCTGTCTCTGTGCTCTCTCTCTTTAAGGGCTATCTTGCCCTGCATTGCTTCTACTTGTACAATTCCCATCTGGCATCCGTGGCAGTGCAGAGGCTGTGTTCGTCTGCACTCCACAGCTCCATCTGCTGGTGGGAATTTCCCTCTACAGGTGCATAGCACCATAGCTGGGTTCTGTCCAATTATACGCTTGTGGAGGATTTCTGCAGTGTCAGCGCGCATTCTGTGCGCTGACCACGGAAATAATTCCCCAATCATTACAGCAGGGCAATATTACCACACTTTCATGCATAAATTCCATTGAGTGTAGTGCAATAGATCTCTTTTACATATCAAATCTCAATGAATATTCTCCCAGTACACAATACTGTACCACCATTTTTTTTAAAGAAAGCTAACACAGTCACACCTTCTTCATCATATAGGTGAGAAGTCGCTCTCCCAAAGACTCTGCAGCTGCCCTGGGTAGCACAGTTGAGTTGGAGGGTGGGCAGGGGGCCAGGCAGCTGCCGGCTCAGGGGCCCTTGGGGAAATTTGGCTGCAACAAAGGGCCTCTCATGCCGATTATAAGTTTGGTGGTGTCAGGCGCCATCCCTCCCCCAAATTGCTTTGCCTGTGGCCCCATTGTTATTATTGATTTTGCATGTTTTTTTTTTTTCATTTGAGTACATGAGACTCCTAAAAAAAAATAGGAGTTATTTTTAAAGTGCATGTAGTAGTGGTTTGTAATGGATAAATAGCATGCTAACTTTGATGTGCTAAAATCTCCAGTTCAAATTAGGGTCAGGACACTATCCGTGAAAAGTTTGAATATTCTTTTGTTTGCGCAGCTTTCATTTGGACTCTTTTGTCTCCTCCCACTTGCCAAAAACATACAGATACATTTATTGACCCCCCCCCCCTCCCCAAAAAAAGTTGTCCCAAGACTACAATCAGAACATATTGTAGAGATTAGACTGTTTGGTCTTCTGGGGGACAATGACAAGGCTATGCATTGCAGAAGATGGCAGTGCTAGATAAATACATAATAGTATAGTGGTTACTTCAATATCAAATCTTATAAGCAACACAGAAATAACAATTGTATGCATTTTCTAATTAATCTTCATGAAACAGAAAAAAGCTTAAAGCTATTAGGGAGTGAAGTATTTATCGGCCCGGGATAGTGAACAGCAGGACTGTGTCAGGTTAATCTTTGCCTGCTAACAACAACAGAGAAACCTAATGTACTTTTCTTGTATACGCTAAGCTCCTGCACATATGTTGCATTAATAAATATTTAGAGGTAAAAAGCTACCATTCTTCATTTATGTAAGGCTTGTGCAAGGAGAATGGATTTTAACATAAATAAGGAAAATGCTCCACTGAATACTCTTTACCTAGAGAGGAGGTTACATAACTGACCTAGGCATGAATCTCAGCTTCTAAATCTGACGGGATTGTTTCCTTCCAGGCATATTAGATGAGAAATGGCAAATAGTTGCTCTATACCATTTTTTCCTCCAAAATATAGATTTGTGAAATAAAGTAATAACATACCTTCAGGAAAACCATCCTATATATAATCCACGATTGTAATTATGCATGGCATTCAGTTGTGGGTGCACAGAACCCCCACACCAAGCCACCACCTACACTACAGCTTGTGCTGAACACACTGGGGCATCAGGGATTTATTACACTGGAGAAGGGGGCACATTGGTGGTGACGATCCAGGGTGATGCAATGGGGGGGCAGCAGGGGTTTACAATTATTTTACAAATCGTGGGTTTCCTGGCCATTACTGACTAAAGGTTTGTCAAATTGAATTTGAACAGTGGTGTTCCTTTGCCTGCATTTTATTGTGGTGAGCAAGGATCTGTAAACCTCTGAGAACTCATTCACACCAAAATCAGTACTCATCACTTTGTTCAACCACTTCCCCACCCAAGTTTGCATTCACAGACATGGTTCAGTGGCTAGGCGGCTCTGTATAGAAAATGCAAGCAGATGCTTTTTTTAGCCATGGAGATGCACAGGCCCATTCCTTTGGATTAATAATTGAAGCTGTGGTGCTTCATATTCCATTGCAACCACTATTGGTGCATAACTTTGGGCACCATTCAGGAGCCCTGCTAATGGGAACAAGCCCAACTCAACCTAATATGATGAGTAGAGAGAACAATGGTCTCATCCAGCACCCTGGAGTCAATCTGGGGCCGCTGTGTACACAGCTTTAGTGAGAAGTGTCTGCAGAGCTCAAGATTTTCTTTAGCCCTAATAATTATTGACAAGTAATGAGCCTTACCTAGAAAAAAAATAAGCCAGTGAGTTGTAAATTGCATAGTGTACTGGCATATTTGTTCATATGGTGCATCTTTTTTCGGTCCAAACTGAACATGCAAGCATCTCCAAAGAAATTCAATGTAGAAGACCATAGGACCATAATCAAGTTACTGTTTCTCCAAGGGTAAGGTGAAAGCAGATCCATGATCAAGTGTCACAAATAGAGATGGCCCGAATGGTTCGCCCGTGAATGGTTCCAGGCGAAATTTAGGTAGTTTGCGTTCGCCGGCGAAGGCGAACATTTGCGGAAGTTCGATTCACCCCCCAAAATGCTCCATTGAGCTCAACTTTGACCCTCTACATCACAGTCAACAGGCACATTGTCGCCAATCAGACTACACTTACTCCTGGAGCCCCCCCTCCCCCCTTATAAAAGGCAAGGTTCTCCTGCCGTTTTACTCACTCGTCTGCCTGCAGTAATTACTTAAGGGACTTAAGGGCCTACAGTAATTACTTGCAGCATTATTGTGGTGAAAGCAGTGCAAACATCAGTGGATTTGTTAAGGGGGGAGAGTTAGGGTCAGGTATGCGTGTGAGGTCGGTTAGGGTTAGACATTGGTGGGGGGCTGGTTAGGATTAGGCATTGATGGGAGGGATCAGTTAGGGTTTAGGCATCAGTAGGGGGTTGGTTAGGTTTAGGCTTGTGTAATAATGGAGTTAGGTTTAGTGTTACTTAAATATTATTAAAATGTACCAATATTTTACTATTTGTATTACTACTGCCCAATAGTAGAATATTGGTAATTTTAGCTGCTATTTCCAGCATCCAAATTTCGCCAGCACCCTTTTTGCATGTATATAGTGCATATTTGGTGTTTTAGCCTGCAGTGTATAGAGCAGTGCTGTCCAACTTCGCGGGCATGGAAGGCCGTTTCTTTTCCAGATCACATGGTGGAGGGCCGGCAAATATCCCTCTAAACCCCCCCCCCGGAAAAAAAAAATCTAGCAGCAGTATCCCCACAAAATGCAATTAGAGTGCTAGCAGATTTTAACACAAAGTGCAACCAGATTGGCAGCAGATTCTCCACAAAATACAGTCAGATTGGCCGCAGATTTCACCACAAAATGCACTAAGATTGGCCTCAGATTTCTCCACAAAATGCACTAAGATTGGCCTCAGATTTCTCCACAAAAATGCACTAAGATTGGCCGCAGATTTCTCCACAAAATGCAGTCAGATTGGCCCCAGATTTCACCACAAAATGCACAAAGATTGGCCGCAGATTTCTCCACAAAATGCAAAAAGATTGGCCGCAGATTTACCCACAAAATGCACAAAGATTGGCCGCAGATTTACCCACAAAATGCATAAAGATTGGCCGCAGATTTCACCACAAAATACACATGATTTGGCAGGATTTCACGCAAAATACACATAATCTGGGATTGGTCCTGCAAAATACCTTTAAAAGCATTTTCCCTCACCTGATCTGGCAGTATTAATCTCCCCTCACAAGAGGATCAGGCAGAGTTTTCCCCTCAAAAAAACCCCCCATAAAGCAGAGTTCCCCTTTAATAATATGTTCCTCCTTAATAAAAAATCCACAGCAGGGGTGCTTCTTACACGGAGACACTCATATGGATGTAGTTGCTGGCAAGCAGCTGTAGCAGCATAGTGCTCCTGTCACTGGTCACACTGGCCAGCTATACAGATTAGCATTGTTTTCAAAGGGGAATTCAGAGCAGCAGAAAGGGTCACAAGGTATTCAGAGAACACCACACCTCTCCTTCCTAAAGCACAGACCTGCCACCTGCTTCTTGCTCAATCTCTGCTCTCCTTTTTACTTCCACCATTTTCTGTAGCTTGGTGAACGGGTTCCGTCTTCACAACTCCACCACTGCTGCACACCCGAGAATGGCTGGACCTTAGCCACCTCTCCCGGAGTAAAGAGCGATGTCCAGAGAGTGAGACTTGCCTTACTGCAGCTAGTTTAGCTGCTGAATTTCCATGGGCTTCTTGAAAGAAGCTTTGACTGCATTGCAACTCCAAAACTGCCTCGCTTTCCATCAGTGACATCACAACCCCATGCCCGCCCCCTGTTTCAGTCAGACTGAATGCGTGCTTAACCAATAGAGGCCGCTGTATACAGTACACTTCCGCTCCAGCCTGTGTCGCTATTCTTTCGTGTGGGGGGAGGGAGACAGCTGCTGCCTGTGGCCACTTCAATTAAAATCAGACACGCACACCACAGACATGGAGCTAGCGGCAGGCGGGCCGCAGCAGGAGGCCTGGTGGGCCGGATGCGGGCCTCCAGTTGCACAGCACTGGTATAGAGGATGATGGCCTTTTTTCAGAAAGTGGATAATACTTGCAAATATATTTGTTTGCATTTGAGAAAGACATTTCATTTAGATATTATTTTCTTCTTCACAGTTGTTTCAATTGGAATAATTTTTCTCTTTCTAACACACACACACACACACACCACGCACACACACACCACGCGCACACACACACACACACACACACACACACACACACACACACACACACACACACACACACACACACACACACACACACACACACACACACACACACACACACACACACACACAAACACACTTCTTACCCACAATTCAGTCAAGTAAACTAGTAGTCTGCTATATTTAAAGTGTGTCACAATAAAGCTATGTGTTAGGTCGCAGATAATGAGATAGGTAGGGAAATCGACATTTTAATGATTAAGTTCAAGCATCACAGCAAAAATATATTTCCATCATTACCAAATCAGGTGTCATGCTACAGAATAAATTCCCTGCACTAAATACATCCACAGGCTATAAGGAAAACGTGCAAATATCTGACTTCAGGAAGTGAATATTAATTAATGGGTTGATAAAATGTTTGAACTACATCTTCATTGAAGAAGTGATAATGCACTGCATTGATTGTACTTGGTGTGTAAGGAAATAATTAGACAAATTAGCACTGGTGCTATAAAGAGAGAAACATTCACTTTGCTTTTTTTACTACTGTAGCATGCCCATTGTACAGCTAAAGTGACCCTGTTGTGTATCCAAATGATGTATCCTTTTTACCTTTGTAGTGCAGGCAACTTTCAGAAATAAGACTCTACTGGTTGGATGTGAACTCTGCCTCTTCAATCCCCCTGTGCCTCCTTCTGTCTCCCTGTGCCTACTTACTTCCCCTCTGCCTTCTTCTGTCACCCTTTTGTGACTCCTTTTGTCCCCTGTTGTGCATCCTGCTGTTCCCCTTTGTGCCTCCTACGGTCTCCCTGTGCCTCCTTCTGGCCCCTTTGTGCTTTTTTCTGTCCTCCCTCGTACCTCCTTCTGTCCTATGTGTGCCTCCTCTGTCCCCTGTGTGCCTCCTTCCTTCCCCCTGTGCCTCCTTCTTTTCTCCTGTGCCTCCTTTTGTCCCCCTTTGTGCCTCAACCTGTCCCCAATTGTTCCACCTTCTGCCCCCCTTTGTGCCTCCTTCTGCCCCACGTTGTGCCTCCTTCAGTCCCCCTGTTCCTCCCCCCGTCCTTTTTTGTGCCTCCTTCTGGCCCTCATGCCTTCTTCTGTCCCCCTGTACCACCCCCTGCCCCTCTGTGGACCTCCTTCTGTCCTCCTGTGCCTCCTTCTGTCCTTCTTTGTGTCTCATTCTGTCCCCTATTGTGCCTCCTTTTGTTACCCATTGTGCCTCCTTGTGCTCCCCTGTGTGCCTCCTTCTGTCCTCCTGTGCCTCCTCCTGTCCTCCTTTGTGTCTCATTCTGTCCCCCATTGTGCCTCCTTGTGTCCCCGTGTGCCTCCTTATGTCCTCCTTTGTGTCTCATTCTGTCCCCCATTGTACCTCCTTGTGCCCCCTTGTGTTCCTCCTTCTGTTCCCTTGTGCCTCGTTCTGTCCTTCTTTGTGACGTCTTCTGACCCTCATGCCTCCTTCTTTCCCCCTGTGCCTCCCTATGTCACCCTGTGTGCCTTATTCAGTCCTCCTGTGCCTCCTTCTGTCCCACTTTGTGCCTCATGTAAGTGAAACGCTGTTCGCATTGTGTATTTTCTGGTGAAACGCTGCTGCATTGTGTATTTTCTGGTGAAACACTGCTGCAATACGATTATTTTCTGATGAAACGCTTCTGCAATACGTGTATTTTCTGGTGAAACACTGCAGCATTACGATTATGTTCATGGGGGGGGGGGCACAGGTTTTCTCGCCTGGAGTGACAAAATGACTAGAGGTGCCTCTGAGTCTGAGTAGCAAGGCTGTATAGTGTGCAAGCAGAATGAGAAGATATTCCCACTCTCCCTTTTATAAAGGGATGATGAAGCAAATTATTAAAGCAAACCAAAACCATAAATAGCTTCTGATTATTAATAAGCCATCTACATATAGCTTTTAAAAAGTTACGGAAACATTGCAAAAATGAAATGAATAAATGTTTCAAAGCAGAATTATTTTTGAGTTCTTGGCATCTTTATTAAGCACTGCAGTTCTACATCTAACAAGTTACAATACATGCATTGGACATATGAAGTTTGATTCAGGTGAAATTAGTGTTATGTAAAAATGTAATGGCTGGCCAAAGATATGAATTGTACTAAAATGGTTTGAGGTATTAAATGTCAAAGCACATAAAATGTGACATGTGAATGAATACTAATGTACTAGTCAACGGCACACATTTCAAAAGGAAAAATATCCTAGCTTCATCCATTAAAGTATTCTAAATGCCAAAAAAGAAACAATGGGGATATCATTGCAATTCTACAGTTAATTTTTCTTTTTGAAGAAGCAGTTTAACTTGAGGCTAGTTACACACCAGGACGTTGCGTTTAGGGGACGTTATAGGCAGTGCAGTTTCTAGGCTAAAATGCACCCAGGGCGAGGGTGTAAAAATTGCGCCCCCCCCCCCCCCTAGGTTAGATAGGTAGGTGCCTCTCAGTATAGGTTAGATTAGGTAGGTGCCCCCTAGTATAGGCTAGATTAGACAGGTGCCCCCCAGAATAGGTTAGATTAGGTAGCTGCCCCCCAGTATAGGTTAGATAAGGTAGCTGCCCCCCCAGTATAGGTTAGGTAGGTGCCCCCCAGTATAGGTTAGGTAGGTGCCCCCCAGTATAGGTTAGATAGGTAGCTGCCCCCCAGTATAGGTTAAATTAGGTAGCTGCCCCCCAGTGTAGGTTAGATAGGTAGCTGCCCCCCAGTATAGGTTAGATTAGGTAGCTGCCCCCCAGTGTAGGTTAGATAGGTAGCTGCCCCCCAGTGTAGGTTAGATAGGTAGCTGCCCCCCAGCGTAGGTTAGATTAGGTAGGTGCCCCCCAGTGTAGGTTAGATAGGTAGCTGCCCCCCAGCGTAGGTTAGATAGGTAGCTGCCCCCCAGCGTAGGTTAGATTAGGTAGCTGCCCCCAGTATAGGTTAGATAGGTAGCTGCCCCCCAGCGTAGGTTAGATTAGGTAGCTGCCCCCAGTATAGGTTAGATAGGTAGCTGCCCCCCAGTGTAGGTTAGATTAGGTAGGTGCCCCCCAGTGTAGGTTAGATAGGTAGGTGCCCCCCAGCGTAGGTTAGATTAGCAGCTGCCCCCCAGCGTAGGTTAGATTAGGTAGGTGCCCCCAGAATAGGTTAGATAGGTAGATGCCCCCAATAATGGAGGGGGGAGCCGCAAGGAGGGCAGCCCGACCTCTCCCTCCCTCTCCTCTCCCGGGCGCCCTCCGTGCTCCCCCCTCAGATGCAGAGTCCGTGAGCAGCAGGGAAGCGCTGTTTACAACTCACCGGCTGCCTGGCTCCAAGCGCTGCTCTCTCGCCGCTGGTCTCCCCTCTCTGTATACATACTGATACACGCTGCTTCCGGCTACAGGAAGCAGCGTGTATCAGTACGTATACAGAGAGAGAGAGGAGACCAGCGGCGAGAGAGCAGCGCTTGGAGCCAGGCAGCCGGTGAGTTGTAAACAGCGCTTCCCTGCTGCTCACGGACTCTGCATCTGAGGGGGGAGCACGGAGGGCGCCCGGGAGAGGAGAGGGAGGGAGAGGTCGGGCTGTCCTCCCCGCGGCTCCGGCTCCCCCCTCCATTATAGCGCCCCCCTCCCAACAGCGCCCCGGGCGGCGGCACGCTCCGCACGGGGCAAGAAACGGGGCTGGTTATAGGGCACATAACGTGCCCCTAACGCAACGCCTGGTGCTCTCTGGTGTGGACGTCGGAGTGAGCCGCGTTGTGCAGCTCACTCTGGCGTCCGTGATGCCGTGATGCGTACACTTGGATGCATGTGGCATCACGTGGTCCCGCCCGGCTGCTCGCCGCAAAGGGCGGCCGCTCCAGGAAGTAAACACTGCACGTCACTGAGTGCAGTGAATATTAATTAGCCATGTGCCCGGCCGCTCTCCCCTCCTCCCCAACATGACTGAGCATGTGCAAACAGTCTAACACGGCTTAGCCGCCTGTAACGTACTGCATGCAGCACTTTGCTGCGTTACAATGTAACGCAACGTGGGCAGTGTGAACAGCCCACTTGTGTTACATTGCTACGGTTGGGGGAGCGTTACAGGCTGCACTAACGTGCGCCTGTAACGTCCCTGTGTGCAAGAAGCCTAAAAGTCCATTTGTAACTAAAATTCTAAAAAGTAAAAGTACACTTACAGGATCTTGCCGCTTGGGAGACTGTTAGACGTCTTCACACATAGTACAGTGCTGTGATCAGCTGCAGCGCTGTACTGGGGACAGCCCCTGGGGGACAAGAGAGCCATCGGCTCTCATAGGCTGAAGCCTATATTCCTGGGTTCAATTCCTGGGCCTGGCCAATGTATGTGAGTTGGCTTTTGAAATCCTACAATTCCCTAAGCAAGCTCATTTTTCTCTTGGATATATCACAATGGTACATGCTAGGCTAGCTTCAGCATGTAGCATTGTGGTGAGTTGTGTTGGTGGTATAATGGTTAGGATAGCAGCCTACAGAGCGGTAGGCCTAGGTTCAATTCCTGGGCCTGGCCAATGTATGTGAGTTGGTTTTTGAAATCCTACAATTCCCTAAGCAAGCTCATTTTTCTCTTGGATATATCCCATTGGTACATGCTACGCTGGCTTCAGCATGTAGCATTGTAGTGTGTTGTGTTGGTGGTATAATGGTTAGGATAGCAGCTTACAGAGTGGGTAGGCCTGGGTTCAATTCCTGGCCAATGTGAGTTGGCATTTGAAATCCTACAAATCCCTATGCAAGCTAATTTTTCTCTTGAATATATCATAATGGTACATGCTAGGCTGGTTTCAGCATGTAGTGTTGGTGGGGGTATAGTGGTGCCTACTAAGCACTGAGACCTGTGTTCAATTCCCGGCCAAGGTATGTAAGCTGGCTTTTGAAATGTTCTAAGTATACTTGTGGTAGCCTGCATCCAATCTGCATTCAAATTTTAGATTAGGGACTAGCACATAAATTTGCACTTAATTTGCATAATTTTGCATCTGATTTGGATTCAAGGCGTGTATTTAGCCCCTGGGGTCTGTACACACCCCTTGATGGTTTATAAGCCAGTTGCAGCCTGTGAGCGCTGTCATTTTTGTTTGTCTGTCTTAAAGAAATGTGTATACCATTGTATGATAAGTCGCAACAGGTAAGTTATGCTTTTAATGTTAGGTTAGTGGTTAGGTCTTCCCCGAGGGGGCACGTCAACGCCGGGGGGGGGGGGGGGGGGAGTCTAGTAGGAAATGATTTGTGCACACATTATTTGCTGAAGCTAACGCCCTCCATTGCTGTACCTGTTTGAATGCATGTTGTGTAATATGGTCCATTGGAGCTCTGCACTTCTTTGCAGCTAAATCAACTCAGGTGCAGCCTTCTGTATTTGGAATCGCTGCCTACACCCTCTTCTCTATGTAAAATGTTCTAAGTATACTTGTGGTAGCCTGCATCCAATCTGCATTCAAATTTTAGATTAGGGACTAGCACATAAATTTGCACTTAATTTGCATAATTTTGCATCTTATTTGGGTTCAAGGCGTGTATTTAGCCCCTGGGGGTCTGTACACGCCCCTTGATGGTTTATAAGCAAGTTGCAGCCTGTGAGCGCTGTCATTTTTGTTTGTCTGGCTTTTGAACTCCTACAATTCCCTGGAGTGAGGGAGGAATACACTGCCTGATGTTGTAAAAGCAGTGTAGGCCTGCAATTGAACATCAAATGAGATTTCTGACCTTAAAACACTGCTTTGTGTGAAATACAGATTTTTTTTTCTGGTACTATTGATGTGGATTCCACTCAACCATGTTTCCCTCCAGGTATTAGACCCCTTGAAACATCTTTTCCTTCATTTTTCTAGCCAGCAGAATTTTTTCAAAATTTTTAAGTTCGCCTCCCCATTGAAGTCTATTGCGGTTCGCGCGAACCGAACCTTCCGCAAAAGTTCGTGAATGGGGTTCGCGAACCGAAAATCGGAGGTTCGCGACATCTCTAGGAAACATACTTTTCATTGCCTGTATGCTCTGCTGTATGCGACCATAATGGGGCATTTAGTTGCGTTGTGACTTTTTTGGGGCTTTGCGTTGTAATTTGCATTGCAACTTTAACGTCATATCAAAATGCAACGTCTTACTGTGAAAGAGGCCTGAAGGTTATTATGCTGTTGTGTATCTTTTAGAGCAGAGAGGAAGTTCTGAGTTGAGGTTCGCTTTAAAGCAGAATTATGGTCAATTTTTTTTAATAGAATGGGGAGGAGTCAGAACCACCAGAGATCATCATTGAGATGCTAATCATTCTGGTTTTCATGCAAATTTTAAGTACATTGTATATAACTTTAAAATGGGCAAATCAGAATCACAAGAAAATGCAATTGATTGGCCCAATTTCAAGCTACATACAACTTACATGAAATATGTATGCAAGCTTGGATTATTACCATCTCACTGGCCATTTCTACCTGGGGTTCTCCAAGCCCAGATTTGTCCATCATAGTTCAAGATAATGAACATGATTCATCACTATAGAGAAGATAGTCCAAATATTTTACTCAATTTCAACAAACTCTGGGCATTGTACAGTACATTGTTATCTTAGGTTTTAGAGTTCAACTACTTGGCCTTAAAAACCCATTTCATAAAATTCACAAGTAACAATTTTTGTCGTGTTGTTTCCAGGAGTTTAGTCTTGCAACTATTTTTTCTCACAAAACATGCTTCTCTACTTTGCAATCTGACATTGTGGCTACTGCTTTGTGGCTGCGTTGTTGTTATGCCTAGATATTTCCACTACCCATGATATTACTAGGGATGCTAATTTGGATTACACTCAATTGAATTTTTTGCATTTCCGATCGGAATTCGGAAACCGGAAATTGTAATTCCACGGAAATAAGATTTACCGCAACTTGGTAGTTTTAGTCCAATAACAGAACTTGGAAGCATTGGACCAATCAGAGAATGCAGAATTTTTCTGCAAAAATCCGATCACTGTGGTAATTTTAGACCAATCACAAGACTGATTTTTGGTTTTACCAATTTCCGTTTTTCCGATTTATGTTTTTCCAATTTCAGTTATTCTTTTTTTCCTTCATTTTTTGCATACTCTGATGCAAAAAAAACACTAATAAAATATTCCTACAGGACTATAGATTGGAGCGTAACTACTAGCAACTACAGCTCACAGTCACGTCAACAGAAGCAGAGCAAGCAGGCTAACAGTCACCAGCAAGCATCCACCCAGGCAAGACTACAGGATAGAACATAACTAATAGCACCTGCAGCCTATAGTTACATTCCCAGAAACTAGAGTAGCAGGAATACTCCAGTCACCAACGTGGTGATGGCAGAATCCAATCTGGACAATGGACTTCACTGATCCACCGCGGATGCAGCGAACGCCCACCAAGCATGGAACTAGGCAATAAAAAATAAGCTGAAAAATAACAAACGACTCAACTAATGAATAAATATATATTAACAAGTCTGCATATATATTTATCAAGAACTAGCTAAAGCACAAGTAATAAGGTCACATAGAACTACAATAACAGAACTATACAGATTAACAAGATGCCCAGTAGATCAGCGTACTGACTAGGGATGGTCGCTGGATTCCGCGGAATTAAAAATTTCAGCCGGGATTTGATGATTCTGTTCCGTTGCGACGGAATGGAATTGCTATATCACTATGGCGGAATTTCCGCGGAAAATTACGAAATTCCATGGAATTTTACGGAATTCAAATTTTTTTCCCGCCGAACTGATTTCTACCTACTAAGAAGAATTTCTACTCAACAGACTTCCTTCCTCCCTCCTCCCCTCCCTCCGGAGCTCTTGGATATATCACAATGGTACATGCTAGGCTGGCTTCAGCATGTAGCATTGTAGTGTGTTGTGTTGGTGGTATAATGGTTAGGATAGCAGCCTACAGATCGGTAGGCCTGGGTTCGAATCCTGGCCAATGTATGTGAGTTGGCTTTTGACATCGTACAAATCCATAAGCAAGCTCATTTTTCTCTTGAATATATCATAATGGTACATGCTAGGCTGGCTTCAGCATGTAGTGTTTGTGGTGGTATAGCGGGGAAGAGAGCTGTCTACCAAGCACTAGACCTGGGTTCGATTCCCGGCCAAGGTATGTAAGCTGGCTTTTGAAATCCTACAATTCCCTGGAAGACGAGACCCTCCTCCCTCCGCGAGGAGGGAGGGGAGGAGAAAAAGGATTAAGGGGACAGTCAATAGGGTCTATGGGCTACCATATAGCATAAACAAGGTTCTATTTGCGATTATTTTAATTTTTCTGTCGGATTCGCAAAAATCCGGCTGAATTTTCATAGAGACGGAATTCAGCGCTGGCGGAATCCACAAATTCCGGCGGAACGGAATTTGCTCTTTCCAATCATCTTTATTACTGACCACTATGACGGGCAGGGTACGAAATGGGAGGCAGACCTTTATGCTGGCATCAGCCAATGGATGCAGGTATGCAAATCTCCACACAGCTGAATGATAATCACTCAATCCTGAGCTGGCTTGATTACCATTTGCTAGCTTGCTGTGAATGCAAAGGATCCCCATAAAAAAATACATGCAGAATTATGTAACAACATGCATGCAGGAAATCCAGGGCTATCTGGCCGCAACTCAGCTGCAACAAGCAATTGGTGGAATGATGACAGCATCCTGAGCTGCCCGGAACTGCAAAACGATTGTAAATGACAATGAGACCCATTGCAAATGCACAACCGAAAGCAAGCAGATAAGCCAAAACTGTCTGTTTGCAGCTCCACTGCAACGGACAGAATACGCTACAGGAGGGATCCTTACAGTCAGATCTAGCAAAGTAGAAATTTGACAATGGTTTTTGTTAAAAATTATATTTTATCACAGTGATGAAATGAATGAATGAATAATGAAAGTCACTGAGATTTTCAGAATGATCCATTCTACAACAAATGTTTGTCTAAAAGTTGAATATCTAAATAACTAGTCCTTGCATTACTATTTTAATGGGTGTGGCTGAAATGATGAAACACATTAAATGGAACAGGTGTGGACTCACTTCTACCCATTTAATGATCAATATGATAGTTATCTCATACCTTTGAGTGGCTTAGCTAACTTCAATGCCAATTCCAGGAAATGTTAAATTTAGATACGATGGAAAGGGATTAATCTTTTTTTGGGTTGTATTTCTGTCCTGTGTCCAAATCTATAAGAATTTCCCCAACTTTCTATCCATGCAAACTACTACCCAATAGGTTACTTTTACATAACCATATAGAGTATTTTTTACTGCACAACTGAAATAATTTTTGCATCTGTAGTTGTTGCAGGATCACAAATCTAAAGCAGAAATAAAGCGTAGTCATCATGTTCTAAAAACTAAAAAATGCAGTTTTTGTTTTCCTCTTGGTGACTGTTGCCTCCTTCTACATGTTTTTTTTTTCAACACTAGTTTTGCTTTCTTTAAAAATCAAGTGATACCCATGCTAACCTGGAAATAAGAACACATATATAAGTAGATAAATACTAGTTCTACTTACATAACAGGTGTATTGCACTGTCCACGTTATGATAACTGTGAATTTTATAAAGGAAAAGCAGAGAATCCTATTCTAGGCAGTTTCCATCTTTGTTACCTTTGACCTCCTGACATAATTTCCTCCCTCACTTTTTTCTCCTCTTGCTAATTGTGTATTCGTTACCCGCCCTCCTCCCAGAGGGTCTTATGTCATTAGAAGGAGGGGGAATTAAAGGGAAGATGAATATATTATAGATAAAAAGACCCTCCAGCATGCAACTGTTTGGCAATGGCACTTAAAGGACCAGTGCTCCTAAGGTATGTGCTAACTCGAAACCATAACAGCAGAAAAAGTTTTAAAAGTTTTGAATGCAGGATTAGCATCTTTATCACTTAATATACTCAGACCAGTTGCTGTTAAAATTTGATTTTTATGATGGCAATCCCGCTTTCAACTTTCTTTTATGAAGCTTTGCCAATTACTCTCAGCTATTGTCAGTTTGCCAATCACATATCCATTTCTAAGCGTCGTAGTCTTTGTTCAAGGACTTCATAACTGTTTATTTCTGCTTCCTATCAATGGCCCTGAAACACAAAGAGAAACAACAGGAATTGTATATATCAGTCATGCATTAAAACTGTCTCTACAGTGTCTAGTGCTGCAAATGGACCAGCTTTGATAACTAGCTTCTAATAAAATATCAACCCTCAATTTATTTAGTAATTACATTTTTTTTTTAATTTAGAGAATAATATCTTCATGAAAAGCATTTTCACTGCAAAATCTTATTCTGATTTTATGCCCTAGCTGTGCAGAATACTATCACTATCCAGCAATTTTCTTTATTTAAAAAAAGATGATTGATGGATATGCACACCCTGGGATTTATCTTGTTTCTTTATTATACTATTCCCCACCACATCCACTGTGAGGCTAGCCCATGTATCGATTGTCCTTTCTGTGAAATGGCAATATTATTTGTTCCTCAGTTCAGTAAGTTGCAAAGGATTGTTATTACTGGAAGCAGAGCAGATGATATGAGAAAAATAAATCTTATGTAGCCGCTCCTTTTGGTGTTGAAACTTGAATGCAAATAGCGCTGAGCTGTCAGGAATTGTTTGGGCACACCGTGAGCGATATATTTGCTAAAATTAAAATGTCCCAGCCATAGAGCTTGGGGCCAACAATATATACTTACACATTTTCCACACCTTTATTTGTCTGCTTTGGTACACAACTTGTTCTCTCTACAGAAAAGTGAACCCGTCATAAGCCTAAGGCAGCAGGTTCTACCTTCCTGAGCACACAGTCTGACTTAAAACCTGGATTCTAGTTTTAAGACGGTCACCTCACTGCCAGTGGGCAATGGCAGCCTACAATGTTTTTTATTACCCCTTGCTTTAACACATACAAAAGGTGTGTATGTGTAAACCTCACAGTCAATTAAACGTCATTGTCAAAATAACCATCCAACAACAGAATTATGGATATAGGGATGAGATGAAGTAAGATGTTGCTGAGTAAGGCGAAACTCCGGGAAATGTAGACAGCATGGAATTGGTATAACAAGCAATGTCAACAAACCTATAAATCACGTAATCTTATATGCATAATATTGCATCACATAAGACAGATTTAGGAGCACAATCAAATAAACCCATCATGTAAATACATCCAAAGTGGCCGACTTCATAGCAAGACATGGCAGACTGGGCAATAGCTGCTAACACCTGACAAGTGACTGGCTGGCTATTAGAGGAAGGTGAAAAATAAAGAATTGGCACTCACTCACAATGCTGGGTCAGGTTTTTGAAGATTACCTTGTTGGAAAGCAGGTTGTGTAACGGAATTTCTTTGTAAGATGAATCCTTTTCCTGTTTCTGGAAAAACAGCTGGACAACACATCTTGAGGAAGTAAGAGGAGACTAATAGGTTCAGTTTTGATACAGCCACTTCATCCTTCTGCAGAAAACCTATGCAATTTACCCACACTGTGTTCAAACTGAAAAGTTCCATTAAGCAAGGGCTCATTCCATTCCTCTTAGTCATGATGACTAACCAGGTACATTATTGAGTTATAATTGGTTTATCAGTCAGAATGTAGCGATAAATGGTCTGATGAGCACCTACATCTGATGTCATCTGAGCTGAGCATCTGATGTCACCCACAAGCCAGTTTAGGTAGAAAGTTCTCACATCCATTAGTTAAAGATGATTTAATGTCCATGCCTGCAGCCAAGATATGACAGCTTTTAAGCAATTATTATCAGCATGAGTTTTTATTATAGCTAAATGTGTGAGTCAGGCTTTATGGTGGTCAGTCCCTGAGCAATTCAATTACAATAATCTAAAGAAATTATTGTTTAATTTGTCATTTAGATTATGCATGCTCCCAGTTTCAATCAGATTTTCAGTCGAAATGCCTCAAAACGTGCACAATACGGTATAAAATACTCGGCCAGAAAACAATCAATAAAAATTTACAGCCTTGTCTACTCACACTTTAGATCGATGCTGCCCTTGAAATCAATTGGAAGCATTCAATACATTTTTACGGAAGGAAAATATATCAGGCAGAACTGATCAAATAATTGACCCTGCTTAAAATTGATTGAGACAATGGATAAGTGAATGATGGGCATTCGGATAAAAGAAGGGACCAGAAGTTTTGACAGGATGAAAAAGTTATTTTTGAACCAGGTCCAAAATTACATTCTCCTTGCACTGACAAATATTTTTCCTCTTTCTATTCATGACTTACACTCATTAAATAATTTCTGCTTACCGGTTTTCTTCTTTGTGTGGCTTGATTAAGAAATAATGAGTGAGAGAAGGTACAACTGAACAGAATATAGATGACATTGAAATCACAGAGGGCTCCAATCTGCTACGATTTGCACAATTGCAGTTGTCAGGTTTTTTTGTACGCTGTATTTAATTGCACTTCTCATTGTTCAGGGAACAAGTTGGCTTCAAGTAGCCTTAAATTTCCTTTCTGTAGAGAAATAAAGCAGAAATAATTTGTTTAACTAGCTTTCTAAGAGGAATTAAAATAGTATACTCAAATAACCTTGTGCACAGTAATGCAATGAGACAAAATTTGCATGCACATACAATTCAACTGTTACAAAAATTACATTTCTTGACAGTTAAAATGTAACTCCAGGCAAAAAGTAAAAATATTCAGCAATCTACTGAAACAAACCGGGGAAAATTGCCACTACACTGCCATAAGAATCTCACCCGGGTTTCCCTAATTTTAATTTAAAAACACATTTCCATTCACCTACTGCAGCCAATGTATGCAAGAATTTCTTATTGGGGATAGCCTCTTGACAGTCATTCTGTGCTGGTAAAAGCTCACCAATGAAAATGCACCTCCCTTAATCTAATGCTACAGGTGATTGGGGAGCAGTATATTTCATTTCCTTATTATCATAGGTGTGTATAATGAGATTGGCTCACAGTGATCATGAGGTCAGGAGCCAATGAAATCTGCTCTTGACTGGCTAATGGAGCTCTTCTGTCATACCAACAGCAGGTTGAATGGGCTGTAGCCGTGGGAGAATCTGTCCATGCGGAGAGGTAATTGAAATCTTACATACTGACAGGAATAACAGCTCAGAGCTCACAAACAGGGCATGGATTTCAATTAGCCTGTTCTAAAGCGGTTAAGTTAAAGTAAATATGATCCTGAAGTTAAAGTAAATATGATCCTTTTTAATACAACATGTACCATATTTTTTGGACTATAAGACACTCCGGACTATAAGACGCACCTAGGTTTAGAGGGCAAAAACCAGGGAAAAAATAAACCTAGGTGCGTCCGTGGTCCAGGAGTGTCCTATGGACCTTTAACTGACCCCCAAGATATCTCTACCTAAGTTACAGTGCCCAGCTAACCTCTTCTGCCTCCACCAACTACACTTAACTAACCCCTGGTGCCCCCTCCCCAACCCAGCTACACTGCACTACACTACTTAAACCCCTGCCCCCCCCCAACCTTGCTACACTAACTAACCACTACAATTACATTAAGATCTCACCTATCTAGCCTGGGTGGCAGCTTCTCCGGAGTTCCAGTGTGACATCAAGCTTGTCCCTGCAGTGAGGCAGCAGCGATATCTGGAATTCCCGTGTGGCATCCAACATGTCCCTGACAAAGGCAGCAGCAGCGCGATCAGAATTACCATACTGCATCTAGCTTGTCCCCGGTAAAGGCAGCAGTGCATTCTGGAACTCCCGGTATTAGCAGCAGTAGCAGCAAGATCCAGAATTCCCGTAGGGCATTTAACTTGTCCCCGCAGTGAGACAGCAGCGCGATCCAAAGTTTGCAAAACTCCAATCTCCGAGCAGCATAGCAGCAGCTGCTGTAAGATTTGTATTGCTGGTCTTTACCCATGAGCTTTTTTTGTGCCTGCATCAGCTGCATGACCGTGTAATCCAGGCAGAGCAGGATTACATGGCCTCCGTACTGGCTTGTGTACTGGCGCCCCCTCTCATGGCCTGCGGCGCACGTGTGCCGGGGTCATGGGGTCAACAAATAAACAAGCCAGTATGGAGGCCTCGGGTGGACACTGCGGACATAGTGGCTGAAGATGTTCTGCTCTGCCCGAATTACACAGTCACGCGGATGATGCAGGCACAGAAAGCCCATGAGTAGAGACCAGCAATACAAATCTTACAGCGGCTACTGCTATGCCACTCGAGGATCTGAGTTGTGCAAACTTTGGATCCCTCTGCTGTCTCACTTCGGGGACAAGTTAAATGCCCTACGGGAATTCCGGATCTCACTGCTACTGCTGCTAATACCAGGAATTCCAGATCGCTCTGCTGCCTTTACCGGGGACAAGCTAGATGCAGCATGGGGATTCTAATTGCACTGCTGCCGCTGCCTTTGCCAGGGACATGTTGGATGCCACACAGGAATTCCAGATCCCACAGCTGCTGCTGCCACCCCACCACCGACCTCATTAGGGTAATTTTCAGCACCTGGATAGGTAACGACTTGCCACATTTGGACTATAAGACGCAGTAACTTTTTCTCCACACTTTTGGGGGAGAAAAAGTGCGTCTTATAGTCCGAAAAATACGGTATATTGTGTGCGTTGTTGTGTGTTTACTTTTTATAGGTGGCTATGTGCTGAACTTGGGCTCTTCATCTTTGCACTTCATTATCATTATTGCTTTGAAAAAGCGGAGAGCTTTTAGTGTTGAGGGCAAAGGATTCATTAATTTCCCCCACTGGTGTCCAAAACTATGAAGCAGATAATTTTGGCACTCAGTGCCGAAGCTGGGTGCCCCTTGCAAAGGTAATTTTAGGATGCAGCGATTGCCAGCCCCAGAGTTTACATCTCCTTCCGAGTTGCTACAACTCAGAGGGGGAATAGTGTATAACACCGTGGGGGATTTAAGCAGCAGGGAGAGCAGTCATTTGGCTCACCGTGTTCCCAGCTCACTGGCAGCGGGACAATACATACGCCAAAACTACCCTATGTTATATTTAAAGTGAAGCTTTGAGCTTATATGAATATTGAAAGCCAAATAGTTAAAGCCAAGTTCAGGCAGCATTCTAATATGCATTTACTAAAACAGTGTTTTATGCAAACTATGCATAAAACATATGGGGGGATCATAAAAATAAATAAACAAACAGAATAGGAATACACTTGCTGCATGAACTCACAGCTTTTCATTTCCTGAACAGCAATCTTTGGGTCCTTGCTAACCCCTCCCCCTCCCTCCTCTTCTTATCAGTCTGTCTTTCATGATAAGTTGAAAGTATGAAATAAGCTGACAGAACAGTAACTCCTCCCTTACTGCTCATGGGCCTAGCATGGGAGTGTTTCAGGCTCACTGGTTGTGGACAGGTATTTAGTAGACTATGAAAATCTCTGAATAAGTGGAAGAAATGGTTGCTCTTTTGTTCTGCAAAAATAGCTCACTTTTTTTCCAATTTTAATGCATAAATAATGCAAAATTATATTCTATGAAATGCATGTAAACAAAAGCTGTAAATGCTTTATGCATTTTGCCTTGCAGTCAAGTCAAATTGAATTTCTCTTCTTTTTCAGCTATGCATTTCTGAGTCTTTTGTAGATTTGGTTAGGGAGAAAAAAATAGAATGAAATTGATCTCTCTATGGTCATAGAGTACTGGACAGGCATAGCACATCCGCATGGGGTTACTGAGGGACAAAGTAGGATAAGATTTTGACATTCATATTGAATTTCACAGGCTATTCATCATCTAAAGTACTTGAAATGTGTTATCTTAATCACATTTCCTGAATGACATTCATCCAGAACAGACATTCATATTCTTAAACAGAAAGTTTAATAAAATACACGCAAAAGTGCTATACCCATTAATAATGTTGTGCTGGAGATGTCATCACTTTATGTAAACAGAAGCCAGGCGTGTATTAAAAGATAGAAATAAAAAGAACATTACAATTCAACATACAAAGAACAAAAAAGAGTTCATATTACAAAAAAATGTTGCAGATTTTTAAGTAGTACATTGTGGGAGACCTCATATGTTCACTCCAACCTGAATAATTACAAATACCTTCTGTTTTAGTAGGAGGTCCTTTTGGTCTTCTTTAAGCCCCTTACACACTCCTAGGAGTTCTGGTTCACCATGAAGTTGCTGGGCATCTGTGACTCTGGATGTTTTAAGTCTTACCTCGTAGAGCCATATTAATCCATGCCATGCAGTGATGGATACCAGCCAGTCCGAAACAGTCTGTATGCATGTAGAATTATTGTGGCACTGTACAATTAACAAGCTGACACAAAATTGCATTCCAGCAGTTCTGGAGGGACAATTTGCATATTCATCAGTGTTGCATTGTGGGAGACCTCATATGCTCACTAAAACCTGAATAGTCGCAAATACCTTCTGTTTTAACAAATTTCTGTTGTGCATAGATTTTTGGTATATTGGATTTTTGATCCATGGGCCACTTTAACAATAAATGGAAGAACCATCTATATCCCCATCTTAATGTGAAAAATTAAGTTCAGTGACTACTGAATTACATGTGTTAAAAGTACTAATATTTTAATAAGGAAAATTAAGTGTGCAGTGGTCATGCTACAGTAGGTTCACCTAAAAGTAAGTAAAAGAAAGAAAATGCACCAGAAATAAATGTTGCAGCTGATGGAAAAACAGACCAGAATTTGGGAGCCAATAGTCTAGTGCCCAGATTATGGTTTCACTTTTCAGGTTTCCTTTTAGTGGCTGTAGCCCTCAATCACAATATCAGTCTGCAGTAGTTCTCTATTTCCCATACAATAAAATGTATCTGCATCTCTCTGAATTTAATGATTTATTTACTAGACTAAGCAGGAGATGAAGCAGAATTTACTGGCTTAAGCAAAATTTTGAAAAAAAAATCATATTTTTACAAGGTCACATGTTGTGACCATATAAGATTAGATTTTTTTTTCGCAGACAACTTCAACAGACAATTGCAATGCAGGAGATGGACAACACATTGTGGCTCTGATTTTAGTGGAGTGAAGGAACAGCGAAGGAGGAGGGTTGGTAGTGCCTGCACCCAGTACATATAATGTAACCCATAAAGTGCAAAGTAAGAAAGAGGGATAACCAAAGGAGGAAAACAAAAAGCAAAAAGAAAAGTACAGTGGACCACAGTAAAAATGCAGATTTTTTTTTAATATAAATGCTTTAGGTGAATGGCACAAGTCTTAAGGTGGCCACACACAATACAATACAAGGATCTGATTTTATGGCAATTCAGTAAAAACCTTGTTGGAAAGAAAAGTTGAAAGCTTTTCTTTTGTTTGAGTGAAATGTAATCACATTTCCATTTTTATCATAAAAAGAGGAGTACATTTCTATCAAAAGATTAAATGGTGTGGGATAGCTTGCCCACTCAGAGTTTTTTACACAACACCCCCCATCTCTAAGCTGTTCTTCCCTGTGAATGTTCTTGTCCATGGCTTGGCAATGGGGTCCCCACTTTTCTATATGCCTCCCCCAGAGCAGATTAATGGAATGCCCCTTGACTAATGTGCTAGACTTGGTTTCATTATCTCTACCTAACATTCCTGATGGTTGTTATGATTGGCCCAATACCTCTCATTGTTTGCTATTCTTCTCATCCTGTTTAATACCAACTATCCACCTGTGCACAGTACCATTGGAGTTCAAAGATCTTGTGTGTTTGTTTGTTTGTTTCATTTGTCTTGTCCATTGTCGGTGTACTACCCGAGTACTTTCTGTTTAATTTGTATTATTCCTTATGTTTTTTTTAAGGTTTAACAAAGATATGAAACATTTCTCGTACCCCCCCCCCCTCCTCAAACATATTGCCTTATAAGTAGTTATTGGCCATTTTCGGCCCAATTAGTGACTATGTAGGAAGTTGATATAGTAGTATTTATTTATTATATTTATAAAGCGCCAACATATTACTGTTATTAGACTCACATGAGACCCCATCATCGAACTTCGGTCAAATGGTTTCTTGTATCTATAACTGCCAACTGATGGATGGCATTTATGTATGATCACTGCCGTAGGATTGTGTTTTAGCAAAATTGTTAATAAAAGATTTAACAAGATACAAGAATACTAAGCTTATAACTTAATTGTGCTGCATAAATGTTTATATTTTTGATGGGTGTTTAGAAAGTTCATGTTCTGACCAACTTCCAGATTACTTAGACACATTACATTTGTAAAACTGTATGCTGCTCCTGTGCCCTGGCTGGTGAGGACTTGCTACTGCATAGCACTTGCAGTAACAAGGCAGACCATGCATTTAGTCACATCTGAGTGCATCCATGGCCATGATGCTTTTTTTTTTTTCCTGCTTAACCTATTTTGGTTCCTGGACGTAGAAACTACGTGTGCACGTGCGCTCCCGGCCCGCGGTTTGTTAGCCAGGCAATCAGTGAATCAGGCTATGGAGCCCGATCACTGATTCCTCTTCCCCGCTGAAAAAGCTAAAGCTTCTCTCGGAAGCTGCGCCTTTTCTGGCTGTTACCTCCCCCATACGTTGCTCTAAGCGTGTGTTACGCTTAGAGTGACGTCATGTAAACAAACTCATGGCCGCCATCATGTGGCCAAAAAGTAATACTACAACTAAAAGTAAAAAAAAATGAAAATCAACACACATTTACATTATAAACATATTGTTTACCTCCCACCCTCCCAAAACTACCCAAAAAAAAAATTACAATAAAAAACAAACAAACATGTAAATATTTACCTAAGGGTCTAAACTTTTTAAATATCAATGTAAAGATGAAATATTTCTATATTTTTATTATTTTAAACTTGTAAATAGTGATAGATGCAAAACGGAAAAAATGCACCTTTATTTCCAAATAAAATATTGTCGCCATACATTGTGATAGGGACATAGTTTTAACGGTGTAATAACCGGGACATATGGGCAAATACAATACGTGAGTTTTAATTATGGAGGCATGTATTATTTTAAAACTATAATGGCTGAAAACTGAGAAATAATCAATTTTTTCTGTTTTTTTCTTATTCTTCCTGTTAAAATGCATTTACAGTAAAGTGGCTCTTAGCAAAATGTACCCCCCAAAGAAAGCCTAATTGGTGGCGGAAAAAACAAGATATAGATCAGTTCATTGTGATAAGTAGTGATAAAGTTATAGGCTAATGAATGGGAGGTGAACATTTCTCAAGTGAAAACGACGGAACGCGAATGGGTTAATAACCTTATCACTTGACAAATCCCGACACACGTGAGATTACAAATGCTGAACTGTCCAAGCGCCCAACATGCGTGCAGATCATCTTCTTGTGTAAAAGAGGGTGGTTAAATATCATTACTTTCACTGCTGCTGTGTTTGTATTGGCCGAATTCACAGTGGTCACACACACACACACACACTCACACACACACTCACACACACTCACACTCACACACACACACACACACACACACACACACACACACACACACACACACACACACACACACACGCACACACACACACACACACTCACACACACTCACACACACTCACACACACTCACACACACTCACACACACACACACCCCATTGTCCTCAGCTGAGGTGATCCATCAGTGGAACCCCCGATAGTCCACTTGTCGGTGCTGAGTGCATGCGCAATAGCAGGTTTTCAACTTGAGCTCCAGCAGAAATAGACAATCCCAATCAATACGCTCTACTGCACAAGTGCAAGCCATCTGCACCTGCACAGTAGTACAGACCCAATTGGGCTCAGCTAGTTCAACCAGAACCTGAGTGGGAAGCTGCTACGGCACCTGCGCAAGCAGGCCACTGGTGTTGTTGTTGTTGCCTGTTCAGGGGTCTCGGGCTGGCTGAGGAGGGAGGTGGGAGCCTCAATAGGATCCAGAGACTTACTTCTCCTGAGGTAAATCTTAATTTTTTATAGTTCCAAGTTAACTTTAATGCAAAGCCTGCATGCAGCAAGTTGGAATAATGCAATCCATTACAATGCAGTACTATGAACAGGCCTATAGAATTGTACAGGCAGTGAGGAACTGAGTAAGCACTATGAATTAGTTAACATTCATACCTCTACAAAACAATTTCTGTATATATTATATTCGTATACTCTTGTTTGATTCTGTGTTGTATGTAGCCACTTATTTGCCTCCAATAAATGTACAGATCATTATTTTTTTCCAACTCAAAAGTGGAAGTGTAATAGAAAATTCAATGTACGCATGACTTACATTTGTATCTACTAAAATTGTGGGGCTTAATGCAATCGCAGTCTTATTCGCTTATCTAGTGCATATGATGATCCTTCACCTTTTAATTTCAGAAAGCTCAATCACAGTTTGTACATATTATGTACGTTGATTTGTTATTTGCTTTCCTTATATATTGTACAGCATTGTGTAATATGTTTGTGCATTATAAATGAAAGACGCTAATAAAAACAATAGGATTTTGCTATATGTGTACGCATAAATCACACGAGAATCGAGAGAAAATACAATTTGCTTTCCAGAGTTAGGGAAGTTCACAGTTAATTTTTATATTGCAGCACCTCCAACAGAGTCCTAATCACCGCTAACAGATCAATAGTTCCTGGCATTCATCAGCTATCTTAGCAGTGGCACAAGTTTTATCATAAGGCTCATGTGCTGATCCCAAGAAGGATGAGTCTGATTTACTGCTGGGTTAACAGATAGATAGAAAAGAAGAACAGTGTCGCCTCAGCTTAATAAAGACAAATTTGACTGTCCAGACCATTATTTACCAGCTTAGCAGGCTAATGCAGGGGCCAATCCAAATTCTATATAGAAAGCTGGAGTGTTACAGTGGCTGTAGAACACAAAATTAAACTATTTGCAGTTAGAAGCAGAATAAAGTTAGTTTTAAACCTAACAAAATATTGGCTTTTGCACTAGCTTGGTAAGATAGTATAGTATATGACAATATAGTACATATGGCATTGTATAGTATATAATACAGTACAGCACTATATAAATAAATGTTAACAATAGGCTTACTAAACCCGCACAGAGCATGGAACATCTAAAAGGCTGTCTAGAGACAAGATAATTGCTTGATTTGGCAAGTTATCAATTAGATTGACTGTGATTGATGTAACCCCTTTCCAGCAAAATCTGGTAAAGAACCTCTCTTGCCTATAACCCAGTGTTGTACCACTTGATGCACTACAACACTATATGGTTCCCTGTCTCACTCCTCTGCCAGCTTAATGAAAATGTGTAGCCAATGCTACGTGTGATCTGCCTTCTTAAAACAGAAGGTATTTGGGATAATTCAGCTTTAAGTGAACATCTGTAGTTACACACAATGCACCACTACTGAATATGCAAATTATCTCTTTATGACCCTGAAGTCAGGCTTACATCCAGAACTACTGGTGGATAGTACGCCTATAGCTTTAAATTTTACCGAGCCACATCAACCCCACATGCAGACAGCCTGTTTCGGACTTTTGGTCCTCCTCAGTATATGGCAGGGATTGGCTGTAGTCGGTCTATTTTAGTCCCCTATACTTTCCTAGTGGTTTGGGTCACCGCCAGTTGCTTGGTTACTCTGTTAGCCAATTCTAATGACTCATTCAACAAATAAACTGTTTAAAATCTATTAGAAGTGTATCTAATAGAGACTGGCAGATTCAATTAATATGATCAAATATAGAGAAATATAGATTGACTTTTGTTGGCCGTCATAAGTTATAGAATATCAGTCTGAACTACAGTTTTTTTGTTCTGTTTTGTTTTTAATTAGGCTTTAATAAACTCAATAATGTACAGACATACAAATCTAAAAAAAACTCGGGAACAAACAATAGTATTAGATTTTTAGATTGATTTGCATATTCATGCAGAGGTAATGCCTCTATTTACTGGATTTTGGCTTGTTCCTGCCTATTATAAAGCTGGTAACAGATCACAAAAACTTTTTTTGTGAGAAGAGGTGTTATTCTCGTGTGTGATGCAATGAGGCCACTTGGCCTTAACAGTGATGTCAATCTGTCCTGCTTCCTGAACTCTTAATTTCTTTCTTTATATAACTTTGGAATACTGTATATCTAGTTATGTATTATTGTTTTTACGCTACTTTTGCATTTCCTATGTACAAATACTTGGCACTGCTACTTTAACACATGGTAAGAGAGTAATTGCACATGAGGTTGCGAATTCTGAGAAAAATGATGACCTTGAGAACAGGCTCCATAGAAATAATACCAGATTTTTTGGTTTTCCGGAGAAATGTGAGCTGTCTGACTCCACAGCTTTTATTGAGAACTGGCTTATCAAGACTTTTGGCTCTGCATATCCGACTAAGCTATTCGCTGTTGAAAGGGCTCATCATGTTCCTACCAGGCCTCCTGTGCCCAGAAGTTCCCCCAGACCCATTCTTGCTAAGATTCTACGCTACATGGAAAGGGAGCTAATTCTTCAAAAAGCACACACTATCGGTAATATCATGTTTAATGGCCAAAGAATCTTTGTATTCGGATTTCTCTGCAGAGGTACAGAGGCAGAGTGTAACGTTACGTTTGTTGAAATTAAATGGTGGCTGCAGAAGCTAAACTTGAAGTATGCCAATGCCATGCTTTATCCAGCCAAACTTATAATTGTCTGGAAAAATGAATCACATTTCTTTCAGGATCCGCATGAAGCTTTGCACTGGCTGGATACTAATAAGCAACACATTCAATACCAAGGCCAGTATAAGGAAGCATGGTATCCAGCCATCCAAAGATACAGGCTTCATCCACTGTATTTCTTATAGCTGGAGGATTTGCTTTTGGTGTGTACAGTACAGACATGATACTGGTTAGTGCATGTCAGGTTTTGTTTCATTAAAAGCTGGTGCCGCAGAAAGACCCTGCTATGGTTTGTATGGGAGGCTGGTGACATCCCGGATTGCCCCTCACTGCTACACTTCTCATGTCATGAGGATGGAACACTGAATTCAAGTATCTTGAAGCTTGGCTTTACAGTTCTGGTACTGTGCTATTTGTGGAGGGGGAATCTGTAATTATTTTCTTATCATTTGTGCTGAGTCTTTGCCTCACTGTTTAATGCTAACATGGTTCAAACTTTTATTACTATTTTAGTTCTTAATATCATTCCTTGTTTCTTGTTCCGAGGAGACTATTGGCCCCCAGTTAAGTGGCACCTGAAAGGATACTGGGGCTCCAGTTTTCAGCATTTAAAGAGGAACTCCAGTGAACATTTTACTGTTGGCAGGTGATGTAGCTGCTGCATGGTTTTTGGCAGTTGGAAACAGCTGTAAACAGCTATTTTCCACAAAAGTTTGAACTTTTCTTGTGGGAGGGGTTACTTGTGGGAGGGGTTTCACCACAATATCAGTCATACAGCACCCCCTGATGGTCTGTTTGTGAAAAGGAATAGATTTCTCATGTAAAAGGGGGATAAAGTTCCACTTTTGGTCGGAGTTTCTCTTTAAGTCTGTCAGTTTTTATTGCACTAACTTATTTGTTATATGGTTCTGTTTTCCGGTTACTGTTTATTGAAGTACTACAATGTTGACTGCATAGCCCGAGGAGTGAGATATACAGGATCTGCTCAAATAATTAGCATATTGTGATAAAGTTCATTATTTTCTGTAATGTACTGATAAACATTGGACTGACCCACAGTCAGTGATGGTCTGGGGTGCCATGTCAGCTGCTGGTGTTGGTCCATTGTGTTTTATCAAGGGCAGGGTCAATGCAGCTAGCTATCAGGAGATTTTGGAGCACTTCCATCTGCTGAAAAGCTTTATGTAGATGAAGATTTCATTTTTCAGCACGACCTGGCACCTGCTCACAGTGCCAAAACCACTGGTAAATGGTCTATTGACCATGGTATTACTGTGCTCAATTGGCCTGCCAACTCTCCTGACCTGAACCCCATAGAGAATCTGTGGGATATTGTGAAGAGAAAGTTGAGAGACGCAAGACCCAACACTCTGGATGAGCTTAAGGCCACTATCGAAGCATCCTGGGCCTCCATAACACCTGAGCAGTGCCACAGGCTGATTGCCTCCATACCACGCCGCATTGAAGCGTGGTATGGAGGCAAAAGGATTCCCGACCAAGTATTGAGTGCATAACTGAACATAATTATTTGAAGGTTGACTTTTTTTGTTTTAAAAACACTTTTCTTTTATTGGTCGGATGAAATATGCTAATTTTTTGGAATTTTTAGGAATTTTGAGTTTTCATGAGCTGTATGCCAAAATCATCAATATTAAAACAATAAAAGGCTTGAACTACTTCAGTTGTAGTATAATGAATCTAAAATGTATGAAAGTCTGTTTATCAGTACATTACAGAAAATAATGAACTTTATAACAACATGCTAATTTTTGAGAAGATCCTGCATATTTGTGTTAAGAATAACATGCTTTATGTTTTATAGTATCACATAGCTCCGTATTATGCTTTATGAGTTCCATATCTCTATATTTACATTGCGTTTTATGTGTGTTAATTGGAATGTGAGAGGTATTTCAGATGCTTCCAAAAGACAGACTATTAACTTATTTTGCTGACACGCCCTTGCTATATACTGTATTCTGGTGATACATATGACTCGTGCTACGGTCAAGTGGTTAAGAGGTAAGAGATGGGTCTTGCATTTCTTACACTCTGTCCATACATCAGGCTCCAGAGGTGTGTCTCTGCTAATTCGTAGAGATGGCTCGAACCTCCGATTTTCGGTTTGCGAACTTCGAACGCGAACTTCCGCAAAAGTTCGGTTCATGCAAACTTTTGCGAACCGCAATAGCCTTCAATGGGGAACTTTGAGAACTACAAACATTTATGCTGGCCACAAAAGTGATGGAAAAGATGTTTCAAGGGGTCTAACATCTGAGTTTTTGCATGGAGGAGTGGGATACATGCCGAAAGTCCCGGGGAAAAATCAGGATTTGATGCACAGCAGTGTTTTAACCTCTTGAGGACTGCAGGGCTAAACCCCCCTAGTGACCAGGCAATTTTTAGTTTAAAAGGCCACTGCAGCTTTAAGGCCAAGCTGCAGGGCCGCACAACATAGCACACGAGTGATTCCCCCCCCCCCCTTTTCTCCCCACCAACAGAGCTCTCTGTTGGTGGGGTCTGATCGCTCCCCCCATGTTTATTTTTTTTTAAATAAATATTTGTGTTGCTGTTTTTTTTTTAAAAAAACCCTCTTCCTTTAAATCCCTTCCCTCCCTCGCTCCCTCCCTCCCCACAGCCGGCCAATTATGGCGATCGGCTGTCATAGGCTTCTGCCTATGAGAGCCGATCGCTCTCTTGTCCCCCAGGGGGACAGCCGTGTCACACGGCTGTCCCCAGTGCAGCGCTGCTGCTGATCGCAGCGCTGCACAGAGTAAATAGATGGCGATCACGCCGTCTAACAGTCTCCCGAGCGGCAATAGCCGCTCGGAGACTGAAGGCGGGGCGGAGCTCCGCCGCCCAAGCAGGAGATGCGCGCGCAACCTGCGCGCGATCTCCTGCAAAACAGAGCCCCAGGACTTTACGCCAATTGGGGTTAGGCGGTCCTGGGGCTGCCGCCGCGGCCACGCCTGCTGGCGTGACGCGGTCGGCAAGAGGTTAAGGGCAGAAATCACATTGCATTGTAAATTGGAGGCCTAAAGTGCTTTAAAACATCTTGCATGTATATACATCAATCAGGTAGTGTAATTAGTGTACTGCTTCACACTGACAGACCAAACTCACTGTGTAACGCACCGCACACAGCTGTTTGTGTAGTGAGGCTGTGCTGGACTGGTGCGCACCATGACAAGTGTGCCCACTTGGTCGCTGGGCTGAGGTAGCTCAATGACAGAACAGTGACTGTCCAGCTGATCGAATTTGGTCTGTCCACAATGAGGCAATGACCTTATTATCTTGGGTGTGCAACCCCCCCGAGACACTCATATAGCCGTCATTCATTGCTTCATTGTGATACGCAAGCCCCATCACTGCGGCAAGGTAACGATCATGAAGGAGAATTGACACATGTACATGCCTTTTGCTTTGTTGTTGCAGCTGCAGTGAAAAGTTAGGCAGGGATGTACACGCACCAGAAAAATTATTATAGCGGCTGCTGCTAGCAGCGGCCTTAAAAATTCAGGAATCCGCCTGGAGTCCTGGACCCTGTTGGTGGTGGCTGAGAAGGCAGTCAAGTGGCCTGCAGGCAGAGATGCTGTGTGGGGAGTGACTTAGTATTGGGGCAGGCAGCCAGTCATACGGCGTGCAGGCAGAGATGCTGTGTGTGGGGACTGACTTAGTCTTCAGGTGGGCAGCAGCCCTCCAGGATCCATGCCTCATTCATTTTGGTAAAGGTGGTGTAACCATCACCCCCCCCCCCCCACACCCATGGTGATTACGATGACCTAACGTTTCCCTACTCTCACACAGAACCCTCCCCTGGTGGTGCCTAACCCTAACCCTCCCCTGGTGGTGCCTAACACAAAGACCCCTCCCCTGGTGGTGCCTAACCCTAACCCCCCCCCCGGTGGTGCCTGACCCTTAGACCCCCCCTGGTGATTACTATGACCTAACTTCTCCCTACTCTCCCACAGAACCCTCCCCTGGTGGTGCCTAACAGTGCTGCTCAGCAAGATTTCGGATATCCGGGTTACCCAGATAATCCAAACTTTTTCAGCTATCCGACCAGATTAGGATTCCAGATACCTGGGCCCAAATCCGGATAGCTATCTGCAGATAGTTGGCAGGCAATCCGGATATCCGCAGAAATCCGACTATTGAGATACTGTAACTAAGGAAATGACGTCCCTGACGCCATTGAGCCAATCAGAGGGCTCCCAGCAGAAACCCTAGCAAACAATCACAGAAGGGAGCCCTGGCCAGCCCCACCTGACCTCATTGAGCCAATAAGAAGGCTCCCAGCCTAATCCCTGGCACCCAATCACAGAAGGGAATCCTGGCCAGGCCCTCCTGTATAATGAGGAGGGGTGCCATGGTGAGAAATCTCGTCCTTGCTTGTTTGAATGCTCACTGAGAGACATGCTCCAATGCTGCTGGCCTAGCAAGTGCTGTATACAGTGATAAACATAAAGCTTTTCAGTGATTAACCCGTTCACTATCACTACACTATTGTATTGTTTATTAGACTAGCTAGCTTGATTTCATTCAGTGAGTGACAGTCAGAGTGTGTGCTGCAGGCCTGCTGCAGCTGCTATGTGTCTGTGCTGTGCACAGACCAGGCCAGCTGCTGCCTGCTGGCCAGCTAGCCTTAGCTACAGTATAAGTTAGGTTAGGGAATAGGATTACAGTGTTATTGTGTAGTTAGTACTGTAGTACTGCAGTCAGTGCTAGTAGTTGTTAGAGTAGTAGTAGTACTGTGTTAGCTTACTACAGAACTGCTGGGCTGTGAGCAGTGCCAGTGTGACAGTTAGTGTGCACTAGTGTTTTCTCCTCTGCTGTCTGACTGTCACTCTGCACTTTGCACTTTACACTTTGCACTTGACACTTGACACTTGGCACTTGACACTTGACACTTGGCACTTGACACTTGGCACTTGGCACTTGACACTTGGCACTTGGCACTTGACACTTGACACTTGGCACTGGACACTTGGCACTGGACACTTGACACTTGGCACTTGGCACTTTGCACTTTGAACTTGGCACTTTGAACTTGGCACTTTGCACATGGCACTTTGAACTTTGCACTTTGCACATGGCACTTGGCACGTGCAAAGTGCCACATGCCAAGTGCCAAGAGCCACGTCCAGCATGCTCCTGGCAGACGTTACACCTGCTGCTGCTGCATTGACCTGCTCCCGCTGCCTTTGTTGCTCCCACAGGCCACTGCTGCTTTGCTGATACCACCTATATTTAACCCAGAACACAATTGCTGCGTGATTTTTTTGGAGGTGTCTGGGCTGAAAACTGCCATGTCCCAGTTGTGCGGTTGGACTTTGGACACAATGTGGGCTGCACAACCGCTGTCTGGAACCTAGTCCTGATGTTAATTGACAGCCATTTTCTTTTGGGGGGGGGATTTTAAGTCCCCACATCATCAATTAGTGTTTCCCTTAAAAAAAATGATTCTACATGCCTCATTTACCCTAAAAAAACGTTTTAAAAGCAATTTAAAGGCCACTTCCGTTTTTTCTATCCAGATATCCGAATCCGTCCAGATACCCCGGATACTGAGGTCGGATATCTGATTAGGATTCAGATCAGAAAAGTTTGAATTTGGATATCCGACCTGGATCGGATATCTGGGTATCCAGATCAGAATCGGTTCCGGATTTTGAAAAGGGGTATCCGAGCAGCACTGGTGCCTAACCCTAACCCTCTGTTGGTGCCTAAACCTAAGACCCCCCTGGTGGTGCCTAAACCTATGACCCCCCCTACTGGTGCCTAACCCTAAGACCCCCCCCCCTAGTGGTGCCTAACCCTAAGACACCCCCCGGTGATTAATATGACCTAACTTCTACCTACTCTCGTACAGAACCCACCCCTGGTGGTGCCTTACCCTAAGACCCACCCTAGTGGTACCTAACTCTAAGACTCCCCCCCCCCCCACTTGTGATGCCTAATCCTAAACACCCCCGCACCCCCAAATCAAAAATCTCATCTATAAAAGGGTGCTCTTTAGTAGCAGAATCAAAAACCTTGTAGCCAAAAACATTGTAGCCAAATTAAAAATATGGGCTACAAAGGGGCGCCCTTTTGTAGCAGAATCAAAAACCTTGTAGCCGAAAACCTTGTAGCCGAATTAAAAATATGGGCTACAAAGGGGCGTCATTCTGTAGCAGAATCAAAAATATGGGTTACAAAGGGGCAACCTTTGGTAGCCGAATCAAAAATATGGGTTACAAAGGGATGACCTTCTGTAGCAGAATCAAAAACCTTGTAGCTGAAAAAAAACTTGGGCGCCCTTTTCACCACCTTAAAGCCCATATTTGCAGAAATAACATTGAAGTCTATGGAGGGAGGCGCCCTTTTACCATGATTCCACCAAGACACCCCACCACTACACTCATCCCTCCAGTCGAACACAGTGAATTCAGCGCAGGAGACTTGGGCGCACCGGGAGTAACTTCGGTGCCGTCAGAAGATGGAGCTGAAGTTACTTTTAAAACACAATAATTACTTAATTCCCCACCATTCATGGCGGCCTGGAGGCGGAATAGTTTTAAACACAGCCGGGAACTTGTGCAGCAGAAGGATCAGTCATACACCGGCTGTATCCTTCCACAGCGCTGTACAGAGTATATATATATATATATATATATATATATATATATATATATATATATATATATATATATATATATATATATAGTCTTGTCACTAACTGTCCCTCGAAGGAGCTCACAATCTAGCCCCTACCATAGTCATATATATATATTGTGGAGTATATGTATTGTAGTCTAGGGCCAATTTCGGGGGGAAGCCAATTAACTTATCTGTATGTTTTTGGGATGTGGGAGGAAACCAGCGTGCCCGGAGGAAACCCACACAGACACGGGGATAACATAAAAACTCCTTGCAGATGTTGACCTGGCTGGGATTCGAACCATGGACCCAGCAATGCAAGGCGAGAGCGCTAACCGCTACGCCACCATGCTGCCCACGGTATATAATCAGGCAATATATCCAGAGACTCCACATGACATGACCTTTTCCAAGTTCACTTTGGAAGAAAAGAAAGAAATGAACTGTAACGATCGGTGGGCACAGAGAGTATCTGATTACCGGTGATCTGCAGTATCACCGGAAATACAGATATATACCAGATTATAAGTGATCTGCAGTCTCACCGATAATCCGATATACAAACTAACCTCTGTTCACCTGAGTAGAGTGTAGTGTTTGGTGTAACAGTAACACTTAGAGGACAAGGCCTCAATGCAGCAAGGAGTACTGCACAGATTCCTTCCGCAGACCTGAGCTCTCCAAGACGGGAGGAGTCAGACTGACAGTAGGAAGGTATATCTGAAAGTGACCCTCAGGAGGAAGGATCGCTAACAGAGCGAGGAACCGCCTCTAACGGTAAGGTCGGTTCTCGAGGTCGGACAAGCCAGGTCGTACACACACGGACAGATAAAGTACAAGATCAGGAGGCAAAGGCGGAGTCAAAGTACAGGCAGGGTTCAGCAACGAGGTATCAGATATATCGGGGTACAAAATCAGGAGGCAGAAACAGACTCAAGGAACGAGCCGGGGTTCGGCAACAGAGTATCAGAAATATCGAGGTACAAGATCAGAGTTCAGGAGGATAGTCAAAGCAGGCAAAAGTCATAACATATAATCACAATCAAACTAGTACTTTAGCTATCAACAGAATCTAGCTAAGTGTAGGATTACAGCTCCAGCTGGTCCCGGCACACTTAAGGATCTGACTACAGGTCTGAGTGCTCCCACATATGTGATCGCACGCCAGACAAAGAGCAAGTGAACAACCAGCAGTATATATACTCTAGGACCTTTCCAGGACCTCCCTAATTGCTGGTCCAATGAGAGCAGTGGAATTTGTCAGCTGACCCAGCTGGTCAGCCGACACCCTTCTAACTGCTATTTAAACTCTGCCTCTGTGCTCGCGCGCGTGTAAGTCTGAATCCTGGTGGACTATCAGTCCCAGCCACACCAGTACTGTCATGCAATGTATCTAGTGCGGGGGCCGCCTCTGATGCGGATTCCGCCGTTACCAATGCGGATTCTGCCGCACTGCCCATGCGGCATGCGGCGTTTTTTCCGCGTTGTGACGCCATGCTGGACGCGGAAACAGCCGCCTCACCTCGAGAGACGGCGGCTTTTCCGCGTTTCCTCACATGAACCATACTTTCATCAACCTTTTTTATATGAAAAAGGGAGGTTTGTGAAAATGTATTTTAGCACGTTTGCAAAACAAATACAATTAAAGCAATGAAAAATAAAATACATTTTCTTTGTAAAAATTTATATGCTGAACAAAATTCATGTAATTTTTTAAAATATTTTTATGTGGCGAGTAGAATTTTTCAAACCTCTTCTGCACCTTCTTCACATACACTGGACTTCAGAGTTTAACGGACCCCTTGCTGGTCTGGAGTGTGCCCCCTTCCCATGTTCTAAGGGGAACTGGTGCTACTGTGTAACTATTTAAAACCCTTCACCCCCAACACTGGAAGTTTCCAAGAGTTTGTGCAACTATTTTTTTTTAATAAGGTTTTGTTTTAAAGCAATGATATAAGTTAATGTAGTGGTGGCGATGGAGGTACTGGTGGAGGAGAATGCTTGCCTAGAATTTTAGTGTATGTGTTTCAACCCAACAGTATACAAATTGTAGCAGGTAAGCCATTAACTGTGATATGCTAGAGAGCTAAGTGTGTGAAGTGTGTGATGTTAATAATCTCTGACAGGAGGCAAACAGAAATGTTTATGCTGGGGGATGATCTACACGTTGCTAAAAGACAGCTGTCATACCTCTCTGTCTGAAAGAAGCGAGTAATGTGTCTGTAAGACAACTAGCAGTCTTAATAATGTTTTACTTCCCATTTGGAATACCTGACCTAAATCACAGTTGATGGTGTAAGGGACATCTTAATAATTTTGGAAGTCATGGAAAATAGTTTTTATGCCTATGGAGGATGAAAAGCAGATATATGAAGCAGAAAAAAAGAGGAGGATATCAAGCAGATAAAAAAGTGCCTGAGGTGTCCTGGTAAATTATGCGCCACCATAGACGCCTATGTTAAGAGCCACAATTACTGGCTATTAGCGACAATTTGATAAAAGTGCAGGGACCCCCCACTATAAAAAAGTGATGATCGTAATCCTCTAATTACAATCGTGAAATTTCACATCAATTTTCACAATTACGTGTAGCCATCCTGCCAGCATGGCTATTCAGTACCTGTGCAAAAGTGTATTTTCTGTGTAATAATATTGTTGGGATTTGTAGTTCTATAAAATTCAGCTCTGAAACAGTTGATAGTTTGCTCTGCTGGCACTTTCCCTTCTACATCTAGTTGGAGAATGCCTGCCACCAGTAGGAAGGAGAGCAGCTTTTTTACTGTGGAGATTTGCAGCTAATGAGAGAAAGTCTTAGCTCAGAGAAAAGATAATTTGCTAGAAACTGGGAGAGTGAGTTTGAGCTGAGAGATCTGAGGGATTACAGTGTTCAACACACTGAACTGAACTGTCTGGAGAGAAAGCAGAGAAAGAACTGGTAGAGCTCTGAAGAGGAGAGTTTTACTCAGAGCTTTACGATTTGAAAATTCAAATGATTTTATATCATTTGTAATTTTTGCGTAAATTTTCATGGAATTGTGCTGACTTTAGCAGTGAATAGTAAAGCTCCCATATGTGCTATTGACACCAAAATTGCTGCTTATGTTAAGGGAAATATTGTGTTTGAGTACAAAAAGGAATTCTTCAAAAATACTTTGTAGTTTTTGAGAAAATCAATTGTAAAAATGCAAAGAAAAATAGTTTTTAAACTGAAATTACGGATGGATTACGTTTACATGCGAAATTAATTACGAATTTTCCCATCATTTTGTACTACAATTTCGCATTTCGAATTACGATGCAAAATCACTATTTTGCAAAATTGTGTTTATCACTAATGAAAACTAAAGTCACAGTTTTCATAGCAGGTGGCCCCGGTACCTAACTAAATGTTGTGTCACCAGGGCGGGTCTTTCGGGATTGGCATCGCCAGAGGAAATCAGTTAGGGTTAGGCATCAAGTGAGGGTAAAGTTATGTTAGGTCATAGTGAAATACTGCTTAATATTACCCATGTTTTCCTACCCAAATTAACCAGCAGAATTTAAGGTCATCTCCGGCATACACATACAGGGAGGAGGTCCCTAAAGCCAGTTTGTGTGTACAAAAATAACAAACAAACCACTAATTTCTACTCCATACTGGTTGCCTAGAAGGAATGTTGGAGAATCATATTCAGACAGCACGGGCACAAGTTATTTAGAAAGCCTTTGTATTGGGGCCATCAGAACAGGGTGTTGTCCAGTCCACACACCACAAGGAACCACCATGACATAATTTAAAATGGATATGTGTCTCTGTGTGCGACAAGAATTTGGTGGTGTTGGGCATTTTGCATTTTGGCTTGTTATCAATTCACAGTTCAATAGCTAGCTTTACAAATATATGGGTGCAGAAGGTATGGGTAGTTTGCACTCCTACAAAGGCACCGAGACTGATGAACATAACATACAGGATCGGCAAGAGTATCCTGCCATGCAGGTGATGACTCTTTTTCAAGGTAGGCCTTGTTCATTTCATGGAGATAATCTTAAACTACATTTGTATTTACAAATCCAGAGTTTTTACAAAAGTAAATTACATACAAATCAGTATGTGCAATACATACTAGACTTCAGGGCCGGGCCGAGGTATAGGCTGGAGAGGCTCCAGCCTCAGGGCGCAGTGTAGGAGAGGGCGCACAATTCATTCAGCTGTCATTCCTAATTGTGTTTAAAGCAGAAAGAAATAAGAAAAGGAGATACATGGAAGTGACTACAAGCCATATAACTAGAGATTAAGGTGTTGGGGGCCCTGGGGTGCCTCTTAGTCTAATAGCAATCAGTGTGTGATGGCTGGGGTGGAGGGATGGAGGGGCACACTTTGGTGTCTCAGCCTTGGGTGCTGGAGGACCTTGTCCTGGCTCTGCTAGACTTACAAACAAAATGGAATTACAAATGGCTACTGAAAGTGGAGGCGGTTTGCAGGCAGGGGACAGACTGTGTAGGGTTTACATGACTTGCAAAACATTATATTTTGTTTATTTACATTTAACACAGCATCCATACTTTTTTTTGGGGGGGGGGGGAGATAATAGTTTTGTAATTGTCTGTCGAGCAGCTGTCCAGATGTAAAGTGAATGTTTAATTGAATATTTGCAAACTTTAGACATAGTTGTAGTTTTCCCTGAACATACAGCAGATTGAGCTTTATTGTCTGGATTCCAGATCTTACAGGATTGTTGACATTACCTTTATAATGCAGACCTAGCCAAAATGCATGACTATTCAGAAGTATGACGGTGTGTGGTGCCAACAGACTTAAAGAGAATGAGAAAGAGAAGAGACTTAAAGATGTTTGAAACAGCAAACAATATCTTACTGCAGGGGCGTTTCTAGGTTCCTGGGAGCAGGGCCGGTGCTACCATAGAGGCAAAGGGGGCAATTGCCCCAGGGCCCCAGAGCTTGTAGGGGCCCCCAGTGGCTACAAGAGGAAAACATTTTTTTTCAAAAAGACCTTATAGTTTTTGAGGAAATCGATTTTAAAGTTTCAAAGGAAAAAAATTACACATGTAAAAACCCGCCGACTTTAACGGTTAATAGAAAATCCACCTTAAATGCTAGAGACCCTAAATTTGCAAGATATGTTAAGGAGATCATTGGGAATAAGAGGAAAAACATTTTTTTCAAAAAGACCTTATAGTTTTTGAGAAAATCGATTTTAAATTTTCGAAGGAAAAAAGTATACTTTTAAATGCGGTAAATGTCACTTTTAGTAGCAAACCTAACAGTAGTGTAATTTTACATGTATCAAAAGAAAGAGCAATACATTTCCTGACTGAGTTTCCAGGGGGTCCATACGCAGCTGCAGCGCTTTGGCCAGGCATCGCTATACAGCCGCAACATGGCTGTATGAAGATCTCTGGTATTTTTTCCTATTTTACCAATTTTTTTTTATGTTTAGAGTGTGGTAATTAAAAAAAAAAATTATGTGGAGTCCCCCCTCCTGAAACTTTTTAGCCCCTTGTCCCCCATGCAGGCTGGGGTAGCCAGAATGTGGAGCTCCGAATAAGAGCTTCACACCCTGACTATACCAGCTGCAAAAAAGGTCCCCTAATGCCAATTTTTGTTCCGGGGTATCTGTTGGGGGGCCCCCCAGGTTTATTTTTCCCTGGGGCCCCATTGTTGCTTAAACCGGCCCTGCCTGGGAGATCCGGGGTACCCCGGGACACCAAGAGGGAATGAGTGTGTGGCGTGCATAAAATGGGCGTGGCCATGCCATGTAAAGTGGGGGTGGTCATAGGTGGGGCAAAATGTACATGAACATAGCAGTGGCGTAACTTAAATATATTCAATAGGCAGTATTTCACATATATAAGCCCCTCACCTGGCTTCTGTCTTGTCTTCAGCTGGCTGGCCTGTGCGCTGTACTCGGCTGGCGGTTATGCTGGGCTGCCTGGCTGGTGGTGATGCTGTGCCGGCCTGGCTGATGGTGATGTTGTGCCAGCTTGGCTGGCGGTGATGTTGAGCTTGCCTGGCTTTGATGGGTGACTTGCTGGGGGATTTGCTTGGCTGGGCAATTTGCTGGGGGCATTTTGGGGGCTTTGCTGGGCTAGGGGTTTTACTAGGCTTTGTTTAGCTGTATGCTTTGCTGGGCTGGGACCAGAAGGCTTTGCTAGGCTGGGGAGTTTGCTTTGCTGAGGGCTCTGCTTTGCTGGGCTGGGGCCCTGGGGCTTTGCTTGGCTGTAGATAGGTAGATGCCTCCAGTATAGGTTAGATAGGTAGGTGCCTCCAGTATAAATTAGATAGGTAGATGCCCTCAGTGTAGGTTAGATAGGTAGATTCCCCTTGCGTAGGTTAAATAGTTAGCTTCCCCCAGTATAGATTAGATAGGTAGCTGCCCCCAGCATAGGTTAGATAGGTAGCTGCCCCCAGTGTAGGTTAGATAGGTAGCCCTCAGCGTAGGTTACTTCACAAAAAATTCCCTCAAAAAGGGCCGGGCCGGTGGCGGAGAGCAGAGCTGTCAGCATGGGACAGTCGGCTGCAAGGAGCTGGAGAAAGCCTCAGGTAAGTAAATCAGCTTTCATGCCAATTGCCTGATGATTCCTTTAAGTGCTTCTCATTCTTAATAATGATTTCACGAACTTGAAATTTGCGGTTCACGAACGCAAATTTGCTGCAAATGTTTGCGAACTGGTAAACCGCGTGAACAGATATAGAGCTTGTTTCACGAAACTGTGATAAGTCATATCACGGCCGTTTTCACGCAATTTTCAGGTTGGGGTGCGAAATCGAAAACAGTCATGATATGACTTATCATGGTTTCGTGAATCAAGCCCATAGACTTCAATGGGCACGCAAATTCTAAAACCTAGAGAGACTGTTTCTAGCCACAAAAACAAAAGTTTGCTTTCTTAAAACAGAAAGAATCTAGCCACAAAAGTAATGGAGAAGTTGTTTAAATGAGTCTAACACCTTGATCCTGGCATGCTGGAGGGGGATCCATGGCAAAAGTCCCACCAAAAATTACGTAGTTGACCCAGAGTCATGCTTTAATCTCGAAAGGGCATAAATCCCATTGCATTCCTACATTTTTGGAATAAGGTGCTTTAAAGCGGTATTGTCAACATAAAAATCAAAGTTCAACAGCAACTGGTCTTAGTGTATCAAGTGATAAAGATGCTAATAATGCATTCAAAACTTGCAAAACTTTTTCTGCTGTTATGGTTTGGAGTTATCACATACTTTAGGAGCAATGGCCTTTTAGTAGTCAGTGCCAAACAGTTGAATGCTGGGGGTTCTTTTTATCTATAATATATCCCTCCTCTTGTATTTATTTCCCTGCCTAGCCTATTTCTAACATGATCCCCTGCTCACTTGTGTTTACAAGCAAGGCTGAGGTGACTCAGCGATTGGAGGAGGACAAAATAAAAAAAAGACAGTGTAGTTCCTAGTATACACCTCAGTGGGAGTGTCTGAAGACTCTGGGAGGAGGGCAGACAATGAATACACAATGAGCAAGAGAAGGGGGGGGGGGAGGAAACAAGAGTCAGGGAGGTTATGATGTCAGTGTTTGCTTAGGAAGATGGCCACTGCCTAGAATAGGATTTTCTGCTTTTCCTTTATAAAATTCACAGGAATCATTACATGGATAGCACAATACATCTGTTATGTAAGTAGAAGTAGTATTTATCTACTTATATATGTGTTTTTTTTATTTTTAGGTTAGCATGGGTGTCCCTTGTTCTTTAACTTCTTGCCAATCGCTCCACGCCAATTGGCAGCCCCAGGACCGCTCTATGCCGATTGGCGTGAATGGCCTTCTATGGGGCTAGCAGGAGAGCGTGTGCGCTGATGTGCGCGCATCTCCGCTTTGAAAGCAGAGCTCCACTCTGCCTTCAGACTCCCAGCGGCGATCACCACTCCGAGACTGTAAGACGGCAAAACCACCGTCTAATATACATGTACAGCGCTGCGATCTAAGGCGATGTACTGGGGACAGTCGTGTGACACGGCTGTCCCCTGGTACTGGTACGCCTGGGGGTGATAGGCTGAAGTCTATGACAGGTGATCACAGTGATTGGCTGGCGGGGGGAGGGAGTGAGGGAGCTAGGTAAAATAAATAAAAAAAAAGGTCATTTTATTTAAAAAATAAAGAAATAAATATTGATAAAAAAAACATTGGGGGAGCAATCAGACACCACCAACAGAGAGCTCTGTTGGTGGGGAGAAAAGGGGGGGGGGGAATAACTTGTGTGCTGAGTTGTACAGCCCTGCAGCGAGCCCTTAAAGCTGCAGTGACCCAATTTATGAAAAATGGCCTGGTCTTTAGGGGGGTTTAATACCGCGGTCCTCACGTGGTTAAAACATCCGGCGTGTGTACACTTCAATCAGGTAGTGTAAGGGTTAGGCCTGGTTCACACTGACAGACGAAACACCACATGTACTTCACCAACAACAACTACAAAGAGCTTTAGTGATCATGTCAGGTGAGCAAATTATTGTTTTTACTAGTTGACACGTAAATGTTAGTCCTCTCGGCGGCAATCTTTTTGTAGTGGTGATGGTCAACATGCTTGTGCACACCTTTTTGGGAGTGCAGGTGATCCAGTTTTCCAGCCCCTATGATCGGGTTTCGGTAGTTCAATGACCTTGTGGAGTGCCCATATCAGAGGAGGATGAGGAGGTTGCAGGAAGGTTCCTAGCAGAAGCTGTAGAAGATGGGGTGTGCTGCTGTGTAAGCCAGTCAACTACTTCTGTGGCATTTTGTGAGTTTGGGGTATGTGGCCTCTGAACACTGGACAATATGCTAGGGCCACAGGAAAGCACAGCAGCATGACCCCTATGACCCTTGTGATGTGACCTGCCCCTGCCTGTCTTTTTTTTTTCTTTTTTTTTTATAATATTACAATGTAATGTAATTCTGCTAGGGAGGAACAGATTGTCACTTCACACAGGGCAGGTGACAGGTTTTTGCTATGTGCAACAATCACCTAAAAAAATATGCCCTGCCAGTGATGTCTTATGCAGGGCAGTAGTGGTGGATATTAGGTGCCAGTAGTGGTGGTGAAGGACTATTGGGTTATCTAGTCAGTGCACTACAATGACCAGCAGACCTGTTTACAAAAGCTAACTTGAACACAGAACAGCAATAAAATAGTAATAATAACAATTCACCAGCCCTAAGAAGGGCTATTAGCAGTTCAGGACACTGTGGTAGCAGCAAGAATCTGCACCGAGGACACAGAACACAGGCCTAACTAATGCTATCCCTGTCAGCAGCACACTCTCCATAATCTGCCTAGCTCAGAAGCAAGCACAGACTGCAAAATGGCTGCTGTGCTGGCTTTCTGATAGGTGTGTGTGTGTGTGGTGGTGGTGGGGGGGTCCAGGTGGGAGGGATACCTGATTGGCTGCCATCTACTGGCTCTGGGGTGAGGGGTCAATTTATGGCTTCATTATAATGTATAGGGGATGGTTCGAATACGCTATATGTTTGCGAACAGACACAGACGCGAAGAGCCAATATTCGCTGGGAACTGTCTGCCAGCGAACAGTTCGGGCCATCTCTACTTCTCACATCATGCAAGCCTTTTTATTTTCATTTAGACAAGCTTTAGGATACCAGTTTGGTACTTCTCAGAACCCATAGGAAAGCACCAGGTATATAGAGAACATACTACAGCATGAGACAAGGATTGGCTACCTTATAAAAAGTAAGCACAGGAGCCCAATGTTGTAGTTTTTTCAGAGCATGCAGAGTACAATGTCTAAAGGAGGGTACTCACAAGATAGGGTTGCATATAGGGCCACCAACCAAACTCACTTTTTGAGAATAACTGTCTCTTCTCACGTCCAGGGATCACCACTGTACACAGGTCTCTCTCTTAGAGATCACTTTACATTTTTTAACATTGAAACTGGGAGGTGGCCCTGGCATTGAGGTGCTCAATGCCAGCTCTAACTTATTAACTCTTATTTGGCCTGAGGCTGTAAGATTTTAAATCCTCATGAAACGCATTGCCTAAATCAAAAAAAAAAATTCTAGGTGTCGTCCTTGAGGTAAGTCACCTCCTAGTTTAGATTTTAACAATTTTAAAGTGTTTTATTTGCTCTGGACACCTTTTCTCCTCACCCATACTACAGCATAATCCAGTATTAACAGAGAACTTTATGGAGTGTAATTGAATTGGACATTCAATAGAAACAATGGCCTCAATTCACTAAGATCATGCTGGAGATAATAAGGCAAGAGAAAACTTACCTCCACACAGCAAGAGAGTTATCTTACCTCTTCATTCCTTAAGTTACCTCCTCTGTAGTTAATTTACCTCCTCTGTAGTTAATTTACCTCCTCTGTAGTTAATTTACCTCCTCTGTAGTTAATTTACCTCTGTAGTTATTTTCACACGCAGTTAATTAAGAGCCTGTCTTTAACTCTGGAGTTATTTTAAGGATTGGAGAGTTAACTTAAAGACAGAAGAGTTAACTTTAGGTTTGCCTGAGGTAAAATGTTTCCTGAATACTACTTGCCTTATCACCATGGTAACAACTCTAGAAGAGTTATTAAAGACAGGAGATAATCTTAGTGAATTGAGGCCAATGTCATTTATGCATTTAAAGAACTTTTTGTCTTTCAGAAGGTATTTGCTGCAGAACTGTAAAACATTCCCTCTAACAAGGTGACACAACTTGCCCATTTCAATGAGTTTTTACATAAGATTATCAGATGTCTTGGATTGGTGACTTATCAGAGTGCAAGGAAAAAAGAGCAGTCCCAGTAACTGTAATAGTATATTTAATTAATCCAGGGAGTCAACCAGTCCACAACCGGATCCCTCAAAGTGCAAAGATCCACAGCAGCAAAGAGAAAAAAGACTGGTCTCCACCTGGATAAATGCAGTTATAGCACTATTTTATTGCACCATAGTGACAAAACACTATGTCACTATGGTGCAATAAAATAGATTTATCAGAGTGCACAGCAGAGATTATTAAAAGTTTCCAAAAGCTCATAAAACTTATTCCAAATGCTGTTGTCAGTAATCTTTCAAAAGCACATTGTAACCAATGGAAAATAAAGCAAAACAAAAAGCATTATAATATGAATTGCAATTAGGGATGACTGAGCACAGTTTCACTCAAAGTTCTGCTGCGAAAGAGGAAGTATCGGGAGGATGGGGCACAGATTGGAGTGCTATAGCAAGAGGTGGTTATGCAGGTAGCTTAGCCCTCTTTGCCTCAATGCTCTCCTTCTCACAAAACTGTGCTCGCTCATGCCTAATTGCAATACCTGACATAACCCAGGGAGCTGTTTTATTTAGCATACTTTAAAGGACCACTACAGCGAAAAAAGTAAGCAGTTAAAATCTGACAGAACCAACAAGTTTTGGACTAGTCCATCTTCTCATCGGGTTCTCTGGTTTTCATTGTTTTCTAAAGCATTTCTGTTTCATTTCAGTTTAATTGCCAAAATATTAACATACCAGCCAACCTCTCTACTTGCTTGCACACCATTTGGCAGTTAGACTTAGCAACTGCTGTTCAGGAAATGCTTTTGAAAACAAAACCCTGAGAATCCCCCATTAGGAGATTGTCTAGTCAAAAACCTGATGGGTTTTGTCAGATTTTAACTGCTTATTTTTTCGCTGGAGTGGTCCTTTAAATACAGTACAATACACTGTTGCTTATCCCTCTGGCTTTCTCTTCCCCATCGCTTCTTACTCTTAATTTTTCTTTGTTTTTCACAGATAGACAAAAGGAAAGACTTTTACAGCTTTCAGCTATGTAATTGTCTAACTGCCTGTTAAGAAAGACAGTAATATTCACAGATTCCCCCTGTAAATACAAGTTACAAGGGAGTCCATTTTTCTTAGAATTTTTTACACTTTGAACAGTTCAAGTAGAGTTCCCTGCATTAACTGTAGCGTGAGCGCAATATATTTAAAGAAAATGTTTAGCAAATCTATATTTTTAATATTCCTTCTTTGAAATGAATAGTATGTGCTGATTCCTGGGGAGTGATCATGGATCATGTCAATAGATGTCCTATGAAGCTGAAATCACTCCCAGCATGCTAGCAATCCCCATGGTAACACCACTCAGCACGTTTATTATTGCTGAAAAGATACTTAAGTTGCGGCTCACAAATTATCCAAAGACTCTTTTCAATACGTCATTTTGATTGCTTTCTTTATGGCTTAAGCAAATTAGAGTGATTAGAGAAGATAAGGGTGAACGGCTGAAATGGTGGTTGGGTGGCTGTGAAAACATCATAATAGTATAGACGTCATGGTAACTCCAGACACCTAGGTCTTCTTCCATCTACCATGACTCTATTTAAAGCTACCAATTTTACCAGAAAAGTTTTCACTGGCAAAATCTTTACAAAAATGTTTATTTACTGGACCATTGTGAGTAGAAAACTGGAGAAAATATTAATGGTTAAAAAAAGTGGATGTATTGGCATAGCAGACGGACTCAGCTAATCTGATTCCAGGTCAATCTCAGACTACTCAGTCGGTGGCTTCTTATCACAGCTGATAGCAGAGTAATTGGGCAGAGAAGAACAAAACTAAAAGCATGGTAGGTGTTTACTGTCATGTTCTCATTGATTTTTATGATAAAATTCACGAGGGTGCTTCATCTCTGGTTCTCTTTAACGCCTAGGGAAAATACTTCCAATGTGCATGACTGTAGGGAGAGATGTAAGCGCTTTCAATTCATATTATTATAAAATTTCTCAAGAAATCTACTATCTACTATCCTCTGAGTATAAATTTCATTTAAATAAGAGTAGGCTAGTCACATATAAGAAAAAGGGACAGATGAACCTGACCATAGTAGTGCAGGGCTTCAGACAGTGAGGAGAATGCTCCTGAATCTCAGTATATAAGTTCCATATAGCAGTAATAAAAACATAAATGCATAACAGGTGCCAAAAGGTAGGTGAAAAAGTACTGTCAAAATTATTCTGAGTATTTTCTGACTTGCTGGTGGCTTAATGCTAGGTGCACACAATACTATTTTCTGACAGATTTACAGTCAGATCGATTATTTCCAACATGTCCGTTCCATTCACTTCTATGGAAAATCAATTGGATATATTGGAAATAATCTATCTGACAGTAAAACTGTCAGAAAATTGCATCATGTGTACCTAACCTTAAAGTGGATCCAAGATAAACTTTTACTCATTGCATAATTGTGTTCTTTTATAAGGCATTCCTCAAGCCGAATACTTTTTTTTTGCTTTGTTTTAACACTATAATTCCCTATAAACTACACAAGCCTTGCCCACAGCTTCTCCAGAGAGCCTTGGCACTCATAGATCCATGTAGCAAGGGCTTATGGGAGCTCAGTCTGGGCAGGAGGATGAGATGTTACTAGCCAGAGATTTCAGAGGCAGAGGGAAGGAGGAAGGAGTGAAGTTTTCATAGGCTGAGGGCTGGAGATGCTATCAGCATGCCTGTGTGTAATGTGGCAAACGGAACATGGCTGCCCTCATTGTATCACAGGAATAAATGATCATAAACTGTTGAAGCTGTTTGCAGCTAGCTTTGCTGTGTAAACTTTAGATAAGATATATAAACAAGTTACTTGTTATAGTTATAGTTTGTTAGGCCTGTAGGGATATCCACTCACGAATCAGCTCCAATGCCCCAATCTACCTCCACATGACTCACCCTATATGGCACGTCCCCGCTTGAACGAGAGGTGAGAGACAACACCTACCCACTGAGTCTGCACTGAGCCTGTGTGCAGCGTGTGTAGCTGGCAGCCGCGGCTATGATTTAATGAGCGCCCATGAACTGGATGCAGGAGCAAGTCTGTAGGGAGGAGGCAGACTCGTTCTACAGGGATACAGCCAGAGCATAATTTGTGGTGACACAGAGGGCAGCGGCCACATCATTAAAGCCGCTGCCCGTTAGGCAAGGAAGTCACGTGACATTGTGACATCAGCCTAGCCACCCGGACTGAGTGTAGCACGTGAGAAGGAGACTTCGCAGCGATGCCGGAGCGAGATCTCTCACAGCAAGCTGTGTCTTCAGCGGGACTTGGCCGGATGGGACTTGAATGGGTTGAAGCAAAGGTAAGCATCTTCACCCAGCTTGAGAAACCAAACACCTTACCATCACCCACTGTTTGGTTGCTCCCTCCCAACCCCACCATCACCTACTGTTTCATCCCTCTCTCCCTCCCACCTCACCATAACCCACTGTTTGGTCCCTCCCTGCCACCCCACCATCACCCACTGTTTGGTCCCTCCCTGCCACCCCACCATCACCCACTATTTGGTCCCTCCCTGCCACCCCACCATCACCCACTGTATGAGCCCTCCCTGCACCTCACCATCACCCACTGTTTGGTCCCCCCCACCCAACCAGCCCCCAATGTTTGGTCCCTCCCAACTCACCAGCATCCATAGTTTGTCCCACTTTCCCAGCACTCATTGTTTGGTCCCTCCCATCCCACCGACACCCATTGTTTGTCCTTCCCACCCCACCATCACCCACTGTTTGGTCCCCCCCACCCAACCAGCCCCCAATGTTTGGTCCCTCCCAACTCACCAGCATCCATGGTTTGTCCCACTTTCCCAGCACTCATTGTTTGGTCCCTCCTACACCACCATCATCCATTGTTTGTCTCTACCTCCCACCAGCACCCACTGTTTGTCCCTCCCGCCCCACTGACGCACATCATTTGTCTCTCCCTCTCACCATTGTTCGCCCCATGCACCTCCTTCCACCTAGGTAGCACCTATTATTTGCCCCACCCACCCCACCAGCATCCAGTGTTTGGCCCTTACTTGGGAATGGGGGGGGGGTAGGGGGTGTAATTTGGAACTCTGGCTACTTGTACTGTATTAGGGAGGTAGGGGGTCATTTAGATATCTCTACTATATTTGGGGGGAGGGGGGGTATCTGGCTGCCTATCCAGATGGGGGGAGCATCTGGCTATCTAATAATGATATCTAATGGAACATGGCTACTTCATTATTTTATCTCAATGCAACTTGCTGTTTCATTAATTTATCTTGGGACACCTAACTACTTCTGTGCTTTTGTCTGGATGCATGTGACTTCTGCCCTGGCCATGAATAGCATTTGTCCCATTCTTGGCAGGGGACCGGGCACAGGCAGTTTGGAGACTCTGGAGGAGAAGCCAGGAGTGAGCGCAGGAGATCTGATGTGGAGAGTGGCCATGTCCGTCCTTGATAGCTTGTATCCCAAGCACATGTGGAATATTTCTATATAGTGTACATACATCTATATTCCATGGGCATCCACTGTACATTTCCAACAGTTTGTAGGGTGTGGGTGGTGTCCTTGAGGTAGGAGAGGTGTTTACATACAAATTTTTAAAGGTGGAGGTCCACATAGTGTGAGAGGTTCCTTATTAATGATTCTATGCTTCAATTAATATGCCTCCCTGGAGGATATTGTCTGCTCTTCTGGACCTTAGGCAGATGGTAAAATAAGGGAGTTTTGGAGGCTTGGATGTCTGGAAAAGTATATTCATCTTTATTAAGAATACCATTGTCCAGGTTTCCTTGTATATGTTCCTGGTATTTACCCATGAAGAGTTCTGCAGCGTCAAAGAAGAGTTTCTTACAATATGCAGTGTCATTGAGGAGCAGGTGTGCTTCCTGGTAGTGTTGGGCGAACAGTGTTCGCCACTGTTCGGGTTCTGCAGAACATCACCCTGTTCGGGTGATGTTCGAGTTCGGCCGAACACCTGATGGTGCTCGGCCAAACCGTTCGGCCGCATGGCCGAACTAAGAACGCATGGCCGAACGTTCCCCGAACGTTCGGCTAGCGCTGTGATTGGCCGAACGGGTCACGTGGTTCGGGTAAATAAATACCCGAACCACGTCATATCCCCGCTATTTCTCTGTGGGTTTAGCTTTGGGTAGGCAGGCAGGGTAGTTCGCTCTCCAGCCACGCTAGCCAGGGTCCCCCCCAGTCATTGTGTGTTGCTGCTGGGAACAGTAGTACACCGCTCGCTCAGCCACACTATATATAGCATTGTTTACTGCCACTGTGTACCTCGCTCAGCCACACTACATATAGCATTGTTTACTGCCACTCTGTGTATACCGCTCAGCCAGACTATATAGCATTGTGTGTACTGCCACTGTGTACCTCGCTCAGCCAGACTATATAGCATTGTTTACTGCCACTCTGTGTACACCGCTCAGCCAGACTATATAGCATTGTGTGTACTGCCACTCTGTGTACACGGCTCAGCCAGACTATATAGCATTGTTTACTGCCACTCTGTGTACACCGCTCAGCCACACTATATAGCATTGTGTTTACTGCCACTCTGTGTACACCGCTCAGCCAGACTATATAGCATTGTGTGTACTGCCACTCTGTGTACACGGCTCAGCCAGACTATATAGCATTGTGTGTACTGCCACTCTGTGTACACTGCTCAGCCAGACTATATAGCATTGCGTGTACTGCCACTCTGTGTACACCGCTCAGCCAGACTATATAGCATTGTGTGTACTGCCACTGTGTACCTCGCTCAGCCACGCTATATATAGCATTGTGTTTACTGCCACTCTGTGTACACCGCTCAGCCACACTATATAGCATTGTGTGTACTGCCACTCTGTGTACACCGCTCAGCCAGACTATATAGCATTGTGTGTACTGCCACTCTGTGTACACGGCTCAGCCAGACTATATAGCATTGTGTGTACTGCCACTCTGTGTACACTGCTCAGCCAGACTATATAGCATTGTGTGTACTGCCACTCTGTGTACACCGCTCAGCCAGACTATATAGCATTGTGTGTACTGCCACTCTGTGTACACCGCTCAGCCAGACTATATAGCATTGTGTGTACTGCCACTCTGTGTACACCGCTCAGCCAGACTATATAGCATTGTTTACTGCCACTCTGTGTACACGGCTCAGCCACACTATATAGCATTGTTTACTGCCACTCTGTGTACACCGCTCAGCCAGACTATATAGCATTGTGTGTACTGCCACTCTGTGTACACCGCTCAGCCAGACTATATAGCATTGTGTGTACTGCCACTCTGTGTACACGGCTCAGCCAGACTATATAGCATTGTGTGTACTGCCACTCTGTGTACACCGCTCAGCCAGACTATATAGCATTGTGTTTACTGCCACTCTGTGTACACCGCTCAGCCACACTATATAGCATTGCGTACTCTGCCAGTCAGTGTGTATATTGCTGGGATCAGTAATACTCCACTCACCGCCAACCACTATATGAGCTCACCATGAGTTCCTCAGAGACCTCCGCTGTGAGCAGCACTCCCAACAACAGCGACAGCCAACGCCCCATGCAAGCTATAACATCCACCCCAGCAGCCAGTGGTCAGCAGCAGCCCTCCCCGGAGGAGAACGTTGTGTCCATCGGTCCGTCGACAGAGCGATTAATGAGGGCTGCCATTGAGGAGATGATGGGGCCTGATGTGGAGGAGGAGGAGGTCTGGCTCAGGCCAGCATCCCAAGTTAATGTTGAGGACGATGAGGGGTCTGTGTCTGGGGATGTTGGGGTGGCAGAGGTGGTGGGTGGGTCAGACTCAGGAGAAGAGTTGTATGATGAGGATGATGATGATCGGGACCATCTGTATGTGCCTCAGAGTCCGACCCCGGAAAACATGTTGTATCGTGTGTTTAGGTACTAAAATCTGCGTTCCCACTTCCCAGTACTGCCCGGGTCCACGGATCCATATAATTTTTTGGGCAGCACTATCAAACTGTGGTACTATGAGTGAGTTGCCATGGTCCTTCTGTGCTGTCACACTCACCGTCTGTCTGCAGATGGATTGTTCAACACAGCTACGCCATCTGACATGTAGACCTTGACCATCTTCTCCAGGCGATTGGTGTTGGAGGACGTGGAACTGCCCGATTGCTGTTCTGTGGGCTGCTGCATGGGTGTCAGAAAATGTTCCCACTCCAAAGACACTGCCAATACCATTCCCTTTTGGGCACTAGCAGCAGCTTGTGTTCTTTGCTGCCCTCCTGGTCCTCCTGGGTTTGCTGAAGTCAGTCTGTCGGCGTACAACTGGCTAGAGAAGGAGGAGGATGTCAATCTCCTCTCTAAAGTCTCCATCCTCAAGGGCCTGCTGGAATTGTTCCATTTTTGACCTGTCTGACACTTTCTTCAATCAGTTTTTTAACATTGTGTTTGTATAAACTGGGTATAAACCCAGTAATTGGTGTTGTCCAGAATAATGAATAATAATGAATAGTGAATAATGCACGGGCCGCGTTCAATGCAGTCTAGCATGAATTGAGCCATGTGTGCCAGAGAATCCTGCCAGACTCCTCTGTCTTCATGTTCTTGTGAGCGTTGTGATTGTTGTGTTGCACCATATTCGTCACCAGCATCACTTTCTTCCTCTTCTGCTGTCCATTCCCGATAAATTGTGGAAGTCCAACGTGCACCGCTCTGTCCCTCGGCAGTGGGGGCATCCAATTCCTGCTCCAACTCCAGCTGTTCCTCGTCCTGTTCTTTGTCATAGCTGGGACCAGCGTTTCCTGAGGCAGGTTGCCTGATGTTGGTATCATCACGCTGATCGTTTTCATCTTCAGATTCCCCCACTTGCATCATGCCAGCGGTTTCCATCTTCAACATTGATTTCTTCAGTAAACACAGCAGTGGTATTGTAATGCTGACTGTAGAGTTGTCACTGCTCAGTCACAAGCAACGTGGATTGCTCAAAATTTTGGAGGACTTGGCAGAGATCCAACATGGTGGCCCAATCAGATCCACAGAAGCTTGGTAGCTACTAGCTAGCTGCTGGAATGCGCCTCGGCACTGCGCAAAAGCGTGCTAGCATGTGCAGCGTAGAATTCCAGCGCGTAGGGAGGGACATCACCCAGCGAGCGATGGTGCGCTACATTGAAGCGCTCCTGCATCTCTTGGTGAGTCCTTCAGAAGCGGTACTGCACTTTTAAAAATGTTTTTTTTTTTCCTTCAACAGAAGATCTGCCACGTTGGAGTGAGGAGGACGCCGCCGACTCCGACACCAAGCTGAACCCCGGCGAACTCCAAGCAGAGGATCTTCAGGAACCCTCAAGGCTTTGAGCAAGCTGAGGAGGGTCAGCAGTCCCGACGAGACCTCTCCTCATATGTGACTGTGTGCAGTGGAGTAGAGCTCCCCAGAACAACCTCTCACTTGTCACTTTGTCACTGGTCACTTTGTCACTTTGTCACTTTGTCACTTGTCACTTTGTCACTTGTCACTTTGTCATTTTGTCACTTTGTCACTTTGTCACTGGTCACTTTGTCACTTGTCACTTTGTCACTTGTCACTTTGTCACTTGTCACTTTGTCATTTTGTCACTTTGTCACTTGTCACTTTGTCACTTGTCACTTTGTCACTGGTCACTTTGTCACTTTGTCACTTTGTCACTTGTCACTTTGTCACTTGTCACTTTGTCACTTGTCACTTGTCACTTGTCACTTTGTCACTTGTCACTTGTCACTTTGTCACTTGTCACTTGTCACTTTGTCACTTTGTCACTGGTCACTTTTCACTTTGTCACTTGTCACTTGGTCACTTGTCACTTGGTCACTTGGTCACTTGTCCAGATGATCTCGGTACACCTCCTGCGATTCAAATTCCTGCACACATTGCTCTGGGATTTGGGTGTGATGAATGATGCATCTAACTGGCCACCGGAGGCAATTAAGGCCTTCAAAACATTGAAAGCAGCTTTCTGTTCCGCCCCCATTTTGCGTCATGTTGAGTTGTTGACGTCATGTTCATCCTCGGCCTCGCCTTGCATTGCAGTGCGAGGTGCATTTTCCACAGAAAAAGGTTGTGAATCCGGGCACAACATTTGTGGCTGTTCCATTGACCTTTCACAGGTAGAAGATTGTGGGGGTGGGAATAGCTCCTCCGAATAGCCCATTGTGTCCTGAAAACTACTCATTGCATTGCTTTGCGCACGCATTTTTTGTCCTCATGCAAGGCCTGAGTTGCGCCTGAAAGCGTGGCCTTCTCCTCCTGCGCCTCCTCCTGTTCCATCACGTCTGCTGCTGCTGGGTTGAGTTGTTGACGTCATGTTCATCCTCGGCCTCGGCTTGCATTTCAGTGTGAGGTGCATTTTCCACAGAAAAAGGTTGTGAATCCGGGGCACAACATTTGTGGCTGTTCCATTGACCTTTCACAGGTAGAAGATTGTGGGGGTGGGAATAGCTCCTCCGAATAGCCCATTGTGTCCTGAAAACTACTCATTGCATTGCTTTGCGCACGCATTTTTTGTCCTCATGCAAGGCCTGAGTTGCGCCTGAAAGCGTGGCCTTCTCCTCCTGCGCCTCCTCCTGTTCCATCACGTCTGCTGCTGCTGGGTTAGCGTTGCCGCGTGGTCCCTGTTTATTGAACCACTTTATTACATTTATGACTGCATGGCGGTACAAAGCATGCTATCCGCACGCTTCTTGTCCTCATGCAAGGCCTGGGTTGTTGTGTCTCAAAAAGCGTGGCCTTCTCCTCCTGCGCCTGCTCCTGTTCCATCACGTGTGCTGCTGGTGCTGGGTTAGTGTTACCGGTCCCTTTTCCTGAAACCTCTTCTCTGTATTACATTTATGACTGCATGGCGACAAAAAGCATGTTACCTGTGCAAAGAAACATGACATTTTCCACATTTAAAAGACAGTTTTTCCTTTGAAACTTTACAATCAATTTTCTCAAAAACTATAAGCTCTTTTTCAAATATTTTTTTCCCTCTTGTACCCACTCCCAAGGTGCACATACCCTGCAAATTTGGGGTATGTAGCATGTAAGGAAGCTTTACAAAGCACGAAAGTTCGGGTCCCCATTGACTTCCATTATGTTCGGAGTTCGGCGCGAACACCCGAACATCGCGGCGATGTTCGGCGAACGTTTGCGAACCCGAACATCTAGGTGTTTGCCCAACACTACTTCCTGGATATATATCTCGATCTTGGACAACACCTCCCCCCTTGTCAGTCTCTTTAATGCAAAAAGAATTTAAGCTAAACACCAAATCTGCCCTTCCTTTATTTATCAAACCATCTGTACACTGCTTATATACTGTAAGCACATGTTTGTGGCAGTTCTTGGTATACAAGATACAGTAAAAAGAGATACAGTGGCTTGCAAAAGTATTCGGGCCCCCTTGAAGTTTTCCACATTTTGTCATATTACTGCCACAAACATGAATCAATTTTATTGGAATTCCACGTGAAAGATCAATACAAAGTGGTGTACACATGAGAAGTGGAACGAAAATCATACATAATTACAAACATTTTTTACAAATCAATAACTGCAAAGTGGGGTGTGCGTAAGTTTTCAGCCCCCTTTGGTCTGAGTGCAGTCAGTTGTCCATAAACATTGCCTGATGAGTGCTAATGACTAAATAGAGTGCACCTGTGTGTAATCTAATGTCAGTACAAATACAGCTGCTCTGTGAAGTCCTCAGAGGTTGTCTAAGAGAATATTGGGAGCAACAACACCATGAAGTCCAAAGAACACACCAGACAGGTCAGGGATAAAGTTATTGAGAAATTTAAAGCAGGCTTAGGCTACAAAAAGATTTCCAAAGCCTTGAACATCCCACGGAGCACTGTTCAAGCGATCATTCAGAAATAGAAGGAGTATGGCACAACTGTAAACCTACCAAGACAAGGCTGTCCACCTAAACTCACAGGACGAAACAAGGAGAGCGCTGATCAGAAATGCAGTCAATAGGCCCATACTGACTCTGGACGAGCTGCAGAGATCTACAGCTCAGGTGGGGGAATCTGTCCATAGGACAACTATTAGTCGTGCACTGCACAAAGTTGGCCTTTATGGAAGAGTGGCAAGAAGAAAGCCATTGGAAACAGAAAAGCATAAGAAGTCATGTTTGCAGTTTGCCACAAGCCATGTATGGGACACAGCAAACATGTGGAAGAAGGTGCTCTGGTCAGATGAGACCAAAATGGAACTTTTTGGCCAAAATGCAAAACGCTATGTGTGGCGGAAAACTAACACTGCACATCACTCAAAACACACCATCCCCACTGTCAAATATGGTGGTGGCAGCATCATGCTCTGGGGTGCTTCTCTTCAGCAGGGACAGGGAAGCTGGTCAGAGTTGATGGGAAGATGAATGGAGCCAAATACAGGGCAATCTTGGGAGAAATCCTCTTGGAGTCTGCAAAAGACTTGAGACTGGGGCGGAGGTTCACCTTCTAGCAGGACAACGACCCTAAACATAAAGCCAGGGCAACAATGGAATGGTTTAAAACAAAACATATTCATGTGTTAGAATGGCCCAGTCAAAGTCCAGATCTAAATCCAATCGAGAATCTGTGGCAAGATCTGAAAACTGCTGTTCACTAACGCTTTCCATCCAATCTGACTGAGCTGGAGCTGTTTTGCAAAGAAGAATGGGCAAGGATTTCAGTCTCTAGATGTGCAAAGCTGGTAGAGACATACCCCTAAAAGACTGGCAGCTGTAATTGCAGCAAAAGGTGGTTCTACAAAGTATTGACTCAGGGGAGCTGAATAATTACGCACACCCCACTTTGCAGTTATTGATTTGTAAAAAATGTTTGGAATCATGTATGATTTTTGTTCCACTTCTCACGTGTACACCACTTTGTAATGGTCTTTGACGTGGAATTCCAATAAAATTGATTCATGTTTGTGGCAGTAATATGACAAAATGTGGAAAACTTCAAGGGGGCCAAATACTTTTGCAAGCCACTGTAATTCATGCAATAAGATTGTAAAACAACCCCAAGGATGGAAACAGAGACTTTTGTTGGCAGACAGATCACATACATGTCTAGCACAGTTTATGTAATTTCTTTATTCAGAATTAGATTTATTCGTCAAGTACAGAGTAGCGTACACGGAATTGTTTTTGACACAAACCGCTCGGAGATACTGTAGACATACATAGGTACATAGTAAACCATACGGTTACATAAATAAATCAGAGATAAACATAAGTTTGTACATAGTGAGATACACAGTTACATTTAGGGAGCTAGTACAACTTGCCTATGGGGGGGGGGGGGTGGAAACTCATATTACACATTGAGGATTCCTGTTTGGGTGAGAGGTCTAAGGCTGAGTTTAGGTCCAGGGCAGCTTGGGGGAAGAAAGAGTTTCTGTGCCTGGAGGTCCTGGTGGCGATGGCCATGAAGCAGCGACCAGAAGATAGTAATTTGAGGTAGCAGCTGCTGGGGTGGGAGGAATTGTTGGTGATCCTTACAGCCCTGGATTGCAGTCTGGAGGAGATGGTAAAAAGGTGGGAGGGGGTCCCCATAATCTTCTCAGCAGTTCTGATGACTGTAACTTCTTCTTGTCACTCGTGGAGGCGCCCACGTACCGCGGGATGATAGAGTAGCAAGGAATCAACTCGATAGTGGCAGAGTAGAAGCGGGTCAGGAGGGTTCCAAACTTTTTCATTCGTTGTTGGGACTTTTCTGCAGTTTGGAGGAGTTCTCTTCCCACCTAATGTCTCTGGAGATGGTTGTAAACAGGAGGCAAGTGCTGGGTGTAACAATCAATAATAGGGCGGCTGCGGAGGTGCGGAGTATGGCCGCAGCCGCCTGTGTTCCCTGGTCTTATCTGTTCCGTCGGCGTTTTGCATGCTGGGAACGGTACTGTCATCTGCTCATGGGGTCGCTGTCTCGCGCGGGTGCGCGCGGAGACGGGACCTTTATGTTGGGAGAGGACATCAGAGGTGACTCTCGCCGCTCGGATTGGCTGTTTCCCAGCTGGGCGCGGCTGAGAGCCTTCCTCTGCTTCTTAAGCCTCCGCTCTCCATTAGCTAACTGTCTGCTGTTGTGAATACTTTGTGTTAGCACTCAGACCTTAGACTAGTATCCAGTGTGCTTTGATCTGGGAGGAAACCAGGGATTTGCCTCTGCCTGATTACCTACTATTCTCCTGCCTGTAGTTTCTGTACTGATACTGCCTCTCTGTTGCCGAACCTTGCCTGTCCGACCACTCCTCTCACCAGTGGGCCCTTGCCACTGGTGAGGTGTTTGTAGTATTACCCACCAGCTCCACTGGTGAGGTGACACTTGTTACTGATAGTACCTTGCCAGCTCCTCTGGTAAGGTCTTGCCAAACTATACAGTTACCGTGTCAGATAGTACCTTGCCAGCTCCTCTGGTAAGGTCTTGTCAAACTATACAGTCACTTATCACTGATAGTACTTTACCAGCTCCTTTGGTAAAGTCCTTGTACTTCTTCATAGCTACGTGCACTGTAGTCCCTTACCAGCCCCACTAAAAAAAAGGTCTGGTTAAATTATACAGGCACATCTTCTGACAGTACCTCGCCAGCTCCTCTGGTAAGGTTCAGTCAAATTATTAAGTACAGTGCTGCTAGGCCTCCCAGCTCCTCTGGGAGGCTCTATCTCCTATTTGTTTAATGTTGCACCAACCACTATCACACAGTACCTTGTGAGCTATACTTGCATTATTGGTGATTCTGCAGATCACCACATAATCAGGGATAGTGTCTGCATTATTGGTGATACTGCAGATCACCCAGTAATCAGACGTCTGAGTTGCAGCACCCAATCGTTACACTGGGGTAGTCTAGAGCACTATACTGTATACAGGGGTGAAGCAATAGGGAGTGCAGAGGTTGTGACCACATCAGGGCCCTTGAGCCAGAGGGGCTCCAAGGGGCCCTCCCTCAACTGCAGTATTAGCTCTTTATTGGTCCTGTGATCATAATAATTCTATAGATACCTTGAATAGTGGAAATCATTAACAAACTGCTCCCCATTCCCTTCTTGCACCTCTGACACTGTAGTTGCAATTGGTAGGTTTTGTGCATCGTATCAATTGTTATGTATAGAGTGCATTTCCTTTGTCTGTGAATCCATCTTACTGAAGTCAAAATCTATTTTTTTCTGTTTTTCTTTTTCTCTAGTAAAGTATAATATCATATTGTTATGTCTCCTTCTCATTGGTACCCATCTAACACACCCTAATGTGTCACATCATCAAAACAGCAAACAGCAAATGAGTATCCCAAAAACTGTAAAATTTCCCTACACTAACATCTGTGATTTCATTTTAATGAGTTTGTTTTCCCCTGCAACATTCATAAAATCTCCCATTTACCTAATCGTGTACCTGGCCTTCTGACATACCATAGAAACCATTAAAGTTATTGCTTTTTTTATATCTCCAGAAGCATAATAGAACTCTCATTTAGCATAACAAACCGAACGAGAATATCTGTCTGATATGGTAACTTTGATGCCTGCAAAACCGCAACACGTTTATGCTGATGAGCTTCTTTGTAGAGCAGATAATTAAATTATAGCTGTTAGATGAATTGGACCACCAGCTATTTTTATTCACTGCTGAATCCACAGCACTTTGAAAGATGACAGGTTGTTGTAATCTATCACCAGCAGGACCACATGCAGTCTGAGCGCTCAAAAGCTACTTTCCAAATATTTGTACCTTTTAATTTACTTCGAGGCAACTTTTTCTTTCTTTTTGTTTTTGTCTTAATTCCCATTTTATCACAATGCAATAGCGATACTGGCTTCACAAAAATGTCTAAGAGCATAAATAATGCAACAAGGCTGAGAGTCTATGTGCTATTACCGTCTAGCAAGCGTTCAGCTGAGCTCTCTCAGGTCCTGGCTTGCAAAATCCATCGATTCTTCTCAACCCTTATCAGACAGACAAACACACTTATACATCCTTCCTATTGTAATTGTAACAACCCTCTTCCCAGTCACAGCAACCATTCATAATTCAACAGGCACTTTACTATAGGTAACACACGGCACTTCATTTTATTCTTTGCAATAAGCGCTCTGACAAAAACCATTCTAAGATGTAATATATTTCTCCATAGATATACATCTACTACCGATTTGAGCAACAGAAAATCTACATCATCTTTTTCTGCTAATAACATGCAGGGCTACTAAACATTTTTGCTGCATGAAAAGTTAACATACTATAAGAAGGCAAAAAGGAGGATCAGTAGGCAAGGACGGTGCTCCTCGTATATTGATAAGCACTTCTGGAATGTGAATCCTGGCTACACTGCTGCTGCATTACCTGATTTTGCATCTTAGGCTTTGGGGCAATGTATAAAAGTAAAGAGAAGCGACAAACAGATTAGTTTACCCCTTCAGAGCACTTCCTTGCTCTCAGCAAATCATCAAATAACAGTAATCGGTTCAAGGGGCCCTGTAGTGACATGTAGCAGAATGCAGTGCATTATTCAGGATACCCATTTGTATGCCCATTTCCCTGGTTTCAGCATCAGAAACACTTTCATAGCCATATATTGCAGTATATTAGTATGTAGCCCTGCCCTCCAAGTGATACTTTGCCTTGGCTGTTTAGCTATGCAGAATTTCCCTTCCAGGGCATTCTGGGAGACCAGACATTATTTTCACTGGTTTCAGAATTCCCAGAAACAAACATCACGCAGAAATGCAACTGTCAGGTGAGAAAACACTGAGTAAAAAAATGTATAAATGAATGTTGTAAAAAATTATCAATTTTCTTCATTACGTTATTTTGTTGTTTTCAGCACCAAGCATCACTTATTGCTTCAGTGTTTCCCTTGCTTTAAATTGGTATTTGTTTGTTTATTGTTTTTGCCTATTCAGTCAGCCCAGAAGAGGGAGGTCCTGAGGTGCAGGACAATGACCATAAAGTGCAGGTGCACTAAATCTAAGTATAAATTCTGCATATAAATGAAGCTTATTCAGAGAATGGATTCATTGTCCATAACTCTCCAGTTTCTCTTTTCATCATTAAGTAAATCTTTATCTAGACAGTTTCCTTTTATACTGAATAGATATGGACACGTTTTTTCAACTTGCAAACAAGTATATTCCATTGCTGAATTGAATTAAAGTGGTATGAAACTTAGCATTTCTTCTACTATCACAAAACAGTAGCAGAACAGCATTCAAACAGTTAAACACAGCTCTTCCTTCTTCAGTGGAAAGCTTGCTGCCACATGCGAAGAGTTGATAACATATTTTGTTAACTTTCCATTGTCTGCTACAATTAGTATACATTCCTAGCTGTGCTGAAAATTAGCTCTCTCTGCTGTAGAAACATATTGCTGAGAAGTGATCACTATATAGATGTTAATATATAAATACAGCAGCTATGCAAAAAAATGAAATGGCAGCTTTCAGAGCAGATAAACTGTACTTTGGGAATTTGTAATTTGTAAACGTACAATATTATTTGTTCACAAAAGCACATAATATAACTGTATAGGTAATAAAAAGTAGGAAAACACATTTATATTGAATGTTATGTCAGAGTTTTTTTTTTGTATTTATTGTAAAATGATGAAAAGGAATGCCAATAAAATTATAAAAAAATTATAAAAAGAAACGTATGAATTATCAAGCAAAATAGCCTCAAAGTATCAAAAAAGGCAAAACTGCTTAACGTGTTCTACTTCCTTAACCTATTTTGGTTCCTGGACGTAGAAACTATGTCCAGGAACCATGCGCGCTACCGCGCGCTCCCGCGGCCGATCGCGCGCGTGCACGCGCACTCCCGGCCGCGGATTTGGTAGCCAGGGAATCAATGTATCAGGCTATGGTGCCCGATCACTGATTCCTCTCCCCCGCTAAAAAAGCGACAGCTTCTCTCGGAAGCTGCGCCTTTTCTGGCCATTCCCTCCCCGATGCGTCACTCTAAGCGTGTGTTACGCTTAGAGTGACGTCATGTAAACAAACTCATGGCCGCCATCTTGTGGCCAAAAAGTAATACTACAACTGAAAATAAAAAATAAATTACAATGAACACACATTTACATTATAAATCTATTGTTTACCTCCCACCTTCCCAAAACTACCCAAATAAAATGTTTACTATAAAAAAAAAAACATTACAATTAAAAAAAACAACATGTAAATATTTGCCTAAGGGTCTAAACTTTTTAAATATCAATGTAAAGATGAAATATTTCTATATTTTTTTTTTATATTAAACTTGTTAATAGTGATAGATGCAAAATGGAAAAAATGCACCTTCATTTCCAAATAAAATATTGTCGCCATATATTGTGATAGGGACATAATTTTAACGGTGTAATAACCGGGACATATGGGCAAATACAATACGTGAGTTTTAATTATGGAGGCATGTATTATTTTAACACTATAATGGCTGAAAACTGAGAAATAATGAATTTTTCCATTTTTTTCTTATTCTTCCTGTTAAAATGCGTTTACAGTAAAGTGGCTCTTAGCAAAATGTACCCCCCAAAGAAAGCCTAATTGGTGGCGGAAAAAACAAGATATAGATCAGTTCATTGTGATAAGTAGTGATAAAGTTATAGGCTAATGAATGGGAGGTGAACATTTCTCACGTGAAAACCACGGAACCTGAATGGGTTAAAGAGGCACTTAAGTCTAATAAAAAAAAAAGAGTTTTACTCACCTGGGGCTTCCCTCAGCCCCCTGCAGCTGATTGGTGCCCTCGCCGTGTCTCTCCGATTCTCCCGTCCCCGCCGGCGACCACTTCCGGGTTCGCCATCAGGACCCGACAGGCTGGGAACACGAGTGATTCTTCGCGTTCCCAGCAACAATATCGCCCCCTATACTGCTATTGCAGCAAGGACGGCCGCAATAGCAGCATAGGGGGAGATATTGTTGCTGGGAACGCGAAGAATCACTCGCGTTTCCCAGCCTGTCAGGTCCTGATGGCGAAACCGGGAGGATCGGAGAGACACGGCGAGGGCACCGATCAGCTGCAGGGGGCTGAGGGAAGCCCCAGGTGAGTAAAACTCTTTTTTTTTTTTTATTAGACTTAAGTTTCATTTTAAGTCTGCTTCAAGTCATCTAGTTTTGGAATCTCTTGCACTAAACATTTTATCTATATCAAATATATTCTCATTCAACAAGTGTTGATAAGCTACGAGCCACTGTCTGCAAACACATGAAAAGGAAAGAGAAGGCAGCGGTTACTTCATTTTTACTCACACTACAGATGCCACATATAGCTCAGAGATCAATGCAATATATCCTGTTACACAGTGTGTAAAAAATGCAGACTCTGGATGCCAGTATTAGTTCTCATTAATCCCAAACAGCTTTTTATCTCTGAATGAGCAATCAAGGAAAGTGCAGTTGTGTGAAAGGTCAGCCATCCAGTTCTAATATCTTTGCATATGATTCAGTCACTGACCCTCCTCCCTCTTTAACCTTATTGATTTACACTTGTCCGGAGACATGTAACAATACCAATTCACCATGAGGTTCATCTGCAGATTGCTCAGTGACCTTTGCAGGAAAGGAAATTCCTGAACCATTAACTTGGCAGACCAGCACAGGTAACCTAAGTAAACTTGTCTCAAGTGGCAATAATAACAAGAGTCTTGTTCAGATTTGAGTTGCATCTTGCAAATGTGTGATCCTTCCTGGATACTGTTGTTTATAAAAACAGGATAATGACACAATGCTCTGAATGAACCTTATAGGCAGGGATGGTCGTACTCCGCCAACTTCGCTACGCTGGAACTACGCGTAGTTTTACGCAATTACGCTTCACCAAACTACGGCTTCGAAATCAAATATTTGCTTCGTATGCATTTCGTAGACTACGCGATCAAATACGCAATTACTCGTGGTGCGAAGCGTAGTTTACGCATGAATTCCTCTTCATATGCTTATATTGTGAACTCTTCTATGCGTACATTCCCCTTTTCCAATGCGTAAATTTGTAAGCAAACAATCGCACGCAGAAAATTATCCGCAAGTAACGCATTCGTACTTCACTACGCAATACACATGTTAACTATGCATAGTGGCGTAAGCTACGCTTAGCGGTACTTCGCTACGTGTAAATTCATAAGCGTAGTTTTGAAACTTCACCTACGAACTACGATGCGTAGATGCGAACTACGATGCGTAAATTCGCACTGGCGTAGTTTCTGCTCATCCCTGCTTATAGGCAGAGATGGTCAGTGAGATGCAAATAACCCCAGCTTGCATGCAAAATAAATTCAAATTGTATATGGCTTGCAAATGGGCAAATTAATTGCATGTTCTGTCCATTTTGACTGACCCTTCTCCAAACTGTGTACAATTTGCATACAGTTTGCACACATGCCAGAATTGGTTACAACTCAATGACAATCACTAATAATGGAATGCCATACCTTTTATGTTTAACCACTTCAGCCCACAAGCCATTTTACCCTTACTGCCAAGAGCCATTTTAACCTGTCAGTACTCCTCTCATTCATTTGGCCATAACTTTTTATCACTGCTTCTCTCACACCTGAATGACCTATATCTTGGGTTTTTTTTCGCCACAGATAAGGCTTGACTGGCCACTGGCCTTAAGTCTGGCAATGCACTATTAAATGTATTTTGAAACAAATAGGATTCATATTTCCTTAAAGTTGACCATTTTCCTGGGACATTTGACTGATTCTACGGCTGCTACCGCTACCTTGTATTGATCGATTCAGTACAAAGCCATGTGGATGACAATCACACACTTATGCTCCCACCAGTGCCCCAATCTTCCCGCCATGCTTGATGAAGATTAGACAAATGATTGGTAAATAAAACAATAAAAAAAAGTTGTAGAGGGTGTTCATTTTTAATAGATAAATGTTGTATTAATGTGTTTAGAACATAATTAAAAGACAAACCCTCTATTTCAGGATATTGAACAATTATTTATTATTTAGGTATTTACTTTATTCATAAAGCGCCAACATATTGTGCAGCACTGTTAATATGAATATGAAAAATGATACTGTTTTTCATCAATCCATTACTGAAATCAGTAACAACTCCAGCCCGTGGGGGACGGGCTGGAGTTGTACTCTGTACTGGTTGAACTCGATGGACGTATGTCTTTTTTCAACCAAAATAACTATGTAACTATGTAAGTAACGTGCAGTCTTTTACGTACATGATGAGTAGACCATAATGAATTCCATGTAGCATATTGCATTTTGCTCTACCCATCAAGACTTTACACACGCTAATCTGATTACTGCAGTTTTGTGAACATACCCCAATGTTTTTTTTTAACAAATGTAAGAGCATTTGTGCACTGCAAATCATAACCGCAAGTGCACTGCAATGCGATTGCTATTTTTACAAATTATATGTGTTCCGTGCAAGTTTTGTGCAATTTTCATACCTGACTGTGCTTTAAAGGACACCCGAGGTAAAAATAATCTAATGAAATAAACGATTGTATCTATCTTCTTTCTCCTAAAAATGACTTTTTAAAGAAAATCTGTAATGAAAAAAACTCCCTTGGGGGTATTCACTTCGGGTGGCGGAAGCCTCTGGATCCTATTGAGGCTTCCCCCATCCTCCTCAGCCCCAAGGCAGTGTAGAAAATCCTCCCGGAGCGGCGACGATGTAAATATTTACCTTTTGGCTCCAGCACAGGCGCAGTATCCGCTCTTCCCACGGACATAAGCGAAAATAGCCGATCTCCGTCGGGCCGCTGTACTGCGCAGGCGCAAGTCGCCTGCGCAGTAGAGCGGACCCGAAGGAGATCGGCTATTTTCATCTATCTCTGTCAGAAGAGCCGCAACAGCGCCCCCGCTGGAGCCCGAAAAGGTAAATTTTACACAGGCTGTCGGATTTGTCACCTTTGCATTCCGGGGGCTGCAGCGAGACCGCCGTGGGACACAGGAGGATGGGGGAAGCCTCAATAGGGTCCAGAGGCTTCCCCCTCCCAAGGTGAGTACCCCCCAGGGGAACTTTTTTCAATACAGGTTTTCTTTAAGGTATTCCACAGTTTAATTTTATGTTTAAATCTACTTTTTAAGTTTTAACTGTTTTATTGTTTTTTCTCAATGACACATTCATTGAAGTATGCCAAATCTATGAACTATTGAACCTTTTTATCTCTTTCCCGCTCTCAGAAGCCATTTTCTGCTAGGGAAGTGTTTTATAGTTGGAATTTCTTCTCAGTGAGGGTTACACTGTAGTCACTTCCTGTCTGAGTCAGGACTGAGTCAGCCACCTACATACCTGATATTTAACTATTTCATGCAGGTAAAGAAAAAAAATGAACACAGCTTAGTTATTTGTGTGCTAGGCACTGTACATACCCATGTCTTTCTCATCATGTCACATGTTACAACAAGTATCCTTTAACGTGATCTACATTAAATAAAAAACATGGACAGCATTTGCATTAGGAGATAAATAAAATCATATAGCAGCATTGACAATGAAAATGGTGCACCATGATTTTCATTGTTACAGCAGCATGATCAGCATGACACATGCATTCCAACAATCAGATTGGAATGCATGCAATGGTAATAGGACCTAATGTCAAATATATTAAAACTATTATATGGCTTTTCACTAGCTTACAGTGTTTTACTATACTGTACTTTTAGTTTCTCAAAACTATATCCCAGGACTTGTGTTTGACCTTTAGAAACATAATATACTTTAATATCAGTATGTTTGCCTCCACAAAATGTATTAACTAGTGACTGACAATAAATACTGCTGGCCCCAACATTTTTGGAAATCACAGCAAGCATTACTTCAAAGGTTTAAAATGTACACCTCCAGCTACTATATTGTTGTAACAAATCATGTTATTCCAGAGGTGCTCACTAGGCACTGCTTGCTTTGAAAAGCACTTTTCTGGGCAAAACTTTACTTTTAATTTGAGTTATTTATACACAATTTTTCAGACATAAATCCCCAGCTATCCTTGTCTGATGTTTATGGAACTTAAGCCTCGGCACAAGCACAGAGCTCACCAAACAAAGGAAATCAAAACACATTTATCTAAAAATCCATACTGTAAACACAGACTTTTCAATTTGTCTGGGTGGATTTGTTTCCCTATCTCGGAACCAACACTTGCATTACTGCTCGGTTATTTGCAAGACTTCTGATTTCTGGTGCTGCTGCTCACATCTTTCAGATGCCCTTTATCAAATGTCAGATCTCTGAATTTTATTATTGTTAAAGGGCTCCGAGGCCAGGCAGGCACACATATTGTGCAGTAAAGATTCTTATTATTTATCTTTTTTTACCTTGTGAAAGGGAATTGTGGAACTATGCATTGGTTCTTTATATTGTACACAGACAATTGGGCCCATTTGCTAAACAGAATTATATTTCATATTCACTTCTCCTATGTTCAAGGGAATTTAAAGGGACCCTGTATTAGAGCCACATGAATCATCTTCCATATCCTGAAAGTAGTGTTGGGCGAACACCTAGATGTTCGGGTTCGCGAACGTTCGCCGAACATCGCCGCGATGTTCGGGTGTTCGCGCCGAACTCCGAACATAATGGAAGTCAATGGGGACCCGAACTTTCGTGCTTTGTAAAGCTTCCTTACATGCTACATACCCCAAATTTGCAGGGTATGTGCACCTTGGGAGTGGGTACAAGAGGAAAAAAAATATTTGAAAAAGAGCTTATAGTTTTTGAGAAAATTGATTGTAAAGTTTCAAAGGAAAAACTGTCTTTTAAATGTGGAAAATGTCATGTTTCTTTGCACAGGTAACATGCTTTTTGTCGCCATGCAGTCATAAATGTAATACAGAGAAGAGGTTCCAGGAAAAGGGACCGGTAACGCTAACTCAGCACCAGCAGCAGCACACGTGATGGAACAGGAGGAGGAGGCGCAGGAGGAGAAGGCCACGCTTTTTGAGACACAACAACCCAGGCCTTGCATGAGGACAAGAAGCGTGCGGATAGCATGCTTTTTACCGCCATGCAGTCATAAATGTAATAAAGATGAGAGGTTCCATAAACAGGGACCGGCAACGCTAACCCAGCAGCAGCAGCAGCACACGTGATGGAACAGGAGGAGGCGCAGAAGGAGAAGGCCACGCTTTGAGACACAACAACCCAGGCCTTGCATGAGGACAAGAAGCGTGCGGATAGCATGCTTTGTACCGCCATGCAGTCATAAATGTAATAAAGATAAGAGGTTCAATAAACAGGGACCGGGCGGCAACGCTAACCCAGCAGCAGCAGACGTGATGGAACAGGAGGAGGCGCAGGAGGAGAAGGCCACGCTTTCAGGCGCAACTCAGGCCTTGCATGAGGACAAAAATATGCGTGCGCAAAGCAATGCAATGAGTAGTTTTCAGGACACAATGGGCTATTCGGAGGAGCTATTCCCACCCCCACAATCTTCTACCTGTGAAAGGTCAATGGAACAGCCACAAATGTTGTGCCCGGATTCACAACCTTTTTCTGTGGAAAATGCACCTCGCACTGAAATGCAAGGCGAGGCCGAGGATGAACATGACGTCAACAACTCAACATGACGCAAAATGGGGGCGGAACAGAAAGCTGCTTTCAATGTTTTGAAGGCCTTAATTGCCTCCGGTGGCCAGTTAGATGCATCATTCATCACACCCAAATCCCAGAGCAATGTGTGCAGGAATTTGAATCGCAGGAGGTGTACCGAGATCATCTGGCCAAGTGACCAAGTGACCAAGTGACCAAGTGACCAAGTGACAAGTGACCAAGTGACAAGTGACAAAGTGAAAAGTGACAAAGTGACCAGTGACAAAGTGACAAAGTGACTGACAGTGACAAAATGACAAAGTGACAAAATGACCAAGTGACAAGTGACAAAGTGACAAGTGACAAAGTGACAAGTGAGAGGTTGTTCTGGGGAGCTCTACTCCACTGCACACAGTCACATATGAGGAGAGGTCTCGTCGGGACTGCTGATCCTCCTCAGCTTGCTCAAAGCCTTGAGGGTTCCTGAAGATCCTCTGCTTGGAGTTCGCCGGGGTTCAGCTTGGTGTCGGGGTCGGCGGCGTCCTCCTCACTCCAACGTGGCAGATCTTCTGTTGAAGGGAAAAAAACAAGCATTTTTTAAAGTCCAGTACCGCTTCTGAAGGACTCACCAAGAGATGCAGGAGCGCTTCAATCTAGCGCACCATCGCTCGCTGGGTGATGTCCCTCCCTACGCGCTGGAATTCTACGATGCACATGCCAGCACGCTTTTGCGCAGTGCCGAGGCGCATTCCAGCAGCTAGCTACCAAGCTTCTGTGGATCTGATTGGGCCACCATGTTGGATCTCTGCCACGTCCTCCAAAATTTTGAGCAATCCACGTTGCTTGTGACTGAGCAGTGACAACTCTACAGTCAGCATTACAATACCACTGCTGTGTTTACTGAAGAAATCAATGTTGAAGATGGAAACCGCTGGCATGATGCAAGTGGGGGAATCTGAAGATGAAAACGATCAGCGTGATGATACCAACATCAGGCAACCTGCCTCAGGAAACGCTGGTCCCAGCTATGACAAAGAACAGGACGAGGAACAGCTGGAGTTGGAGCAGGAATTGGATGCCCCCACTGCCGAGGGACAGAGCGGTGCACGTTGGGCTTCCACAATTAAACGGGAATGGACAGCAGAAGAGGAAGAAAGTGATGCTGGCGACGAATATGGTGCAGCACAACAATCACAACGCTCACAAGAACATGAAGACAGAGGAGTCTGGCAGGATTCTATGGCACACATGGCTCAATTCATGCTAGACTGCATTGAACGCGGCCCGTGCATTATTCACTATTCATTATTATTCATTATTCTGGACAACACCAATTACTGGGTTTATACCCAGTTTATACAAACACAATGTTAAAAAACTGATTGAAGAAAGTGTCAGACAAGTCAAAAATGGAACAATTCCAGCCCTTGAGGATGGAGACTTTAGAGAGGAGATTGACATCCTCCTCCTTCTCTAGCCAGTTGTACACCGACAGACTGACTTCAGCAAACCCAGGAGGACCAGGAGGGCAGCAAAGAACACAAGCTGCTGCTAGTGCCCAAAAGGGAATGGTATTGGCAGTGTCCTTGGAGTGGGAACATTTTCTGACACCCATGCAGCAGCCCACAGAACAGCAATCGGGCAGTTCCACGTCCTCCAACACCAATCGCCTGGAGAAAATGGTCAAGGACTACATGTCAGATGGCGTAGCTGTGTTGAACAAACCATCTGCAGACAGACGGTGAGTGTGACAGCACAGAAGGACCATGGCAACTCACTCATAGTACCACAGTTTGATAGTGCTGCCCAAAAAATTATATGGATCCGTGGACCCGGGCAGTACTGGGAAGTGGAAACGCAGATTTTAGTACCTAAACACACGATACAACATGTTTTCCGGGGTCAGACTCTGAGGCACATACAGATGGTCCCGATCATCATCCTCATCATACAACTCTTCTCCTGAGTCTGACCCACCCACCACCTCTGCCACCCCAACATCCCCAGACACAGACCCCTCATCGTCCTCAACATTAACTTGGGATGCTGGCCTGAGCCCGACCTCCTCCTCCACATCAGGCCCCATCATCTCCTCAATGGCAGCCCTCAATAATCGCTCTAGCACCGGACCGATGGACACAACGTTCTCCTCCGGGGAGGGCTGCTGCTGACCACTGGCTGCTGGGGTGGATGTTATAGCTTGCGTGGGGCGTTGGCTGTTGCTGTTGTTGGGAGTGCTGCTCACAGCGGAGGTCTCTGAGGAACTTATGGTGAGCTCATATAGTGGTTGACGTTGAGTGGAGTATTACTGATCCCAGCAATATACACACTGACTGGCAGTACAATGGTATGGGTGGGTGAGCAGAGTACTACAGATCCCAGCAATGCTATATAGTAATGGGGTGACTGAGTGAGCGGGAGTGTACTACTGTTCCCAGCAGACACAGAGTGGCAGTAAACACAATGCTATATAGTGTGGCTGAGCGAGCGGTGTACTACTATTCCCAGCAGACACAGAGTGGCAGTAAACAGAATGCTATATAGTGTGGCTGAGCGAGGTACACAGAGTGGCAGTAAACAGAATGCTATATAGTGTGGCTGAGCGGTGTACCACTATTCCCAGCAGCGACACAGAGCACAATGCTATACAGTGGCGGGTGAGCGGTGTACTACTATTCCCAGCAGACACAGAGTGGCAGTAAACAGAATGCTATATAGTGTGGCTGAGCGAGGTACACAGAGTGGCAGTAAACAGAATGCTATATAGTGTGGCTGAGCGAGGTACACAGAGTGGCAGTAAACAGAATGCTATATAGTGTGGCTGAGCGAGCGGTGTACTACTATTCCCAGCAGACACAGAACAGTAAACAGAATGCTATATAGTGTGGCTGAGCGGTGTACCACTATTCCCAGCAGCGACACAGAGCACAATGCTATACAGTGGCGGGTGAGCGGTGTACCACTATTCCCAGCAGCGACACAGAGCACAATGCTATACAGTGGCGGGTGAGCGGTGTACTACTATTCCCAGCAGACACAGAGTGGCAGTAAACAGAATGCTATATAGTGTGGCTGAGCGAGGTACACAGAGTGGCAGTAAACAGAATGCTATATAGTGTGGCTGAGCGAGCGGTGTACTACTATTCCCAGCAGACACAGAGTGGCAGTAAACAGAATGCTATATAGTGTGGCTGAGCGAGGTACACAGAGTGGCAGTAAACAGAATGCTATATAGTGTGGCTGAGCGAGCGGTGTACTACTATTCCCAGCAGACACAGAACTGTAAACAGAATGCTATATAGTGTGGCTGAGCGAGGTACACAGAGTGGCAGTAAACAGAATGCTATATAGTGTGGCTGAGCGAGCGGTGTACTACTATTCCCAGCAGCGACACAATGACTGGGGGGACCCTGGCTAGCGTGGCTGGAGCGCGAACTACCCTGCCTGCCTACCCAAAGCTAAACCCACAGACAAATGGCGGAGATATGACGTGGTTCGGGTATTTATTTACCCGAACCACGTGACAGTTCGGCCAATCAGACCGCGTTCGGGTCCGAACCACGTGACCCGTTCGGCCAATCACAGCGCTAGCCGAACGTTCGGGGAACGTTCGGCCATGCGCTCTTAGTTCGGCCATGTGGCCGAACGGTTTGGCCGAACACCATCAGGTGTTCGGCCGAACTCGAACATCACCCGAACAGGGTGATGTTCTGCAGAACCCGAACAGTGGCGAACACTGTTCGCCCAACACTACCTGAAAGGGAAGTTTTTACTCAAAGCACTGTAGCAGTTTCCTGGCACCTTAAACTTAATTCTCCATGAACCTACAAACCCTCGCCACACCGCACCACCATTGTGCTGGCTGGCCCAGCTGTCACTTCTTTCTTACGTCCCTTGCCTACCATAGGTAGCTACAGGTGCCCCTTGTAGTATTAGGTAGCCCAAAGTAACCTCAATATTTGGTAGATAGAGGTGCCCCCAAGTATTAGGTAGCCAGAGGTACCCTCAGTATTAAGTAACTAGAGGTGCCCCTGACTGAAGGGAATGCAGAGAGCTGAGTAACCCCTCGTTTACACTCTCATCAGGACTCTGTATAGGGAAGCAGCAACTTGGGGAGGGGAGTTACCCTCCTTTCCATCATCATGTGCTTGTAGGTGTGTGCCTACAGTGCCTTATTGTAAATCCAACCCTGAGCAGTTTCTTAGGTTTCTTACCCACAAGGGCATTTCCAGCTTAGTTTTTCAGCTATGTGATTCAACGTGGTCCGCAGGGACATGAGAAGTGCATAGACTGCACTGTCTGATGTTCCCATCCATGCAATGTGATCACCACACAATCACAATGCATGGTTGCTGACAAATTCCCACAAACACATAGCCATTTCCTTTCATTATAATGAATGGAAATCACAACGGTGTTGGAGAAAATTGGATCGTAATGCAGTGGCACGTGCATTGCTACTGCACTTGTGTGTACTTAGGAAGGTGACTTACCCGAAAAAAAATTCCTCCAATTAATCCAACCAACTGAAAACCATCAGGCCCGGGACCCACTGGCTGCACTTCTGAAATCGTGGAAGTCCATAATCACATAATCACTTCAAAAAATGTTGCTGCCTAATTGCCAAGCATGGTTGCTCAGCACAAGCTCTGCAGTGGAACTGATGATCTATTCAAGAAAAGGTAAAGATTTCTTGAGGGAAAGCGGGTATCAGCTACTGATGGGAATGACAGTAAAACCCTTGGTTAAAGCTCCTCTTTAAGGATGGGGTTGGGCAACACTGCCCCAGGATATCCTCTTTATGTAGCCAGAATTGAAGATACCACAATCCTACGTAGAGAATGAGATGTTTTTTTTTACTCCAGACACTTTGTGCTGTGGTTGCTTGATTTACAACTTGGATTTGTGAGTTTTTCTTTTTTGTCAATTCATTATCCAACTATTATTCTTACTACTTTTCTGGGGTGCCTCCTCCCTCTGGTTGTGTTACTCCCTGCTCTCCCTTTTCAGGATCCGCTAAGACACAGTTCCCCTGAACCTGTCGTCAAAGATCACTAAACAGTGTATGTTTTGCAGAAACCACATTCATTTACAGGTGTGGTAATTAGTGTTTTAGTAAAGCTGATTAACTACCACTGTGGATTTCCACAAAACATGCACTGTTAGAAAGGGTAGTATCATTTTGTCTTTCCATTTGTAAATTCTCCCAATCCTCCCTCCCCTCCCTTATATCTCAATAAACCCCTGATCAGGAATCCTGATTTCCCCCTGGTCTTCTCTGACCCCGACTCATTTTCATGGTGGGTTGCTAATGGTTTCCACTTTGCCAAAAAATTTGGATTAGTGACCTATTTATACCCTTTGAACACCTTAAATTTACTAGGGATATTTCTAAATCAGAACGTTTCAGATCAGGCACTTTTTGCACCTTCGAGCCTTGTGGGAGTGTAAATTCTCCTTCCACATTTGATAGGTTATGCAATGAGGTGCTGGGTGGCAAGGGTACTATCTGTGTTCTTTATGAAGACATGATAGTGGCACTGGCATCCTCAAAACTGAAGTATATATTGAACTGGGAATTGGATGTTGGTATTGTGTTAATTGATAAGCAGTGGTCTGCAATGTTTGAAGTTATATACAAGGTCTCTCCTTCCCCTTGTCTCAAAGAAACTGCAGTTAAACTCCTGATGTGCTGCTAGTACAATACTCCCTTGAAATTGTGCAGGATTTTTCCTTCTCATCCTTCAACTTGTTTTTGTGGCTGTGGTGGCACGGGAATCTTGAGTATATTTTTATTTCTGTACAGAGGTGCAGGTCCTTTTGGGGAAGATGTATACTTTGTTTCATTCTGTCCCCTTTAGAAGGTTTTTACTATGCCTGCAATTTGGCTATCCAATGGGTGGTTGCCTACAATTGGAAGTCTCCTACTCTTCCTCATGCACAATTGGAACAACGCCTGGATGTCTTGATGGAAATTGACAGACTGGCACATGCAATCTCAGCCTCTGAGAAGTTTCAATATAACTGGGCAGAATGGCTAACTTATCGCTCATCTGGCTCTTCTACTTAGATCTTGGGGTTCTTTAACCTATGTGTTGGTGATTATTGCATTGAGTAGCTTTTTAGGTTTTCTGGAAGGATTATCTTTGTTTCTGTTTTAGTGTTTAGTTTCACCTAACGCCAGTTTTGCATCATTCTTAGCTTTGATGTTTTCATTATGTGTAGATATCCTGTATGAACATATTCTCCACTGTGTGTATTTACGCTCTTTTGGTTGTATACTATTTTTCGTGCTGTATACAACCTGTATGTATCTTTTCTACTTTCAAAAAACTTTTTGTAAACTAAAACATGCACTGTTGGTGGGTGATCCTTAAAAATGAACTGTAGTGAAAATGAAAATAACATAAAGAATATAATTCCTCTTTTTTTTTTTTTTTTTTACAAAATTCATGTATATATTATTTAGCCAGTGTTTGCCTATTGTAAAATCTTTCCTCTCTCTGATGTACATCCTGAAATGTATCACAAGTGGTGACATCTTTAGTTCTGCTTGGTGACCTGTACAAAATGTGTATTACTGAGAGTTCTGTGCACACAGGGAGATATTGCTTGTTTGGCAATTGGAAAAAGCTATTATTTCCCACAATGCAATGAGGTTCACAGACAGTAAGCGGCTCAGGACAATGGTCATGACATCACACAATGGGAGGGGATTCACCACAATATCAACCATACAGACCCTGCTGATGATCTATTTGAGAAAAAGTAAAGATTTCTTGAGGAAAAGACAGTATCAACTACTGATTGGAATGACATTTAAGCCCTTGGTTAAAGTTCCCTTTTAAGGATGGGGTTGGGCAATACTGGCCCAAGATATCCTCTTTATGTAGCCAGAATATTTTTTGAAGATACCACAATCCTACGTAGAGATGTTTTTTTCTCCACACACTTTGTGCTGTGGTTGCTTGGTTTACAACTTGGATTTGTGAGTTTCTCTCTTTTTTTGTCAATTCATTATCCAACTATCCTTCTTACTACACTATATTGGTGATACTGTCAGAATTCTAGCAGTTTTATTTATGCAGGGAAAGCTGTCATATGTGTATGGTTTAAATTTTAATATTCTATGCAAAATTTCATTGTAAACTGTAAAGTTAGAGTACTTTTTTAAAATATTGCTCGCTGACATCTCAGAGTCAGCATATGCCAAGCAGTGAATCTCATAATTGGATTATTCTAGTTACAAAAAGCCAGAACATTCTTGTTTCTTAGTGCGTGGCCTTGACATTTGAAAAGAGGCTTCTGTGTAAAGACTGGGATCAAGTTAAACTCGCATTACTGCAGTAATTATATATGCACATTTTCTTAATTATTAAACATAGATATTAATAATCTAAATATTAATAATCAATACAGTCCTTCTAAAGAAAGAAATAGTTATTGTTAAACACTATATAATATTATTATTATTATTATTTATTTATATAGCGCCAACATATTCCGCAGCGCTTTACAAAGCACAATAAGACGACAAGGGGAACATAGATACAACTAACAAATGTACAGCAGAGTTCCAAGCAGCACAAACATTGTTACAAGAACAGTAAACATTAGGAGGATGACCCTGCCCTTGCGAGCTTACAATCTAATGGGTTGTGGGGGACACACTATGTAAGGGGGTGGAGGATGGATGAGGCAGTGATTCTTTGCCTCTGATTACATTGTGACAGAGAAGTAAATAAGGGCTATAGAATGTTATAAGCTTGTCTGAAAAGGTGTGTTTTAAGAGTGCGTTTGAAGATGTCCAGGTTTGGAGCATGACGTACAGGCTGTGGAAGAGAGTTCCAGATAAGGGGTGATGCTCGTGTAAAGTCCTGGATGCGAGCATGAGAGGAGGTGATCAGCTTAGAGGCCAGGAGAATTTCTTGGGAGGAGCGAAGGTTGCGGGAGGGACAATATCTTGAGATTAGTGAGGAGATGTATGAAGGAGACAACTCGTGGAGGGCTTTGTATGTTAGAGTCAGGAATTTGAACTGGATCCTCTGGGTAATGGGTAACCAGTGGAGAGAATGGCACAATGGGGCTGCATCGGAAGAGCGTGTGGAAAGGTGAATGAGGCAGGCCGCAGAATTTAGAAGGGATTGGAGAGGTGCTAGCCTGTTTTTTGGTAGGCCACAGAGCAGGGTGTTGCAGTAGTCTAGGCGGGAGATGATTAAGGCATGAACAAGTATTTTGGTGGCTTCTTGTGTGAGGAAGGGACGGATACGGAATATATTTTTGAGCTGGAAATAGCAGGTGGTGGTTAATGAGGCAATGTGAGGTTTAAAGGAGAGCTCTGAGTCAAGTATAACCCCCAAGCAGCGGGCCTTAGTGGTTGAGGTTATTGGGGTGTTGTCTACCGTTATGGTTGCAATTGGTGGTGGTGAAGATAGCGATGGTGGAAAAATCACAATTTCCGTTTTAGTCATGTTGAGTTTAAGGAAGCGGGAGGACATGAATGCAGAAACGGCACGTAGACAGTCGGGGACTCTGGATAGTAGTGAGGACAGGTCAGGAGCTGAGAGATAGATTTGGGTGTCATCCGCATAGAGGTGATACTGGAAGCCAAAAGAGTTAATTAGTTGTCCCAGGCCACGGGTGTAGATTGAGAAAAGAAGTGGCCCAAGAACAGAGCCTTGAGGTACACCAACAGACAGTGGGTGTGGAGAGGAATTGGTGTTAGAGAAGAAGACAGTGTAAGAGCGTCCAGAGAGATAAGAGGAGATCCAGGAATGTGCTTGTCCCTTGATTCCTGCGGTTGACATTATTATATTTATTTTATAAGAAAGACAAATATATAGAACATGATTTTATGTTATTAAGATTTAATATGCAATTATTTCTTATATGATTAATTGTTTTAAGAAGAATTATATAATAAGCTTTATATTTAAATGAGTATATTAGAAGCCCTGTATGTTTAAGCCTTAATAAGCCTTAAATTGCTGAAGGCTCTTACAGATCTGTGCAGCCTCGGACTGACCCACCGAACTGCCGATGATTCCATCGGTGGGCCCCGCCTCCTGGGGGCCCCAGAGCCGGCACAGCGCAGGAGGGGGGGAAATTGGGCACAAAGAGCGGCGGGGAGAAGCTTCCCCCCCTCCCTCACCTAGGGGCCCCCCCTTCCGCGCTCCACCTTCCGCACTCCCCCTCCCTCCAAAATCTCAGCCAGCGGCAGCGAGCGGGGAATAGCTTTACCGGCGTGCATGATGACAGAGGAGATCCATCGCTCTGCATGCCGCTGGCTGGTCTCCGTCTCCTGCACTGCACTGACCAATCACGCTCTCACAGGAAGTACTGCAAGAGCGTGATTGGTCAGTGCATTGCAGGAGAGACGGAGACCAGCCAGCGGCATGCAGAGCGATGGATCTCCTCTGATGACTGATGGCTTCATGCCGGTAAGCTATTCCCCGCTTGCTGCCGCTGGCTGAGATTTTGGAGGGAGGGGGAGTGCGGAAGGGGGAGCGCGGAAGGGGGGGCCCCTAGGTGAGGGGGGAAGCTTCCCCCCTCCCCCCTCCACTCTGTGTGCCCACTGCCCCCCCTCCTGCGCTGTGGGACACCTGTGACCTGCGCCTGCGGCCTGCCTACCTAAACGGGGGGGGCTCCAGGTGAGGGAGGGGGGGAAGCTTCCCTGCCGCTTTCAGTGCCCACTGCCCCCCCCCCCCTACCAAGCTGGGGAGGAACTTAGACCTACCTAACTGGGGACACCTGTGACCTGCTTTCCTAAACTGGGGGGGGCTCCAGGTGAGGGAGGGGGGAGCTCCAGGTGAGGGAGGAGGGGGAGGCTTCCCCCCCCTCCCTGCCGCTCTGTGCCCGCTGCACCCCCTTCCAGCATGGGGGCCCCCACTAACAGGGAACCTGACTTTGTGGGGATATCTGCCGCCAACTTGATTGCATTTTGTGGGGATATCTGCCGCCAATCTATTTGCATTTTGCGGGGATATCTGCCGCCAATTTGATTGCATTTTGTGGGGATATCTGCCGCCAATTTGATTGCATTTTGTGGGGATATCTGCCGCCAATTTGATTGCATTTTGTGGGGATATCTGCCACCAATCTGTTTGCATTTTGTGGGGATATCTGCCGCCAATTTGATTGCATTTTGTGGGGATATCTGCCACCAATCTGTTTGCATTTTGTGGGGATATCTGCCGCCAATTTGATTGCATTTTGTGGGGATATCTGTCGCCAATTTGATTGCATTTTGTGGGGATATCTGCCGCCAATCTGTTTGTATTTTGTGGGGATATCTGCCGTCAATTTGATTGCATTTTGTGGGGATATCTGCCTCCAATCTATTTGCATTTTGTAGGGATATCTGCCGCCAATCTATTTGCATTTTGTGGGGATATCTGCCGCCAATTTGATTGCATTTTGTGGGGATATCTGCCGCCAATCTATTTGCATTTTGTGGGGATATCTGCTGCCAATTTGAAGGAAATTTTGTGGGGATATCTGCCGCCAATCTGATTGCATTTTGTCGGAAAATCTGCTGCCATTTGACTACTTGATGAATCATCATGAGGCATGTAACTACTTGATTATTTTATCTAAAATGTATCTGGTCGGACCTAATCTCTGTGAATAACACCGCTACTTATTTTGTGTTTTTTTTTTTTTTTTTAAGTCTGCCCATGACCCATCATGACCACGCCATTGTTCCAGTGCGTGGCGACGCTCATTAATTTTTGTTGCATGCGGACATATCCCTATTGGACACTGTCCTCAGAAGTGTTTATTATCTATTCCCTACCATAAAATCATGCAAAATTTATACAGTACATGTGTATGTTAGCCCAGAATGGGATGGGGGGGGGGGGGGGGAGCGAGGAGCGGGGGGGGAGGGGCCCAGGCTGAAACTTCCTCGGTGGGCCCTTAGTGTCCCAGTCTGACCCTGGATCTGTGTACAGTGTTATAGGGTCAACCTGACCTGGGAAAGTACAGACACATTCCAAAAACTAATTAGCAGAAGTGGATATTATCAGGAATGCGTCATGAATTACATTGTTTAGTCTCAATGTCTGGGGCCGCCAGCAGACAAGATGGCTGGTGACATCCATTTTTAATTAATTGCGTCAGAAATGACCCTATATCAAATGTCAAGCACTCCAAATGATGTTAATTCCCACAAGATAAGATAATTAAGGAATTTATAAACAATAATATTATGATTTAGGTATTCAAACATGATAAAGCATTGACGCATGGAAGCTTTAGCCAATCAGAACCTAGGATTCAGGGAAATTCCAGATTAGGCAGCCATATTGCTTCCTATCCCTATAAAAGTAGGGGCTGAAAGCTCATAGTTTGCAGAAGCCCAACAATCTCCTGAGAAGACACGTGAGGCAGAAGCTACCTTCCCACAAGTGGTTCTAGATGCTGAAGAGATGACAGAGAAGGGGTAATCTGCTTAATATTCTGGTGATTTACTTTATTCATTTTTTCAGCATTAAGTTTTGTTAAGATGTTAGCAAAAAGTTTTTTTAGAAGCTATTTTTTATGCTATTGAAGATTACTACAAGTTTTACACAACTATTATATACACAGCTATTGATACAGACGAGACTACTTTTGATCTTATTCTACATAACACAACTGTTATATTCTTTTTTGAGTGTACTTAGAAGATTGATGATCGCTTGGCTCTATTTAGAAGCTATTTTTTATGCTATTTCTTTAAGAAGATTACTACAAGTTTTACACAACTATTATATACAGAGCTATTGATACAGATGAGACTACTTTTGATCTTATTCTACATAACACAACTGTTATATTCTTTTTTGAGTGTACTTAGAAGATTGATGATCGCTTGGCTCTAAAGCCTTGATGAGATGGAATACTGTTAGAAGAAAACACTACTTGGAACCGTTCATATTTTGTATATATGCTGTATGATAAGCAAATACAATTTTTTATATAAAATCATATACTGAGTGCTCTGATTCATTTCAAGGTACATCGTCAATGTATAATTACTGTTATAGAGGGTACAGACCTCGCTATGCCGGATTTATATGATAGCAACGCTTTAAGGGCTGGTCCTTTACTGAGTTAGCAATCATGAAAAAGGGAAGAACCGCTCAGGTTTTTGACAATACCAGTTATATTTCTGTGATTTTCTTTAGGAAGCACAGTGAACTGCACCCAGCTCTGTAGATGGCAAGAGGGACAGAAGCATTTTTCTCCAAAAGAGATTTAAATGTTTAGTCTATTTTTTTTGTCTTTGAGAGCAAGGTTTGAACCTAGAGGCATTGGTTTATAGCACACCTACAACCCTTATTTACAAAGACTCATTGATCCAACTGAAATTGATTTATGGTGTACAAATACTTAAAAGGAGCCTTAAAATTATTCTAGATATAAAATAAATCTCAACACGAAATAATGTAGCATTGTGGTGTATTTTCAGTAGCTGCATTGAACAATACTTTTACACAGGAAGGATTGATTGTTTTAAAAATTATGACCTTTATTTTTACTTGTAAAATGTAATAAATGTAACTGACAGAGGATCTTTTTCAGCTTATTTTTAATTCTGACACTCCTACAAAGCTCAACATGTAGAAACGGAATTACTTCTTTATACACTTTCAGCTGTTTGACATATACCATTATAGCTATTTCTATACTGATCAGCTATGTCCATTTATCCATGGCCTTTACCTGCTGTTTTCAATGTAATTATGTTCAGCTAGCTGTTCTTACTAAAGTTAATATTGATTTGATATGATTTTTAGCTATAATGAACACATAGAAATATGCACTTTGAAATAATAGTTACTGTGTGATATGACAGCCAAGCCTCAGTGTGCTTTATTTCTTTAAAATTAGTGATTCCTTAATATCTTGCTTTTGGGTTATGAAGTATTTAGCAGATTTTTCAGAATATTTTGGTTTTGACAAACAACATTTTTACTACTTTGATTTATCACAGCAGGTATGCTTTTTTAAGGACAATTCTAATTGGCATGAAATGTGTTTGTATAATTTTGGTGCTGTTGGTTTCAGTGCTAGCATCGGGTATTGGCTACAAGCACTTTATTCAGCAGCAGGTTTTATCTCCTTAAATCTCATAATACTCCCCCAATGATTAACACTAACTGCCACACCCCTGTTGATCTTTGCATTAATAGTTGCCCCAGGGTGAAAAGTCCAGTGAGTCACTGGTCTTCTTCACGAGAGCATCCTGAAAGAGAAAATGGGCTGCTACCTCTAGAGGGCAGTGGACTGCTTTGCTGCAAGTGGCTACCAAGTTACATCTGGGATTTCCTCCACTAGTGATGAGAAGAACAGGGGGGTAAACTCTGCAGTGTGGAGATGATAAATGTGGGAATGGGACAAAAGATAGTAAGACTGAAAGGATGAAGGTGACAGACCTTGGCCAGAGCCAATGGGTTGGCTGGCCTGAGTCATAGGTAGCAGGCTGAGGTCAGGATTAACATACTGACATGACAAGGTTGGAGAAGAAGAATTGTGGTCAGGATGGACAAACTGATAGGACAAGGCAGGAGGGAACACTCTGAAGTCAGGGGTGATAGGGTAGCAAGACAATATGCAACATAGCAGGCTGAGGTTAGGACTGATGGGCTGGCAGGACAAGGATAGCGGTAGTAGGCTGATTTCTAACAAGGTGAGAGATAAAAAGACTCGATTTTAGAAAAAACAGGAAGCACACACAAGCCCCATGGAATTCATATCCTATGCCTTACACACATGGTGGACGTGCTGATTGAAGAGCTGGAGGATATGCAGGATCAGAGGAAAGTAAGCATATTAAAATAGTCAGTATAGATGGGTGGAAATATTTGCCAGGTGAATACTTTGCAGCGAACCAGCGGTATTCGAAATTTGTGTTCTACACAAATTTTTTTACAAACAAAATTTGCATTCGCATTTTTCCCATAGACTTAATGGCCGCCGACTTTAGCAGTTAATAGCAAAGCCCCCTTATGTGCTAGAAACACCAAATTTTCAGGGTGTGTGGAGGGGGACAGTAGCTACTAAAGGAAAACATTTTTTTTCTTTTTACAAAAAGACCTTTAGTTTTTGAGAAATCGATTTTAAAGTTTCATAGGAAAAAAGTCTACATTTAAATGCAGTAAATGACAGATCATGTAGCAAGCCTAACGGTAGTGGAAATTTACGTATATCAAAATAAAGCGCAATGAATTTAATGACGGTGTTTCCTACAGTTTGCTACATTGTCTGTCATTGCCGCATTTAACCTGCTGGGCGGTCTGGACGAGCACAGCTCGTCCAGTACCGCCGGAGGCTGCCGCTCAGGCCCTGCTGGGCCGATTTGGCTGAAATAAAAAGCAGCACACGCAGCCGGCACTTTGCCAGCCGCGTGTGCTGCCTGATCGCCGCCGCTCTGCGGCGATTCGCCGCGAGCAGCGGCGAAAGAGGGCCCCCCTAGCCGCCTGAGCCCTGCGCAGCCGGAACAAAAAGTTCCGGCCAGCGCTAAGGGCTGGATCGGAGGCGGCTGACGTCACGACGTCGGCTGACGTCGATGACGTCACTCCGCTCGTCGCTATGGCGACGATATAAGCAAAACAAGGAAGGCCGCTCATTGCGGCCTTCCTTGTTTATTCTGGGCGCCGGAGGCGATCGGAAGATCGCCTCCGGAGCGCCCTCTAGTGGGCTTTCATGCAGCCAACTTTCAGTTGGCTGCATGAAATAGTTTTTTTTTTATTAAAAAAAAACCCTCCCGCAGCCTGCCTGGCGATCTTAATAGAACGCCAGGCAGGTTAAATTAATACTTGTTTCCTATGAAACTTTAAATCAACTTTTAATCAATTTTCTCAAAAACTTTTTGAAAATGTATTTTTTCGCTTGTAACCACGGTCCCCCTCCCCATACCCAATTTGGTGTTTCTAGCACGTAAGGGGACTTTGCTATTAACCGCTAAAGTTGGCGGCTTTTCGCTGCCATTGAAGTCTATGGAGATTCTCAGATTTGCGAGATTCACATCAGCTTCTGGTGACACCTACGCCAGCCGGCCACCAAACGGGGGAGAGCCCGTGGGAAACTCTATGCGTGTTTTTAACCTGGAGATTGTGAGTGCAATATTTTTTTATAAATTTTAATAATTTCAATAAAGTTACAGTATTACACTATATAAGCCTTTTTATTGAGGTTGGTTGGCAAAGAAGATATCTGCAAAGAGGAGAGGATCTGGAATATAGCGAGTCCCAACAGTCCCAAGGTGCCAATAGACCTAACAGAGGGTCTTACCACACGGTGAGTGTCTCTCACTAGGGTGTGGTGGAGGCTGTCCTGTCCAGTGGTTTAATCGCAGTATTGTGTATGAGAACTTCTGTGGAATCCTAGAGGGAAATATGACATAGGAGTTCCTGTGAAATATACACATAAGAGTACTGTGTGGAATTTGGCCTGGGAATTTTCTCTAGACTTTGTGGGTTTACCTTACGGGAGAAAAAGTGATGGACTATAACCTTGTTGTGAACTAGGAACTGTCATTTAGCCACAAATAATATTGTGTTATGACCCTGCTGTGAACTAGGAACTGTCATTTAGCCGCAAATAATATTGTGTTATGACCCTGCTGTGAACTAGGAATTGTTATCTTGCTGCAAGCAATATTGTCTTATATATATATGTCCTATAGCATTATGAGCGCCATCCTCTGAATACAAACAATCAAAAAGATAGATCGGGAATGATGGAGAAGCAGGATCGCAAGGGCTCAATGGAGTGCGTGGCTGTAACACCATTCAATATTGAAATGACCAACGGACCCCCAGCTGGTGTCCCCCAAAGTGTACATGTCCCCCGCAACCGTTTGCAGTGTTGAAGGCAATTGTTGGTGCTGGGATTGGATATCCTATTCATACGACTGCAATCAAATGATATAATATTTATGAAGAATAAAGACTGATGCTGTTCCTTTAAAACCCCCAGTGGACTATTTTCTATATAGCTAAGTGTTGAAGGCTCACCTATCTAGCCAGTGTGAACCTTGGCCAGCATCATTGCAAGCACCTGTACCACGTGACACTGGCACACATATGATGTCATTACATGGGCTTGGTGTCACATGGTACAGGTGCTCGCTGTGATGCCGGACACCCGAGGATTTACACCGGCATGTGAAAGGTGAGTCTTCAACACTGCACAGGGGCACGGGAATTTCATGCAGAATTCCCTGCTGATTGGAAAAGACTGTACAGTGTGTAGACAGGCAATAAATATCTATCTGATCAAATTAAATCAGAGAGGGATCTACAGTATCTAGTGGTTGATCTGATGGCACATCAAGTGATATTTGGTCACCTTGAGAATAAGGAAGGATAAAGGAAAAGGTAGTGAATGCATTAAAGGCCAGAAAAATATTTCCCTCCCTCCCATCTTCCAACACCCAACGCAGCAGCTCTGCTCCCAGCAGGTGGCCCATTGTCCCCTCCCTTGCAGATACCGACCTCGCCAGGATGGCAACTTCTGCACCTGTGCAGACAGCTGCAGACCACATGAGCACGGTCAGGAGTGTCAAAGCTGTGCGCTCATCTAAGCGCAGAAGATGCCAGTCGGCATCTGCAACTGAGGAGACCCTGGGTCACCAGCTGGGAGTGGAGCTGTGGCACATGGGTTGCCAGGGGCTCCAGGAAGCCCGAGGTAAGTAGATCTTGGTTTTTTTTTTACCTTTTCTTTACGTGATGTTATCTGGCCATTTTGGATATTTGAAGTAGTTTAAATAGTTCTGTAAGAAAAGTTAGTTGTTATTTTACAAATGCCAGACTTCATCTTTGTAGGTAAGGATGTGGGTGTCTAAATTTGAGTCTGTTATTCCAATGCAAAATCAATTTGACAACAGGCAGACTAATATAACACAGTGCATAGGTCAGTACAGAGCAGTAATCCACAGAGTAAGGAGATTGCTGGAAACTTATTCTCAATTGATGCTGATACAAATTATTTTTATGATGTAATAACAGCCAGTGTGTCTACCTGCAGCTCATTTCATAATACAAGCCTGTAAGCTACAATGAGCTATAAAAAAAAAAAAAAAAAAAAAGTACTACTTACATTGTTTTTCTCTTTCTAAAAAATCATTAATTAAATAATTAAGTATTGATCAAATCTGTCTGCCTTCAATGATGTGTTCATGTCTTAGTTTATTTTGCAGTTTTTCTCTCCAAATTCCTCTGTTTGGAATGTTATCTCACTTTCCCCAGCAGATTACTTCTGGGAACATGAATTACTTAGTGACCCCTAATCCATCAGCTTTGGTGCACAACATTTCATAAATTACATTTTACCCACAGTCAGGTGTTACTCTGATTTTATAGTTTGTTTACATACATTTCCCAAGGATGCTCCCTTTACCATGCCACATTTTCTAGTCACAAGTAAAACTGCTATGGACTTATTCAATAAAATGGCCCTAGAAGCAAAGTAAAATTCCATCACAACCAATGAGAATCCAACTTCTTCTAGTCCGTCATACTTATCTAGCATACACTTTGTCATATTTGGATTGATAGTTTCCATCTGAATGGAAGCTCAATAGGAAGTGGTGATCAACTTACCTTCTTGCACCACATACAAATTCTTATTGAGAAATAACAGAACTGCAGTTAGTGTTGAAGTTGTAGTTTGGTGTGTTGTACTACTAAAATGGTGCGCTCACAAATTTTAGTAGAATAGCATTTTTATAAATGTCTTATTTGAACTAAAGTGTTCCGAACAAAGTCCACACACTCCAGGGTAGAAGGTCCCCCCCCCCCCCCCCCTAACACAAAAAAATGTATTTGAGAAAAGCAGACAGATATAAAAATTAAAAAAGGCTGACATGTTTCAGACTATCTGGACTTTATCATAGCCCAACACTACACTAATACAACATGGTATAAAAGCTCAAAGGCACACCCCTTGTTAAGAATGTAAAGGTATACCATGCTGTGATATTCGGGGGACTGGGACTTGCAGCCAGCACCCAGGAGACAGTCAGTTGAAAGCACAGTTCATTTATTGAAAGCTCAAAACAAACAAGCTTCATTAATCAGCATCAAATATCAAAGGAAAAACAGGCTTACTCCAGCCACATGAGAGCATCAAAATGTCCACAGCAAGAGTATAGTCCACAGGAAAAGAAAGTCCACAAATCCTGCACAGTCCAGCCTTCTTTCCTCACAGTAAGCTGGGAATATTACTCCAGAGATTGGTATAACAAGTCCACCTGCAGCTCACTGCTGCACACTCACAGGCTTGCAGCTCACTGCTGCACAGGTCTGCACCTGACATATATCACCTGCCTTCCTGCTGGGCAGGTAGAAAAATCTGGTTTGTATCCGGGTGGCCTGAGAGGCCTACCCATTCCATCCTTCTCACCCCAGAGTCCAGCCCTGCAAACTACTATCAAAGATAGCAACCTTGGTTGCTAATCAAAAATCCTGGACTCCTTTCCGGGTACAGACAAGATTCACTGTGACCAAACAATATAGGCAGGAGGAAAGTACCTTCCCTCCAGGACCTGTCCAAGTGGTCCTGTACACATGCATAACCATGTTTCTAATACAAGCTACATTAAAACCATACAAAAGTTACTGGTTTAAAAGGATATTAGCATATCAAGTTCAAATCCCACCTGGAGTTCAAACCTCCTGGCATATGAGTACCAAGCATTAACATCCAGAAAGGTTCACGTAACAATTTACTGTATGTGTCTCCCCATCTAGTGAGATGCGTTATCCTTTCTACTCACTGATAAACGAAACTGCTCATGTCACCAGCATACTTCTGCCTAAAGTGCCTCACTACACTGAAAATATTCTCTGTATTGTGTGAGGCCCTGTTATAGTGATCAGAAATTATTTGCCACAAAGCATGTGTAGTGCATGCAAGGTACTGCACATTACATTTTATGCAGGTGAAGGCATGCATACCGATCTTGTGTTAAAATTGATAAATTGTCAAAGGGGAAAGCTTTTTCCATTCACAGCGGAGACAGTCTGGCGTGCAGGATAGTGACAGGAGCTGTATCTGCACATAGAATATCCACATCTAAAGGACCCTGTTGTTGAAAGTCAGGTGGGGCTTGAGCAATTAGTAAAGGAGCAAAAGAGACTGGGAAATGATGTCACAGCTAGGGAGGGGGCTCATCTATAGGCAAACCTACAACCTGAACATAACACTTAAAGTAGTTTTTCATCACAAACAGAGGATAGGAATATCTTTTTTGACTATTTATTCCTTGATTGCACACCTGACCTAATGTTGTGCTGAACGTAGCTCCTTTGTGTATACTTCTATTATTAGTGCGGAAATTGCCATGTATGAGAGTGCCCCTATCTCTGCATAGAGCAATGTTCTGTGTTCTATCTGGGTCCTCCTCTGAATAACCCCATTGAGCAAGACGGTTTCTCAATACTTCAAACTTTTATGCTCTATAACGAGGCCTCATGATGTATGGAGAATATTTCCAATGTAGTGAGGCACTTTAGGCAGTAGCATGCTGGTGACATGAGCAGTTTTGTTTATCAGGGAATAATGCTAATGTCCTTTAAATCTGGTTATTTTTGTATGCTTTTAATGTCGCTTTTGTTAGAAACGAAGAGGTTATATTTTGGCAAATGAAAAAAGGCCCTAGTAGGTATCTTCTTCAGAGCACAAAATTGTCCTGGTCTCAGAGTAATGGCAGAAGGTTTGAAACAAAATTAATGATGCAGGCCTTATTGTAGAGGCATACATACAAGAAAGGAGGAGCTATACTCACCCTACTCAGGGAAAATTATTTTAAATGGAAACACAAGTGCTGAGGAGTGGTCAATTTACATAGAGCATATGATGGTGGAATGACCAGCACAATCTGTACTGCGCATGCACTGGAAAATCCAATTTCCCAGTGACCTGTTACCTTATTCTTAGGAAAGCATTGTTTTCTGCTCCCTGGCCATTGTTTACCTTTAGGAAATATGAAAACATCTGTCTGAATGCTGGTACATCTTGAGCTGATACCGCAACCCGGCCTTGTGGAAGACACAGCACAGTGTTCTACTAAACATGGTGCTTCTTGCAATGTCTCTAATCCTCTCTAAGGGCTGGTGCACACCGAGCGGCTTTTTCAGCGTTTCTGCAGCCGCTTGCGGCTGCGGATACGCTTGGTCAATGTATCTCAATGGGGTGGTTCACACCAGAGCGGGAGGCGTTTTTCAGAAACGCATACTCCCGGGGTGAGGCATTTTTTGGATTGCGGATGCGTTTCTGCCTCAATGTTAAGTATAGGAAAAACGCAAACCGCTCTGAAAAACGCCTGTCCAGAACGGTTTTGCCGGCATTTTTGTTACAGAAGCTGTTCAGTAACAGCTTTACTGTAACAATATATGAAATCTACTACACCAAAACCGCTACACAAAACCGCAAAACGCTAGCTGAAACGCTACAGAAAAATAAGAAAAAGCATTTCAAAATCTGCTAGCATTTTGTGGATCTGCTAACGGGTTTTGGTGTGCACCAGGCCTCCTTAAAGAGAAACTTTGCATAGAAAGTCTTTTTACTAAAACAGTGGTACTTTAATGTCACTCAGGGAGGGTTCTATCCTGCAAGAATCTACCCCAGAGATTCTTACAACCTCCTTCAGCCCTCGGGTGCTGCCCAGGACCACCTTCTTCCTGTGGCCATGCTCCTGCCTGAGTACACGGACATCATTACTGGACATGCATGAATCCGTGGACTTTGCATGCCTATTAGAACAAAGCCACTCATACACAGAGGAAAAAGCCATGTGCAAGCAGCTTCATTCTACTGGGCATGTGTGGACTAATCAAGCGCATGCCTTGTATGGATGCACTCATGCACAGCAGGAGTGCAACTGTGAGAAGCATATTAAACAAGCTCTTGTTGAATATGTTTAAAGGGATGCAGCACTAAATTTGGGAGCTGCAGAAGGATTGGGGAAGCCTCTGGACTAACCAGAGGCTTCCCACTTAAGTTCATAATTATGTAATTTTTTGTTGAATGCTTCATTAATTTCTGTAGTCCCAGGTAGTGTTGGGCGAACACCTAGATGTTCGGGTTCGCGAACGTTCGCCGAACATCGCCGCGATGTTCGGGTGTTTGCGCCGAACTCCGAACATAATGGAAGTCAATGGGGACCCGAACTTTCATGCTTTGTAAAGCTTCCTTACATGCTACATACCCCAAATTAGCAGGGTATGTGCACCTTGGGAGTGGGTACAAGAGGAAAAAAAATATTTGAAAAAGAGCTTATAGTTTTTGAGAAAATTGATTGTAAAGTTTCAAAGGAAAAACTGTCTTTCAAATGTGGAAAATGTCATGTTCCTTTGCACAGGTAACATGCTTTTTTTCGCCATGCAGTCATAAATGTAATACAGAGAAGAGGTTCCAGGAAAAGGGACCGGTAACGCTAACCCAGCACCAGCAGCAGCACACGTGATGGAACAGGAGGAGGCGCAGGAGGAGAAGGCCACGCTTTAAGACACAACAACCCAGGCCTTGCATGAGGACAAGAAGCGTGCGGATAGCATGCTTTGTACCGCCATGCAGTCATAAATGTAATAAAGATAAGAGGTTCAATAAACAGGGACCGGCAACGCTAACCCAGCAGCAGCAGCAGCACACGTGATGGAACAGGAGGAGGCGCAGGAGGAGAAGGCCACGCTTTGAGACACAACAACCCAGGCCTTGCATGAGGACAAAAAGCGTGCGGATAGCATGCTTTGTACCGCCATGCAGTCATAAATGTAATAAAGATAAGAGGTTCAATAAACAGGGACCGGCAACGCTAACCCAGCAGCAGCAGCAGCACACGTGATGGAACAGGAGCAGGCGCAGGAGGAGAAGGCCATGCTTTTTGAGACACAACAACCCAGGCCTTGCATGAGGACAAAAAGCGTGCGGATATAGCAGCAATGCTTTTTGCCGCCATGCAGTCATAAATGTAATACAGATGAGAGGTTCAATAAACAGGGACCGGAAACGCTAAACCATGGCAGATGTTCATTGGTCATGTTACTTGGTTGGGGTCCTGGAGTGTTGCGTAGTCATTTCCAATCCAGGATTGATTCATTTTCATTTGAGTCAGACGGTCTGCATTTTCTGTGCAGAGGCGGATACGCCGATCTGTGACGATGCCTCCGGCAGCACTGAAACAGCGTTCCAACATAACGCTGGCTGCCGGGCAAGCCAGCACCTCTATTGCGTACATTGCCAGTTCGTGCCAGGTGTCTAGCTTCGATACCCAATAGTTGAAGGGTGCAGATGGATTGTTCGACACAGCTACGCCATCTGACATGTAGTCCTTGACCATCTTCTCCAGGCGATCGGTGTTGGAGGTGGATCTGCACGCTTGCTGTTCAGTGGGCTGCTGCTGCATGGGTGTCAGAAAATTTTCCCACTCCAAGGACACTGCCGATACCATTCCCTTTTGGGCACTAGCTGCGGCTTGCGTTGTTTGCTGCCCTCCTGGTCGTCCTGGGTTTGCGGAAGTCAGTCTGTCGGCGTACAACTGGCTAGAGGAGGGGGAGGATGTCAATCTACTCTCTAAAGTCTCCACAAGGGCCTGCTGGTATTCTTCCATTTTGACCTGTCTGACTCTTTCTTCAAGCAGTTTTGGAACATTGTGTTTGTACCGTGGATCCAGAAGGGTATAAACCCAGTAATTGGTGTTGTCCAGAATGCGCACAATGCGTGGGTCGCGTTCAATGCAGTCTAGCATGAATTGAGCCATGTGTGCCAGAGTCCTGCCAGAATCCTCATCATCCTCTTGTGAGCGTTGTGATAGTTGTTTGTTGTGATGCATCATAGTCGTCACCTTCCTCCTGGTCTGCTTCTGCTAACCATTCGCGCTGAATTGTGGAAGTCCAACGTGCACCGCTCTGGCCCTCGTCAGTGGTGGCATGAAATTCCTGCTCCAACTCCAGCTGTTCCTCCTCCTCTTCTTCGTCATAGCTGCTGGGGCCAGCGTTTCCTGAGGCGGATGGCCTGATGTTGGTACCATCACGCTGATCGTTTTCTCCTTCAGATTCCCCCAGTTGCATCATGACAGCTGTTTCCTTGACCGGTAACGCTAACCCAGCACCAGCAGCAGCACACGTGATGGAACAGGAGGAGGCGCAGGAGGAGAAGGCCACGCTTTAAGACACAACAACCCAGGCCTTGCATGAGGACAAGAAGCGTGCGGATAGCATGCTTTGTACCGCCATGCAGTCATAAATGTAATAAAGATAAGAGGTTCCATAAACAGGGACCGGCAACGCTAACCCAGCAGCAGCAGCAGCACACGTGATGGAACAGGAGGAGGCGCAGGAGGAGAAGGCCACGCTTTGAGACACAACAACCCAGGCCTTGCATGAGGACAAAAAGCGTGTGGATAGCATGCTTTGTACCGCCATGCAGTCATAAATGTAATAAAGATAAGAGGTTCAATAAACAGGGACCGGCAACGCTAACCCAGCAGCAGCAGCAGCACACGTGATGGAACAGGAGCAGGCGCAGGAGGAGAAGGCCATGCTTTTTGAGACACAACAACCCAGGCCTTGCATGAGGACAAAAAGCGTGCGGATATAGCAGCAATGCTTTTTGCCACCATGCAGTCATAAATGTAATACAGATGAGAGGTTCAATAAACAGGGACCGGAAACACTAAACCATCCCAGATGTTCATTGGTCATGTTACTTGGTTGGGGTCCTGGAGTGTTGCGTAGTCATTTCCAATCCAGGATTGATTCATTTTCATTTGAGTCAGACGGTCTGCATTTTCTGTGGAGAGGCGGATACGCCGATCTGTGACGATGCCTCCGGCAGCACTGAAACAGCGTTCCAACATAACGCTGGCTGCCGGGCAAGCCAGCACCTCTATTGCGTACATTGCCAGTTCGTGCCAGGTGTCTAGCTTCGATACCCAATAGTTGAAGGGTGCAGATGGATTGTTCGACACAGCTACGCCATCTGACATGTAGTCCTTGACCATCTTCTCCAGGCGATCGGTGTTGGAGGTGGATCTGCACGCTTGCTGTTCAGTGGGCTGCTGCTACATGGGTGTCAGAAAATTTTCCCACTCCAAGGACACTGCCGATACCATTCCCTTTTGGGCACTAGCTGCGGCTTGTGTTGTTTGCTGCCCTCCTGGTCGTCCTGGGTTTGCGGAAGTCAGTCTGTCGGCGTACAACTGGCTAGAGGAGGGGGAGGATGTCAATCTCCTCTCTAAAGTCTCCACAAGGGCCTGCTGGTATTCTTCTATTTTGACCTGTCTGACTCTTTCTTCAAGCAGTTTTGGAACATTGTGTTTGTACCGTGGATCCAGAAGGGTATAAACCCAGTAATTGGTGTTGTCCAGAATGCGCACAATGCGTGGGTCGCGTTCAATGCAGTCTAGCATGAATTGAGCCATGTGTGCCAGAGTCCTGCCAGAATCCTCATCATCCTCTTGTGAGCGTTGTGATAGTTGTTGTGATGCATCATAGTCATCACCTTCCTCCTGGTCTGCTTCTGCTAACCATTCGCGCTGAATTGTGGAAGTCCAACGTGCACCGCTCTGGCCCTCGTCAGTGGTGGCATGAAATTCCTGCTCCAACTCCAGCTGTTCCTCCTCCTCTTCTTCGTCATAGCTGCTGGGGCCAGCGTTTCCTGAGGCGGATGGCCTGATGTTGGTACCATCACGCTGATCGTTTTCTCCTTCAGATTCCCCCAGTTGCATCATGACAGCTGTTTCCTTGATTTTCAACATTGACCTCTTCAGTAAACACAGCAGTGGTATGGTAATGCTGACTGAAGAGTTGTCACTGCTCACAAGCAACGTGGATTGCTCAAAATTTTGGAGGACTTGGCAGAGGTCCAACATGTTGGCCCAATCGGATCCACAGAAGCTTGGCAGCTGTCCGGATGCGCCTCGGTACTGCGCCGTCATGTACTGGACCACTGCACTCTTCTGCTCACAAAAGCGGGCTAGCATGTGCAGCGTAGAATTCCAGCGCGTAGGGACATCACACAGCAAGCGATGGTGGGGGAGATTGAAGCGCTCCTGCATCTTGGCGAGTGCCCCCGAAGCAGTACTGGAATTTCTACAATGTTTGGCCACTCGGCGCACCTTCAACAGAAGATCGGCCACGCCTGGGTATGTCCTCAGGAACCGCTGAACTACTAGGTTCATCACGTGCGCCAGGCAAGGGATGTGTGTCAGCTTAGCCAACCTTAAAGCGCGAATGAGATTACTCCCATTATCACACACAACCATGCCCGGTTTCAGGTCCAGCGGTGCCAGCCACAAATCCGTCTGTTCCTTTATTCCCCTCCAAATTTCCTCCCCTGTGTGCTGCTTATCCCCAAGGCAGATCAGCTTCAGCAACGCTTGCTGACGCATGCCAACAGCTGTGCTGCACTGCTTCCACGATCCTACTGCTGCTGGTGCTGGGTTAGCGTTTCCGGATGAGGTACAGCTTTGAGATGCGTTGGAGGAGAAGGAGTCAGAGAGGTAGCTGCTGCTGTTGTTATCCAGTGGGAGGGACGGCGGTGCAGCTGTTTGCAGCGTGGGCAACACCCGTGCCGTAGCAGGTGAGGAATCGCTGCCAGGCTCCACAAGGTTCACCCAGTGCGCGGTAAGGGAGATGTATCGACCCTGGCCGAACGCACTCGTCCAGGTGTCAGTGGTGAGGTGAACCTTGCAGGCAAAGGCATTCTTAAAGCTTCGGGTTATTTTGCTGACCACGTGCTCATGCAACTCAGGCACTGCAGAGCGCGCAAAGTGGTAGCGGCTGGGAACCACGTAACGTGGGATGGCCACTGACATCATGCCCTTGAAGCTGTTTGTCTCCACCACTCGATATGGCAGCATTTCGCAGGCCAGAAGCTTGGCTATGCTGGCTGTTACTGCCACGGCCCGGGGGTCATTTGCTGGCAATTTCCTCTTGCGCTCAAACATCTCCGACACAGACAACTGAACCGTAGCGCTGCACACGGAAGGGCTGTTGGTTGTTGTGTTTGATGAACACTGGGAGACCTCAAGAGCACTACTCCGGAAAGTGACAGTGTCAGCGTCGTCTGATGTTTGTGAATGTTGTGAACCACGCAATGGCTGGGCTACTGCTGCTGCTGAGGCGGGTCTGGTGGTGAGTCTGGCGAACCCAAGGGAGGCAGTGTTGCTGGTACCCTGTCCTGCCGCGTTTGCCCACAGAGTGGGATGTTTGGATAGCATGTGGCGGCTCATGCTGGTGGTGGAGAGGTTGTTAATACTTTTCCCCCTGCTCAGGCGGGTCTTGCACACCTTGCAAATCGCCATGGTAACATCCTCAGTGCAGTCTTCAAAGAAAGCCCAGACTTTGGAGCACCTGCCTTGCTGGCGATTTCTGTTTGCTCCTCTTTTGCCTCTCACTTGAACTTCCACGCTTGTGGTGCCTGAAATTGTGCGCCGCCTACCTTGTGGCACAAGGCGAACTCGTGCAGCAGTGGGTTCTTCAACAGACTCATCTGTGCTGCTGCTACGACGGCGATGTTCTCGTTCACAAACAAAATCTGGGTCTATGTCCACATTGTCCATACCCTCCTCTTCCATCTCCTCAAACTCGTCATATGTCATTGTGGGGGGCCGCCGCCGTGGAGTAGAGCTCCCCAGAACAACCTCTGTGCAGCTCACTCCAACGTCGTCTTCCAGAGCTTCTCGGTCGATCTCCTGCAATTGCAACCCCTCCTGCCCAACTTGCTCTGGGATTTGGGTTTCAAAGTCCTCGGACTCGCCTTGTATTTCAGTGCCCGGTGCATTTCCCACAGTTAATGGTTGTGAATCCGGGCACAACATTTCTGGCTGTTCCTCCATTGACCTTTCAAAGGTGGAAGTTTGTTGGCCTGGGAATAGCTCCTGCGAATACCCCATTGTGTCCTGAGGTAATTCATCGGACTGGTTATCTGGCAGTTGTGTGCTTGGTGTCGCTGCCGGTTGTGTCAGCTTTGTGCCCACTGGCTCCTTGTAACTGGCTGAGGACTCGGACCTCGTGCGTGATGTGCTGGTGCTGCTTAACCCACTGCTGGACGCTTGAGAGGTCATCCAAGTAATTATCTGGTCCTGTTCTTTTGGATCTGTGAGGGTTGTTGTCCTGGACAACATGGGCGGTATTGAGTGGGTTTTCTTGGGTGCTCCCCTGTGGCCTGTACGTGAACCGTCAGGGGAAACACCTCTTCCCTTGCCCCTTCCTCTTTCACCGGATTTCTTCCTCATTTCACTTATCCTTAAAGTACACGCTGACTGGCAGCAGTACAGTGGCAGTACAGAAATGCTATACAGTGGTGGGTGAGCGGTGTACCACTATTGCCAGCAGCGACACAGAGCACGATGCTATACAGTGGCGGGTGAGCGGTGTACTACTGTTCCCAGCAGACACAGAGTGGCAGTAAACAATGCTATATAGTCTGGCTGAGCAGTGTACACAGAGTGGCAGTACACACAATGCTATTTAGTCTGGCTGAGCGGTGTACACAGAGTGGCAGTACACACAATGCTATATAGTGTGGCTGAGCCGTGTACACAGAGTGGCAGTACACACAATGCTATATAGTGTGGCTGAGCCGTGTACACAGAGTGGCAGTACACACAATGCTATATAGTCTGGCTGAGCGGTGTACACAGAGTGGCAGTAAACAATGCTATATAGTGTGGCTGAGCCGTGTACACAGAGTGGCAGTAAACAATTCTATATAGTCTGGCTGAGCGGTGTACACAGAGTGGCAGTACACACAATGCTATATAGTGTGGCTGAGCCGTGTACACAGAGTGGCAGTACACACAATGCTATATAGTGTGGCTGAGCCGTGTACACAGAGTGGCAGTACACACAATGCTATATAGTCTGGCTGAGCGGTGTACACAGAGTGGCAGTAAACAATGCTATATAGTGTGGCTGAGCCGTGTACACAGAGTGGCAGTAAACAATGCTATATAGTCTGGCTGAGCGGTGTACACAGAGTGGCAGTACACACAATGCTATATAGTCTGGCTGAGCGGTGTACACAGAGTGGCAGTACACACAATGCTATATAGTCTGGCTGAGCGGTGTACACAGAGTGGCAGTAAACAATGCTATATAGTGTGGCTGAGCCGTGTACACAGAGTGGCAGTAAACAATGCTATATAGTCTGGCTGAGCGGTGTACACAAAGTGGCAGTACACACAATGCTATATAGTCTGGCTGAGCGGTGTACACAGAGTGGCAGTAAACAATGCTATATAGTCTGGCTGAGCGGTGTACACAGAGTGGCAGTACACACAATGCTATATAGTCTGGCTGAGCGGTGTACACAGAGTGGCAGTAAACAATGCTATATAGTGTGGCTGAGCCGTGTACACAGAGTGGCAGTAAACAATGCTATATAGTCTGGCTGAGCGGTGTACACAGAGTGGCAGTACACACAATGCTATATAGTCTGGCTGAGCCGTGTACACAGAGTGGCAGTAAACAATGCTATATAGTCTGGCTGAGCGGTGTACACAGAGTGGCAGTACACACAATGCTATATAGTCTGGCTGAGCGGTGTACACAGAGTGGCAGTACACACAATGCTATATAGTCTGGCTGAGCGGTGTACACAGAGTCGCAGTAAACAATGCTATATAGTGTGGCTGAGCCGTGTACACAGAGTGGTAGTAAACAATGCTATATAGTCCGGCTGAGCGGTGTACACAGAGTGGCAGTACACACAATGCTATATAGTCTGGCTGAGCGGTGTACACAGAGTGGCAGTACACACAATGCTATATAGTCTGGCTGAGCGGTGTACACAGAGTGGCAGTACACACAATGCTATATAGTCTGGCTGAGCGGTGTACACAGAGTGGCAGTAAACAATGCTATATAGTCTGGCTGAGCGGTATACACAGAGTGGCAGTAAACAATGCTATATAGTCTGGCTGAGCGGTGTACACAGAGTGGCAGTACACACAATGCTATATAGTCTGGCTGAGCGGTGTACACAAAGTGGCAGTACACACAATGCTATATAGTCTGGCTGAGCCGTGTACACAGAGTGGCAATAAACAATGCTATATAGTCTGGCTGAGCGGTGTACACAGAGTGGCAGTACACACAATGCTATATAGTCTGGCTGAGCCGTGTACACAGAGTGGCAGTACACACAATGCTATATAGTCTGGCTGAGCGGTGTACACAGAGTGGCAGTAAACAATGCTATATAGTGTGGCTGAGCCGTGTACACAGAGTGGCAGTAAACAATGCTATATAGTCTGGCTGAGCGGTGTACACAGAGTGGCAGTACACACAATGCTATATAGTCTGGCTGAGCCGTGTACACAGAGTGGCAGTAAACAATGCTATATAGTCTGGCTGAGCGGTGTACACAGAGTGGCAGTACACACAATGCTATATAGTCTGGCTGAGCGGTGTACACAGAGTGGCAGTACACACAATGCTATATAGTCTGGCTGAGCGGTGTACACAGAGTCGCAGTAAACAATGCTATATAGTGTGGCTGAGCCGTGTACACAGAGTGGTAGTAAACAATGCTATATAGTCCGGCTGAGCGGTGTACACAGAGTGGCAGTACACACAATGCTATATAGTCTGGCTGAGCGGTGTACACAGAGTGGCAGTACACACAATGCTATATAGTCTGGCTGAGCGGTGTACACAGAGTGGCAGTACACACAATGCTATATAGTCTGGCTGAGCGGTGTACACAGAGTGGCAGTAAACAATGCTATATAGTCTGGCTGAGCGGTATACACAGAGTGGCAGTAAACAATGCTATATAGTCTGGCTGAGCGGTGTACACAGAGTGGCAGTACACACAATGCTATATAGTCTGGCTGAGCGGTGTACACAAAGTGGCAGTACACACAATGCTATATAGTCTGGCTGAGCCGTGTACACAGAGTGGCAATAAACAATGCTATATAGTCTGGCTGAGCGGTGTACACAGAGTGGCAGTACACACAATGCTATATAGTCTGGCTGAGCCGTGTACACAGAGTGGCAGTACACACAATGCTATATAGTCTGGCTGAGCGGTGTACACAGAGTGGCAGTACACACAATGCTATATAGTCTGGCTGAGCGGTGTACACAGAGTGGCAGTAAACAATGCTATATAGTCTGGCTGAGCGAGGTACACAGTGGCAGTACACACAATGCTATATAGTCTAGCTGAGCGGTGTACACAGAGTGGCAGTAAACAATGCTATATAGTCTGGCTGAGCGAGGTACACAGTGGCAGTACACACAATGCTATATAGTCTGGCTGAGCCGTGTACACAGAGTGGCAGTAAACAATGCTATATATAGTGTGGCTGAGCGAGGTACACAGTGGCAGTAAACAATGCTATATATAGTGTGACTGAGCGAGCGGTGTACTACTGTTCCCAGCAGCGACACACAATGACTGGGGGGGACCCTGGCTAGCGTGGCTGGAGAGCGAACTACCCTGCCTGCCTACCCAAAGCTAAACCCACAGAGAAATGGCGGAGATATGACGTGGTTCGGGTATTTATTTACCCGAACCACGTGACCGTTCGGCCAATCAGAGCGCGTTCGGGTCCGACCCATGTGACCCGTTCGGCCAATCACAGCGCTAGCCGAACGTTCGGGGAACGTTCGGCCATGCGCTCTTAGTTCGGCCATATGGCCGAACAGTTTGGCCGAGCACCATCAGGAACCCGAACAGTGGCGAACACTGTTCGCCCAACACTAGTCCCAGGACATGATTTAGCAAGCAAAATTTTACAAATATACACAAAGCACAGGGAAATACTGTACATCTGTTGGTTGAGTGAAAGGATACAAAAGACTGTTTTGATCTTTATTTCTTTACTCAGTTTTCTAAAGAATGTGTATGTAGCATGGGCCCGTAGACAATACCCCCCTCCCAACCCTTTAACTTGAACTAAACATGAATGACAAACAAATAAAACTCCAGAGCTGGCATTTTAAAGGCCGTGGCCAATTTCATTTGGTAACCAATAAATATGATAAATTAAAATAAATTGGAGTCGATAAACCAACTTTATTAAACATTGTATAAACACTCTTTATTCATATCAAACTACCACAGTTCCGATATGCTCTTCTTTATCACCAAGAAATACGACCCCAATACTTGCCCTCGAAGTTCTCCAAATAAACTTGACCATGACGAAATCTTTTTAAAGAAGGGAAGGGTGGGTGGGGAGCTCACCTATGCCACAGGGGTGACAGGCAGCTAGATGGGTAAACGGACCTCCTTATATATACCTAACTCTTCTCTGATTGGTCGGCCTAATCTTCTCTAGGGCCTAGCAACACCTGGCTAAGCATATACACCTGCCCTGCCCACCAATCAGAGCCTCATTCTGTTCCCCTGCAATGCAGTGTTCAGGCAACCAATCAGCATCCAGCTCACCTCAGAGAGGGAAACTTGAGCTGGATGCTGAGGCAAAAGTTCTTTGTAGGCCTAATAATTTACCTCAAAACCTAACTAGTGGAGATTGCCACAGGCCCATGTGTGGCCTACCTGATTGTTCGGCCCCTGTCATTCTAGTAGCATTGTGGTATTGACAGTGGATATTTTCCTAGGGTACCAAAACCACCAAAAAACAGCCTGAGGGAATAGACAATTCTAGCAATCAGCTGAAGGAAACATTAGTAGATGTTTGCTAAGGACTGTGATTTTGCTCTTGATTTTTTTAGATAGATCTTTATTATCTCACACGTTATCGATGGTTTGTCACTAACAAAAGTGAGTAAGTGCAATTAAAAAAAACTCCCCACCCCTCACTGTGACAAAACACAGCACAAATTGTCACCCCTTAGTGACTTCTATATAGAAATTTAGGACACACTCAGCATATCCTAAAACCGTTTATTGCATTGTTGATTAACTGGAAAGAAAAATAATGTAATCAGATAATTAAAAGGCATTTTCATATTGACAATCAGTAGGCAATGCAGTTGGAACTTAAAGGGACTCCGAGCTCATCTAAAAAATAAAAGTTGTACTCACCAGGGGCTTTCTCCAGCCCAGTGCTGGTCGGGAGGTCCCACGCCGGCGTCCTGGCTCCTCTCCTTCTCCCCGCTCCGGAATGGCTGACAGGCCGCAGCCCGGGCGACACTCTCCCGAGTGTCGGGCTGCTCCTTCCGCATATGACGCGGATTACGTCACACGCCGGCCACCTCGCGTCATCATGGCAGCCGGCGTGAAAGTACTGCGCATGCGCGATTAAAGCGCGCATGCGCAGTACTTTCACGCCGGCCGCCGTGATGACGCGAGGCGGCCGGCGTGTGACGTAATCCGCGTCATATGCGGAAGGAGCAGCCCGACACTCGGGAGAGTGTCACCCGGGCTGCGGCCTGTCAGCCATTCCGGAGCGGGGAGAAGGAGAGGAGCCAGGACGCCGGCGTGGGACCTCCCGACCAGCACTGGGCTGGAGAAAGCCCCAGGTGAGTACAACTTTCATTTTTTTGATGAGCTCGGAGTCCCTTTAAAGCGGACCTCCACAGTAATAACAAAAATCCAGCAGCCATTTACTGCAGTAAATGTCTTGGCGTTTTTCTCTGGGGACAGAGTGGAGGCAGGGCCAGGTGCTGAAAGTTGGGTGATGTGGGGTCTTTGGGGCAGTGTCCTGGGACAAGGTGTAATGAATAGTGAATTATCAGCTGCGGTGGATAACAGTACCACCGCAGCTGCTTCTGGTACCCTGCCTGCCAGTCTCCCTGTGCCTCGGGCGTCTAGCACGCCGAGGACGGGCGTGGGTGGTCGCCGCTTGTCAGCTGCGGGGGATGATGGGGCCACCGCGGGCATTGCTAGGTCCCTGCCTGCTAGGTTTTTCGCGTCTCAGGCGTCTAGTACGCCGGGGACGCATGTCTCTACTGTTCTCAGGGGCACATTAGCGTGTGCGCGCGCTCGCCATCAGGACCTTTATGCCAGGAGGAGGCGCGTCAGCTGACCAGCTGGTCGGCTGACGTCAGGGAGCACGTTAGCCTCTCCTGATTGGCTGAGGCTGATGGGCGTTTTTGGAGGGTCTCCTCCACTTCTTAAGCCTCTCGGCTTCACTTGCAATTTGTCTGCTGTCATGAATACTTCGTGTTAGCGCTCAGACCTTAGTCAGTTCCCTAGTGTGTTAGAACCGGCAGGTGCTGGGAATTCACACTAAGCTTAGGATCTGCTTGATAGTTTAAATTGTACTAATTGTGTATTATCTGTGTATGACTCTGGCTAGCTCTGACCAACCTTACTCTTAGTGATTCTGTACTTTAGCCTATCTGATCCTGTTGCCAACTCAGCCTGTTAAACACTCTGTCTCTGTCTCCGGATTCTGTACCTTTGCCCATCTGATCTAACTGCCAAACTCTGCCTGGATACCGTTCTGCTTTTGCCTGTTGATTCTGTACTGTAATCTGTCTGTCTGTTGCCGAACCGTTCTGTCTGACCACTCTACTCTCACCAGGGAGCCATCGTCTCTGGTGAGAGGTGCTGTACTACAGTGCCCACCAGCTCCTCTGGTGAGGTAGTGCCAAAACTGTCAGTACATACTGTTGCACCAATCACTACACACAGTGCAATAAAATAGTGTTACTTACTTGTACACTTAGCATCTGTATCATATATCTGTATTATTGGTGATTCTGCAGATCACCATATAATCAGGTATATATCTGCATTATAGGTGATACTGCAGATCTCCTGATAATCAGAACTCAGATCTTGCTGACACAAATCGTTACACAAGGCTTCTCAGGTAAATATAACTTTTTTTTTTTACTAGGAGGCTGCTTGATTTCTGTTATTACTCTGAAGGTTCGCTTTAACGTTTGATCCCGGAGTACCCCTTTATCAAGGTTCAATGAATCCTATAACCAGCAATCAGGAAAGCTGGTAACTGCAGCAGTGCACAACTGTGGATGTGATCTCATCCAGTATAGTTTTATATTAGTTGATGTAATGTATTCTTGTGCTTTCAGTAGGGAATTGTTTCAGTGTTTAAAAGCTCAATCTTTACATTTTTTTCAACTGATCTAAAGTCGCTGAACTCATATAAATGTGATAGAGGTAGCAATGTCGGTTTTTCTTTGGTTTACAAAGACACATCTGCTCTGACATTATTATTATTGAATTTGCATTTGCAGCAGATGAAAAGCAGAACAATAACATAACTAAGGCATAATCAGAAGCAGCAGCCACAATGGCTCAGAAAGAAATTAACACTAGAATTGCAATTTAGTTTTTAACTATACACAATTTAATTTCCTACAATGCAATACTGCCTACATAACAGGAAATTAAATGAATATTACTAGCTATATAATATTATTTCAGCTTTAAAAAAAACGAATACAGAATTAACATGTATAGCTCATAGGTAGCATTAGCTCACTGAATATCTGAGGTTTGTTGGGCAACCGTACTTTATTATTGTGGGGGAAAAAATCCCGTTGAGGGGTCAAAAATAGAGGCCATCATGAAAGGCCAAAAAGAGTGGTGTAAAAATAGCTCCCACAACCCCCACTATCGATCCTATAGTAACTTGCAAAGCAGAAGCAGCAGAGCATCATACTTTTACAGCTATTAGCATTGGGACAAGGCCTCACTTGTCTCTTCAGTGCAGCTCTTTACCATACAGTCTGCCCTTGTGCCTCCTGATGCAAGTAACATGACATGCAGATACGGGGGCCGCAGATAAGCTGTAGAGAGTCCGGCAGCCCTGAAGAGAGGAGTGAGGACTTATTTTGCCGCTGGAGGTAGGTTCAGTATCATGCTCTATTGCCACTGCTCTGCTCTATGGGAAGGGGGGTGGATGGCGCAAACAGGCTACTGCTACTACCGCTGCTGCTGCTGCTGCTACTGCTACTACTACTACTACTACTACTACTACTACTACTACTACTACTACTACTACTACTACTACTACTACTACTACTACTACTATATACAATACAATAACATTTGCAAAGCGCTTTTCTCCCATAGGACTCAAAGCGCATAGTTGTGTCTCAGATCAATACAGGGTTGCAGGCTGGGTTGTGTTACTACTACTACTACCACATGAGTAGTTGTAGTCGTATATCTCTGTCCAACAAAGCATTAAAAAATAATTATTAAAGCCTAGGTTAATTTATACTTACTCACACACTTACACAGTGATTTGAATTTTGGGGTACTGTCAGTTTCTCAATACTTTTCTGGGTGCAGCTCATGAAGGCTTAGAGGAGTGTGTGGGTGTAGGAAGCAATCCCAGATTCTAGTACAATGTTTGTGTGTTACTAAATGTATTATATGTTAGAAAGTGTGAACAGTGCTTAGGGTAAAATAGTGGTTATTGGTTATGGCATTGAGTTCAACTATTAATATCATTTGTACAATTGAGCAAAGTGATTGGATTAATAGCTCTATGATGATGAGTAAAGTTTTTTTAAAGAAAATTCCTGGACTTTGGTCTCATTGTAATATACATTAAAGGGGGGGGGGGGGGGGGGGGTTTGTAACATACAAAAGAAAATACTAAAAATAGCTAGGGCCCAGAATATAAATGTAAACCACTTTTTGTCCCCATATTTTTTTTTTACCCGTCTGTGTGCCTTTGCTGAACTGTGCCTACCTCTGAAAACAGGATTAATGGGAGTCTTTTTTTTTTTTTTAGCTATATTAACAAGCTTGTCTAATCTTCCATTTCAGATAACATAAGCATACCAGGTGCTAATTGAATTTCCCCCTCGCTTTGAAAAGTTTACAAAGTAATGTAAGCCTGTTTTCTATGAGATGCAGTACATAAGCACTTTGCTGGGTTAAAAAAAAAAAGGCAGAAGTGATGTAACTTTTGGCATCACAGTAAAAAAGTAAAGATGGAAACCAGCAGAAATATTATTTTCTTTTTCTATTCACATTTCTCTTAAATCTGACAATTGTAATAAATATTTGTTTGTTGCTATGGGCAACACCACTACATCTTTGTTCGGCACTATATCACAGAAAGTGTGATAACTTGTCACTCATCACAGCAACAGCACAGTAGAAATAACTGCTTATATGTCGTCAAAGTTTCAGGAGTGTATTCGGAAAACAGATATACAGATGTGTTCAGCAATCTTATGTCTTCGTTACCTCAGCAAAGCAATCAGTCTGTAGAATCTTATGCGTTCCATGCAAACTTGGTCTATGCCTTGTGAATAGACCAGGCTTTCTCTTATGGTACATCTATGCTAGTTGCACTTAGCGTATATGAAGTATACACAGGTAGATGACTAGAAGTAAAGTGAAAGTAGAAGTGAAGTCTGAAGCTAGAAGGTGGAAACAAGAAGTGAGATCTAGATCCCACGTTGGTTATTTTATACTAGCCACTAAAGAGTTAAATGTGACATCACCCTGCAGGGGATGGATCAATAACCCATTGCCTGCTATAGGCTGATAAGAACACATGATAACATGACAAGCACAGTCTTTACTACGCATGCACTGGAAAATTCAATTTTCCAATGACCTGTTCCCTTATCCTGAGGAGAACATTGTTTTCTGTTCCCTGGCTATTTTCTACCTTTAGGAAATATGAAAACACTCAATGTTTACACCACAAGGCCTGGAAGTCTGTAAATTGAGCTTGATATCTATTCTACGGCCTTGGGAGTTAAGGGGCCCATACACTCAGCCGATTTTCTGGCCGGCCGATCGATCCCGATCGATCGATCGATAGATCGATTGCAAATCGGTTGGCCAATCGACCGATCGATGGCCAATTTCGATCGATTTCAATGGATTTCCATCGAACTGGCAGGGTGGAAAATTTAGGTCGATCTGATGAGATTGCTTATCAGTTTGCATTGGCCTTAATGGAAATCTGATGGCAAAAAAATGCCATCAGGTCGAATTTCAATAGATTTCAAACTGAAATCTATTGGAATTCTATCCTGGTAAAAAATGTTCTAAAAACGCATCAGATAGATCATCAGATGCATTTCTTATCTATCTGCTGCCAATCTGACGAGTGTATGGGCACCTTTACAGCACAATGTTCTTGTTACGAAACCTGCAATTCCATGTCCTACCTGTGGATGGCATCTTGGGTTGTCTTGCATATCCACTACTTACCACCAGATGTCCTCAGCAGGACTTTCTCTGCGATTATGCAGTCAGCTGCAGTAAGCCTGTTTAAAGACTTCACCCTGCTACAGACATTTCCAGAGAGATTATCTACATTGTCTCTGGATTCTAAGTTTGTACTGCATTGCTCTCCTGGTTTGTGATTTTGTGCTTTGTCTTGACTTGCCCTTGATAACGATTTGGTACTGCATTCTCGGATGTGTATATAGTGTATATAGACCTGTCACTTTTAGTATTTAGCCTGTGTGGCGTGCATGTGGAATTATTCACTGTTGTATATATTTTTGCACTTGATCAATAAACTTCATTATTTGATACTTGCTGTCTCATCTCCTGTATGTGCTGCACAGAGTGGTCACCAGCTCTGCTGTCATTGAGGTTTATAACAGTTCTACTGATCATCAAAACTGTAATTCCTCCAAATGTCTTTATGTCATCTAAAAAGACACTCTGCAGAGCAAGTCTTTTCCTAAAACCAGAACTGAGGGCTCTGAATTCAAGCATATCATACTTAAATTCCAACAATCCCCCCTAAAATGGCTTGATGTGCAGATCTCTCACCTCAGACAGCACCCATAATTTTTTTTTTTTTTTTTATGTTTCACTTTTCAATGCTCGTGCTCACACACTCTCTCTGGTCTAAGTGGTTGTCCCTGGGAGAGAGAGAGCATGACCTCTTGGCCTCCTTTTAACCCGGCTCTCTGGGGATGCCCTACTTCTAGGTCTCTATTGACCGAACTCTCAGCATACGCGTCACATGCGTATCACTTACAAATGTGCATGTTCATGGCAAAGTGAAACTTGTTTGTCTGTTAAAGAGTAACTGTCAGGCTGCAGAAGCTAATTTAAACCTCTATTCTCCTGTGTTAAACAGTTTAGAAGGAAGCCCAAAAGCAATTAGTGAAGATAAAAATCTCAGTTACCTTTGATGTGTGCTTATCAGCAAGTCTGTTATTCTTAAGAAGACGCAAGCCGCATACCATACTGCAAAGCATTCTGGGGCTCTCCCCTCGGCTGCTAATGAGACGTTACAGCAGCTTGTAAATGCGTAGCACTGATAAATCTCGGGCAGAGTACACTGCAGGAGTCAGCTATTGTTCCTAGCCACATGGCTCATTAATATTCACTGCACACTGTGTTATTCAAGTACAAGCTTATCTGTGATCAGGAAGCAGGCAGGACATGACGACACATTTGACAGAAAAACATGGAGCCTGCCATGAGCTGTCAGGAGCATCATTCTCTGCATATACTATATACAAATTCTGTGAAATCCAAACGTGGACAGTGAAATGCATATGTAATGTAAGTACAGCCAATCTTTAGCTACTGATATATGTGTTTATTTTCTCTGAGACCTTATACCTAACAGCTCCTCTTTAAGCAAACCAGCAGTGCCAGGTGTCTTCTAAAAAAAAGGCCTTCAAGGAATCAGCTCCGTCATAGTTACCGCTAAAAGCTAGAAACCTAACCTTGTATAATGTAGCTTAGCTTGGAAATATTGGCTTATGAGATTGTTAACTGACACCAATCTCCTAACCATGTTGATTTGTTTGCGTAAATTCACACACAAACTCACCTGTGTAATGATGCATATGATTGTAATCCCCATCATTATGACCAGTGGGTGTAGAAAAAGTTTTGAACTGCAGAGGCTCAGTCCGAGTGTCCCTGGAACATCGCCAGAAACCTTTTTCACCAGGTCAGACTGGAATTCACCTGATTGTATTTGTGTTCAACCTCTTTTTCTCACGGATCTCTCTTCTGACGTCCTGGAGCGCTAAGACCTCCCTCAGTGGATCCTTCCTCACGGCAATCTGCCCAGCCTGCCTGGGAATGCCCCTTGATCCAGTTTTGGCTCTAATTGCATGTACAGTGCAATTTTCTCATATGACATCCTAGAAATCCGGCGCTGTATTCATTTAACGTTCTTCTGTGCCACGGGCCTCTCGCAGCCCTGCACTCACTTATCTCTTCTTGATAAGCCTCCAGCGTCTTCTCCTCCGCTTTTTACTGTGCTTAATAGACTTTTTAGACTGACTGCACCAAGAACTTTCCTGTCTTTTCTGCGAGACATCACTGGGTTTCACAGCACCAATTGTAATAAATGTTTGTTGGTTGCTATGGGCAACAACACTTCACCTTTGTTCGGCACCATATCACAGAAAGTGTGATAACTCGACACTCATCACAGCAACAGCACAGGAGATAGAACTGCTTAGACGTTGTCAAAGTTTCAGGAGTTTATTCAGAAAACAGATATACAGTTGTTTTCAGCAATCTTATCTCTTCGTTACCTCAGCAAAGCAATCAGTCTGTAGAATCGTATGCGTTCCATGCAAACTTGGTCTACGTCTTAATAAACCAAGCTTTCTCTTATGGTACATCTATGCTAGTTGCACTTAGTATATATACAGCATACAGGTAGATGACTAGAAGTAAAGTGAAAGTAGAAGTAAAGTCTGAAGCTAGCAAGTGGAACCTGGAAGTGAGCTCTAGAGCCCACGTTGGCTATTTTATACTAGCCACTAAAGAGTAAAATGTGACATCACCCTGCAGGGATGGATCATTAACCCATCACCTGCTACTGGCTGATATGAACACGTGATAGCATGACAAGCACAGTCTTTACTGCACATGCACTGGAAAATTCAATTTTCCAATGACCTGTTCCCTTATTCTTAGGAGAACATAGTTTTCTGTTCCTTGGCTATTGTTTACCTTTAGGAAATATGAAAACACTCAATGTTTACCCCACAGGGCCTGCAAGTCTATGCATCGAGCTTTATCTCTATTCTACGGCCTTGGGCGTCACAGCACAATGTTCTACTGAACATCAGAACTGTAATTCCTCCAAATGTCTTTATGTCATCTAAAGAGACACTCTGCAGAGCAAGTCTTTTCCTAAAACCAGAACTGAGGGTTCCGAATTCAAGCATATCATACTTAAATTCCAACAACAATGAACACTGAAAACAGCATGGTAGGTAAGCTAAATAGAGGATTTTGTATTGGATGATTTATTTTAATTTTTTACTAAAAATTACTTTAAAAAAACAAGTATTTTGTATACTGCATGAGAAAATAGGCCAATAATGCAGTGTGTTAGCACTGCATGTGAGAAGCAGTAGGCACTATAATATTATAACCATTGAAACCGGGTCAGAGAAAAATGGAGCACAGTGCCTATGTTTAAAAATGGCACTGCGTTGAAAACATAGCCTTATTGTTATTTAGCAATATCAATGTTTTTATTATGGCACACAGACGAAAATCTAATTGAAAGGTCAAATTAAGTGGCATATCGCTAATTATTATTTTATTGTCTGTAACGTTAATTAACCCACTTTGAGGAGGACAAGGAGTGAGGACTGGAGTGGACGGGTGGAGAGCAGACACGTTAGCCCTGCCACCTCTGCCATCTAGGAAAAGCAGATCCTGGGATGAGGATGGATGGCACAGCGTGGGAATAATGCTGGCAGGAGGAGAGTGGAGCAGCAGGAGCCAGAATGCTACGCAGGCAGCAGTGAGCTGGGTCACCCACATAGGATTGGCTGCTTGACCACTTCCAGTACAACTAGACTGCGGGCACTGCCTGCCAGCCACCAGTCAGGAGCATCATGCACAGGGTAAGAAAGTACTTTCAGGGCAGTGGCAGAGCCCTGGCAGTTTTATTTGTAGCCTCTGCCATCTGGCTGATATTTGACATGGCAGCTTTTAGGTTCTCTTTTAATGAGATTAACAGCAGGCAACACACAGAAGAACTCACAACGTGTTATAGCTAAACATTAAGTAATGTTTAATAATGTTTAGAGCTTATTGTTAAATAACAATAAGCAGGGCCGGTCCGCCCATGAGGCAGGGTGAAACTTTTGTCTCAGGCGGCACTTCTGGGGGGGCGTCCGTGCATGTGGGGGGTCGCCCGAGCTGGAGGGGATAGCGGGCAGGAAGGGGGTATTGGACCTAGCGGCGTCCCTCACCTGGGTCCCCCGTCCTCCGCTCCCCTCCAGCTTTAAAAAGTTAGGTTGCCGCCGCTATTGTAAGAGGCACAGGCGGGGATCACTCACCTCTTCCGCTCTCCAGCGTGCGCTCCACTGACGTCACTTCCTGCTACGCCGCCCACTGTATTGTAAGTGGACGGCGCTACAGGAAGTGACATCAGTGGAGCGCACGTTGGAATGCGGAAAAGGTGAGTGATCCCCGCCCGTGCCTCTTACAATAGCTTCAGCAACTTAATTTTTTAAAGTTGGAGGGGAGAGGAGGACGGGGGACCCAGGCGAGGGAGGGGGTCCCCCATCCTCCGCTCCGCTCCAGCTTTAAAAAGCTCCTCGCCGCTAGGCCCAATACCCCCTTCCTGCTCGCTATCCCCTCCAGCTCGGCGGCCCCTTACACCCACGGCTGGGGGGGGGGGGGGCGGCGATTTCTTTAAAGTTTGCCTCAGGCGGCAAAAAGTCTGGGGCCAGGCCCAACAATAAGTGTGCCATTTTTCATATGCGCCATTTTTGACTGGGCCCATTCAAACAATTGTCTGTATGCTAGTAAGAAAGTTTGTCAAGGGTCTTTACTAGCAACTTGGCTATATATACTGTATGTACATGTGACTGTGTATAGGGGAGACAACACATCACTTTACTGCAGAAGTATCATCAAGTGTAGCTAATATCGCTGCTGGTAGACAAGTACTGACATTTAGCACTTATAAGTAAAGATAAATAGTGTTTCAAAACCTATCAGCATATCTGCATATAATAGCAGAAAGGCTCCACCCTGACAGATATGTATTTTCACTTATTGACCCGTTGAAAAAAATTCCCTAAATTGTGCTATTAAAATATACCTCCCAAATTGAGATCAATGACTGAACCAAGAAAGATCACCTAATGATCACTGATGACTGCTACTTTTTGTACACTTTTTTTTTCACACTTATTGCAATAATTTGTATGCCTTATATTACTGTTTTAATCAGGCATTAAACAATTTCCTTGTTTTTTTATTTTTATTTTAATGGTAGGCTTATTATTGAATCAGGCACAACGTGCTTTTTGAATGAGACTGGATGAGCAGTTTAGTTGAAATAGCTCCTTAAGGTTTCCTTGCATTAAGTTTTGATTTTGTTGTAATTTACAAATGTTGCATTTTTATTTTGTCTTTTGAAAGTTGCCAGCTGCAAATGTTTTAAAATTATCTTAGAGTGCCAATCTTGTCAACCATCTAAGTTCACGTGAGAGAGAATAATCCTTCGTAGATGCTTAATTGACTGCTAAGATTACATAAATGGTTCCAGAGACAACAAAATCGGTTAGGCAGGTGCTGATTAAGAAATTGCTTATTATTGCTATCACAAAAAGGGCATTTACTATTCATTCAACCAAAGACAGCTTCTGCAGAAAAGAGAAGGAAATGTCTGTCTCAGATCAAAATCTTAATTTGAGAAATTGCAATCTTTTTAGTCAAGCATCTGGGAAGTTCTCTGCAACCATGGCAACAACCCCCAGCACTGCAGGACTGTATTCTCTGTTTCAACGGGCATTGTTTTTAAGGATTTTGTAAGCTTGTCTGCAGATGATAGGATGGCTATAGGTGTTTGTCAGCCTTCTATCTGCAAACTAAAGTTCTAAAACTGCTAACTAACTGCTAAAACTTCTAAAGCTGCCTATAATTAGTTTTAAGCTCATTTAAAATTATAAAATATACTTAGACATTTGAAGTTCTGAACAGGCTGTTCTTAGTTATCTTTCAAGGGGGATAACAAACATGAGATAAAATGACTTAAAAATTAAAACTTCCTCCACTGCCTCAAGTGCCCAGCTCTTCCTCACCCCCAATATTGCAATACAAGTTTTTCATCAGCATACATAGTAGGATAGGAATATCTTGTAATAAAAATCACAGACCACTTAAATTTTGACAGTGTTGACCCGCACTGCAAATTTTATTTTCTCTCAGAGGCGGGTCCCCCGCCAGCAATTTCTGGTAGTCTAGTATTAGAAACTTGAACCATTCCGCTAGCTGCACTCTCTCTCCGTTAATCTCAGTGAGCCAGAGGTGAAGTGTCTGCTCAACTGCACCCTTAAAGGACGACTGAAGTGAGAAGAATATGGAGGCTGCAGTGGCGTAGCTAAGGAGCTATGGGCCCCTGTGCAAGTTTTACATTGCCCCCCTCCAAGCAATCTATACATAACAATTGATATAATGCATCAAAACCTGCCAAGGACAACCACATTGTCAGAGGTGCAAGAAGGGGATGGGGAACAGTTTAAGGATTACTATTTAAAGCATCTATAGAAGTGATTATTACCAGTACAGGACCAATAAAGAGCTAATAATGGGGTTGAGGGAGGGCCCCTCTCACCCAAAAGACAGTGTGGTCGCAACATCCGCACCCCCTATTGCTATGCCACTGGGAAGCTGCCATATTTACTTTTAAATGATGGCAGTTGTCTGGCAGCCCTGGTCATCTATTTGGCTGCAGTAATTGATATTGCTTAAAAGGGAATAAATATGGCAGCATATCCCCCTCGCTTCAGTTCTCCTTTAATCAGAGAGGTAGTGAATAACACATTGGCCACAGCTTTTTCCCAGAATGCAATAAACCTCCGCCAAAGGAAGAAACGAGGACCAGGCAACTTGAAGCATCTAACATCACAGCAGAATATTAACCTCTTCGGGACCCCAGGCTTACACCCTCCTAGTGACCAGGCCATTTTTTCACAATTCAGTGCTGTGCAGCTTTAACAGTCTGCTGCACAGCCATACAACTTAGCACACAAATGAATCTTAGCTTCTTTTCTGCTCACACTCTGCCGGCAGTCTTTTGGTGGTCTCTGATCGCTCCTGTGATTGTTAGTTTTTTTTTAATCAGAAGTATCCTTTTTAAAAAACAAACAAACAAACCCTATTTCCTTTAATCTCCTCTCCCCCCCTAAATTGTCTGTAGAGGGTGATCGGTATACAGTCCTATGCCTACAAGGCATAGGACTGTGGCAGGGATTAGATTGTGCACGCATCTGAGGGACAGTTAAGTGACAACACTAGCACTTCTACATCGCTGAGGGAGATCCCCAGCACTGTTTACATTTCATTAACCCCCATAACTACGATCAGAAGCCTGCTAGTCACGATCGCGGGCTGGCAGGCTTATCGCTGTTGCTGCTTCGCTCCCCTTGCAGGGAACAGCGATTGAGCGAGCGCTCATTCCCTGCAAATCGTGTGCATCGCGAGATGACGCAATTCTGTGTTAGGAGTTCCTGGGGAGCCATTCTGCAGCCGCAATTCTGCATTAGGTGGTTGCAGAGTGGTTAAGATATTTAGGGATCCTTCTAATACTTGGGACTTACTGTATTTCATTATTGAGGTGAGAGTACACTACCAAAGACTACATCTGTAGTTTGAGTAACTGTTTTCAATATACCGGTATATACAGTGGGTTGCAAAAGTATTCGGCCCCCTTGAAGTTTTCCACATTTTGTCATATTAATGCCACAAACATGAATCAATTTTATTGGAATTCCACATGAAAGACCAACACAAAGTGGTGTGCACATGAGAAGTGGAATGAAAATCATACATGATTCCAAACATTTTTTACAAATAAATAACTGCAAAGTGGTGTGTGCATAATTATTCGGCCCCTTTTGATCTGAGTGCAGTCAGTTGCCTATAGACATTGCCTGATGAGTGCTAATGACTAAATAGAGTGCACCTGTGTATAATCTAATGTCAGTACAAATACAGCTGCTCTGTGAGGGCCTCAGAGGTTGTCTAAGAGAATATTGGGAGCAACAACACTGTGAAGTTCAAAGAACACACAAGACATGTCAGGGATAAAGTTATTGAGAAATTTAAAGCAGGCTTAGGGTACAAAAAGATTCCCAAAGCCTTGAACATCCCACGGAGCACTGTTCAAGTGATCATTCAGAAATGGAAGGAGTATGGCACAACTGTAAACCTACCAAGACAAGGCCATCCACCTAAACTCACAGGCCGAACAAGGAGAGCGCTGATCAGAAATGCCTGTCAAGAGGCCCATGGTGACTCTGGACGAGCTGCAGAGATCTACAGCTCAGGTGGGAGACTCTGTTCATAGGACAACTATTAGTCATGAACTGTACAAAGTTTGCCTTTATGGAAGAGTGGCAAGAAGAAAGGCATTGTTAACAGAAAGCATAAGAAGTCCCGTTTGCAGTTTGCCACAAGCCATGTGGGGGACACAGCAACCATGTGGAAGAAAGTGCTCTGGTCAGATGAGACCAACATGGAACTTTTTGGCCAAAATGCAAAACGCTATGTGTGGCGGAAAACTAACACTGCAAATCACTCTGAACACACCATCCCCACTGTCAAATATGGTGGTGGCAGGCTGGCAGCATCATGCTCGGGGGGTGCATCTCTTCAGCAGGGACAGGGAAGCTGGTCAGAGTTGATGGGAAGATGGATGGAGCCAAATACAGGGCAAACTTGGAAGAAAACTAGAGATGTAGCGAACAGTTCGCCGGCGAACGGTTCCAGGCGAACTTAGGGGGTTCGCGTTCGCCTGCAGCAGGCGAACTTTTGCAGAAGTTCGATTCACCCCATAATGCACTATGAGGGTCAACTTTGACCCTCTGCATCACAGTCAGCAGGCACATTGTAGCCATTCAGGCTACACTAAGCCCTGAAGACCCACCCCTCCCCTTATATAAGGAAGGGTCCGGCGGCCATTACACTCACTCGTGTGCCTGCTAGAGAGAGGAAAGGGACAGCTGCTGCAGACTTTTTCTCCTAGGGACAGGTTAGTAAGGTTCTAGGCTGCTTTGCTTGCTCCTGACTGATTATTATTGCTTTTAAAGCACCCATCAACAGCAACAGCTCTTTTCAGAGCTCATCCTGTACATATTTTTTTTTTCTGTGTGTCAAACTGACACTTTTGTTGCATGCACGGCCTTGCTAATTGATAGTGTGTGTGCCACTGCCAGCAGCCCAGCACATTCAGTGACTACCTGTGTGTGTGACAGGGAGCTGCACATTGTACTACCCAGTACTGCATATACCCCAGTACCTGTTGTGTTTACTTAACCCACCTCATCACTGCATATACCTAGCTTTGTGTTGAGTGAACCCAGCTCACTGCATCTAAAAACCTGTTGTGTTGAGTGAGAACCCACCTCACTGCATCTTAAGTACCTTTACTGTTCAGTGAACCCAGCTCACTGCATCTAACTACCCAGTACCTGTTGTGTTTACTTAACTGTGAGGAAACACGGAAAAGCCGCCGCTAAGACTCAGTGAGGCGGCTGACTCCGCGTTCAACATGGCAGCTGGCGCGCAGTCGGAGCGCGGAGAAACCGCCGCATGCTCTAACAACAGGGCGGCGGATTCCGCGTCCAATGCAGCAAGTTGCACGCATAGGCCTGCTCCTTTCAGTAATGCGGAATGCGGAGAAAACGCCACAGACAGTGGTGCGGCGGTTTCCGCATCCAACACAGCAGAAACATTACAACACATGACTGGTGTGGCTGGTACTGATAGTCCACATTGGTTTAGGAGGACGCGCGCGCGCGCAGAGAGGCAGGGCCTTTATGGCAGTCAGAAGGGGGTCAGCTGACAAATTCAGCAACCTTCATTGGTCCAGCACTTAGGGGAGGCGCTGGAGAGCGCTAGTGTATATATACTGGGTGCTGGTCATTCATCTGGTGTCTGGCGTTGCGATCACTACGTGGTAGCACTCAGACCTTGTCAGTATCTGTGGTATTAGACAGTTTCGTAGGTGTTGATGATCACGGAGCTCACACCTTAGCCTAGGAATTCTGTTATTATTTGTATTCTAATCTAGACCAGTTTCCAAGGTGTTGATGGCCAAGGAACTCACACCTTAGTCTAGGAATTCTGTACCATCTGTATTGTTGTTATTATTCTAGTCCAGTCCCTGGAGTGTGAGAATCTTGGAGCTCACACTCAAGTCTAGGCATTGTTGATTATCTTTTATGACCTTCTGCTTTCCTGACCATTCTTCGGATCTCTGATTCTGTACCTTTGTCTTTCTGATACCTTGTTGCCAAACTCTGCTAGTCCCTGGATTCTGCATCTGTCTCCTGTCTCTGTACTGCATCTGTCCGTGTGGTTACGACCTGGCCTGTCCGACCTCGAGAACTATCTCTCCTGTTAAGAGATAGTTCACAGATCCGTTAGTGACACTGCTCCTTGGTGTCACTCACGTTCTGTCCTTCCCATTCTCTCAGCCTGGCTCCGCCCCTTGGGGAGCATCAGACCTGTGGAAGGAATCTGATCCAGAGCAGTATCTCTCACTGCCTAGCACCTATCTCTCAGGTGCTTTCCTCAAAGTATTACTGTTGCACCAAACACTCTCATCCCTCAGGTGTCCAGAGGTTAGAAGATGTATCTGATTATCGGTGATACTGCAGATCATCAATAATCGGGTATAATCTGTATTCTCGGTGATACTGCAGATCACCGGTAATCAGACCCTCTCTGTGTTACACCGATCGTTACATTAACCCACCTCATCACTGCATATACCTAGCTTTGTGTTGAGTGAACCCAGCTCACTGCATCTAAAAACCTGTTGTGTTGAGTGAGAACCCACCTTACTGCATCTTAAGTACCTTTACTGTTCAGTGAACCCAGCTCACTGCATCTAACTACCCAGTACCTGTTGTGTTTACTTAACCCACCTCATTACTGCATATACCTAGCTTTGTGTTGAGTGAACCCAGCTCACTGCATCTAACTTACTGTTGTGTTGAGTGAACCCACCTGGCCACCTCACTGCATCTAACTACCTGTTGTGTTGAGTGAACCCACCTCACTGCATATACCTAGCATCCCCCCGAGATGGACAAAATGGACAAACCAGGTAGAGGAAGAGGTAGAGGCAGACCCAGAGGAAGACCACCAGGCACCGGCAGGTCTGTGCGAGGTGGTGTTGCTGTGATTTCGTGCGCACCTGGCCCAAAATACAGTGCTCAGAACAAGGCACGTGCCATCACTTCCCAAAATCGTGAGGAGGTGCTTGAGTATTTAACACAGAACACCTCATCTCCCGCAGCCACCAGCGCTACAACAAGCACCACATCCGCTGCATTTGACACTTCGCAGGAGTTATTTGGTGGTGGTGGTGAAATCACTGATTCCCAGCCACTACTGCAACAACAACAAGAAGGCGCAGGTACACCACCTCATACGTCTGAGTTAGGTGGCGATAGTATGGACGTAACGTGTGTGGATGGGGATGATGGACCACCTGAAGTTGGTGCAGTTGAGGAGGTGTCTGAGGAAAGCGTAGCTGGCCAGGAGGATTATGATGACGATTATATGGATACCACATATATTCCCGGTAGAGGAGATGACCAGGGGGACAGTTCAGAGGAGGAGTCAGAGAGGAGTAGGAGGAGACGACTCCATGATAGAAGCAGAGGGAGCTCGTCCTCAGAAACAGCTGGGGGCAGTGTCCGGCGCCATGTATCGCCAGCTATGGCCAGCCAACATGCCCTTCAACGTCAGCTGCTGATGCCACCGTAGCGCCATCACCCCAGGGGGGCTCAGCGGTTTGGAAATTTTTTCACGTGTGTGCCTCAGATCGGAGCAAAGCCATCTGTTGTCTCTGCCAGCAAAAATTGAGCCGTGGAAAGGCCAACTCTCACGTAGGGACAAGTGCCTTACGAAGGCACCTGGAGAGAAGGCACAAACAGCTATGGCAAGAACACCTGAGGAAAAGCAGCACCCCTCAAAAGACAAGCCACTCTCCTTCTCCTCTTCCTCCTTCAGGTGTATCGTCTTCATCCACTTTCTCACTTGCACCTTCACAGCCACCCTCCTCCACACCGCCTCTTCCCTTCAGTGGTTCCTTCTCCTCTGCCCACAGCAGTACCTAGCTGTCCGTGAAGGAAGTATTTGAGCGTAAGAAGCAAATGTCTGCCAGTCACCCTCTTGCCCGGCATCTGACAGCTGGTGTGGCGGAACTATTAGCTCGCCAGCTATTACCATACAAGCTGGTGGAGTCTGAGGCTTTCCGTAAGTTTGTGGCCATTGGTACACCACAGTGGAAGATACCAGGCCGCAATTATTTTTCACAAAAGGCCATACCCAAACTGTACCGTGCAGTTGAGAGGCAAGTGGTGTCATCTCTGGCACACAGCGTTGGGTCAAGGGTCCACCTGACCACGGATACCTGGTCTGCCAAGCACGGGCAGGGCCACTACATTACATACACAGCCCATTGGGTCAACCTGGTGACCAATGGCAGCAAGCAGGGAGTACGTGGCTGTGCAGCGGACCGACTTGTCACACCTCCACGGCTTGCAGGCAGGCCTCCAGCCACCTCCTCTCCACCTGCTACCACCGCTTCGCTGTCATCATTCTCCTCCTCCTTGGCTGGTGCCGCGATCTCCTCTCCAGCTACACAGCCCCAGCACCCCAGGGCCTATGCTGCATGCCAGGTACGACGGTGTCACGCAGTGTTAGACATGTCTTGCCTGAAAGCGGAGAGTCACACTGGAGCAGCTCTCCTGGCTGCTCTTAACAAACAGGTGAAGCAATGGCTGACCCCGCACAAGCTTGAGATCGGCAACATGGTGTGTGACAATGGCAGCAATCTCATTGCTGCGTTGAATTTGGGAAAGCTGACACACATACCCTGCATGGCACATGTGCTGAATCTGGTCGTGCAAAGATTTGTGTCCAAGTACCCAGGCTTAGAAGACGTCCTGAAGCAGGCCAGGAAGTTGTGTGGGCATTTCAGGCGCTCTTACAAGGCCATGGCACGCTTTGCGGACATTCAGCGTAGAAACAATTTGCCGGTGAGACACCTGATTTGCGATAGCCCGACTCGCTGGAATTCCACCCTGCTGATGTTCTCTCGCCTGCTAGACCAGGAGAAAGCCGTCACCCAGTACCTGTATCATTACAGTACAAGGACACAATCTGGGAGGATGGGGATGTTGTGGCCCAACAACTGGACACTGATGCGAAATGCATGCAGGGTCATGGAGTCCTTTGAGGAGGTGACCAAATTGGTGAGTCGCGATGAGGGCACCATCAGCGACTTAATCCCCTACGCCTACTTCCTGGAGTGTGCCGTGCGTAGAGTGGTGGATACAGCTGTGGAGGAGCGTGAACGAGAAGAGTTATGGCAGCAGGAGTCGTGGGAGCCATTTACACTCGAACCCAATGTTCCCACAACACCTGTGGCAGCACAGAGGGGGGAGGAGGAGGAGGAAGAAGAGGAGTCGTGTGGGGAAGGAGAGGAGTCAGACTCTGATGATGGTGATGATGAGGAAGGTGTTTCTGTGGAGGAGGAAGAGGCGGCGGAAGAAGAAACACCGCGGCAGCCGTCACAGGGGGCTTCTGCTGCTCCACGTTCCCATGGTATTGTTCGTGGCTGGGGGGAGGAAGAGGAGTTGCGTCCCGTCACTGAGGAAGAGCAAGAGGAGATGGAGAGTACGTCTGCGTCCAGCTTTGTGCAGATGTCCTCTTTCATGTTGTCCAGCCTGTTAAGGGACCCCCGTATCAAAAAACTCAAGGCAAATGACCTGTACTGGGTGGCCACGTTACTAGACCCTCGGTACAGGCACAAAGTGGCGGACCTGTTAACAACTCAACAGAAGGCGGAAAGGATGCAGCACTTGCAGAACAAGCTGTCGATGATGCTTTACAATGCGTTTAAGGGTGATGTGGCTGCACAACGCAATCAAGGTACCACTGGCAGTAACCCTCCTCCTCCCAAGTCCACGCAGGCAAGGACAGGATGCTCCAGCGATCTCAGGGTGATGTCGAACATGCGGACGTTCTTTAGTCCAACTCCTCGCCATAGTCCTTCCGGATCCACCCACCAACGCCTGGACCGGCAGGTAGCCGACTACCTGGCCTTGAGTGTGGATGTAGACACTGCGAAAAGTGATGATGAACCCTTGGACTACTGGTTGCGCAGGCTTGACCTGTGGCCAGAGCTGTCCCAATTTGCCATACAACTTCTCTCTTGCCCTGCCGGCTGCCGCAAGCGTCCTGTCAGAAAGGACCTTCAGTGCAGCTGGAGGCATAGTTACTGAGAAGAGAAGTCGCCTAAGTCACGACAGTGTTCAGTACCTGACCTTTATCAAAATGAATGAGGAATGGATCCCGGAGGGCTACTGCGTGACCGAAGACTAAGTCAGTCCCCACACACAGCATCTCTGCCTGCAGGCCGCTTGCCTTCTCCGCCACCACCAACAGGGTCCAGGACTCTAGGCAGATTCCTGAATTTTTAAGGCCACTGCTAGCAGCGGCCGCTACACTAATTTTTTTGGTGCGTGTACGTGCCTGCCTAATTTTTCTGGCTGCACTGCGGGCGGCTGCAACAAAAAAACAAAAAGGCATGTACATGTGCCCATCCCCCTTCATGATCATTACCTTGCCACGGTAAAGGGGCTTGCGTATCATAATGAAGCAATGACCGCCGGCTATTTGAGTGTCTCGGGTGGGGGTGGCACACAGAAGATAATAAGGTCGTTGCTCCATCGTGGTCAGACCAAATTTGATCAGCTGGACAGTCACTGTTGTTCTATCATTGAGCTACCACAGCCCGGCGACCATATGGGCTTGAAAAATGCCACGGCCTACTCTGGCCGCGGTGCGCACCAGTCCAGCACGGTCGTTACTACGCAAACAGCTGTTTGCGGTGCATTACACAGTGAGTTTGGTGTGTCAGTGTGAAGCAGAACTCTAATTACACTCCCTGATTGATGTATACCCATGCAAGATGTTTGAAAGCACTTTAGGCCTGCAATTTAGCATTCAATGTGATTTCTGCCCTTAAAACGCTGCTTTGCATCAAATCCAGATTTTTCCCTGGGACTTTGGGCATGTATCCCACTCCGCCATGCCCCCCTCCAGGTGTTAGACCCCATTGAAACATCTTTTCCATCACTTTTGTGGCCAGCATAATTTTTTCTAGTTTTCAAAGTTCGCCTCCCCATTGAAGTCTATTGCGGTTTGCAAACTTTTACGCGAACCGAACCTTCCGAAAATCGGAGGTTCACGGCATCTCTAAAGAAAACCTCTTGGAGACTGCAAAAGACTTGAGACTGGGGCGGAGGTTCACCTTCCAGCAGGACAATGACCCTAAACATAAAGCCAGGGCAACAATGGAATGGTTTAAAACAAAGCATATCTATGTGTTAGAATGGCCCAGTCAAAGTCCAGATCTAAATCCAATCGAGAATTTGTGGCAAGATCTGAAAACTGCTGTTCACAAATGCTGTCCATCTAATCTGACTGAGCTGGAGCTGTTTTTCAAAGAAGAATGGGCAAGGATTTCAGTCTCTAGATGTGCAAAGTTGGTAGAGACATACCCTAAAAGTCTGGCAGCTGTAATTGCAGCAAAAGGTGGTCCTACAAAGTATTGACTCAGGGGGCCGAATAATTATGCACACCCCACTTTGCAGTTATTTATTTGTAAAAAATGTTTGGAATGATGTATGATTTTCGATTCACTTCTCACATGTACATCACTTTGTATTGGTCTTTCACATGGAATTCCAATAAAATTGATGCATGTTTGTGGCAGTAATGTGGGAAAATGTGGAAAACTTCAAGGGGGCCGAATACTTTTGCAACCCACTGTATATGTCTTATAGTTTGATTAAAATAACATTTACAGAGGTCAATTTACAATGCTGACAAACCCGTACTGCTGGTTTACCAAAGGGTTAACCTAAGACTCTGCAATCTTTTTCCCTTCAGATGTTCCGAATGGTTCTGGTTCAGTGAATGAATATTTTTCTTAATTCTGAGATAAAGACAGAGCAGTGTAAAGAATATTCCATAAATAATTCAACCCCTAAATGTGAACATAAAAATCTAGATAGTCAGATGGCAGAAGCAGTAGAAGAGAAGGCTGACTGCTGAATCACCTCCACCATTTAATTTTCAAACATGTTATAAAGCACAAGGGGTTTCAATTCAAAGTTAAAATAGGACAAGAGTTATTGCGCTGTCATAATCTTATATCATCGCTACTTGAAGCAGACAGCCTAAAATTACTTTTGGATCCATAGATCTGACACCAGGTCCCCCAGCAGCAGGAAGCAGATATGTGTGATTTTTTTAATTATCCGTGATGATATAGAATTTAAAACTTTGTGGAAATGTTAGACATAGCCAAGGCAGGTGTGTTGATGCTTTATTTATTAAAGAAAAGGAAAAAAGCTAAGCGTTTCAAATGATTTAGTAAAAGAAATAATCTGTCCTAATAAACAACATGAAGTTGTTTTTGTTTTGACCCAAGGAAATTTGATGACTGCTAATTTAGCCTTAAAACACTGACAAAACGAACAAATCATTAACAAGCCTGGGGCACATCTGAGAAGACACATTAGAGAGAACTGGATGCTGTTTGATTCTGAATATGTGGATTTTAATGCAGCGAGTCTGCCTTTGATGCTGGGAAATGAATTGGGGCGCTGTCACAGAAAGTGTGAAACTGTGAAAGTCACTTTATGAGAATAACACTTGACAGGTCACTCTGTAGTCTATAAACACTGACACCAGGAGAAAGAGTGATGGAAAAGTCTTTCGGAGGTGTCCATTATAAGCAAATGGAACCTTCATCTGCTCTACTCTAGTATTCTGTGTGATCAGCACGGGATCAGTGAATAATGGCGCCCAGTGCCTATGCATAGAAATGGCGCCGCATTAAAAAGATACGCTTATCGCTATTTATCGTTAGTACTGCATGATAATGGCGCACAGGGAAAAAAAGAAGAAAAACGGCACACACTAACGTTATTTATCAATAGTGGCACACACTAACGTTATTTATCAATAGTGGCACACACTAACGTTATTTATCAATAGTGGCACACACTAACGTTATTTATCAATAGTGGCACACACTAACGTTCTTTATCAATAGCGCCCTACATAAGCCAAACTGCAGAAGCTATTTAACTGCAAAACGATGAATGGATTTAATGTAACACTGTCAAGGTTAGGGTTAGGCACCACCAGGGGGGTCTTAGGGTTAGGCACCACCAGGGGGGTGGTTAGGCACCACCAGGGGGGTGGTTAGGGTTAGGCACCACCAGGGGGGTGGTTTGGGTTAGGCACCACCAGGGGGTTGGTTAGGGTTAGGCACCACCAGGGGGTGATTAGGGTTAGGTACCATCAGGGGGGTCTTATGGTTAGGCACCACCAGGGGGGGTCTTAGGGTTAGGCACCACCAGGGGGGTGGTTAGGGTTAGGCACCACCAGGGGGGTCTTAGGGTTAGGCACCACCAGGGTGGTGGTTAGGGTTAGGCACCACCAGGGGGGTCTTCGGGTTAGGCACCACCAGGGGGGACTTAGGGTTAGGCACCACCAGGGGGGTCTTAGGTTTAGGCACCACCAGGGGGTCTTAGGGTTAGGCACCACCAGGGGGGTGGTTAGGGTTAGGCACCACCAGGGGGGTGGTTAAGGTTAGGCACCACCAGGGGGGTGGTTAGGGTTAGGCACCACCGGGGGGTTTAGGGGTTAGGGATAGGTACAGAGAGGGTTCTGTGTGTTAACGCTAAATAACAATAAGGCTTTAATGCTAAATAACAATAAGGCTTTAACGCTAAATAACAATAAGGCTTTAACGCTAAATAACAATAAGGCTTTAACGTTAAATAGCGATAAGCGGCAAACGTATTAGCGGCAACACTGTGCGCCATTATTCACAGGCGCCATTTTCAGATGGAAGCGATCAGCACAGTTTACAGGAGTTCTTACAGCAATATAAAATCTAGCAAAACAGCATTTTCTATAGTACATATTACATTCCTACGATACATAAAACCATCACAGAGCCCTAGCAATTACAGTTGTTGTAGGTTCCTTTTTCTGGATCCTATTCAAATTACGCTACAAGATACACAGCCCATTAAAGAAATAATGTGTAATCTTCTAGTTTGCGTATGCCATTTTCTTTTCTCTTTGCTTTCTGAGATTCTCTTTGTGTTGAAAAGTGTAAGTGCAGTATGCAGTCTCCTACTCAGCCAATTATGGTGCCTTCAAATGTCAGTTTGTGTACAATACCGTGCTGCCTGCAATATGGATATCAGCAGAACTGAGTCACCTGGTTTGTGAATTGTCACATTACTGCAAGGTCTTACTGGAGCTTGTGGATGTGATAATCTCTAACTTGTGTTCATGCGCACGACTTATAGTTTATGTTAACAAACAAGTGATAAAACACTGAAAAGGACTTTTTGGACAGCTGATTCATTTTTTTAAAAAGCAGAAATAAACAGGAGAAAATATGGTTTGTAGGATCACTAATCTTGCTTTACCACTGTAGGCGCTTCTTGAAAGCAACCTTCAGCTATTTATTTATAAAGCAATGAATCATCTCTTCACTGCATGAACTGAGCAGTATTCATTTCACCATACTGAACATGGTGATGTAAATGCAAATGAATGCTATAAAATATCCCCTGATGCTTTTCTCCCATTGCTTAAGAATGGACTTTTTCTTTAATCTCAGGTATTGGGGATTTGTTATTCAGTGAGTTCTAAATGCATCAATACAACAAAGAGGAATGTGAGGTGAGGATGGAACAATATTTAAAGCGGTATGATCACAGCTTTATGAATAGAGTCCCAAGCCTCTGTACTTCCCTAAAACAAACAGATAAGTTAATTTGCTTCCCCCAATAAACTTGGCCCTTGACTATGATTGACGTATGACTATGATACTGGTTAGATTGTGAGCCTCTCTGAGTGACAATCCTCGACAAGACCACACTATATAAATTGTTGTGGAAGATGGGGGTGGGGGTGGGGGGCACATCCCAAAAAAGATTAATGGCCAATTGGGACCACTGTGTCAGTGAGTTGCCAACTAAAAGGGGAGGGGGGTCACAGGAGGATGCATCTCTTGATAAGCCGCCAGTGGTTTAAAGATCTTGATCTCATACATGTGGATTCAGACTCTGGACTCAAACTTTCTATATTGCTGTACAGTCTTAAGTAAAGGAATTTCAGTAAAACATTTTCTTATGTCTGGCAGTGTTGTCTCCTCCCCACAACATATGTACATTCTTAATACTTACACACAGATATACTCATTGGCTTGAGCACTAGAGAGGGAGGACATTTTTTTTATATTCATTTTTGAAAAAACAGAAAGGATTTGCTGGAAATATATATGTATATATATATATATATATATATATATATATATATATATATATATATATATATATATATATATATATATATACCAAGGGGTGAGCAGCACAAACCAATTTTTATGCAATTCAATGCAAAGCATGCACGCAGCACTGGAGGTCCCCAGACTCCATAAGAAATATATAAATACAGAGGGGCTGCAGCACACAACAGGAAAACAGTGGCAGGGGCTCTTGGTTACGCTTTAACGCGCTTAAGCTCACCAACCGCGCCAAAGTGTCCCCAATCTGGTGAGTTGCCAGTTTTTATAAGCCGTCTAGTGGGAACTAATCCAAAAACCCAAGAGTCAACTAAATGGGAAAAAAGGAAATTAAAAACACCTTACCTTTCACTAGCTACCAAATGAACTCTCTGAACACGTGCAACGCACTCATTCATATGCTTAACTGTGCTAGAGGTGGGCGTGGTCATCCAGTCTCCTTCCCGCTCACCACACCAATAGCACCCACCTATTCTGTCATCCAGGAGCACCCATAGCACATCAGGGTGCTATGGGTGCTCCAGGGTGACAGCATAGGTGGGCGCTATAGGTGTGGTGATCGGGGAGTATAGTGGAGCCAGGAGCCGCGGAGAACAGAGAGTGATGCAGTTCTGCTATACTTAGTATAGCCGAGCTAAAGCATCTTTGAATTTGGCTCCAAGGCTCCCTGTTGGCCTGTTAACAGACCAATGGGGAGCCTTGGAGCCAAATTCAAAGATACTTTGAAAATGTAATTTAGGCCTGATTTTAGTGGAATTTTCTATGTTTCTGCTCTCAAATGGTGTTGTATTGGAGAAAGAATGTCCCTGATGATAGCTGGTGCTAACATGTACTGAGAGAAAGGTGGACTCTGTGAATAGTGGGAAAATGTTGTCTCTCCCTTTTGCTGAGTATACCCCATTGCTCAGGAGGTAAAGGCCGTGTTTTGGGCTATAGTGGGGATATTAGATTAAAGTAGGGACCTTAGATCTTTAGCTTTTTGGAGAGGCAGTGGCAAACTAATATGAGTTCTTTTTTTTATCAGCTGGGTGCCGGAAGAAGCCGCAAATAGTAAAATATTGGTAACTGAAGTTACCAATATTTTACTATATGCAACTCCAAACCTAACCCTTAACTCTCCGCTGTTGGTGCCTAACCTTATGCTGAAAGCCTGCCGATTGCAGCACCCAAAGGACCTGATTTGAGAATGTAGGCACTTGGACATCCCAGAGCATCCTGGAAAAATGAGTGTTTCATTAAGGCCATGGCAGGTGGCCATTAGCAAACTTGAACTCTACTTTCAGAATGCTTCAATTTCTATACAATTTTCTATTTTTGTTTTATTTACTGTACTGCTTGAACTGCAACAGTTACTCTGTTAAACTTAATTGCAGGAAAATGGTAGCTGACCTAGTATGTTGTTTACTTAGATCATGTTGAAGAATGCAGGCTTTTATCATGAGTGTTAAAGGAAACCTGAATTGAGAGAACGAAGAAACCAGCCTGTAACGATTGTGTAATTATTTCCGTGGTCAGCGCACAGGACGCGCGCTGACACTGCGGAAATCCTCCACAAGCGTATAATCGGAGAGTACCCAGCAATGGGGCTATGCACCTGTAGAGGGGAATTCCTGCCGGCAGATGGAGCTATGGAGAAGAGAGGAACAACCCCTCTGTACTGCCACAGATGCCAGATAGGAATTGTACGAGGGGAAGCAATGCAGGGCAAAATAGCCCTTAAAAAAAGAGAGCACAGAGACAGGATGTATGTGTGTCCACCAATCTAGTCGCCACCCAGCGACGATGAACACACAACAGTGAAGACCAAGTGGGAAAGCAATCACAAGAGATGGCGATTGCTAACAGCGACACAAGACTGAGTAAGCACAGAGATAGAATGTATGTGAGTCCACCAATCTAGTCACCACCCAGTGACGGTGAACGCACAACAACGGAAATGAAGTGAGAACGCAATCACAAGTGTAACGATTGCCAATAGTGACACAAGACTGAACTAGACAGAGCACAAGTATAAAGAAAGAGCACAGGGACAGAATGAATGTGTGTCCACCAATCTAGTCGCCACCCAGCGACGGTGAACACACATCAGCAGAAACAAAGTATGAATGCAATCGCCAGACTGGCGATTGCCAACAGACACAAGACTGAGCCGGACAGAGCACGAGAGTAGCAAAGGCACAGCAAGCAACAAGAATAAGAACATCAAGGAAAATAACAAACGCTAGCTAAACGCGAACACCGCACTCATTCGCAACAGCGAACGCGTTTAAGCACAATCACCGCGCGTTAGGCGCCCAGTGATAAGCGTGCCACCCTAACTAACCAAAGTACACAAACATGAAATAGAGAATGCGAACGCTTGCTAAACGGTTACCTCACCGAGCCTACAGCAAGCGTTCATACCAGACAAGACAGACAGACAGATGGGGCTACCAGTAGCAACTGCTGCTCTGGCTAGCACCCCTAAGGCAGAATATAGAAGGAACCACTGCTGCTATTGCTAGAGCGGATGCGATCCAGACAGACAAACAGATGGGGCTACCAGTAGCAACCACTGCTCTGGTTAGCACCCCTCAGGCAGAATACAGAAGGAAGCCCTGCCACTACCACTAGGGCGAATGCAATCCAGACAGACAAACAAATGGAGCAGCCAGCAGCAACCGCAGCTCTGGCCTACACTCCCAGACAGACAGAACGATTTCCTGTCGACCGCCGCTGGCGACAAGACAATCTAGGCAGAGAAACAGAACAAGGCACTACAAAGAATACAACCTGACTGCACTAGAAGGAATGCCTAGTGCAGTCCCCAGGAATTACTCTAAGATAATCTCTAGCAAACGATAGCAAAGGCTGACACTCCAGGTGTTAGCAGGAGTAAACCATCATGGCCAGCAAAGGACTCTGGGAGAACATGGTATTTATACTGCAAGCCTTCAAAGGAGGCAACTAGGCAATTTGAATGACAAGTATATGCAAATTCCTCAGCAGCAGAGCAGGTCTGAAACTTGCAAAGTGAAGACAGGTCTCTTTTCCAGAGACCTGCAGCCCTCAGACTTAAGGAATGGTCAAACAGCTGTCTGCCTGTGCAGCGGATCATTACACAGCCACTGCTGATTCTCTTGAAAATACTGCTGTTGGCTGTAGTGCTAATCATTGCTCCTAATGCTGTCTATAGCACTGCCCACAACAAGGATGATGATTAAGTGTTCTAACGCCTATGGTAGAATGGTTGTTACTACTGTAAGCCAAAAGGATACAATTACAGCCAGCAAAATGGTATTTTTAAAGGAAATAACGACAGTGGCATCCATTTTTTTTTTGGGGGGGGGGGGGGGGGGTCAGGTTTCTTTAATTTAATTTTTTAAGAGGACATTTAATTTTTGGATAGGAGAAAACCAAATCCTTCAATCCAGCTCTAGATGAATTAATGAAATACTGTATTTTCCTCTTGTTTATACTCTTTTAACGTGCATGTAAAACTCAGCCTTTTAAAAGTCTCGTAGGTGTGTGTCGCAACGTGCTGTCAGTTACCCAAGTAGTGTGGAGTAGTGAGGTCTATTAATCTGTTTTCTAAATTATAATAGTAAATAGCAGCCTTTTTTTCAGCTGCATGATGACAAATATAAAATATTTTACATTTATTGGAAGAACCCCTCTCTTCCTTTCATATTGCCGGGACAGAATCCGGCAAAATGCTGGAGTAGGTGGTGTCTGGCAAAGGAGGAATTGCTAATGGCTGCCACCTGTATAACCCTAGTTATGCAAAGAGACGGGTGAAAAGCATGCACTGAAATTCTCATAGGATTGAGGGCTGGTGCACACCAAAACCCGCTAGCAGATCCGCAAAACGCTAGCAGATTTTTAAACGCTTTTTTTTATTTTTATGAGGCGTTTTGCTAGCGTTTTGCGGATTGCTGCTGCGGTTTTCAGTATAGTAGATTTCATATATTGTTACAGTAAAGCTGTTACTGAACAGCTTCTGTAACAAAAACGCCTGCAAAACCGCTCTGAAGTGCCGTTTTTCAGAGCGGTTTGCGTTTTTCCTATACTTAACATTGAGGCAGAAACGCATCCGCAATCCAAAAAATGCCTCACCCAGGCATTTTTCGTTTCTGCAAAACGCCTGCCGCTCTGGTGTGCACCACCCCATTGAGATACATTGACCAAGCAGATCCGCAGCCGCAAGCGGATCTGAAAACGCCCAAAAAGCCGCTCGGTGTGCACCAGCCCTAAAGGAGTGTTTATTTATCTTTGTATGTGTCAGAGTGGTGCAACTAAATATTTTGAATTAAAAAAATGTTTGGTTTGGGTCCGCTTTAACTGTGCAGCTAATTACTTTAAAGGACCACTATCATGAAAAACTATGAAATCTAAAATACATATAAACACGTACATAAAATATGCATTTGTTTCCAAGTAAAATTAAGTATAAATGATTTTTCTGTATACATAGATGCCAGCCTCCCCACACTATAACTTGTTAGACTAAACCACTGCCATTCAGGAAATGCTTCTGAAAATAAAAAAGTAACTAAGATTTATCCCATGAGAAGATTGATTAGTCCAAAACCAGAGAACCAAAATCAGATCTGTCTGATTTTTACTACCAACTATTAATAACAGCAACATAGGAAAAGGTAATTTACAATGCATTTCACTTTGGGACAAATTTATCTTACAAGTATGTATTTAAACGATTACATTTTTGTAATGGTGTTTCTTTAAACAAGACTGGAATTTTTGTGCACTCTACCTAAACTAACTGACAATTTTAGCAATTTTGTAATGAAGAGATAGATTTATTCGCAACGTATGTACCCAGCATTACTGTGAAGGACCCCTTTCTTAATAGATGGCAAAAACTTTTTTCCTTCATACGCAGATCATGTCCCCTTGTCTGTTGTACAACCCTAGGGACAAAAAGCTCGCCTGACAAGCTTTTGTATTGCCCTCTGATGTATTGATACATGTTAATCAGGTTGCCTCTTAGTCACTCTTTTTTTAAGCTAAATGAGCCTAGTTTGTCTAACCTTTCTTAGTGAGATCTTCCATCCCTTTGCTTATTGTAATTGCCCGCAGTGGTGCTCACCGCCAGGTCGTGATCACGCTTACGCGTGGATTCACGACCATTTTGACGCATTCCGCCTCGGACACGCTAAGCCGTGAATAGATTTTCAACCACGAAAATCTGCTTCGGCTTCGCGTGAATGCGGACAGAAATCCGCATTCACGCTCGTGAAACCCGGCGCTAAAGTCGTGGTTAGCGGAAATGCGTCAAACTATGCGGAAGTGACACATTGCAGGCCAATCAGAGGGCCCCAGCCAGGCCCTAGCAACCTATCACAGGAGGGGACCTATGCCCTCCCCTCCTGAATATAAAGCGGCGGCCATGATGGAAAAGCTCTGTCCTTGCTAGACTGTGGTGCTGAGAGGATTATCTCCAGGCCATTGTTGTTTGAGCAAGTGCATTTATTGTGTTAAAAACAAAGCGTTTTTTTTTGCTAACACTGCTCTTATACTGTACACAGTTAGCTAGTCAGTGAGTGATTGCTGTAGTTAGTTGTAGTCAGTGGAGTGTAGTGGGAGTGTGGGAGTCTAGTGATTATTTAACTGTGTGTAGTGCAGGCAGGTTCAGTGCTGCAGTGTAGTCAGTGTAGTGGGAGTGGGGATTATCTGTGTGTAGTGCAGGCAGGCAGGTTAGTGCAGCTGCAGTGTTCACTTGTATATTCCAGTGACAGTTATACACTTGTACTATGTGCAGGCAGCCAGTCACACCGCCGGCGCCATTACTCTCTGCCAGCGCTGTTCATTCATTCTGTCAGTGACCTTGTGCCGTGCCCAGTGCCCACTGCTCGCTCGCTTGCATATAAGCATCTCATTACACACTTGTATATTATTTCAGTGACAGTTATACACTTCACTTGTACTATTTGCAGGCAGCCAGTCACCCCGCCGGCACCGCCACTCTCTGCCAGCGCTGTTCATTCATTCTGTCAGTGACCTTGTGCCGTGCCCACTGCTCGCTCGCTGGCATATAAGCATCTCATTACACAGTGTGACATCCTTGTGTGCCCACTGCATCCTTCAGTGACCTAGTTGTATATCCAGTGCCCGCTGCTGTGCCCACTGCATCCTTCAGTGACCTTGTACTGTGCCCACTGCATCCTTCAGTGACCTAGTTGTATATCCAGTGCCCACTGCTGTGCCCACTGCATCCTTCAGTGAATGTGTACTGTGCCCATTGCATCCTTCAGTGACCTAGTTGTATATCCAGTGCCCACTGCTGTGCCCACTGCATCCTTCAGTGACCTAGTTGTATATCCAGTGCCCACTGCTGTGCCCACTGCATCCTTCAGTGACCTTGTACTGTGCCCACTGCATCCTTCAGTGACCTAGTTGTATATCCAGTGCCCACTGCTGTGCCCACTGGGTGCATTTAATTTTTTGGCCAGCACTATGACGCTGTGCTGCTACTACTACCACCAGTATGTTGCCATGGTCCTTCTGTGCTGCTGAATTGACCGCCCGCATTGTCCTCCTCCTCCTGACTCACTCGCTTCCACCAATGTACTCTGTCTGCGTTCACACTGCCCGGGTCACCGGGTGCATTTAATTTTTTGGCCAGCACTATGACGCTGTGCTGCTACTACTACTACCAGTATGTTGCCGTGGTCCTTCTGTGCTGCTGAACTGACCGCCCGCATAGTCCTTCTCCTGACTCAGTCGCTACCACCACTGCACTCTGCGTTCACACTGCCCGTGTCCACTGAGAACTCTGCTGCGATATCATTGCTAATTGCTGCAAAAAAAAAAAACAAATTACAAAAACCTCTCTGGGGCCTTTTTGGCGTCAGCCACTCATCCTCCTCCAGCGGTACCTTCGCCGCCAAGTGCCATTGGAACTCGCCTTCACCTCTTTGATTGCTTAACGCGTATATCCCTTTTTAAAACCACGTATTACCAATTAATAGCCCCATTTACAGTGGTGATTTGTCTTTAAAAGCCATTAAAAAAAAAAAAAGTGGAATTTTTTATGTTGAAGTTATGTTGCCCCTTATCACCTCGATAATCCATGCAATTTGAGGGATTGTAGCATGTATGGGGGCTTTGTTATTAACGTTAAAAGAAATTCCGCCTCCGGGCGGGAATCCACGCGTGATTACGCCATTCACGGCAGAAAATCCGCGTGGTTGCGTGGACGCGGACGAAAATCCGCATGCGGCGGGGCCGAATGCGGATTTTTTTTGCAACCACGCGGATTGCCGAATTCGTGGATGAGGCACATCCGAGCACCCCTGATTGCCCGTCTGTAGTTGCTCGCCTGATGCAATTCACTTTTTCTTCTAAGATTTATCCTAGGAGATAATTTTTTATCTTCAATTTAAATAACTTGTCAGCACTTAGCAATTAAAAAAATGCCAAAAAGTAGGTAAAAAATACCGACAGTATTCTCTTGCTTGCTTGTGGCTTAAAATGCATTTATTGATAAGATGTAAAATATCTCCCAGGAGAAAACTTAGGAGAAAAAGTGAATTGCATCAGGCCCAATGTCCTTTCTATAGTGCGGTGCCTAAAGCCCCATCTACACCATACAATTTTTTGTCCTGTTTGATTCATTGATTCGATTCGATTTAACCGGACATGTCCGAACGAGATTTGGTTCAATTCGATTCAATTTGCCATTGTTTTGCAATGGCAAATTGAATCGAATTAAATTCTGATCTGAGATGTTGGATTGAATCGAAACAATGAATCGAATCAGACAAAAAATTCTATGGTGTAAATGAGGCTTAAAACTGTATCCCATACTACAGATGTGGCTTCATGATTGATTTATACAGAGGAAGTAGTATACTAGCATCTTGAGATTTTATTTCACATTTTATGCATCCCCGAATTTTATTTGCTTTAGCTACCACTGCTTGGCATTGTATATGATTACTTAACTTATCAACCAGTTAACTTGTTAACTTGAAACAAAAACATCAAACACGGGATATCAACCTGAATATCTACAGAATACATGTAGTGCTCGTCTCACCTTTGAGTAGATAAATCATAATGGGAGAGACAAGGGAGCTTTGAGCAAATATAGATACAAATTTATTAAAGCATATAGCAATGAATACAACCGTGACAACAATAAAACCTCCCCCCCCCCTAAAATCAAAGCAATTAGAGCTGGGCTACATACATGTGTCCCTAATAGGAGTGCACTTCCTATAAACACAATTCTGCATACTTTTGTATCATCTGCAAAGATGGCTACATTACTCTGTAAATGAAATTGAAAAGGATTGGACAAAGTACTTGTAACGTTTGCGGAATCGTTTCCGTGGTCAGCGCACAGAACGCGCTCTGACACTGCGGAAAACCTCCACAAACGTGTAATTGGGAGAACCCAGGTTAAGTGCAATGCACCAGCAGAGGGCAATTCCCACCGGCAGATGGAGCTGTGGAGTAAAGACGAGCACAGCCTCTGCACGGCCACAGATGCCAGGTGGGAATTGTACAGATAAAGGCAAAGTAGGGCATGATAGCCCTCCAAGAGAAAGAGCACAGAGATAGGATTAATGTGTGTCCCCCAATCCAGTCACCACCCAGCAACGGCGAACACGCATCCGCAGAAACAAGAGTGGGAACGCAATCGCAAGAGATGCGATCGCCAGAAGTGACAGAAGACAGAACAGGACAGAGCACGAGAGTAGCAAAGGCACAGCAAGCAACAAGAATAAGAACATCAAGGAAAATAACAAACGCTAGCTAAACGCGAACACCGCACTCATTCGCAACAGCGAACGCGTTTACGGCGCGGTCTCCGCACGATAAGCGCAACAGAGACAGGCACGCCACCCTGACTAACCAATGACAGACAAACACGAAATAGAGACCGTGAATGCTTGCTAAACAGTTACCTCACCGAGCCTACAGCAAGTGTTCATACAAGACAGACAGACGAACGGAAAACAGGAATAGGGTAGATAGGATCCACCACTCTTCCGCCAGAGCAAGTGTGAACCAAGCACCGAAACACAGCTAGCAAGATCCACTGCTCTTTTCCACCAGAGCAAGTGTGATCTAAGTGCAGAAGCAGAGCTAGCAGGATCCACTGCTATTTTCCACCAGAGCAAGTGTGATCCAAGTACAGAAACAGAGCTAGCAGGATCCACTGCTCTTTTCCACCAGAGCAAGTGTGATCCGAGACAGATGAACAGTAGGGGCTACCAGTAGCACCCGCTGCTCTGGTTAGCACCTCCAGACAGACAGAACGATTTCCTGTCGACCACAGCTGGCGACAGGACAATCGCAGCAGAGAGGCAACACAGACAAAACAGATAAAGCAAACAGACAGCACTAGAGGAGCTGCCTAGTGCAGTCCCAAGGAATTACTCTAAGGTAAACTTTGACAAACAAACAGGGCTGATACTCTAGGAGAGTTTCTCAGTAACAAACCATGAAAGATGACCAGCCAAGGATTCTGGGAGAACATGGCTTTTATACTGCCAGCCTTCAAAGGAGGCAGCTAGGCAATTTGCATAACAAATCTATGCAAATTCCTCAGCAGCAGAGCAGGTCTGAAACTTGCAAAGAAAAGACAGGTCTCTTTTCCAGAGACCTGCAGCCCTCAGACTTAAGGAATGGTCAAACAGCTGTCTGTCTGTCCAGACAGCTGAGCGGATCATTACAGTACTCATCCTTGTGGTACCCCGCTGCTACAGGCATTGTAGACAGCGCCTATTAACATGGGCAGCTTTCATGTCTCCCATTTAACCAGACCAGATTTTATGCCCCCAACACAGCATGTGCTGATAGTATGCCCCCCAACTCAGCAAGTGCAGTTATTATGCCACCATTATGGCATGTGCAGATAGTATGCCCCCCAACACAACAAGTTTAGATAGTATCCCCCCAACATAGTATAAGAATATAGTATGCCCTCCAACACAGCTTGTGCAGGTAGTATGTCTATAACAAGGCATGTGCAACTATTATGCCACCAACACAGTGCAGATATTGTGACGCTAACATAGCAAGTCATATGTGAGCCATAATGTCACCCAATGGCCTGCAAAAGCCTGCAGCACAGTCTCACCCATACACACACAATCACTGTAGCAACGTATACAGCACAACCCTCCATTTCTCCTTCGCAAAGGAACCATAACATTTCTGCACAGCACTGACCAAAATATATGTGATTGTGCTTGTTTCAAGTCATCCCCTCCACCCATTAACCCAGAAGCCAGCAAATTACTGCTTTGTGGCTTCCATGTGGAACGGTGGTGCCAGAACTGCTTTTCTATATGCGGGCCACCAATATTTAAAGATGCAGCGGAATACATGTTGTGTGTGTGTGTGTGTGTGGGGGGGGGGGGGGTAAAAAAACCTCAGGGGGCGCATTTGGCCCACGGGCCTTAGTTTGAGGACCACTGCCATAACCAGTTCTCTATCCACATACACACATTTTCTCCTAGTACCTGTATCTTAAGATTCTGCACAAGGCTATTGTGGAGAACAGTGTCAAACGCTTTTACAAAGTCCAAGTATACTACATCTGTTGCTTTCCCAAAATCTAAATTGTATTCACCACTTCATAAGAACTGAGCATGTTTGTGAGACAGGACTGTTTTTTAGTAAAACTTTGCTGTGTAGTGTGTAATTGAAATAAGATTATTCTGTGCTACATAATTTTGCATAGCATCCCTTAGGATACCTTCAACAAGTTACATAGACTAAGTTAAATTTTACAATTTTGAGGGAGAAAGTGGTGCATGTGTTTTGTGTGTGTGTGTGTGTGTGTGTGTGGGGGGGGATGGTTAGAAATTTTAGGTTAGGATTAGGCAGGGCCACCGATAGACCATCTTAGGGAAGAAAATTGTAAAATGGGCCCCAAGGGATTCTGGGGCCAAGGTAATCCAAGGAATTCGAGGTCCTGGCCAGGAGCGCTCTACCATGAAGCAAAGTGAAGCACATGAAGGTAAACAAAAGTGGGGACACCTAGAGCCCAATATAGTGTAGTAAGCAAAACAATAGGTTGGAATTGAAAAGTATATAGTGTATATACTCACAAAAGTGGGTTACCTCCTAGGTAACCACTTTACAGGCAGGAGATTAGACCTGTCCTCACTCAGGATTAAAAGTCGCTCTCTGTAGATCAGGAAAAAAGAGATGGGGATCGACCCCCCCCCCCCCCCCACCAGGGGTGGATATTGGTAATATAACAGTGAACAGAGGTGCCAGCAGGATAAAAGGTACTAAAAAGTTTAAAATTCCTCAGGAGGTGGTGGTGGACTCACCTCCTTGAAGTAGACAAGATACTGTCAGCTTTTTAATAACAAGTTTATTTATATACTCCAGACAACCATGCAACACGTTTCGCAGGTATATTCCTGCTTCCTCGGGTAATAATAAATAGGAGTACACACAGTACAGTCTCAAGGTCACAATAAGCGCCTCCTACTTCAAGGAGGCGAGTCCACCACCTCCTCCTGAGGAAATGTAAACTTTTTAGTACCTTTTATCCTGCTGGCGCCTCTGTTCACTCTTATATTATGAAGCACATGAAGGCACTTATCAGACACTTGACCAGAGCTGCAAGCTCTGAGGGCGTGCTTGCTGGTATAATATAGATTCTGAATGTTATTCATTAGTAAACTAGCACCAGCAAAGCACAAAAAAAACATTGCTGTCTCTCAGACAGACCACCTAACTCCCCCCCCCCCCCCCCACCCTTCTCATCATTATTCAGTTCAGTCACCTCCCCTTCCCATGTGCAGTGCTGAAAATGTTGGCAGAGGGTAAGCTCTCTGCTTGCAACTCCTGTTCACATTTGTACATGTGATAACACTAGTGTGTGTATACTGACAATGGGTTCCAGACTAAGGGAGAGAAAGGTTAATATACTGTAACCTGATCTGCTCCTCCTTGCTGTCTGTTTACAGCTATGAGCCAAGCTGATAACTTCAGAGTTCAGAGTTGAAAATTAATTTGTCAGGACGGGTAGACAGTGAGTGAGGGATACTGGCCTGGTGTAATGGTGTGTGATGTATGCATATGCATGTAATATGTGTGTTTGCATGTTGTGTGCTCTATACAGTGTGTACAGATGGCTGTGCTGGTTTTGGATCTGAGGGTTCATGCACACTTATAATGCCCATGCAAATGCATTGGCCCCCAGGGATTTTGAGACCCTTCCTGTGTCTTTGTACTCCTGAAAATGAACTCATTTTCAGTTACAAACAGCCCAGAAACACAATAGATGAGTATGTCATCTGCAAAAAATGCATCCTGTCATGTGGTAATGTTGAGTATAGACATGCATGTTAATATGTCCATGCACATCACAGAGCATGTGAGGTGCATCAATGCTGGCTGGGGACTCTATGTATATATAGGGTGCCTACTACGTTTGCTTTAAGCAGCGATAAGTAAAGGATCTGCCCTGAGCCCAGTGAATTGGTGCCTGCCTGGTTCTGGCTACCCTGATGTTTGCTGGTGGTTTGCTTTTCAGCAACATATCAATGTTACAAATGATGAACAGTGGAACGTTGTCCGTGCATTCCGGCCCTTAAAGAGCTTTTTTTCCTGCAGATTGTGATTTGGCATGAGGAGTGCCCAGAAATTTCTTATGGCAGTCCTGCCAGGACCTCAAGGCATAGGAACACTTTCTTCCCCACCAATGTTGAACTCTCCCTACGCCCCCCACCTTCCTGCACTCACTCCCTCTCCTATTCCCTCTTAGGATGTGGCTGCAGTTGTTGTATACTGGTTATTATTATTATTGATAAACTGTTATTGCACCGTCTCTTGCGTGATGGCCCACTTATATTGCCAGCTTGCTGTTTATTATATACTGAATTACCTCCTATTTTGTGTGCTATATTTTCCCTGTATGTGCCACAAACCAATTCCAGGCACGACCCAGTTGTGTTTGGTGAATAAAATGGATTCTGAATACTACCATGCAGTGCATCTTTAACCACTTAAAGAAAACCTGTACTGAAAATAAAAGTCAAAATAGGCATACACAAGTCATACTTACCTTCCATGTAGTCTACTCCTCAGTGTCTTTCTCCTGTCCCGCGTCCTATTTGTTCACTGTGATCAAGGGAATTTTCCGTCCTCCATTTTGAAAATGGCCATTACCCATTACAGCTTTCTGGTCAGCACACAGTTAAACTGTAACATCGCCCACTTGAGCCATAGGGAAACATGGACATTACTTGGCACAGCAGTTGTCCTCTCAGCTATAACTGACAGCAACTGATAAATAACTGTCAGCAGCTGATATATTTCAGTTCTGACAAAATGTTGTCAGAACTGGAAGGGATTATTGTCAGAAGAAAATGGTGAGCTTCTGAGAGGAACTGAAGGCAAGGTAACTATGCAATGTTCACTTGAAGTTACCTCATGTGTTTATTTTAAATATTTTTACTCAGTACAGGTTCTCTCAAATAGCACCAAAAGAAAGCTGTATTAGTGACAAGAAAAGGAGGTAAAATTAATTTAGGTGGTAGGTTGTATGACCGAGCAATAAACCGTGAAAGTTGCAGTGGTCTGAATGGAAAAAAGGCTTCCATTCAGACCACTGCAGCTTTCACGGTTTATTGCTCGGTCATACAACCTACCACCTAAATTAATTTTACCTCCTTTTCTTGTCACTAATACAGCTTTCTTTTGGTGCTATTTGATTGCTGCTGTGATTTTTACTTTTTATTATATTCATCAAAAAAGACATGAATTTTGTCAAAAAAATGACTTTTTTAACTTTCTGTGCTGACATTTTTCAAATAAAGTAAAATTTCCTATACATTTGAGCGCGAAAGTTATTCTGCTACATGTCTTTGATTAGAAAAAAAACCATTCAGTGTATATTTATTGGATTGGGTAAAAGTTATAGCGTTTACAACCTATGGTGCCAAAAGTGAATTTTCCCATTTTAAAGTATCTCTGCCTTTTCTAACCACCTGTCATGGTTCATGAGGTGCTAAAATTCCAGGATAGTATAAATACCCCCCAAATGACCCCATTTTGGAAAGAAGACATCCCAAAGTATTCACTGAGAGGCATGGTGAGTACATAGAAAGATTTTATTTTTTGTCACAAGTTAGCGGATAATGACACTTTGTGACAAAAAAAAGGAAAAAAAAAGGAAAAAAAAAGTTTCCATTTCTTCTAACTTGCGACAAAAAAAAAATAATGAAATCTGCTACGGACTCACTATGCTCCTCTCTGAATACCTTGAAGTGTCTACTTTCCAAAATGGGGTCATTTGTGGGGTGTGTTTACTGTTCTGGCATTTTGGGGGGTGCTAAATTGTAAGCACCCCTGTAAAGCCTAAAGGTGCTCATTGGACTTAGGGCCCCTTAGCGCAGTTAGGCTGCAAAAAAGTGCCACACATGTGGTATCGCCGTACTCAGGAGAAGTAGTATAATGTGTTTTGGGGTGTATTTTTACACATACCCATGCTGGGTGGGAGAAATATCTCTGTAAATGACAATTATTTTTTTTTATACACAATTGTCCATTTACAGAGATATTTCTCCCACTCAGCATGGGTATGTGTAAAAATACACCCCGAAACACATTATATTACTTCTCCTGAGTACGGCGATACCACATGTGTGGCACTTTTTTGCACCCTAACTGCGCTAAGGGGCCCAAAGTCCAATGAGTACCTTTAGGATTTCACAGGTCATTTTGCAACATTTGGTTTCAAGACTACTCCTCACGGTTTAGGGCCCCTAAAATGCCAGGGCAGTATAGGAACCCCACAAGTGACCCCATTTTAGAAAGAAGACACCCCAAGGTATTCAGTTAGGAGTATGGTGAGTTCATAGAAGATTTAATTTTTTTGTTACAAGTTAGCAGAAATTGATTTGAATTGTTTTTTTTCCCCAAAGTGTCATTTTCCGCTAACTTGTGACAAAAAATAAAATCTTCTATGAACTCACCATACTCCTAACTGAATACCTTGGGTTGTCTTCTTTCTAAAATGGGGTCACTTGTGGGGTTCCTATACTGCTCTGGCATTTTAGGGGCCCTAAACCGTGAGGAGTAGTCTTGAAACCAAATGTCGCAAAATGACCTGTGAAATCTTAAAGGTACTCATTGGACTTTGGGCCCCTTAGCGCAGTTAGGGTGCAAAAAAGTGCCACACATGAGGTATCGCCGTACTCAGGAGAAGTAGTATAATTTGTTTTGCGGTGTATTTTTACACATACCCCTGCCTACATATACTGGGCACATATACCCCTGGCTACATATACTGGGCACATATACCCCTGCCTACAGATACTGGGCATATATACCCCTGGCTACATATACTGGGCATATATACCCCTGGCTACATATACTGGGCACATATACCCCTGCCTACATATACTGGGCATATATACCCCTGGCTACATATACTGGGCATATATACCCCTGGCTACATATACTGGGCACATATACCCCTGCCTACATATACTGGGCATATATACCCCTGCCTACATATACTGGGCATAGATACCCCTGGCTACATATACTGGGCACATATACCCCTGGCTACATATACTGGGCATATATACCCCTGGCTACATATACTGGGCACATATACCTCTGCCTACATATACTGGGCATATATACCCCTGGCTACATATACTGGGCACATATACCTCTGCCTACATACATATACCTCTGCCTACATATACTGGGCACATATACCCCTGGCTACATATACTAGGCAACTATACCTCTGGCTACATATACTGGGGACTACTATACTCATGGTTACTTATACTGGGGACACCTATAGACCTGCCTACCTGGGGGTACCTATTTTGGGGGAACTGCTGTCAGATTATCTGCATTTTTGTGGAACCGCTGTTATGTATTTTGGGGAACAGCTGTCAGATTATCTGTATGTTAGGGGAACGGCTGCTGCCAGATTACGTGTATTTTGGGGAACTGCTGCCAGATTGTGTATGTTTGGGGGACCACTACTGCCAGATTATATGTCCTTTGGGTGTTGCGTGTATTTTGGGTGATCCGCTGCCAGGTTTCGCGTATTTTGGGGAACTGCTTCCAAATTATGTGTATGTTGGTGGAACTGCTGCTGCCACATTGTCTATTTTGGGGGAACCACTTCCATATTATCTGTATTTTGGAGGAACTTCTACCAGATTATGTGTCTTTTTGGTGAAATGCTGTCAGATTACATCTATTTTTGGAGGATACACTACGGCAGAGCTCAAACTTCCTTGGCAGACCTTTTATATCACTGCTAAGGTCATGTATATTTGGCCCCACCCATGACCATGCCCACGGTGTGCTTGACCACGCCCATTTTTTGGCAGGAGTTCTACAAGTGAGTCCACTCACTTCTTTTCCCAGGATTAGACCCCTGCTCTCCCCCCGTGCAAGCCGGGTACTAACGAGCCGTTGGGGGAAGCCCCGGCGACTAGGCCACACGGTGCCACAGCAGCGGATCCCTTCTATCTTTAAATGCTGATAGAGGGCCACACTTGTGTAGAAGTTGTCCACATAAAGATGGTACCCCTCCTGGTACAAAGGTGACACCAAGTCCCACACAATCTTGCCACTGCTCCCCAGGTAGTCAGGGCATCCGACCAGCTCCAATTTTGAGTCTTTTCCCTCATAGACCCTAAAACCATAAGTATAGCCTGTGGCCCTTTCACAAAGCTTATACAGTTTCAACCCAGGGGGGGGGGGGGAGGGTTAAGCACCACCAGGGGGGTTTTAGGGTTAGGCACCACCAGGGGGGTTTAAGGTCAGGCACCACCAGTGGAGATTTAGGGTTAGGCACCACCAGTGGAGACTTAGGGTTAAGCACCACCAGGGGAAATTTAGGGTTAGGCAACACCAGGGGGATCTTAGGGTTAGGCACCATCAGGTAGGTCTTAGGGTTAGGCACCATCAGATGATATTTAGGGTTAGGCACCACCAAGGGGTCTTAGGGTTTGGCACACCAGGGGGGTCTTAGGGTTAGGCACCACCAGGGGGGGTCTAAAGGCTAGGGATAGGTACAGGGAGGGTTCTGTGTAAGAGTAGGGTTAGGTTTAGTTGTAGCAAAATGTTAGTAATATTTAGTAATGTTTTACAACAGTTATTACGAACATACTTATATATTTTTTTTATCGTTCTAAACAATATTTTCAGATTTTATTACATGAAGAAACGATAAATTAAGGTTATTCACAATATTACACAATTATAACGATTATACATACCGTATTTTTCGGAATATAAGACGCTCTGGAATATAAGATGCACCTAGGTTTAGAGGGCAAAACTTTGGGAAAAAAATGTATACAGTATATACTAAACCTGGTGCGTCCATATTCCAGGAGCGTATTGGACAGTACATGTTCTCCCCATTGTCCTCTTGAATCCACTATGTGTCCCTTTCAGTCCCCCTGTGTGTGGCAGCCCTTCCTGCCACCTTGTGTGATCCTCTTGCCCCATGTGTCCCCTAATGTCCTGTGTGTCTCCTCCAGCCCCCCTCTGTGGTCCTCCAGGCCCCTTGTGTCCACTCCTGTCCCCCTGTGTGTGTGTGTCTGTGTCCCCTCCTGCCCCCCTTGTGTGTGTTTCTGTGTCTCCTTCACCCCCCCCCCCTGTGTGGTCCTCCAGTCCCTGTGTCCCCCTCCTGTCCTCCTGTGTGTGCCCCCTCCTGTGCATGTCCATGTGTGTGCCCCCCCCCAAGTGGACGCTCTCCCTAGGCAACAATGACGGCAGAGCAACTCACCTTCCTATGGATTCCAGCGCTGTGTAGTCTGCTGTGTGGTCCTCCGCCTCCAGCATGTCAGCTACACCTGTAAATGAAAAGTTAGCGCAGAGACACTCACTTACTCAGCAGCGGCAGCACGATCTGCAGACATCTCGGTCCCGGTCAGGCTTCCCCTGGTGACTATGACTCATTGAATCATTCACAGGAGCCGTCTCTAGGGGAAGCTGCGCGGCTCCCCCTAGTGATGGCTCCTGTTAATGATTCAATGAGTCATTCCCCATGACTCAATGAGTCATTAGCAGGAGCCGTCACCAGGGGAAGCCTCCCGGGACCGAGATGTCTGCAGATCGTGCCGCCGCCGCTGAGTAGGTGACTGTCTCTGCGCTAACTTTTCATTTACAGGTGTAGCTGACATGCTGGAGGTGGAGGACCACACAGCAGACCACACAGCGCTGGAATCCATAGGAAGGTGAGTTGCTCTGCAGTTATTGTTCCCGGGGGAGCGGGACCCGGCAGACCACACAGGGGACAAGGCAGGGAGTCCCCGACAATGCGGCGGTTTGCATTGGCGGGCGGTTCTGAAGTTGGGGATTCCCTGCCTTTGGAATATAAGACGCAGGCACTTCTTCTTCCTATTTTTGGGGGAGAAAAAGTGCGTCTTATATTCCAAAAATACGGTATATTATCGTTTTTTTTAACAAACGCAATTATAAGTTTCACTTTTAAAACAGGGAAGATTATCATTTTTACAATTTGCGAGTTCATACACATTATTAAATGTTTTTTAATTTGTAAAACATTATTTTAAACAAAATACATCACAATATTTTTTAAACGCTATTACCACTTATCATTTACATCACGCGCCCTTTTTTCCCCAACACCCTTTTTGCATGTATGCCAGGAAATTACCTGTGGTCTAAATTCTAACGTTAGTGTAAGAAACTACCTAAGTATAAGGGCTGCATCAGTACCTTAGTTCATTTATTAATTTATGCTTAGAACCTCAAAGGGGACATAGTCTTACAAAGAAGTTATGAAAAAGTGTGGATTTTGCCCTTGATCTAGCCTAAATAGAGCAAGGCAAAAGAGCCTGTTAATGTGATGATAAACATCATACCGCTGATTTGAAAGGACTGCATAAAGTCTACCAATGTGTCCTCTAGTGTGTGCAGATGTGATAAAGGGTGGCGAAGTGTTGAAACATTTCTTGATTAGGTCTTTTTTTGTGTGCATTCCAGTAACCAGTTTTTCCAAGCACACAGCTATGGATCACTGTTTTAATATCTGATTCAAGTATTTCCCCATAGAAAAAAACATACTTGTGATGATATAAAAAAAAAAATCTAAACACTTTTTAAAAAATTGCTCAAAGGTGATGTTAAACTTAATAAAAAAAAATGAGATTTTGGAAATTCTGCAGCCACACTCAGAAAGCCTTTTGTATAAGTTTGAAAATGAAACGCAGCTAAAATATTGAAGCGTGTAATTAAATTAGATTTTTACTGATCAAAAATTTAAGAAAGACAGGACAGCATATGATGTTATGATGTGTGGCACTATATTGTGGTCTGAGATAGAGGTGGACTGGGCACACATTACATTAGTACCGGAGAATCATCTATCTAGAATTTATCCTTTTTTGGGTATTATTAATATGGGTGGTTACTATTTGGATGTATGTTAACCAATGGTTCACAATGAAGATGTAGTGCGGTGTGGGTGTCAGAGTACCCTCTAGAAAAAGGCACAGGAGACAAAAAGGGAGCCCAATGGTGTAGTACGTCAAAACAAAATGGTAAATGTATAAGTAAGGAACTACTCACAAAGGTGGGTTGCAGAGGGGCAACCGACCACAGGAAGCAGGTGGAGACAATGAACTCGACTCCACCTGGGGGGGGGGGCTCACCGCCGGGGAGCTGGATGCGGTCACTCCCTTTGAAAAGAAAGGAAATAGATTTCCACCGCGGTGAAACTACGGGAAATTCAATGGTCACCTTGGCGTTCAGTCCAGCCATCTAGTTTAGGCAGTACTTGCCGGTGCTCTCTTTCTGCAGGTCCACCACTCCTGCTAACTTGATAATCCAACACAGTAGAAAAAGGCACTCCACAGGCTTCAAACTTTCGTTTGTGGTTTATTCGAGCATCTAAGCAGTGGCTGGATGGTGTACTGGTTAAGGGCTCTGCCTCTGACATGGGAGACCTGGGTTCGAATCTCGGCTCTGCCTGTTCAGTAAGCCAGTAATTCAGTAAGGAGTTCATTGGGCAAGACTCCCTAACACTGCTACTGCCTACTGAGTGCGCTCTAGTGGCTGCCTCGCAAGCGCTTTGAGTCCGACAGGAGAAAGGCGCTATACAAATACTGCCATTATTATTATTATTATTATCTACTGTGTTGAAACCACGGGTACTCTGTTTCCACCCCTCAGACGGGTTTGGTATGGGGGTATGGAATGCATTAATTATGTAGAAGAGGTGCCCTGGTGTATAATAAAATAATTTTTAAATGCTTTTATTATACACCAGGGCGCCTCTTCTACCTAATTAGTTTACAATGAAGAGTTTGAGGTTTTATTACAGGTCAACTCCTTTGCATGCCCACAAGAGCCAGTACCTAATACATGCTGCAGGACTATATGTGCTGTAATTGGACAGCTTCAAATCACAAATTTGCTTACCAATTAACCAGATTTCCTATATGAAAGATAAGCAGCTAGAGGTCACAATTCACTAAGAACAGCTAATGATGAAAGGGGAAGGTGAAAACTTACCACCACACATTGATCAGTATTTAACCACTTGAGGACCTAGGGCTTTCTACCCCTTAAGGACCGGCCACTTTTTTTCCATTCAGACCACTGCAGCTTTCACGGTTTATTGCTCGCTCATACAACCTACCACCTAAATGAATTTTGGCTCCTTTTCTTGTCACTAATAAAGCTTTCTTTTGGTGCTATTTGATTGCTCCTGCGATTTTCACTTTTTATTATATTCATCAAAAAAGACATGAATTTTGGCAAAAAAATGATTTTTTTAACTTTCTGTGCTGACATTTTTCAAATAAAGTAAAATTTCTGTATACATGCAGCGCGAAAAATGTGGACAAACATGTTTTTGATTTAAAAAAAACCCATTCAGTGTATATTTATTGGTTTGGGTAAAAGTTATAGCGTTTACAAACTATGGTGCAAAAAGTGAATTTTCTCATTTTCAAGCATCTATGACTTTTCTGACCCCCTGTCATGTTTCATGAGGGGCTAGAATTCCAGGATAGTATAAATACCCCCCAAATTACCCCATTTTGGAAAGAAGACATCCCAAAGTATTCACTGAGAGGCATAGTGAGTTCATAGAAGATATTATTTTTTGTCACAAGTAAGCGGAAAATGACACTTTGTGAGAAAAAAAAAAAAAAAAAGTTTCCATTTCTTCTAACTTGCGACAAAAAAAAAATGAAATCTGCCACGGACTCACCATGCCCCTCTCTGAATACCTTGAAGGGTCTACTTTCCAAAATGGGGTCATTTGTGGGGTGTGTTTACTGTCCTGACATTTTGGGGGGTGCTAAATTGTAAGCACCCCTGTAAAGCCTAAAGGTGCTCATTGGACTTTGGACCCCTTAGCGCAGTTAGGCTGCAAAAAAGTGCCACACATGTGGTATTGCCGTACTCAGGAGAAGTAGTATAATGTGTTTTGGGGTGTATTTTTACACATACCCATGCTGGGTGGGAGAAATATCTCTGTAAATGACAATTTGTTAATTTTTTTTACACACAATTGTCTATTTACAGAGATCTTTCTCCCACTCAGCATGGGTATGTGTAAAAATACACCACAAAACACATTATACTACTTCTCCTGAGTACGGCGATACCACATGTGTGGCACTTTTTTGCACCCTAACTGCGCTAAAGGGCCCAAAGTCCAATGAGTACCTTTAGGATTTCACAGGTCATTTTGAGAAATTTCGTTTCAAGACTACTCCTCACGGTTTAGGGCCCCTAAAATGCCAGGGCAGTATAGGAACCCCACAAATGACCCCATTTTAGAAAGAAGACACCCCAAGGTATTCCGTTAGGAGTATGGTGAGTTCATAGAAGATTTTATTTTTTGTCAAAAGTTAGCGGTAAATGAAAAAACACAATTAAAATCAATTTCCGCTAACTTGTGACAAAAAATAAAATCTTCTATGAACTCGCCATACTACTAACGGAATACCTTGGGGTGTCTTCTTTCTAAAATGGGGTCATTTGTGGGGTTCCTATACTGCCCTGGCATTTTAGGACCCCTAAACCGTAAGGAGTAGTCTTGAAACGAAATTTCTCAAAATGACCTGTGAAATCCTAAAGGTACTCATTGGACTTTGGGCCCTTTAGCGCAGTTAGGGTGCAAAAAAGTGCCACACATGTGGTATCGCCATACTCGGGAGAAGTAGTACAATGTGTTTTGGGGTGTATTTTTACACATACCCATGCTGGGGGGGAGAAATACCTCTGTAAATGGACAATTGTGTGTAAAAAAATCAAAAGATTGTCATTTACAGAGGTATTTCTCCCACCCAGCATGGGTATGTGTAAAAATACACCCCAAAACACATTATACTACTTCTCCCGAGTACGGCGATACCACATGTGTGGCACTTTTTTGCACCCTAACTGCACTAAGGGGCCCAAAGTCCAATGAGTACCTTTAGGATTTCACAGGTCATTTTTGTTTCAAGACTACTCCTCACGGTTTAGGGCCCCTAAAATGCCAGGGCAGTATAGGAACCCCACAAGTGACCCCATTTTAGAAAGAAGACACCCCAAGGTATTCCGTTAGGAGTATGGTGAGTTCATAGAAGTTTTTATTTTTTGTCACAAGTTAGCGGAAATTGATTTTAATTGTTTTTTTTCACAAAGTGTCATTTTCCGCTAACTTGTGACAAAAAATAAAATCTTCTATGAACTCACCATACTCCGTACGGAATACCTTTGGGTGTCTTCTTTTTAGAATGGGGTCATTTGTGGGGTTCCTATACTGCCCTGGCATTTTAGTGGCCCTAAACCATGAGGAGTAGTCTTGAAACCAAATGTCGCAAAATGACCTGTGAAATCCTAAAGGTACTCATTGGACTTTGGGCCCCTTAGCGTACTTAGGGTGTAAAAAAGTGCCACACATGTGGTACCGCCGTACTCAGGAGAAGTAGTATAATGCGTTTTGGGGTGTATTTTTACACATACCCATGCTAAGTGGGAGAAATATCTCTGTAAATGACAATTGTTTGATTTTTTTACACACAATTGTCCATTTACATAGAAATTTCTCCCACCCAGCATGGGTATGTGTAAAAATACACCCCACAACACATTATACTACTTTTCCTGAGTACGGCGGTACCACATGTGTGACACTTTTTTGCAGCCTAGGTGCGCTAAGGGGCCCAACGTCCTATTCACAGGTCATTTTGAGGCATTTGTTTTCTAGACTACTCCTCGCGGTTTAGGGCCCCTAAAATGCCAGGGCAGTATAGGAACCCCACAAGTGACCCCATTTTAGAAAGAAGACACCCCAAGGTATTCCGTTAGGTGTATGGCGAGTTCATAGAAGATTTTATTTTTTGTCACAAGTTAGTGAAAAATGACACTTTGTGAAAAAAAACCAATAAAAATCAATTTCCGCTAACTTTTGACAAAAAATAAAATCTTCTATGAACTCGTCATACACCTAACAGAATACCTTAGCGTGTCTTTTTTTCTAAAATGGGGTCACTTGTGGGGTTCCTATACCGCCCTGGCATTTTACAGGCCCAAAACCGTGAGTAGTCTGGAAACCAAATGTCTCAAAATGAATGTTCAGGGGTATAAGCATCTGCAAATTTTGATGACAGGTGGTCTATGAGGGGGCGAATTTTGTGGAACCGGTCATAAGCAGGGTGGCCTTTTAGATGACAGGTTGTATTGGGCCTGATCTGATGGATAGGAGTGCTAGGGGGATGACAGGAGGTGATTGATGGGTGTCTCAGGGGTGGTTAGAGGGGAAAATAGATGCAATCAATGCACTGGGGAGGTGATCGGAAGGGGGTCTGAGGGGGATCTGAGGGTTTGGCCGAGTGATCAGGAGCCCACACGGGGCAAATTGGGGCCTGATCTGATGGGTAGGTGTGCTAGGGGGTGACAGGAGGTGATTGATGGGTGTCTTAAGGTGTGATTAGAGGGGGGAATAGATGCAAGCAATGCACTGGCGAGGTGATCAGGGCTGGGGTCTGAGGGCATTCTGAGGGTGTGGGCGGGTGATTGAGTGCCCTAGGGGCAGATAGGGGTCTAATCTGATAGGTAGCAGTGACAGGGGGTGATTGATGGGTAATTAGTGGGTGTTTAGGGTAGAGAAGAGATGTAAACACTGCACTTGGGAGGTGATCGGACGTCGGATCTGCGGGCGATCTTTTGGTGTGGGTGGGTGATCAGATTGCCCGCAAGGGGCAGGTTAGGGGCTGATTGATGGGTGGCAGTGACAGCGGGTGATTGATGGGTGGCAGTGACAGGGGGTGATTGATGGGTGGCAGTGACAGGGGGTGATTGATGGGTGATTGATAGGTGATTGACAGGTAATCAGTGGGTTATTACAGGGGAGAACAGATGTAAATATTGCACTGGCGAATTGATAAGGGGGGGTCTGAGGGCAATCTGAGCGTGTAGGCGGGGCGATTGGGTGCCCGCAAGGGGCAGATTAGGGTCTGATCTGATGGGTAACAGTGACAGGTGGTGATAGGGGGTGATTGATGGGTGATTGATGGGTAATTAGTGGGTGTTTAGAGGAGAGAATAGATGGAAACACTGCGCTTGGGTGGTGATCTGATGTCGGATCTGCGGGCGATCTATTGGTGTGGGTGGGTGATCAGTTTGCCCGCAAGGGGCAGGTTAGGGGCTGATTGTTAGGTGGCAGTGACAGGGGGTGATTGATGGGTGATTGGCAGGTGATTGACAGGTGATCAGTGGGGGTTATTACAGGGAAGGACAGATGTAATTAATGCACTGGCGAATTGATAGGGGGGGGGGGGGGGTCTGAGGGCAATCTGAGCGTGTGGGCGGGTGAGTGGGTGCCCGCAAGGGGCAGATTAGGGCCTGATCTGATAGGTAACAGTGACAGGTGGTGATAGGGGGTGATTGATGGGTAATTAGTGGGTGTTTAGAGGAGAGAATAGATGGAAACACTGCGCTTGGGTGGTGATCTGATGTCGGATCTGCGGGCGATCTATTGGTGTGGGTGGGTGATCAGTTTGCCCGCAAGGGGCAGGTTAGGGGCTGATTGTTGGGTGGCAGTGACAGGGGGTGATTGATGGGTGATAGGTGATTGGCAGGTGATTGACAGGTGATCAGTGGGTTATTACAGGGAAGGCCAGATGTAATTAATGCACTGGCGAATTTATAAGGGGGGGGGGGGTCTGAGGGCAATCTGAGCGTGTGGGCGGGTGATTGGGTGCCCGCAAGGGGCAGATTAGGGTCTGATCTGATAGGTAACAGTGACGGTTGGTGATAGGGGGTGATTGATGGGTGATTGATGGGTAATTAGTGGGTGTTTAGAGAAGATAACAGATGTAAACAATACATTTGGGAGGTAATCTGACGGCGGGTTTGCGGGCGATCTAATGGTGTGGGTGGGTGATCAGATTGCCCGCAAGGGGCAGGTTAGGGGCTGATTGATGGGTGGCAGTGAAAGGGGGTGACAGGGGGTGATTGATGGGTGATAGGTGATTGGCAGGTGATTGACAGGTGATCAGTGGGTTATTACAGGGAAGAACAGATGTAATTAATGCACTGGTGAATTGATAAGGGGGGGTCAGAGGGCAATCTGAGCGTGTGGGCGGGTGATTGGGTGCCCGCAAGGGGCAGATTAGGGTCTGATCTGATAGGTAAAAGTGACAGGTGGTGATAGGGGGTGATTGATGGGTGATTGATGGGTAATTAGTGGGTGTTTAGAGGAGAGAATAGATGTAAACAATGGATTTGGGAGGTGATCTGATGTCGGATCTGCGGGCGATCTATTGGTGTGGGGGGGTGATCAGATTGCCCGCAAGGGGCAGGTTAGGGGCTGATTGATGGGTGGCAGTGACAGGGGGTGATTGACGGGTGATTGACGGGTGATTGACAGGTGATGGACAGGTGATTGACAGGTGATCAGGGGGGATAGATGCATACAGTACATGGGGGGGGGGGTCTGGGGGGGGGGGGGTCTGGGGAGAATCTGAGGGGTGGGGGGGTGATCAGGAGGGAGCGGGGGGCAGGGGGGGGATAAAAAAAAAATAGCGTTGACAGATAGTGACAGGGAGTGATTGATGGGTGATTAGGGGGGGTGATTGGGTGCAAACAGGGGTCTGGGGGGTGGGCAGGGGGGGGTCTGATGGGTGCTGTGGGCGATCTGGGGCAGGGGGGGGGGGAAATCAGTGTGCTTGGTGCAGACTAGGGTGGCTGCAGCCTGCCCTGGTGGTTCCTCGGACATTGGGACCACCAGGGCAGGAGGCAGCCTGTATAATACACTTTGTAAACATTACAAAGTGTATTATACACTTTGTATGCGGCGATCGTCGGGTTAACATCCCGCCGGCGCTTCCGTATGGCCGGCGGGATGTTGCGGCGGGTGAGCGGCGCCAGGCGGAGGCGGAGGATCGCGTCACGGATGACGCGATCGCTCCGCCCATGCCCATACAAGGACCGCCGCCAATTGTCAATACGGCGGTCCTTGCGGCGTCCACTTCCCGGCCGCCAATTGTATATACGGCGGTCGGGAAGTGGTTAAAGAGACACTGAAGCGAAAAAAATATATGATATTATGATTTGTATGTGTAGTACAGCTAAGAAATAAAACATTAAGATCAGATACATCAGTCTAATTGTTTCCAGTACAGGAAGAGTTAAGAAACTCCAGTTGTTATCTCTATGCAAAAAAGCCATTAAGCTCTACAACTTTCAAAGTCGTGGAGAGGGCTGTTATCTGACTTTTATTATCTCAACTCTGTTAGTGAACAATTTTCTTTTTCTCTGCCAGAGGAGAGGTCATTAGTTCACAGACTGCTCTGAAAGAATCATTTTGAATACTGAGTGTTGTGTAATCTGCACATATTATAGAATGATGCAATGTTAGAAAAAACACTATATACCTGAAAATAAAAATATGAGAATATTTTCTTTGCTGCTAATCTTCTAGTAATTATTCATAGTACACAACCAAATCATTATATATTTTTTTTCGCTTCAGTGTCTCTTTAAGCTTGCCTTATTAATATGTAGTGAAGTTTATCAGCCTAGGCTGAAAAAACGTAGGATAAAGGAAAGGAGGGAGTAGAGCCAACCAGTAAGCAAGATAGTTTTTGTATAAAAATATCAAAAAACTTTATTTAGACAAAAAAGGCTTAAACACATAGAAATGCACATAAATATTAACCACTTGAGGACCCACCCTTTACCCCCCCCCCCCCCCTTAAGGACCAGCGCTGTTTTAGCTAATCTGTGCTGGGTGGGCTGTGCAGCCCCCAGCACAGATCAAACACCAGGCAGAGCGACCAGATCGCCCTCCTTTTTTCCACACTAGGGGGATGATGTGCTGGGGGGGGGTCTGATCGCTCCTGCCTGCCTGGGTGTTGCGGGGGGGGGGGGGGGGGGGCACCTCAAAGCCCCCCTCCACGGCAAAATTCCCCCCTCCCTCTCCTCCCTCCCTTCCCCGGAGATCAGAGGCTGCACAGGAACGGATCTGTCCTGTGCAGCCTCTAACAGGCTCCTGCCTGTCATGTGACAGCGATCCCCGGCTGCTGATTGGCCGGGGATCGCTGATCTGGTACAACGCTCCTACTGTTAGCAGCGTTGTAAAAATGTAAACAAAGCGGATTATTTCCGCTTGTGTTTACATTTAGTGCAACACAAGCAGAAAAAAGAAAAAAGAGTCGGCACTACAGCTAACTACACATGCTAGGAGGGAAGCGGCAGGGGGGAACAGTCTTCTTAAACCTTAGGTGCAGACAGCGTGCTCAGGCTTGCGTGTGGACAGAAGATGCATATGTTGAAACAGAATGGGTAAGTCGGCACTTGCTGTATACTGTCATTTATTCCAAAGGTGGTAATACATCATTTCACAAAAACATTGTGGAGGAGGTAAACATACCGTATAAGAAGGCTGCATGTGGTGGGTGGGTGCTGGGCACAGAAGAGCCTGACGGCCGTTTCGCGCTATATACGCGCTTCTACGGAGGCTATAAGCTGTGTGCTGGTTGGCCGGGCTGAAATAGATTCACTTGCGGCGTGTGGCGGATTTCCGCCGCTTGGAGCCGCCCATTCTGCTCCCATAGAACCAATCATTTACTGGAGCGCATCATTGCGCTCCAGCGCTGGTTGATGGGAAAGTGTGACATCAGATAGGGACGGAGGCTTGCGCAGACCACACTATATTAGGTGGCTGCTATTGCTATTGCAATGAATATCCTCCGATTCTTACTTTAACGCCATCTTGTGGCGGAAGACCTAACTGCAACACAGTGTGCAACATATGATGTTGTAGTGACAAATCTATTGTGCAAACACTTATGATTCTTATGATTAAGATAATATTTAATTATTGTTGGTGCAATTAAACTAAATAAAGGTGACTAGCAGCCCTATTTTGAGCCAAAATGCTGGGCTGCTTAATAATTAAGTGAAGTGACAATAATGTTGTGGTGCATGTGTCGCTAAAAATGCACATAGAAAATGGGCATGTAAAAAGGGAGAGTGGGAGGGAGGTATTATTAATACTACGCTGGACAATTTGCGTTAATGGACGCGCGAGGGGAAAAAAAAGGGGGGGGGGTTTGGGAAAGGAAGGAAGGGGGAAGGAGGAAGGAACAGGGAATAGGGGAACAGGGAAGGGGAAGGAAAGAAAGGGGGTATGGGAAGAGGAGGGGAATAGGGTAAAGGGTCATCAGGAACCATGGAAAAGGATTGCCAGAACTCCACTTAAAACACATCAACACTTTGTATATATTTCATGGATCCAGGAAACAGGAGAAGTCAGTATAATCGTTGAGGCCCAATGGGCCCATAGCATCAGTCCTTAAAATAAGAAGCACTTCCTCTCTCTTGAGTTTCTTCTCACGGTCTCCTCCTCTCCTTAATGGGGGAACATGGATGATCCCTGCAAAGGACATCACGGTAGGATTACCGCCGTGAGCTTCTTTAAAGGGATACTGTAGGGGGGTCGGGGGAAAATGAGCTGAACTTACCCGGGGCTTCTAATGGTCCCCCGCAGACATCCTGTGCCCGCGCAGCCGCTCACCGATGCTCTGGCCCCGCCTCCGGTTCACTTCTGGAATTTCTGACTTTAAAGTCAGAAAACCACTGCGCCTGCGTTGCCGTGTCCTCGGTCCCGCTGATGTCATCAAGAGCGCACAGCGCAGGTCCAGTATGGTCTGTGTCTGCGCAGTACACTCCTGGTGACATCAGCGGGATCGAGGACACGGCAACGCAGGCACAGTGGTTTTCAGACTTTAAAGTCAGAAATTCCAGAAGTGAACTGGAGGCGGGGCCAGAGCATAGGTGACTGGCTGCGCGGGCACAGGATGTCTGCGGGGGACCATTAGGAGGCCCGGGTAAGTTCAGCTCATTTTCCCCCGACCCCCCTACAGTATCCCTTTAATATGCTCAATTAATCTTGGTGAGCCATGACCAGACTTAATGGAGTTGAAGTGCTCCCTAAACCGTCTGTTGATCGATCTTGTCGTTTCCCCCACGTAGAATCTGCCACACGGGCACCATATCGCATAAACGACGTACTCTGTTTGGCATGTAAAAAATTCACTAACTTTGCGTCGTACTGGCCCCAGCTGGTAGCTGCTACCGACGCTCATTTGATTACAAGATATGCAACGACCGCACCTATGGTTTCCGTGTGGCTTGGACTTTTCCAACCAAGTGGTTCTACGTGGGGTTCTGAACTCGCTCCTACTTATTCGTGAGGCTATTGTGGGGGCCCGTCTAAAAGAGAACAGGGGTCCTTCTGTCACCAGAGGTTTTAATAAGGGATCTCTTAGAAGTATGTCCCAATTCTTGGTCATTACATTTTTAATCTGATCCGCCATAGCTGTGAAATCAAATGACATTGGTACTTTCTTGGTCATTGTGGAGGTCCTTTTCTTTTTATTTCTTAATAGGGATTTCCTCTCCTGAGAATTTGCTCTCTTAAAGGCTTGCTGAATTGAGTCGATTTCGTAACCTCTGGCCAGCAATCTACCGCCCAGGTCCACGGACTGCCGACGAAAATCGTCGTCGAGCGCGTTATTACGGCGAAGTCGGAGGAACTGGGCATAAGGGAGAGTGCGAGTGACGTGATCTGGATGGAAGCTGGTCTTATGGAGCACGGCATTAGATGCTGTTTCTTTACGGAATCCCATTGGAATTAGACTATTCTCCCTTATAACCAGCTCCAGGTCTAGGAACGCCATCTTATCTTGCGCTATGATGGCTGTAAATGCCATATTCGCTTCATTAGCATTAACATAATGCATGAAATCATTAAAGGTGGCACAAGTCCCAGACCAAAAAACCAACACGTCATCCACGTATCTGGACCACGCCCTAAGCTGGTCTCTAAAAGGATTGCGGGGGGAATGGATGTAATCCTCTTCCCACCACGCGAGGAACAGATTGGCGTAAGTACAGGAGCCGTGTGTCGAGCCGTCCGAATACCAGGACGATGAGGAGTTTGTCAAAAAATGGAAAACAGCGTACCTAGAATTAGCAGTGAAACTGCAAGATATTGTATTGGAGCGCACCAAACAGGAACACATTAAAACACTCAAGGAGATTGAGAATACCAAACTCCGCTATCAAGAACTGGTGGAACGCACCCAGTACTCCAAAACACTGAAAAAAATAGATCGTAAACTAACAACTGTACAAGATACAATCAAAGAGCGCAAATTGTGCAAGTTTCAAAGGGACAAGGACGACTATCATCAGAAAAAGTACTTCTCCTGGCAAAGAGCCGGCAAGCCAAGAACCCCAAGAAAAGGGAAAGGGCACTGGACGACCGATACAGACTCCAGTGAGGAGGAGAAGACTAACGTTAGCATCCACTCTGGCAATCCGTCTGGCGGACCAGATCCTAATCAACGAGCTCGCCCTTTAGGCGGAGGACAAGGAGGGGCAGAGGCAAATCCAAGGCAAAAGAGAAAGGGACGCCACCTACAGTGGGAAGACAGGAAATACCCCAAGAACCCGAAACGAAGGAGGAATTAGATCTGTCTATAACTCCAAAGTGCGACCCCTTGGAGATTTTGAATCTATCCAACGTTGTGCTCCCTGACGGAGTAAAAGATTTGTTGCAAAAAGGCCTCAATTATAGCCTTTCCACTGACTTCGATTTTGCAAAATTCAGGGTCGACTTATACAAGAATATTCGACGCCTTAGTATCAAGTTACATTTTTCGAAAAAAGAATACGTATCCAAGCAGCCAGGCACCATGTGTTGGGGAGACGCCAGGATCAGCCCACTGGGCTTCAGCCCGGATATCCAATGGTCAAGCCAAGACCAACAGAATTTAGACATTCTGCGGGAGCTGGAATCACAAGGAAAGGGGGATGAACAGAAAGCGGAAATAAACTTCAAGCCTTGCAGATCTACAGCCCCATTCCATGTCCAACCAGGTTCCAGCCTGGACATTTTTCAAAAGACCATCGAAAGGGAACTTAAGGCACAGATCTATCCCAAGGCTGATAATAATCTATCTGCCAAAGAAGCGAGAGCATTGAAATGGCTACAAAATTGCACAGACCTACAGATACGTCGAGCGGATAAGGGAGGGACGATTGTGGTGATGTCTGCGGATCAATACCGCGAGGAGGCGCTGAGGCAGTTGCAGGATCCTGCGATTTATAAGCGCCTATCTGCGGATCCCACGATCCGCTACCAAAACCTACTTAGATCCTTATTAAGAAGAGGGACCGAACAGGGTGTCATTACCCCCAAACTGGCTAACGATCTGTTACCAAGTCACCCGATCAAACCAATTTGGTACCACATACCCAAGGTGCACAAGTCCCAGACCAATCCCCCGGGCCGCCCCATCGTTTCAGGATGGGGTCGGTCACGGAAAGGTTGTCCAGGTATCTGGACCACGTCTTGAGACCTTTATTGGATCAGGTCCCCTCCCACTTAGTGGACACCATGGATGTCCTAAGGGGAGTTGAGGACTACACCTGGCATGAGGGCGACCTCATGGCAGCTGTCGACGTGGAAAGCCTGTATAGTAGAATCCCCCACAATTTAGGTGTAGCAGCGATCAGGAGATTCCTCGATCGCACAGACAAAGATGAGAAATTTAAGGACTTCATTTGTGAAAGCTTAGAGTTTGTTCTAACACACAACTCCTTTATGTTCGATGAGAAATGGTACTGGCAGACTTCTGGGACTGCCATGGGGACAGCTGTCTCCTGTACTTATGCCAATCTGTTCCTCGCGTGGTGGGAAGAGGATTACATCCATTCCCCCCGCAATCCTTTTAGAGACCAGCTTAGGGCGTGGTCCAGATACGTGGATGACGTGTTGGTTTTTTGGTCTGGGACTTGTGCCACCTTTAATGATTTCATGCATTATGTTAATGCTAATGAAGCGAATATGGCGTTTACAGCCATCATAGCGCAAGATAAGATGGCGTTCCTAGACCTGGAGCTGGTTATAAGGGAGAATAGTCTAATTCCAATGGGATTCCGTAAAGAAACAGCATCTAATGCCGTGCTCCATAAGACCAGCTTCCATCCAGATCACGTCACCCGCACTCTCCCTTATGCCCAGTTCCTCCGACTTCGCCGTAATAACGCGCTCGACGACGATTTTCGTCGGCAGTCGGTGGACCTGGGCGGTAGATTGCTGGCCAGAGGTTACGAAATCGACTCAATTCAGCAAGCCTTTAAGAGAGCAAATTCTCAGGAGAGGAAATCCCTATTAAGAAATAAAAAGAAAAGGACCTCCACAATGACCAAGAAAGTACCAATGTCATTTGATTTCACAGCTATGGCGGATCAGATTAAAAATGTAATGACCAAGAATTGGGACATACTTCTAAGAGATCCCTTATTAAAACCTCTGGTGACAGAAGGACCCCTGTTCTCTTTTAGACGGGCCCCCACAATAGCCTCACGAATAAGTAGGAGCGAGTTCAGAACCCCACGTAGAACCACTTGGTTGGAAAAGTCCAAGCCACACGGAAACCATAGGTGCGGTCGTTGCATATCTTGTAATCAAATGAGCGTCGGTAGCAGCTACCAGCTGGGGCCAGTACGACGCAAAGTTAGTGAATTTTTTACATGCCAAACAGAGTACGTCGTTTATGCGATATGGTGCCCGTGTGGTAGATTCTACGTGGGGGAAACGACAAGATCGATCAACAGACGGTTTAGGGAGCACTTCAACTCCATTAAGTCTGGTCATGGCTCACCAAGATTAATTGAGCATATTAAAGAAGCTCACGGCGGTAATCCTACCGTGATGTCCTTTGCAGGGATCATCCATGTTCCCCCATTAAGGAGAGGAGGAGACCGTGAGAAGAAACTCAAGAGAGGGGAAGTGCTTCTTATTTTAAGGACTGATGCTATGGGCCCATTGGGCCTCAACGATTATACTGACTTCTCCTGTTTCCTGGATCCATGAAATATATACAAAGTGTTGATGTGTTTTAAGTGGAGTTCTGGCAATCCTTTTCCATGGTTCCTGATGACCCTTTACCCTATTCCCCTCCTCTTTCCACCCCCCCCCTTTCTTTCCTTCCCCTTCCCTGTTCCCCTATTCCCTGTTCCTTCCTCCTTCCCCCTTCCTTCCTTTCCCAACCCCCCCTCCTTTTTTTCCCCCTCGCGCGTCCATTAACGCAAATTGTCCAGCGTAGTATTAATAATACCTCCCTCCCACTCTCCCTTTTTACATGCCCATTTTCTATGTGCATTTTTAGCGACACATGCACCACAACATTATTGTCACTTCACTTAATTATTAAGCAGCCCAGCATTTTGGCTCAAAATAGGGCTGCTAGTCACCTTTATTTAGTTTAATTGCACCAACAATAATTAAATATTATCTTAATCATAAGAATCATAAGTGTTTGCACAATAGATTTGTCACTACAACATCATATGTTGCACACTGTGTTGCAGTTAGGTCTTCCGCCACAAGATGGCGTTAAAGTAAGAATCGGAGGATATTCATTGCAATAGCAATAGCAGCCACCTAATATAGTGTGGTCTGCGCAAGCCTCCGTCCCTATCTGATGTCACACTTTCCCATCAACCAGCGCTGGAGCGCAATGATGCGCTCCAGTAAATGATTAATTCTATGGGAGCAGAATGGGCGGCTCCAAGCCGCGGAAATCCGCCACACGCCGCAAGTGAATCTATTTCAGCCCGGCCAACCAGCACACAGCTTATAGCCTCCGTAGAAGCGCGTATATAGCGCGAAACGGCCGTCAGGCTCTTCTGTGCCCAGCACCCACCCACCACATGCAGCCTTCTTATACGGTATGTTTACCTCCTCCACAATGTTTTTGTGAAATGATGTATTACCACCTTTGGAATAAATGACAGTATACAGCAAGTGCCGATTTACCCATTCTGTTTCAACATTGTGTTTACATTTAGCCTGCGAGCCGCGATCGGCGGCCCGCAGGCTTTTCACGGAGCCCCCCGCCGTGAATTGACAGGAAGCAACCGCTCGCGCGAGCGGCTGCTTCCTGAGTAATTAGCCTGCAGCCGCCGACGCAGAACTGCGTCGCTGGTCCTGCAGCTGCCACTTTGCCGACGCGCGGTATGAGTGCGCGGTCGGCAAGTGGTTGAAAAAGCTAACTAGGTGGCCAACCAACACCCAAACCGGTGCCTTCGCATGCACACCCATACAGCAACTAGACCCACCAATAATTCAAACAAGTAATCTCACGTATGGCAGTCTCATTAACACTGGGTACCCAGGCCTTTCATGTTGACAAGCAGTGTTACTGAACATCCATCTCAGGTCATTGGGAGATCAGGAGTCACTGTAAGGACCAATCAAGAAGTAATGAGGGTATTGATAGGTATTATAATAAAGCGTTCATTGCAAGCAGGCTGGTCAGAGTCAGCAAAACCATAAAGATGCAGAAGCAGCAGCAGCAATATAAGCCAAAACTCAGCATTCCAGATAGATAGTGTGTCAAAAAGCGTCTTACCATCCAGGAGACATCAGTCCCTTCATGGGAATCTGTATGATGTTAAATACCTTGTAAGTACCTCCTACAGAAGGAATCTGAGGGTAGGCATCTATGCTGAGCAGAATGGCATTGTCTGCTGATAGACGTTCATTGAGGCAGGGGATCCAGACAATAATGACTACCGTAAGCAGGGAGACAGCAAACAGCGCTGTTTGAAGATGTACACACTCCAGTCGGAGAAATCCCTGTTGTAGGTGGATTCCCTAAGTACGCAAAGGTACACGGCGTGCTGTGGGAGGCAAACAAGGTTTAGCTTGTAGCGGTTCCATGAGAGGGGAGGACCTGACATGTTTCGCTGGCACGCGGACAGCTTTCTGGAGGGAGGCGTGGTTAGCACACAACTTCCAGCCCGAGCATTTTACGCGAGGAAGCGCCCGATATCCGGAAGTGTGTCAGCTCTCATCAGCCTAGGCTGTGTATTATGTGGGATCACCCCCCCCCCCCCCCGAGCATGCTGGGAGACCGGGGATCTTATTTCTTGGGCTGACTTTTAAACTCTCAGTAAGCGAACATTCCACAGAAATCGCCTGCCAATACTATACATGTTGCCGCCTGTGATACATTTCATAAAGCAAATCAGGGAGGTTTTACAATGGGCAACAGCTGACTAATTTCAACATTAATATTGTAAAAAAAAAATGGGAACCCCCGATAAAGTTGCACGCGTATATGGGTCAGCAGTAAAGGACAGTATAGAGGTGTCGCCTGTCTCCTTCCTGACCGGTTTCGCAAACTAGCGTCATCACGAATCCCCTGGTCGGGAAGGAGACAGGCAGCACCTTTATACTGTCCTTTACTGCTGACCCATACACGCGTGCAACTTTCTCTGGGTTCCTATTGCATGGGCCCCGTATGTAAGTTTTGTTTTTATGCTATTTTTTATTCTGTTTTTACTATGAAAACTCTATATTAAACGGTTTACACTTAGAGTTGCCGTTTGTTTTTTATGATGTTTACTACTGATATCCATTTGTGAGATGAATCATTGCTGAATTGGTGGATCCTGGACACACTGTTGAGTGCAGAGCTATGCCGTGACCCCAATATTTATTGTGGTGGAGATTTGCCTGCTCTTATTCTTTGTTGAAGACACGTCTTCTGTTTTTGAATTCTGCACTGATCATTTATAATATATTATTTTAAGGCTATAATGGCTGAAAACTGGGAAATAATGATTTTTTTTCCATTTTTTTTTAAATATTCCTTTTAAAATGCATTTAGAAAAAAATAATTCTTAGCTAAATGTACCACCCAAAGAAAGCCTAATTGGTGGCAGAAAAAACAAGATATAGATCAATTAATTGTGATAATTAGTGATAAAGTTATTGGCGAATGAAAGGGAGGTGAACATTGCTCGGATGCATAAGGTGAAAAACAACTGAAGGCTTAAGTGGTTAAATAATAAAATTGACAACGTCTTAAGCAAATGTCAACTTAAATATATTTTATTTCATTTCAACAGTACTGATTGATAAAGATGATACTTAAAATATAGCAAACATTATTCAACATTTACATATTTACATAGTCTATTGTGTACTTTTTAAACAAATACATGCAAATGTTACATTTTGGAAAATATAGGTCATCCTCTATAGTTATCACTCCCTTAAATATCTAAAATCAGAGTCAGATGCACCAGGTAAGGTGCAAATGATTAGAACATCATTAGAGAGATTCTTCAAAGAACCTTTCTTATTTATTCCCCAGAAATTTAGTTTGATTTGCCTTTTTTTAAGTGTGTAGCATCATCATACTTAAATCAAAAGAGCTCTCTGAGACCTTAGCAAGGAAGGCTCTGAGCCTAGGAAAGTCTTGAAAAACATCACCAACCAATTGGACATCAATATTTCTATGTCTGGAAGGTCATCTGCAAGTGGAAAATACTTCAAACAGCTTGCAACCAGTTCTGGTCAGGCTGTCCCAGGAAGTTTCAGCCTAAAAAATTAAAAATAACTCCAAAATGTAATTGTGGGATTTATGGTTTGCACTAATAATGTTAAAGTGCAGGAGTCTACTGCTAAAAAAGGTTCCGCTCAGATTAAATCCATATGACATGAATAAATGTTTGCTAAAATTAGGCAAGCTTACAGATTAAAGTTTACTCATGAATATCTAGGCAAAGGTCAACTTCTAGAACAATGTACTCTGAAAAGACAAAGTAAAGGTATCATTATGTGGCCACAGTGGCTGAACATGATACTAAATATGAAGCATGTTGGTGGAAATGTTATGGTTTGAGTCTGCATTGCAGTCTGTACAGTGCACTATCACAGATCCATTATGATAGTGTTTGGGGAGATTGAGAATTGTCAGACCATCTGTCAGGATAATTAAGTTAAGCTTACATTTCAACGTGATAAAAACCAAAAATGTCCAAGTAAATCCAAGGATTGTCTGAAACAATAAAAGGAATGGTCAGGTCAAAGCTCAGATCTCATTGTCAATGAGATGCTGTGGATTCATGTGGATTCATTGAAAATGGGCTATACATGCAGTACACCCTTTATGAATCAAAATGAGGAATACATCTGCATGGAGAAGAGGGAACAAGTCTCCAATTTGTTCTCAGATGGATAGTCAGTAATTACATAGTTACAGTTATTTGGGCTGAGAAAAGACATACGTCCATAGAGTTCAAACAGGACATAAAGTACAACACTAGCCTGCACCCCCACATATCCCTGTTGAGCCAGAGGAAGGCAAAAAAAAACCTTACAAGGCATGGTCCAATTAGCCCCAAAAGGAAAAAAATCTTTCCCGATTCTGGATGGCAATTGGATAATTAGAAATGTCTACTGAAGTTTTACCTGTCAAAGGGAGCAATACCAGATATTAGAGCTGGGGGTGCACTTACTTTTTCCCCAAGTAGTTGCCCCCAAGTATGTAATTCAAGTAATCTGAAGGACAAAGGAAGAGAAAGGACCCTTCCTCATTTACAGAAGGCTGAACGGTCTAGAGAAAGTTTCTTAAGGTTTCTTAAGACCTTAAATATTGGTGCTGGACAAGTATATTATTTGAATGAGGCAAATCACTTTTTCTCTCAAGGACAGTCAGGAAGGAATTATCCATGGGAGGCTGGGGATACCCCATACATGTTACCTAGTTTGGCCATTATTTACTAGATTGAATAAGAATCACTAATTATTAGCACACAAGCATGGCAACATTTTGCCAAGGCTGCATCAAACAAAAAATCAATGTAGAGATTGCCTTAAAGAGACACTGAAGCGAAAAAAAAATATGATATAATGAATTGGTTGTGTACTATGAATAATTACTAGAAGATTAGCAGCAAAGAAAATATTCTCATACTTTTATTTTCAGGTATATAGTGTTTTTTCTAACATTGCATTATTCTATAATATGTGCAGATTACACAACACTCAGCATTCAAAATGAGTCTTTCAGAGCAGTCTGAAAATAATGACATCTCCTCTGGCAGAGGAAAAGTAAACAGTTCACTTACAGGTGAGATAATAAAAGTCAGATAACAGCCCTCTCCACGACTAACTTAGTCGGAGAGCTTAATGGCTTGTTTGCATAGAGATAACAACTGGAGTTTCTCAACTCTTCCTGTACTGGAAACAATTAGGGCTGGTTCAGACGGACGTTTGCAGAGCGTTTACAGCCAGCGTTCAGGGCTTGGTTTTAAACGCTCCCATTCAAGTGAATGGGAGCGTTTGTACCAAGCTTTCAAGCGCATTTACACAAACGCGACGTTTGGGTCCCGATTTTCTCTGGCGTTCAAGGAGCCCCTGGAAGCTACATGTAGCTTCCAGGGGAGGTTAACCGCGATGGCTAATGTCCCCCTAGGGGAAGAAAAAACGCGACCGCATCCAAACGCACACGAACGCTGCTGAACGCGACGCCAGCAAACGCAACGCCTCCAAACGTCCGTCTGAACCAGCCCTAAGACTGATGTATCTGATCTTAATGTTTTATTTCTTAGCTGTACTACACATACAAATCATAATATCATAAATTTTTTTTTCGCTTCAGTGTCTCTTTAAAGGTGGGATGTGTAAATATACAGGTATTGTGACATCTTCTCCTTCCACAGTCTAATAGCATATGACTGCATAAAACAGTAGGCTGTGCTGGGCTACACAGTGAATGTAAACACAAAGCAATTGCTTTTTTCAGTTTAAAATTATATTTCAATTTTAATTACTCTTCAATACATAATTCATATAACTTTGAAAAGAAGAGTAAGGATAAGTAGGCCACTTACTTATTTCCATGTTTTATTAGCAGTCAGTCCATCTGTAAAAAGATAATATATAGTGAAGAGGATGTTATATTATAAATGTTATATGGATTACAGACTATCATAAACACAAATACTGAGTACTGTGGCTTCCCACTTCCTTCCAATTCACATAACACTTAACATGCTGATTGAATTATTTGGCTGCAACTCACTTCAGCTTTAGGGGCAACCATAGTTAAGAGCTTCCAATGAAGTGCTCTTCAGATAAGAAGGAACAAGCAACTAAAGAGAGCATCTTAAGGCCTGCAAAAGGCGTTTGCTTATTTGTCACATTTGACTTGCCAGGTTTGGAATAGAATTACAAGCGACTAGTGTGAAGAAATTAGTCTGTTCTATTTTCCAGCCTACATTTCATTTATACCCTAGAGAAATTCTTTGCAGCCTAGAATTTTTTATAACCTGGTTCTCTGTTAACAAAAAGAAAAACTGTCAGAAACAATTACATACTCCTAAAGGGGGAAACATGTTCTTCCTATATTGGTGGATGAGAAGTTTGTTTAAAGTTCATGAGTCAGGACATACTAGTGCCAGAGCAATCTTTAATGGAAGAATATAAAACTAGTTTGCTTTACTTATATTCAGAATTTATATAATAGCATATTACACAGTAATTTATATAAACAGTCACACCATTCCCTTCCCTTGAAGGACATTATCATGTAATGTTCCTTTTTATTTATTTATCATTATTATCATTATACAACACACATGATAGGTCTAGTTTCATGAGCTACCAAATTCTGTTTATGGGAAGAAACCAGATTGATAAGCAGAAACCCACACAAATAAAGGAATGTTATACAAACCCCATGGAAATGTTATTCTTGGTGTGATTATGCCCTGTTACCTCAGTGTTGCAAAGCAGCAGCACTATCCACTTATGCAGACTCAGAATTAGCTTTATTCATCAAGCACAACTTGGTCGTGCCCGGAGTTGGTTTTGGCACTTACAGGGAACATACAGGACACAAAATAGGAGGTAAGAGAAAAGCCAATAAACAGCAAAATGGCAATATAGCCGAGAGTTATGGTATTCAATTACCAGTACTATCAATAACAGCTATGGATGCAGCATGCCTTGAGGTCCTGCTGGAGATAGCACAAATCTCTGGCCTGATGGGAGCCAACTAAAGAACCTGTAGTCTGAGTGTGAGGGGTTGTTGGCAATCCTCATTGCTCTTGAGCACAGTGTAGAGTTGTGAAGGAGGTCTAGTGGAGGAAAGGGTTTTCCCAATGATCCCTTCCGCTGATCTGATGATCCTCTGAAGTTTGTATTTGTCGGTAACAAAGGAGATGGCGAACCAGACCAGGATGGATAAACAGTGTATGGATTTAGTAGTGGTGGAGTAGAAGGACCTTACAAGTTCCTGCTCCATGCTGAACTTTTTTAGTTGGATTTTGCTGGGCTTTCTTCTGGGTAGAGGATGTGTTGACCTTCCTGCTTAGGTAATCTGAGATGGTTGTGCCCAGGAAGCAGACCCTGGAATCTCTTTCAATTTCAGCGCTGTCAGTGTTGATCAGAGGCTGGTTGGGGGCATTCTTCCTGAAGTTGATTAACATCTCAATGGTTTTGGCTGTGTTGAGGAGTAGGACCAGCTTGTTCTCTTTATACCAGTGGCATATTCTATCAACCTCCTGACAGTAGGCCTGTTCATACTTAGTTACTAGGCCAATAACAGTTGTGTTGTCCACAGATTTGATGACTTCAACAGTGTTTGCCTTGGATATGCAGTTTTTTTTTTTGCGTAGAGGAAGATCAGAAATGTCTTTATGATGACAAATGTATAGGCCACAGGTCTGAAGTTGTTGAGGTCTGGGACCCCTAGCTTTTTTTGGACAGGGATGATAGTGGACTTCTTGAAGCACCAGCTGCCATAAGCAGATTTTCAGGCAGGCTGGTGATACACCATTAGGGCCTGAGGCTTTCCTAGCATCCAATGTTGACAGGTGGTGCAGCAAATTGGCCTCGCACACTGCTAGAAAGGGGGAGCTAGGGCCTGAATCATAATTTTTACCAGAGGCAGAAGGGGGGAGGTGGATAGCATGGAGTGTCCCATAGGATCCACAAGGTCTTCAAACCTACAGTAGAATCTACTGAGTCCCTCAGCTTGCTCAATGCTTGGTGTTTCAAGGGGGGGGGGGGGGCTTGAAGTTTGAAGTTGGAGGCATCCTGTAGCCCTTTCCTGACACTATTCTGGTCTGTTTCCTTTGTTTCCAAGTCTCAGGGGCATAACAATAGGGGATGCAGCCCTTGCTCCCGATGGGGGGCCTGGGGCCTGCTCAGGGCCGTTGGGGGGGGGGGGGGAGGGCAGGAGGGGTCGCAGAATGAGGGTAGAGCATTGCACATTAGCAGAGAAGGGAGACAGTCCCCCCCCCCTCACCTCGTGCTCTCCTCTCAGCATTCCCCTCCTGCATCTATCTGTGGAATTCTGAAGTCTGACATATTAAAATTACCTAAAATGTAATTTTAATAATAATACGCCTATGGTTAGCTGAAATTATGGTATTGTTGTAAATAGGTCTTACTTTCCCTAATTTGTTTAATTGTAGAAGTTATCAAGTATTTATTCCAGTCTCTCTTGTTTGTTGGTATTGTTGTTTCAGCATAATTGCTATACTGTCTTGTAATTATTGGATTGTCATCATGGTAAATATGCAATGTGATATTGAAAGCTACTGCAATTTAACTGCATTTTCCAAAACACCATTATTAGTTTTAGATATCTGAATTCCTTAGAGTCGTAATAACAGAAATATCAAAGCTAATGATGTTACCACTGCAGATATTGTAGAAGATATAAGTATGATGCATGGCTTTATGTTCCGTCATAAAAAGTAAGTAGACTAATAAAAGTTTTACTGTTTTAAATGGATTAGATCAGCAATATGTCTACATCTTTTCTTTTTTTCTTGTTTTTTTTCTTGTTTTGCCTTCTGTGGCATGCTGCAATAAGCCTAACAAACAACCTACTGAAACTAATAAAAACTGGCAATTTTTTCAAGATAAGCAAGTTTATATTGTTATTTTTTTCTAGCACAGAAGGAACTGTCTTTTTATAGCATATTGGAAATATCTAAATATCTATTGATGTCATTAATATCATACAGAGAAGAATGAAGAAAAACATATGCTTCTCGGTGGTTGGTTACATAGTTACATTCTAGAAGTTCATTTAACCCTAGGACTCAATTCTTGCAGATGCCATCAAATTTGTTCATAACTCACAGTATAAGTTTACTTTTTAAGCACTCATTAAAAGAATGCCTAACCCCTAGCTGTCCGATCCACGCCGATTGGCGTGAATGTGGCAGCAGCCCCAGGACCACTCCACGCCGATTGGTGTGAATGGCTGTGGGCGGGGATTGCAGGAGATCGCTCAGCGTGCACATCTCCGTATGAATCGCCGTCATAGGACTGTACAGTGCTGCGATCTAAGGCATCGCTGTACAGGGGAGAGCCGTGTGCCACGGCTGTTCCCTGGGGGACACAGAAGCAATCCGCTGTGATAGGCTGAAGCCTCACTAGGGGGGTTTAATACTGCGGTCCTCAAGTGGTTGAAGGACCACTGTCGGGAAAATCTTAAACTTTAACCACTTCACAACTGAGGGGTTTTACCCCTTGAGCACCAGAGCAATTTTCACCTTTCAGCGCTCCTTACAGTCATTCATCTATAACTTTATCATTACTTATCGCAATGAAATGACCTATATCTTGTTTTTTTCGCCACCAATTAGGCTTTCTTTAGGTGGGACATTATGCCAAGAATTATTTTATTCTAAATGTGTTTTAATGGGAAAATAGGAAAACGTGGAAAACAATTATTTTTCAGTTTTCGGCCATTATAGTTTTTAAATAATGCATGCTACTGTAATTAAAACTCATGAAATTTATTTGCCCATTTGTCCCGGTTATAAAACCGTTTAAATTATGTCCCTATCACAATGTTTGGCGCCAATATTTTATTTGGAAATGAAGGTGCATGTTTTTTCAGTTTTGCGTCCATCCCTAATTACAAGCCCATAGTTTATAAAGTAACAGTGTTATACCCTCTTGACATAAATATTTAAAAAGTTCAGTCCCCAAGGTAACTATGTATGTATTTTTTTATTGTAATTTTTTTTTTTTTTACCAAAAAAAATTGGGGAGTGTGGGAGGTAATGAGTTAATTTTTAGTGTAAAACTAATGTGTTTGTATATGAAAAATGCTTTAGGGTGTAGTTTTACTATTTGGCCACAAGATGGCCACAGTAACTTTTCGTTTATGCGACCTGCAAGCGTAGGAAGTACGCTTGCAGGAAGTCTTATGAGGCTGGGAAACTTTTTTTTTTTCACAATGATCGCTGCTTCTCATAGAAGCAGCCGATCATTGTGGGGGCTTAGATCAACGAACGGGAAAGTTTTTTCCCGCTCATTGATCATCGGGCGAGCGGGCAGCGGCGTGCATGAGAGCAGGAGCACGGGCAGCGGCGGGAGCGTGGGAGGTGCGGATATCTCCGTTCCTGGGGGTGAAAGGATGGAAAAAGGGATGGAGATATCCGCACCTATGGGGGTAAAGTGGTTAAAATAATTGTAAACAAATACAGATGAGAAGTGCACGAGCCATACACTACTTTTCTCCTATGTTGCTGTCACTTACAGTAAGTAGTAGAAATATGACAGAACCAACAGGTTTTGGACTAGCCCATCTCCTAATGAGGGATTTCTTTATTTTCAAAAACACTTAGTGAATGGCATTTGCTCCGTCCAACTGCCAAAACAGTGTGCAGCGAGCAGAAGCCATAATATTTGTATACATCTTTTTCAGGGAGTGTCTTTATAAACAATAAAGGACATGCTAAGAATACCCTAATGAGAGATGGACTAGCCCAAAACCTGTCGGTAATATCAGATTTTTTTCTACTACTCACTATGACAGTAACATAGGAGAAAAGTAATTTATGGCTCATTTTACTCTGAAAGAAATGTAGTATTTGTATATGTGTATGTATGTATGTATATATATTTATATATAATGTTAAAGGGAACCTAAATTGGAAAGGATATGGATTTTTCCTTTTAAAATAATATCAGTTGCCTGACTCTCCTGCTGCTGCTGATCCCGTGTCCCTAATACTTTCAGCCACAGCCCCTGAATAAGCATGAAGATCAGGTGCTCTGACTGAAGTCAGACTGGATTAGCTGCATGCTTGTTTCAGGTCTGTGATTCAGCAACTACTTGTAACGATTGTATAACGTTTTGGTGTAGCAACACAGGCGTCTGATTATGTGGTGATCTACAGAATCACCAATAATACAGATGCTATACCTGATTATGTGGTGATCTGCAAAATCACCAATAATGCAAGTATAGCTAACAGGAACACAGAATGAGATGTGCTTGGTGCAACAGTAATTGATTAGTTAAATTAGACCTCACCAGAGGAGCTGGTGGGTACTATCAGAAACAGTAACTGAGTAGATTTAACTAAACCTCACCAGAGGAGCTGGTGGGTACTATCAGAAGAGCACTGTAACGATCGGTGAAGCACAGAGAGGTCTGATTACCGGTGATCTGCAGTATCACGGGAAATACAGACGTATACCAGATTATTTGTGATCTGCAGTATCACCGATAATCCAATATACTAGCTAACCTCTGTTCACCTGAGTAGAGTGTAGTGATTGGTGTAACAGTAACAGAGGACAAGTGCAGCAAGGAGTGTTGCACAAATACCTTCCGCAGATCTGAGCTCTCCAAGACGGGAGGAGTCAGACTGACAATGGGAAGGAAAGTCCAAGAGTGACACTAAGGAAGAAGTGTCACTAACAGGACAGGGAACCGCCTCCAATCGTGAGGTCGGTTCTCGAGGTCGGACAAGCCAGGTCGTAACACACGGACAGATAAGGTACAGGTACAGCAGTCAAAGGCGGAGTCAAGGTACAGGCAGGGTTCGGCAACTGGGTATCAGATATAATTGGGGTACAGAATCAGGAGGCAGAAAACAGAGTCTAGGTATGAGCCGGGGTTCGGCAACAGAGTATCAGAAATATCGAGGTACAAGATCAGGGTTCAGGAGAATGGTCGAAACAGGCAATAGGTCATAACATATAATCACAATCAAACTAGTACTTTAGCTATCAAATATCTAGCTAAGTGTAGGATTACAGCTCCAGCTGGTCCCGGCACACTTCAGGATCTAACTACGGATCTGGGTGCTCCCACGTGTGTGATCGCAACGCCAGACGCCAGAGAAGTGACCAGCCGGCAGTATATATACTCAAGTATTCCCCCAGCACCTCCCTCAGTGATGGGCCAATGAGGTGCAGAGTCCGGGTCAGCTGACCAGCCTGGTCAGCTGACTCCCCTCAGAGTGTCATAAGTTTCCCTGGAGTGCGCGCGCGCGCGTCACTCTGAACTCTGGGGGACTACGAGTCCCAGCCCCGCTCTGCGGAGTCTCCGCAGCGGGGAAGTGTGCACCAGCCGCCGCGTCTAACGCGGCGGCTTCTCCGCGTTCTGCCTGCCTCTCCACGGGGACAGCCGCCTCACGCTGGGAGGAGGCGGCTGCCTCCCCGTGTGTGCGGCCACTGTATGCGGGAAGAGCCGCCGACCGCTGGCTCATGGCGGCGGCTCTTCCACGCTTCCTTATAAGCACCTCACCAGTGGCAAGGGCCCACTGGTGATTAGAGAGGTCAGAAAGGCTAGGTTCGGCAACTGCAAGGCAGATACAGTACAGAATCAGTAGGCAAAAGAGTAGTAGGTATTCAGGCAGAGGTTCAGCAACTAGATCAGATGGGCAGAGGTACAGAAACGTAAAGCAATAGCAGAGTCAGAGATAAGCCAGTCATACACAGAATATCAATAATAATACAATAAAGCAATAGTCCTAGTCTTGTGTGAAATCCCTGGTTTCCTCCCAGATCAAAGCACACCGGATACTAGTCTAAGGTCTGAGCGCTAACACGTATGTATTCGCAACAGCAGACAGGTTGCGAGTGAACCGTGAAGGCTTAAGAAGCAGAGGAGTCCTCACAGACGCGCCCACTACAATCAGCCAATCCCGAGCGACGTGAGTCCCCTCTGACTTCAGCCGACCAGCGGGTCAGCTGACGCGCCTCCTCCCAGCATAAAGGTCCTGTCTACGCGGGCAGCCGCGCGATACAGCAACCCTATGTGCCAATGACAATTCCATCCTCGGCGTGCTAGGCGCCGGCGGAACGAAAAAACCCTCCGAGCAGGGAACCGAGGCGGCTGCGGAGACACCCTGCGTGCCCGCAGCCGCAGATGTTACACTACTGCAGCTAAAGAGATCAACAGGACTGACAGGAAACTGGTATTGTTTAAAAGGAAACCTCCATATCCCTCTCAGTTTAGGTTCCCTTTAAGATTTTTGCGACAGTGGTCCTTTAAAAGGAACATTAGTCAAATTTCTCTCCATTTGTTTTGATAGCAGCTTGCCTGAGCTGGACCCAGTGTTCAGGTTAATTCAGGAGCCAGATTTCAATCTTATAGTAGTCAATAGGGGAGGAATTCTGGATTTATATTTACCATTAGTAATTAGTGTTGTTTTATGCCTACTAAATGAAATTGTTGACTGGGGTTTCAAACATGTTAATATACACAATATATACATGTTGCACTAGTTGCTTATGAAGGCTTATGTTCTACAAGCCATAGAAATTGAATTTTGGTATCATAAATTAGGGTAAAATGCATTTATTTAATTCTGGTCTCCCTGATAAATGTTTTGTACACCTCCTGTATTCCCTGAATGATGACCCTACTTCCTTCTGTGACACTTTACTGCCCTTCTTGTCATTGATGAGCGAAAATACTGATATTCTTTTTGCAAAAATAATGTAAACTTCGACTTTTGACCAAAAATACCATTGAAATCATCTTGTAATATGTTTGTGACTCCTTGCATTTTCCACAAGTGTTTTCTGAGAATTTTAGCATCAGAGAAAAAAAAATGTTTCCTTTGACCATATTGCAAAAATACAATTTATTTTCCCTAATATTTTCTCAAAATAGACTTGTTTGCAGTGAATGCCTCTGAGGGCACGTTTCCACTATGGCGAATTCGAATGCATAATCTGCATGCAAATTCACATAGCAATGTATCTCAATGGGCTTGTTGCCATTACATGTGAAATTCGCTTCCTCCCGCAGCAGAAAAAGGGGCAGCGCGAACAATTTTCCACGCAGTTTATGCGGTTTTATTGGTGGTAACAGAATACACCGTGGCACCTGGTGGTGAAGCCACAGCATTTATTAAATTATGACAGCAGCAGCACTAACAGCATTTTGAATGTTTGAAAAGAATGGTGTTACATGGAGTGTGCCCACCACGCTTCATGAGAAATCCAGATAAAATCTGACACCTGGCAGCAGCAAGTTCCAGGCAGTCATAAGGCCACAGTTGGGCCCTTGCCACAACTCAGACACAATGCACAGGCACAATTTTCAACCCAGACAAGCCCGATGGCAGCAGGTTGGCAAATGTGGTAAGTTGGTGACCAATCAAGCAGGCAATTACACACCTGTGGCAGCAGCAGGTTCCAGGCATCGGATGTACTCGTAGTTGTAATTAGAGGTGTACCGAACGGTTCGCCCGCGAACGGTTCCAGGCGAACATTGGGGGTTCGCGTTCGCCTGCGCCAGGCGAACTTTTCCGGAAGTTCGATTCGCCCCATAATGCACTATGAGGGTCAACTTTGACCCTCTGCATCACAGTCAGCAGGCACATTGTAGCCATTCAGGCTACAGTAAGCCCTGGAGCCCCACCCCCCCTTATATAAGGCAGCCTCCGGCGGCCATTACAGTCACTCGTGTGCCTGCTAGAGAGAGGAAAGGGACAGCTGCTGCAGACTTTTTCTCTTAGGGACAGATTAGTTAGGTTCTAGGCTGCTTTGCTTGTTCCTGACTGATTAATATTGCTTTTAAAGCACCCAGCAACAGCTCTTTTCAGAGCTCAACCTGTACATTTTTTTTCTGACACTTTTGTTGCATGCACAGCCTTGCTAATTGATAGTGTGTGTGCCACTGCCAGCAGCCCAGCACATTCAGTGACTGACTGCCTGTGTGTGTGACAGGGAGCTGCACATTGTACTACCCAGTACTGCATATACCCCAGTACCTGTTGTGTTTACTTAACCCACCTCATCACTGCATATACCTAGCTTTGTGTTGAGTGAACCCAGCTCACTGCATCTAAGTCTAACTACCTGTTGTGTTGAGTGAGAACCCACCTCACTGCATCTTAAGTACCTTTACTGTATACTGTTCAGTGAACCCAGCTCACTGCATCTAACTACCCAGTACCTGTTGTGTTTACTTAACCCACATCATCACTGCATATACCTAGCGTTGTGTTGAGTGAACCCAGCTCACTGCATCTAACTACCTGTTGTGTTGAGTGTGAACCTACCTGGCCACCTCACTGCATCTAACTACCTGTTGTGTTGAGTGAGAACCCACCTCACTGCATCTTAAGTACCTTTACTGTTGAGTGAACCCAGCTCACTGCATCTAACTACCCAGTACCTGTTGTGTTTACTTAACCCACCTCATCACTGCATATACCTAGCCTTGTGATGAGTGAACCCAGCTCACTGCATCTAATTACCTGTTGTGTTGAGTGTGAACCCACCTGGCCACCTCACTGCATCTAACTACCTGTTGTGTTGAGTGAGAACCCACCTCACTGCATCTTAAGTACCTTTACTGTTGAGTGAACCCAGCTCACTGCATCTAACTACCTGTTGTGTTGAGTGTGAACCCACCTGGCCACCTCACTGCATCTACCTGTTGTGTTGAGTGAGAACCCACCTCACTGCATATAGCTAGCATACCCCCGAGATGGACAAAATGGACAAACCAGGTATAGGAAGAGGTAGAGGCAGACCCAGAGGAAGGCCACCAGGCACCGGCAGGTCTGTGGCTGTGCGAGGTGGTGTTGCTGTGATTTCATGCGGACCTGCCCCAAAATACAGTGCTCAGAAGAAGGCACGTGCCATCACTTCCCAAAATCGTGAGGAGGTGATTGAGTATTTAACACAGAACACCTCATCTCCCGCAGCCACCAGCGCTACAACAAGCACCACATCCGCTGCATTTGACACTTCGCAGGAGTTATTTGGTGGTGGTGGTGAAATCACTGATTCCCAGCCACTACTGCAACAACAACAAGAAGGCGCAGGTACACCACCTCATACGTCTGAGTTAGGTGGCGATAGTATGGACGTAACGTGTGTGGATGGGGATGATGGTGGACCACCTGAAGTTGGTGCACTTGAGGAGGTGTCTGAGGAAAGCGCAGCTGGCCAGGAGGATTATGATGACGATTATACGGATACCACATATGTTCCCGGTAGAGGAGATGACCAGGGGGACAGTTCAGAGGAGGAGTCAGAGAGGAGTAGGAGGAGACGACTCCATGATAGAAGCAGAGGGAGCTCGTCCTCAGAAACAGCTGGGGGCAGTGTCCGGTGCCATGTATCGCCAGCTATGGCCAGACAGCCAACATGCCCTTCAACGTCAGCTGCTGATGCCACCGTAGCGCCATCAGCCCAGGGGGGCTCAGCGGTTTGGAAATTTTTTCACGTGTGTGTCTCAGATCGGAGCAAAGCCATCTGTTGTCTCTGCCAGCAAAAATTGAGCCGTGGAAAGGCCAACTGTCACGTAGGGACAAGTGCTTTACGAAGGCACCTGGAGAGAAGGCACAAACAGCTATGGCAAGAACACCTGAGGAAAAGAAGCACCCCTCAAAAGACAAGCAGCGGAGAACAACCGTGGCAGCCGTCACAGGGGGCTTCTGCTGCTCCACGTTCCCATGGTATTGTTCGTGGCTGGGGGGAGGAACAATGGATACACTTTTAAACAATTTAAAAATACAACCATCTAAACTTTCAAACAATTTAAAAATACAACCATCTAAACTTTCAAACAATTTAAAAATACAACCATCTAAACTTTCAAACAATTTAAAAATACAGCCATCTATCATTTTCAAAAATTTTTAAAAAAGGGCAAAAAAACTTGCCCTCTGTAAAACATTCTTGGCAAATGCTTTCGACTTGGTTTGTCTTCCGCTGGCTCAAGGGTCCATCTGACCACAGATGCCTGGTCTGCAAAGCACGGTCAGGGCAGCTACAGCATGAGTCTCAGCAGGCTCCCACTTCGGGCCGCAATCCAACCTTCATTCCCCGCGGTGACAATGGCAGACTTGCCCTTCATAACGGATTCCCGTTAAAGGATTTAAAGTTAATTCATTTCAAATACACAGCAGGGCCTCGAAAGTCCGCCTCCTGTATTGTTATTTTTGGTCACTACCTCGGGGCGGGCGTGCATGCCTACCTGCTGCCCTCCTTGGATGTGTAGTGGTAGCCGTTTCTCAGGCTCCACACCGGATTCCATCCCTCATTCCCTGGCCATTACCCGGGGTCACAAATGACAGACTTGCCCGCCTCCATATGATTCTCGTGAAAGGAATGTGGTGTCATCTTTGCCCGCCATAACTGGTTCTCGTTAAAGGATTTAAAGTACATTCATTTCAAATACACAGCAGGGCCTCGAAAGTCCTCCTCCTGTATTGTTATTTTTGGTCACTACCTCGGGGCGGGCGGGCGTGCATGCCTGCCCGCTGCCCTCCTTGGATGTGTAGTGGTAGCCGTTGCTCAGGCTCCACACCGGATTCAAACCTCTCATTCCCCGGCCATTACCCGGGGTCACAATGGCAGACTTGCCCGCCTCCACAGGATTCTCATTGTAGCGGTACTGAACAAGTACACAGCAAGTAGAAAATGTAAATTAAAAACAAAACGTAAGCTTTTTAACAATGCCATGGAAAGTTGAGAAGGAAGTCACACATTACCTGACATCACTGAGTGAGGAAGAGCAATCACGCCATGTTGCGCAGTAGTCCAGCATGGCCGTCACTACACAAACAGCTGTTTGCGGTGCGTTACACAGTGAGTTTGGTGTGTCAGTGTGAAGCAGTACTCTAATTACACTCCCTGTTTGTTGTATACACATGCAAGATATTTGAAAGCACGTTAGGCCTGCAATTTAGCATTCAATGTGATTTCTGCCCTTAAAACGCTGCTTTGCGTAATATCCAGATTTTTCACCGGGACTTTTGGCATGTATCCCACTCCGCCATGCCCCCCTCCAGGTGTTAGACCCCTTGAAACATCTTTTCCATCACTTTTGTGGCCAGCATAATTTTTTCTATTTTTCAAAGTTCGCCTCCCCATTGAAGTCTATTGCAGTTCGCGAATTTTTCCGCGAACCGAACCTTCTGCGGAAGTTCGCGAACCCGGTTCGCGAACCGAAAATCGGAGGTTCGCGACATCTCTAGTTGTGATTCATAATCGTGGACGATTACGAACTATGACTGCGATGTTGTAGTATGTTACGCCTTGTAATTACGACTATTCATAAATTATTAAGTAATTACGACCTACACTACTGAGGAGTCAGTCAGTGTTACTTGGTTGGAAAAATTGTTAATTACATACTATACATAATATATTGATCTTGTGTGTTTTTCTTGTTGTAATGTATGTACAGTTATAGCCTGTAAGAATTGCTATGGAACCTGTAGGGAAGGCATTGAACAAAATGCTTGTTGCAGCATTTTCCTATGGTTTTGAGAGCACCTCTGTCTGGAATGGTTGCCCTAATCTGTGGTAGAGCATATCAAAAATCTAAGCGGACATATCCTGAACAAACTCTACACTGTCTTTATCTTAAGTGGGTCTCACTACTTTTGCATGCCCAATTGCTGGAAGATTGATTTAGGTAAAACCATTCTAGATCATACCTGGAGATAATCATTAAATGGATGGGGAAATAACTTCTACGGCAATTTTATGCTCAAATGGGCCAAATGGAAAATCTGTTAGTTTGATGATAGCATTTGTAAATGGGCATCACATGACCCCATTCATTCTCAGCTCAGCTGCAGCTCCCTGGGTCTTACCTAGACTGGAAACTACAATTACAAGGTTCACATGCGGTACCGCCTGCTTTTAAAATGTGGTATTGAAGCATGTTTTTATCATTCGCTATACAAAAGGTCTTACTTCAGTCCGCTAAACACCAAATAATTCATATCGTGCTGTTGTTTTCAAGGGACCTGTGGGAGTCTGTAGTGACATAAAGGCACACAAACAAATTAAAGGATTTCCATATTTGTTGGAAATCTTCTTTAATAACATGCTGGACATAAAAATTATACTCAGAGAAACAGCTTATTATTTATTGTTAGTATGAGCTCTAATGTTTTCTTTACTGTTACGCTCTGTGCTTCTTTGCTCTTGTATACTATTTTCAAAGTAAGCAACTTTTTAATAACAGTTATAATTCTAACTGTAGCTATAACAGGTATGTCCTTATTAAACATTCTAGTCTTACTTTTTTATTGTTTTATAAATATTTTGGGGGGGTTTAAAGAAAATAAAAACCCAAAGCAGAAATGCAGGTATTCTGTAAATAGCATATACTAACCCCCAGTACTTGGCACCACAAGAAAATAATAGGGTATTAGGGAAATAGGATAACTAGTTACTATTTCCAACACAGACCTATTGTATTACCACTTCTCTTATGTCTATTTCCTGCACCAAGATGAAGGGAGTGGGGGAGGTCACGTCAGGCACATCTTGTGATAGGGATCAGTCAGTTCTACCAGTGCTAGCTCTATGGCTCCTTGCACAGTATATGCTATTCGATCCATCGCAATGCACACTATCAGTGCATCACCATACAATGCAATGATATTCCTACAGGACTAGCATAATGTCTGTGATGCAGTGCAATGCACTGGGTTCAGTTGGGATAACAAGCTGCATGCAGTGCAGTGCATTTACAGGTTAACGTGTGTTTACAGTAGATGTGAAGCATACTTCATTGGTACCGTACAGGGCCGGGCCGAGGCAGAGGCTGGACAGGCACCAGCATCTGAGCGCAGGGCTACGAGGGCACACAGATGATGGCCTGATTTTTCTCTCCCCATGGCCCCATTCCTGTCACTGTAAACTCCCTGCTGCATGGTTGAGTTACTCCCGCTCCAGTCCCCACCCCTGGCAAAGTATGGAGCACAACGGCCAGCAGGTAAAGATTACAACGTGATTCGCTCACACTCTGATCTGCGGGCTCAAGGTCCAGGTGGCAGATCTTTTCTGTCTCCTCTGTGGTGCCATCACTCATGTACTTCTTGTATCAGTGTATCAGGAAGTATATGAGCGGTGGCGCTACAGAGCAGATAGAAGAGATCTGTCACCTGGTACTCTAATCTGGAGCTTGCAGATCAGGGTGTGAGTGAATTGCGTTGTAATCTTTGCGGCTGTGCTCTGTGCTTTGTCTGGGGAGGGGGGTGGGATTGCTGTACCAGAGACATATCTATTTTCTGACTATTACTGGGGAAGGGGAGGAGGTACTTAAGGTACTTGAGCACATGCATCTGACTATTGGGGGGGGGGGCTACAGAGACACGGCTTTAAATGGGGGGGTACCGGAGGCACATCTGGCTATTACTGGGGAGGAGGGCTATCAGAGGGGCACATTTGACTATTACTGGGAAGTTGGGGGCTACTTGAGGCACATCTAGCTAAAGGGGGGGGGGGAGGGCTACCACAGGCACATCTGGCTATAACTGGATGAGAGTAGGCGCATGACTGGCTATTACTGGGGAGGAGAGTAGGCATATCTGATTATTGTGGGGTGCGGGGGAGAGACTAACTAAAGCACATATGACTATTACTGGGAAGGGGAGTTACCTAAAGCACATCTGGTTAATACTGCTGGGCACATCTGCTATTATACTCGGGAGGGGGCTACTTAATACAGGGGATACATCTGGCTATTGGAGCTGCCTAATACTGTATTGGTGGTACATCTGGCTATGTGGGAGGCAACCTACTTAAAGGACTTACGAGGTGACATGTGACATAATGAGATAGACATGTGTATGTACAGTGCCGAGCACACAAATAACTTGGCTGTGTTCCTTTTTTTTCTTCTCTGCCTGAAAAAGTTAAAAATCAAGTATGCAAGTGACAGTTTCTGTCTGGGTCGGGACCGGGTCGGACTGGGTCAGACTATAGCATAACCCTCACTGATAAGTAATTACAGCCATAAAACATTTTTCTTTCAGTAAATGGCTTTTAAGAGCAGAAAAGAGATAAAAAGGGTCAATAATTCATAGATTTGAGCTCTGGCATACTCAATGAAGGTGTCATTGAGCAGAGACAATGAAACAGTAAAAACGTAAAAACTAGATTTAAATATAAAATAAAACTGTGGGATATCTAAAAAAGTCATTTTCAGGAGAAGTAGGATAGATATAATTGTTTTTCTCAGAAGTTTATTTTCACCTCGTAAGTCCTTTAACACTGGGGGCTCATCTGGCTACCTATATTGGGGTGGTGGGAACTTACTTAACACTGGGGGTACTCCTGGATATCTAAACTGGGAAGGGGGTCTTCCTAATACTAGGTGCACCTTTGCTACCTATAATGGGGCCAACACAATTGGGGGGGGGGGGGGGGGCGCAAATGGAGATCTATTCATCTAGTGCTGGAGAACCTTGTCCTGGCCCTGGTACTGTATGCTTCACTCTTTGTTGTTACTTGTTGCACCACATATCTAACATGCAATGCAACTTTTCTGCAGATTTGCATTGCAGCTCTAACAACACAACATACATAAGGTGCAAGGAGCTTAACTCTACATGTTTAATGCCTTAAACTTAGTATAGTTATCAGAAATACTATATTTACTTGAAAGGAAGCTTGAAAATTGTTCCCATTCCCATGAAAAAAAATTTAAATATATGCAGCCGTAGAGCACCACAGAGTTTTCTACTGGCATGCAACACAGTGCTTTTTTGAGATGGAAAACCAGTAACCCTTCTTATCTATGCCTAATACTAATTGATAGCCCTAACTGGTTTAAAGGGAACTTAAACTGAGAAGGATATGGATTTTTCCTTTTAAAATAATACCAGTTGCCTGACTCTCCTGCTGATCCTGCGTCTCTAATACTTTTTGCCACAGCCTCTCAACAAGCATGCAGATCAGGTGCTTTGACTGAAGTCAGACTGGAATAGCTGCATGCTTGTTTCAGGTGTGTGATTCAACCACTATTGCAGCCAAAGAGATAAGCAGGATGTCAGGCAACTGGTATTGTTTAACAGGAAACATCCATATCCCTCTCAGTTTAGGTTCCCTTTAAGGCTGTCACAATGAAATAACCCCCCCCCCCCCCCCCCCCAAAAAAAAAAATAATGGAAATTTGGATATGTAATTGTTAAATACCTGGCGCTAAAAGTAACCCTCAGTATCAGAAAATGGCATTTGGTTAATGCTTAATGAACTGTCTGGTCTGCAACATCTTTGCCAATATGTCAGCTCAAGAATTACCCAGCACCAATTCTATGCAAACCTAACAACATTCATGTTTGTATGTGCAATTCTGGGAGCCTGTGTTATAGCTTCCCCAGCATGCAACATGATTCTGCAGGATGTCCTGGGGGATGGTGTCTTCAATCTATAATTAGTTAAATTATTGTTTATTCTTAAAAAAAAAATCAGGATTTCATATTTAAGTTTAATGTTAACTATTTTACAATACATGATTAGTTTTCAGTTCAGGTCCACTTTAAATACAAGAGAAGACTAAGACCACTGTCAGGGTTTCTGTGAACCGTTGGGGTTCTGATGATCCCGTCACAGGGCATGGGGCAGTGGCGTAGCTAAGGAGCTATGGGCCCAGTGCAAGTTTTACGTGGGGCTCCCCAAGCACTCTATACATAACAATAGATACAGAGCACCAAAACCTGCAAAGGACAACAACAGTGTCAAGTAGGTGCAAGTAGGGGATGGGAAACAGTTTGTTAATGATCACTACTATTTAAAGCATTTACATAAGTGATTATTACCAGCACAGGGCCAATAGAGAGCTAGTCTTGAGCTAGAGAGAGGGCCCCTCGGGGCCCCTCTGACCCAAGGGTACCGATGCAGTCGCTACCTCTGCAACGCTATTGCTACGCCACTGGCGTGGGGTCTATGCAAGCACGGGTCTTCACCAGCTCAACCCGCAAGGGATGATGGGCCGTCCCCCCAATGGGTGGCAGACTACTTTGCTGCCTGGTGCTTGCCAGGTCACGACCCCCAGGACTAGCGCACCAGTGATGGGGAGAACAGAAGGTACATGATAGGATAGGAGGGGTCTCAAGTAGAGTGGACCCTTGGGCAATTGGGTCAGGACAGGCTAGCAGGACAGGACTAGCAGGACAGGAAGGCCTAACCAATAGGGATCTTAGGAAAGATACTGACAGAAGGGTACCCAGGAGGGGAACGGACAGGCAGGATACACCCAAAAAGGGAGCTGACTGAGGGGCTGCCAGGAAGGGAATGGGCAGAATAATCCCCTGGAAGGGAGCTGGCTGGGGGGCTCCCAGCAGGGCAGCGGCTGGACAGGCAGAATCCCGGGTAAGGAGCTGACAGCTTTGGATCCCAGGAGAGTTCTGGCTGACAGGGTAAGTCCCGGAGATTCTGGCAGAGTACCTCTGGGAGGGGAGCTCACAAGCTAGGAACCCAGGAGGGGCATGGAAAGGCTGTAGGAATCTCCAGGTAGCTGCAGTAAACAGGAGAGTTCCCGGAGAGAAACTGGCAGGCTGAGGGAAACCCCGGGATGCTGCAGGTGACTGGAGAGTTCCTGGAGGGGAACAGGCAACCAGACAGAATGCCTGGGATGCTGCTAGAGATGGCCCGAACCTCCGATTTTTGGTTCGTGAACCGCGAACTTCCGCAAAAGTTCGATTCGAGCGAACTTTCGCAAACCGCAATAAACTTCAACGGGGAGGCGAACTTTGAAAACTAGAAACACTTATGCTGGCCCCAAAAGTGATGGAAAAGATGTTTCGAGGGGTCTAAAATCTGAGTTTTTGCATGGATGAGTGGGATAGACACCAAAAGTCCTGGGGAAAAATCTGGATTTGACGCAAAGCAGCATTTTAAGTGCAGAAATCACATTGCATGCTAAATTGGAGGCCTAAAGTGCGTTAAAACATCTTGCATGTGTATACATCAATCAGGGAGTGTAATTAGAGAACTGCTTCACACTGACACACCAAACTCACTGTGTATAGTGTTGGGCGAACAGTGTTCGCCACTGTTCGGGTTCTGCAGAACATCACCCTGTTCGGGTGATGTTCGAGTTCGGCCGAACACCTGACGGTGCTCGGCCAAACCGTTCGGCCACATGGCCGAACTAAGAGCGCATGTCCGAACGTTCCCCGAACGTTCGGCTAGCGCTGTGATTGGCCGAACGGGTCACGTGGTTCGGGCCCGAACGCGCTCTGATTGGCCGAACGGTCACGTGGTTCGGGTAAATAAATACCCGAACCACGTCATATCTCCGCCATTTGTCTGTGGGTTTAGCTTTGGGTAGGCAGGCAGGGTAGTTCGCTCTCCAGCCACGCTAGCCAGGGTCCCCCCCAGTCATTGTGTGTCGCTGCTGGGAACAGTAGTACACCGCTCGCTCAGCCACACTATATATAGCATTGTTTACTGCCACTGTGTACCTCGCTCAGCCACGCTATATATATAGCTTTGTGTTTTCTGACACTCTGTGTACACGGCTTAGGCTAGCCTGACTAATATAGCATTGTGTGTACTGCCACTGTGCACCTCGCTCAGCCACGCTATATATAGCATTGTGTGTACTGCCACTGTGCACCTCGCTCAGCCACGCTATATATAGCATTGTGTGTACTGCCACTGTGCACCTCGCTCAGCCACGCTATATATATAGCATTGTGTTTTCTGACACTCTGTGTACACGGCTTAGGCTAGCCTGACTAATATAGCATTGTGTGTACTGCCACTGTGCACCTTGCTCAGCCACGCTATATATAGCATTGTGTGTACTGCCACTGTGCACCTCGCTCAGCCACGCTATATATAGCATTGTGTGTACTGCCACTGTGCACCTCGCTCAGCCACGCTATATATAGCATTGTGTGTACTGCCACTGTGCACCTCGCTCAGCCACGCTATATATAGCATTGTGTTTTCTGACACTCTGTGTACACGGCTTAGCCTGACTAATATAGCATTGTGTGTACTGCCACTGTGCACCTCGCTCAGCCACGCTATATATAGCATTGTGTGTACTGCCACTGTGCACCTCGCTCAGCCACGCTATATATAGCATTGTGTGTACTGCCACTGTGCACCTCGCTCAGCCACGCTATATATAGCATTGTGTTTTCTGACACTCTGTGTACACGGCTTAGCCTGACTAATATAGCATTGTGTGTACTGCCACTGTGCACCTCGCTCAGCCACGCTATATATAGCATTGTGTGTACTGCCACTGTGCACCTCGCTCAGCCACGCTATATATAGCATTGTGTGTACTGCCACTGTGCACCTCGCTCAGCCACGCTATATATATAGCATTGTGTTTTCTGACACTCTGTGTACACGGCTTAGCCTGACTAATATAGCATTGTGTGTACTGCCACTGTGCACCTCGCTCAGCCACGCTATATATAGCATTGTGTGTACTGCCACTGTGCACCTCGCTCAGCCACGCTATATATAGCATTGTGTGTACTGCCACTGTGCACCTCGCTCAGCCACGCTATATATAGCATTGTGTTTTCTGACACTCTGTGTACACGGCTTAGCCTGACTAATATAGCATTGTGTGTACTGCCACTGTGCACCTCGCTCAGCCACGCTATATATAGCATTGTGTTTACTGACACTCTGTGTACACCGCTCAGCCAGACTATATACCATTGTTTACTGACACTCTGTGTACACGGCTTAGCCTGGCTATATAGCATTGTGTGTACTGCCACTGTGCACCTCGCTCAGCCACGCTATATATAGCATTGTGTTTACTGCCACTCTGTGTACACCGCTCAGCCAGACTATATACCGTTGTTTACTGACACTCTGTGTACACCGCTCAGCCAGACTATATACCATTGTTTACTGACACTCTGTGTACACGGCTCAGCCTGACTATAAAGCATTGTGTGTACTGCCACTGTGCACCTCGCTCAGCCACGCTATATATAGCATTGTGTGTACTGCCACTGTGCACCTCGCTCAGCCACTCTATATATAGCATTGTGTTTTCTGACACTCTGTGTACATGGCTTAGCCTGACTAATATAGCATTGTGTGTACTGCCACTGTGCACCTCGCTCAGCCACGCTATATATAGCATTGTGTTTTCTGACACTCTGTGTACACGGCTTAGCCTGGCTCTATAGCATTGTGTGTACTGCCACTGTGCACCTCGCTCAGCCACGCTATATATAGCATTGTGTTTACTGCCACTCTGTGTACACCGCTCAGCCAGACTATATACCGTTGTTTACTGACACTCTGTGTACACCGCTCAGGCAGACTATATACCATTGTTTACTGACACTCTGTGTACACGGCTCAGCCTGACTATAAAGCATTGTGTGTACTGCCACTGTGCACCTCGCTCAGCCACGCTTTATATAGCATTGTGTTTTCTGACACTCTGTGTACACGGCTTAGCCTGGCTATATAGCATTGTGTGTACTGCCACTGTGCACCTCGCTCAGCCACGCTATATATAGCATTGTGTTTACTGCCACTCTGTGTACACCGCTCAGCCAGACTATATACCGTTGTTTACTGACACTCTGTGTACACCGCTCAGCCAGACTATATACCATTGTTTACTGACACTCTGTGTACACGGCTCAGCCTGACTATAAAGCATTGTGTGTACTGCCACTGTGCACCTCGCTCAGCCACGCTATATATAGCATTGTGTTTTCTGACACTCTGTGTACACGGCTTAGCCAGACTATATAGCATTGTGTGTACTGCCACTCTGTGTACACCGCTCAGCCAGACTATATAGCATTGTGTTTACTTCCACTCTGTGTCTGCTGGGCCTGGGAACAGTAGTACACCGCTCACCCGCCACTGTATAGCATTGTGCTCTGTGTCGCTGCTGGGAATAGTGGTACTGTATAGCATTTCTGTACTGCCACTGTACTGCTGCCAGTCAGCGTGTACTGTAAGGATAAGTGAAATGAGGAAGAAATCCGGTGAAAGAGGAAAGGGGCAAGGGAAGAGGTGTTTCCCCTGACGGTTCACGTACAGGCCACAGGGGAGCACCCAAGAAAACCCACTCAATACCGCCCATGTTGTCTAGGACAACAACCCTCACAAATCCAAAAGAACAGGACCAGATAATTACTTGGATGACCTCTCAAGCGTCCAGCAGTGGGTTAAGCAGCACCAGCACATCACGCACGAGGTCCGAGTCCTCAGCCAGTTACAAGGAGCCAGTGGGCACAAAGCTGACACAACCGGCAGCGACACCACGCACACAACTGCCAGATAACCAGTCCTATGAATTACCTCAGGACACAATGGGGTATTCGCAGGAGCTATTCCCAGCCCAACAAACTTCCACCTATGAAAGGTCAATGGAGGAACAGCCAGAAATGTTGTGCCCGGATTCACAACCATTAACTGTGGGAAATGCACCGCGCACTGAAATACAAGGCGAGTCCGAGGAGGACTCGGAAACCCAAATCCCAGAGCAAGTTGGGCAGGAGGGGTTGCAATTGCAGGAGGTCGGCCGACAAGATCTGGAAGATGACGTTGGAGTGAGCTGCGCAGAGGTTGTTCTGGGGAGCTCTACTCCACGGCGGCGGCCCCCCACAATGACATATGACGCGTTTGAGGAGATGGAAGAGGAGGGTATGGACAATGTGGACAGAGACCCAGATTTTATTTGTGAACGAGAACATCGCCGTCGTAGCAGCAGCACAGATGAGTCTGTTGAAGAACCCACTGCTGCACGAGTTCGCCTTGTGCCACAAGGTAGGCGGCGCGCAATTTCAGGCACCACAAGCGTGGAAGTTAGAGTGAGAGGCAAAAGAGGAGGAAACAGAAATCGCCAGCAAGGAGGCAGGTGCTCCAAAGTCTGGGCTTTCTTTGAAGACTGCACTGAGGATGTTACCATGGCGATTTGCAAGGTGTGCAAGACTCGCCTGAGCAGGGGGAAAAGTATTAACAACCTCTCCACCACCAGCATGAGCCGCCACATGCTATCCAAACATCCCACTCTGTGGGCAAACGCGGCAGGAAAGGGTACCAGCAACACTGCCTCCCTTGGGTTCACCAGACTCACCACCAGACCCGCCTCAGCAGCAGCAGTAGCCCAGCCATTGCGTGGTTCACAACATTCACAAACATCAGACGACGCTGACACTGTCACTTTCCGGAGTAGTGCTCTTGAGGTCTCCCAGTGTTCATCAAACACAACAACCAACAGCCCTTCCGTGTGCAGCGCTACGGTTCAGTTGTCTGTGTCGGAGATGTTTGAGCGCAAGAGGAAATTGCCAGCAAATGACCCCCGGGCCGTGGCAGTAACAGCCAGCATAGCCAAGCTTCTGGCCTGCGAAATGCTGCCATATCGAGTGGTGGAGACAAACAGCTTCAAGGGCATGATGTCAGTGGCCATCCCACGTTACGTGGTTCCCAGCCGCTACCACTTTGCGCGCTCTGCAGTGCCTGAGTTGCATGAGCACGTGGTCAGCAAAATAACCCGAAGCTTGAAGAATGCCGTTGCCTGCAAGGTTCACCTCACCACTGACACTTGGACGAGTGCGTTCGGCCAGGGTCGATACATCTCCCTTACCGCGCACTGGGTGAACCTTGTGGAGCCTGGCAGCGATTCCTCACCTGCTACGGCGCGGGTGTTGCCCACGCCGCAAACAGCTGCACTGCCGTCCCTCTCACTGGATAACAACAGCAGCACCTACCTCTCTGACTCCTTCTCCTCCAACGCATCTCAAAGCTGTACCTCATCCGGAAACGCTAACCCAGCAGCAGTAGGATCGTGGAAGCAGTGCAGCACAGCTGTTGGCATGCGTCAGCAAGCGTTGCTGAAGCTGATCTGCCTTGGGGATAAGCAGCACACAGGGGAGGAAATTTGGAAGGGAATAAAGGAACAGACGGATTTGTGGCTGGCACCGCTGGACTTGAAACCGGGCATGGTTGTGTGTGATAATGGGAGTAATCTCATTCGCGCTTTAAGGTTGGCTAAGCTGACACACATCCCTTGCCTGGCGCACGTGATGAACCTAGTAGTTCAGCGGTTCCTGAGGACATACCCAGGCGTGGCCGATCTTCTGTTGAAGGTGCGTCGAGTGGCCAAACATTGTAGAAATTCCAGTACTGCTTCGGGGGCACTCGCCAAGATGCAGGAGCGCTTCAATCTCCCCCACCATCGCTTGCTGTGTGATGTCCCTACGCGCTGGAATTCTACGCTGCACATGCTAGCACGCTTTTGTGAGCAGAAGAGTGCAGTGGTCCAGTACATGACGGCGCAGTACCGAGGCGCATCCGGCCAGCTGCCAAGCTTCTGTGGATCCGATTGGGCCAACATGTTGGACCTCTGCCAAGTCCTCCAAACTTTTGAGCAATCCACGTTGCTTGTGAGCAGTGACAACTCTTCAGTCAGCATTACCATACCACTGCTGTGTTTACTGAAGAGGTCAATGTTGAAAATCAAGGAAACAGCTGTCATGATGCAACTGGGGGAATCTGAAGGAGAAAACGATCAGCGTGATGGTACCAACATCAGGCCATCCGCCTCAGGGAACGCTGGCCCCAGCAGCTATGACGAAGAAGAGGAGGAGGAACAGCTGGAGTTGGAGCAGGAATTTCATGCCACCACTGACGAGGGCCAGAGCGGTGCACGTTGGACTTCCACAATTCAGCGCGAATGGTCAGCAGAAGCAGACCAGGAGGAAGGTGACGACTATGATGCATCACAACAACTATCACAACGCTCACAAGAGGATGATGAGGATTCTGGTAGGACTCTTGCACACATGGCTCAATTCATGCTAGACTGCATTGAACGCGACCCACGCATTGTGCGCATTCTGGACAACACCAATTACTGGGTTTATACCCTTCTGGATCCACGGTACAAACACAATGTTCCAAAACTGCTTGAAGAAAGAGTCAGACAGGTCAAAATGGAAGAATACCAGCAGGCCCTTGTGGAGACTTTAGAGAGGAGATTGACATCCTCCCCCTCCTCTAGCCAGTTGTACGCCGACAGACTGACTTCCGCAAACCCAGGACGACCAGGAGGGCAGCAAACAACGCAAGCCGCAGCTAGTGCCCAAAAGGGAACGGTATCGGCAGTGTCCTTGGAGTGGGAAAATTTTCTGACACCCATGCAGCAGCAGCCCACTGAACAGGAAGCGTGCAGATCCACCTCCAACACCGATCGCCTGGAGAAGATGGTCAAGGACTACATGTCAGATGACGTAGCTGTGTCGAACAATCCATCTGCACCCTTCAACTATTGGGTATCGAAGCTAGACACCTGGCACGAACTGGCAATGTACGCAATAGAGGTGCTGGCTTGCCCGGCAGCCAGCGTTATGTCGGAACGCTGTTTCAGACCTGCCGGAGGCATCGTCACAGATCGGCGTATCCGCCTCTCCACAGAAAATGCAGACCGTCTGACTCAAATTAAAATGAATCAATCCTGGATTGGAAACGACTACGCAACACTCCAGGACCCCAACCAAGTAACATGACCAATGAACATCTGGGATGGTGTAGCGTTACCGGTCCCTGTTTATTGAACCTCTCATCTGTATTAAATTTATGACTGCATGGCGGCAAAAAGCATTGCTGCTATATCCGCACGCTTTTTGTCCTCATGCAAGGCCTGGGTTGTTGTGTCTCAAAAAGCATGGCCTTCTCCTCCTGCGCCTGCTCCTGTTCCATCACGTGTGCTGCTGCTGCTGCTGGGTTAGCGTTGCCGGTCCCTGTTTATTGAACCACTTATCTTTATTACATTTATGACTGCATGGCGGTACAAAGCATGCTATCCGCACGCTTCTTGTCCTCATGCAAGGCCTGGGTTGTTGTGTCTCACAAAGCGTGGCCTTCTCTTCCTGCGCCTCCTCCTGTTCCATCACGTCTGCTGCTGCTGGGTTAGCGTTGCCGCGTGGTCCCTGTTTATTGAACCACTTATCTTTATTACATTTATGACTGCATGGCGGTACAAAGCATGCTATCCGCACGCTTCTTGTCCTCATGCAAGGCCTGGGTTGTTGTGTCTCACAAAGCGTGGCCTTCTCCTCCTGCGCCTCCTCCTGTTCCATCACGTCTGCTGCTGCTGGGTTAGCGTTGCCGCGTGGTCCCTGTTTATTGAACCACTTATCTTTATTACATTTATGACTGCATGGCGGTACAAAGCATGCTATCCGCACGCTTCTTGTCCTCATGCAAGGCCTGGGTTGTTGTGTCTCACAAAGTGTGGCCTTCTCCTCCTGCGCCTCCTCCTGTTCCATCACGTCTGCTGCTGCTGGGTTAGCGTTGCCGCGTGGTCCCTGTTTATTGAACCACTTATCTTTATTACATTTATGACTGCATGGCGGTACAAAGCATGCTATCCGCACCCTTCTTGTCCTCATGCAAGGCCTGGGTTGTTGTGTCTCACAAAGCGTGGCCTTCTCCTGCTGCGCCTCCTCCTGTTCCATCACGTCTGCTGCTGCTGGGTTAGCGTTGCCGCGTGGTCCCTGTTTATTGAACCACTTATCTTTATTACATTTATGACTGCATGGCGGTACCTCATGCAAGGCCTGGGTTGTTGTGTCTCACAAAGCGTGGCCTTCTCCTCCTGCGCCTCCTCCTGTTCCATCACGTCTGCTGCTGCTGGGTTAGCGTTGCCGCGTGGTCCCTGTTTATTGAACCACTTATCTTTATTACATTTATGACTGCATGGCGGTACAAAGCATGCTATCCGCACGCTTCTTGTCCTCATGCAAGGCCTGGGTTGTTGTGTCTCACAAAGCGTGGCCTTCTCCTCCTGCGCCTCCTCCTGTTCCATCACGTCTGCTGCTGCTGGGTTAGCGTTGCCGCGTGGTCCCTGTTTATTGAACCACTTATCTTTATTACATTTATGACTGCATGGCGGTACCTCATGCAAGGCCTGGGTTGTTGTGTCTCACAAAGCGTGGCCTTCTCCTCCTGCGCCTGCTCCTGTTCCATCACGTGTGCTGCTGCTGCTGCTGGGTTAGCGTTGCCGGTCCCTGTTTATGGAACCTCTTATCTTTATTACATTTATGACTGCATGGCGGTACAAAGCATGCTATCCGCACACTTCTTGTCCTCATGCAAGGCCTGGGTTGTTGTGTCTCACAAAGCGTGGCCTTCTCCTCCTGCGCCACCCTCCTCCTGTTCCATCACGTGTGCTGCTGCTGGGTTAGCGTTACCGGTCCTTTTTCCTGGAACCTCTTATATGTATTACATTTATGACTGCATGCCGACAAAAAGCATGTTACCTGTGCAAAGAAAACAGACATTTCCCGCATTTAAAAGACAGTTTTCCCTTTGAAACTTTAAAATCGATTTTCTCAAAAACTATAACCTCTTTTTGCTAAAAAAATTTTTCCTCTTGTACCCACTCCCAAGGTGCACATACCCTGTAAATTTGGGGTATGTAGCATGTAAGGAGGCTTTACAAAGCACAAAAGTTCGGGTCCCCATTGACTTCCATTATGTTCGGAGTTCGGGTCGAACACCCGAACATCGCGGCCATGTTCGGCCTGTTCGGCCCGAACCCGAACATCTAGATGTTCGCCCAACACTAACTGTGTAACACACCGCAAACAGCTGTTTGTGTAGTGACGGCCATGCTGGACTGGTGCGCACCATGGCCAGAGTGCAGGCCGTGGCGGTTTTCAAGCCCATATGGTCGCTGGGCTGTGGTAGCTTAATGATAGAACAACAGTGACTGTCAGGTAGGTATATGCAGTGATGGGTATTACAATGTGCACCTGTCACACACACAGGTAGTCACTGAATGTGCTGGGCCTGGCAGTGGCACACGCAATAGGAATTACCAAGGCTGTCTATGCAACACAAGTGTCTGTGAGACACACACACACAAAAAAAAAGTTGGATCACAAGAACAAGATTAGCTCTCAAAAGAGCTGTTGAGGGGTGCTTTTTTAGCAAGCTAAGAAGCCTACAAGAGCCTAACTAAGCTTTGCCTATGAGAGTCTGCAGCAGCTTTCCCTTCTCTAATTAATGCAGGCACACGAGTGAGTCCAATGCCTGACGCTGCCTGCCTTTTATAAGGGGGGGAGTGGCTCCAGGAGGGAGGGTACCCTGATTGGCTACAATGTGCCTGCTAACTGTGATGTAGAGGGTCAAATGACCCTAATGATGTAGTATAGTAGGCGAATCGAACCGCCATAAAGTTCGCGTTCCAACGAAATTCGCCAGGAACCGTTCGCCGGCGAACCGTTCGGGCCATTTCTAGATGCTGAAGTCACAGCAGGAATCCCCAGGATGTAGCAGCAGTCAGGACAGACTGGCTGGGGGAAACCCCGGGAGTGCAGCGGTCAGGGAAGGGAGGTAGGAACTGACAGGTAGTGCAGGGATCCAGGGAAGTGACTGCAGGATAGGGAACCAGGGATGAAAGGCAGACAGGTGACCGAAAGGGAGTGCAGGGATCCTGGTTAGGTAGTGTCAGGTTCCAGCAGGCAGGCAGGCAGGTGTAACAACAGAGATTAGCCAAAGGGGTACCTGGAGAGGAAATCCTGGTCGAAGAGGGAAATCCAGCACGGGAACAACTTGGAGATGAGAGCGGCATGGAGACGTTGGGGCTGTGACCAGGGATGCAAGAGCATCCACACAATGAGAGCGCACGGTTTAAATACCCTGCCTCGAAATTTGCCAGCCACTGCGATATAAGGGCAGCAGAGGCACACGTGTGTGCCTAGCAACAGATGACTCCAGCTCTAGGAAGCACATCAGGGAAACAGAGAGGAGCTGCATGGAATCTGTGGCTGGAGTGTACCGAGCAATCGTTACACTCCACCGCCCTAGCAGGAGAGCCAAACCAGGAACGAGGAGAGGTGATTTCACAATCGTGACAACCACGTTCACAGTGCCTGTTACGTTACCTGTAGAAACAGAAATGCAGCGCAAATGATCAGGACATTGGCGTCCTCATGTGATGTTCAAATTGCGTTGGGTACAATGAAGTATACAGTCAATGAAAAGCATGCTTCACCGCTACTGTTAACACCTGGACAGGTGCGAGATATAAAAAACATAAAATCTACTTATTTCGGCACAGCTCCGGTGTCTACCGGAATAACCTCCGTTGCAGATGCCATCTTCTGTGCCTGCGCAGGTCCTCCGCTGCGCTGCTCCTGAACGCGCTCACATGGACTGGAGTGTTCTGCGCAGATGCAGTAATTCTGTACCTGCGCAGAACGCTCCAGCCGACGTAAGCGAAAGCGGTGCGGCCACATACTCGCTCAGGCGCAGAAGATGCCGACCTGGCTAGGTCGGCATCTGCAAAGGATGGGATCCCAGGAGACAAAGGCCCTGTGCCGAGGGACAGGCTGCCAGGCACTGGAGGAAGCCCCAGGTAAGTAGATGTATATTTGTTTTTTCACCTCGCATCTGTCCTTTAATTTTAAATAGAATTTCTTTTGTACTTTGATGTAAAAAAAATGCCACAAAAATCTCTCAACATTGACTATACTATCTACATCCTTTATCCTCTCACTGAAAAGCGAGTTGATTATGGCTGCAGTTGAACTATGAATATGACTTGAAAAAAATATCTCAAGTTATTCCACCACACGAAGGACAAATATCCCCCGTGGGCAGCTAAGGTCTATAATGTTATATCTGTCAGGAAAGTCTGAGGGGCACCCTGGAGACTGGCTTTAGCAATCTCATTACCAAGAAAGAAACTAAGAAGTCATAATATCCATTTGGTACACTGATCCAGCACATCCCATGAATCCCTCAGGCAGACGGTGCTAGAGTGATGTGACTCGAGCCAGGTGGTAAGAAGAGGAACAGAAGCTCATTCCAGAAAAACAGCAGTATGAATGCTTGCTTGCAGGCCACAAATCAGACAGGTAATACATCATTAGTGAGAAAGATGTGATCTGCCAGCAAACGGAAAGAACGGCAAGGCAGGAACATTCACAGGACACTCAGGAAGGAAGAATGCAAGGAACCATGTAGGCGTTTCATCTGCAGCTTAGCGACTATGTAATTAACGTCTCCATACTGCAGCAGTGCTTTACCAACACATGTGTAATTAAATGCCATTATTGTATAATTACTGATCTTAACTTTAAGCAGAACTGCAGTCTTTCTAATGTTTTTAGATACATATGAAAAAGATTAGCTTATTGTACATAATCTTAACAGTGTGTGGTAATGTTATACAACCATTCTACTGTGTAAAGTTTGTAATTACATGTGTACATGGGGCAACGATATTACATTAAATACGTGGCTTTGCTTTATAGATGTTCCTCGAATGACCTTTAAAAATCACAGTAAAATTGTACCTGTTGTAAAATGAATTATAGGACAGGTGATTAGAGAATAAATGGTCATTTAGATGAGGACAAGAAGCTTGGATTTGTTTTCTCTAGTTTTATCTAAAGGTGCTCTTACAGCACTCTACAACTGAAAAGTACCAATAAGTAAATAAAAAAGTACTGTCAAGTATTTTCCTGCTTGCTGGAGGCTTAGAAGATATTTTATTCGTAATGTGTGTGACTATCACCTAGGAGGAAACTTAGCCTAGGGCTTGAAGATGAAGGCTAAACTGGAAAAAAATTGCTTTGAGAATCCAAAGAGAAAGATTTCCCTGTGAAAAATACCCGTTACATGCCTCTTAGTAACAGATCCCCTTGAGACTCACCTTTTAGTTGTTATACCCCCTGTCACAGATTTCTTATGACTGATACACCCTCTTGACAGATGCCTTTGTGGCCAATTTCCCCTCCTGACTGACCCTTTAATGTCCTTACTCCCTACGTGACAGATTTAGTGACAAATCCTACTCTGGCACAACCCGTTCAGCCCGCGGGGATTTTTCACCTTATGGACGAGAGGAATTTTCACCTGTCAGCGCTTCTCCCTTTTATTCCCCAATATTTTTATTACTACTTATCACAGTGACATGATCTATACCTTGTTTTTTCCACCACCAATTAGGCTTTCTTTGGGTGGTAAAGGATGCTAAGAATTATTTCATTCTAAATGCATTATAATGGGAATAATAAGAAAAAATAAGAAAAATGCATTATTTTTCAATTTTCAGCCATTAGGGCTCGTTTCCACTAGTGCGGTGCGAATCGCTGGGATTCCACCGCTGACGAAATCGCATGCGGATGCGATTCCACGTGCGTTTTTGCCGCGATTTCGCATAGGCAGGGTATATGCGAATTTAACTATGTCACTGCCTGGTTCAATTCACATTAGTTTTCATGCGAATTCGCACGCGAAATCGCGGCAAAAAACGCATGTGCGTTTTCCCTATCAAATACATAGCCTGCGAATCGCCTGCATTCCTCACGCAGGCGAATTCTGCAGGCTCTACCGTGCAGAAAAATCCTGCACAGAAAAACGCTGGAAAAAACTGACAAGTGGAAACAGGGCCATCCACTTGTACAGACAACGCATGCGGATTCGCTCTAGTGGAAACGGGCCCTTACAGTTTTAAAATAATGCTACCATAATTAAAATCCACACATTTTATTTGGTCATTTGTCCCAGTTATTTCAACGTTAAAATTATACCCCTAGGGTAATGTATGGTGACAATATTTTATTTGGAAATAAAGGTGCATTTTTTCAGTTTTACATCCATCACTAATTTTTAGCCCATTATTTATTAATTATATGTCCTCTTGACATAAATAATCATCTATTTTTATTCCCCAAAGTCAGTAGGTGTGTTTTACTATTTGTCCACAGGATGTCCCTACTAAGCAAAAATCCCATTAGCGTACAATGTACGCTAATTGAGATACAATGTATCACTACATTGTAACCAGGGAAGTGACGTAGGCTTCCATTGGAAGCCTCCGATCCCAGTGGTGGCGGGGAGGTTAAGAATGGAAACATTGTTTCCATTCATAAATTTAATGATCGGGCGGCGGAAACTGGCAGAAATTGCGGCGGTAGATAGCGCGGCAGCACCATTTACAGAGTAAACACTGTTTTTTAACAAAAACAGTGTTTATTCACGGCGGACATGTACAGATTGGCACAGGGGACTTTTGTCCCCTGCAGCCAATCCCCCCTGCTAGCAGCAGCGCGATTGCGGGCATCTGCCTGCAGGATCGCCTGCAGACCCCCCAGACTGCAGGGACGTAGCTAGCGTGTCCCTGCGGCTCTAGCACCTGCCGCTGCGGACGTGAAGCTCACGTCCGCACAGCTACAATGGTTAAAGAGAACCTGAGATGAACTACATGTCAAGTTTTATACTTACCTGGGGCTTCCACCAGCTTCCTTGAGGCCACTCGGTCCCTCGCTGTACCCCCGGGCTGCTCCTGTCCCCTGCAGGACAATCCAGTATCCTGCCCAATTTGCGCTTTATCAAGCATGCACAGCTGTGCGCCCCCTTCCCCGACACGCTCCCGAAGGTGCAGAACGTTCCTTTCTGCACCTGCACAATAGTACAATGCAAGCACAGAACACTTCCGGCTATAGGAGTGCTACTGGGGTGCGCAAGCGTGTCTCGGGCAGAATACCAGCCATCCTGCGGGGGACAGGAGTGGACTAGGGAGAGGGCAAGGGACAAAGCAACCTTAAGGGGGCTGGAGGAAGCCCCAGGTAAGTATAAAACCTGTGATCTAGTTCATCTCAGGTACCCTATGATAAGAAAATGTAGACTGTGACTGTACAGGTGTCCCCCATTACTTAAAGAGGAACTCATGTGAAAATAATGTAATAAAAAAGTGCTTCATTTTTACAATAATTATGTATAAATGATGATAATCAGTGTTTGCCCATTGTAAAATCTTTCCTCTCCCTAATTTACATTCTGGCATGTATCACATGGTGACATTTTTACTGCTGGCAGGTGAAGTCAGTGGAAGTAGCTGCTGCTTGCTTTTTTGGCAGTTGGAATTGGAAACTGCTGTAAACAGCTATTTCCCACAATGCAACAAGATTCACAGACAGGAAACTGCCTGGATCATGGTCCTCACAGTTTCCTGTGGGAGGGGTTTCACCACAATATCAGCCATACAGAGCCCCCTGATGATCCGTTTGTGAAAAGGAATAGATTTTTCATGTAAAAGTGAGGATCAGCTAATGATTGGGATGAAGTTCAATTATTGGTCACAGTTTCTCTTTAAGGCCTCTCCATCAGCAGTCGTGTAGGGTGTAAAATCCTTAGTCAATGGTATTGTACCTACTACAGAGGTTGTATATAAAGTGTGTATATATAGGTAATATATAGTGAAGCATGATAATACATACTATTTAGGTAGGTATATAGGTAATACTGTATTTTGTTATTATTATACCCCTTAATAATACCTCTTGCCAAATACGTTGGGGGAGGTCTAGTTTTCTAGATGGGGGATAAAAAATGTAGGATGTATTTTGTGGCCTGCAAACAGTAGTGAAGAGCAGAAATTACGCCTATGCATAATTACGCATCGTAATGCAAAATTTCAGGGAAAATCTTAATTAATTTTGTATGTAATTGTAATTAGAGATGTCGCAAACCTAGAGTTTTCCGTTCGTGAACGGCGAACGCGAACTTCTGCAAATGTTCGCAAACATGCTATGCATCTGAATGAACCTAACTTGCCTAATCTCCATGCTCCCATCCAGTGACTAAGCATTACCTTGTACTCATACTGTGCTGCATGATCTGGTCTTTCTTGTACTCATGTATTGTCATTTTGCTGTATGTCACCCCTAAATATTGTCTGTAACCTAAACTAATGTCCAGCGCTGCGTAATATGTTGGCGCTTTATAAATACAATAAATAAATAATAAATAAATAAACATGTGAACCGCCATAGACTTCAATGGGCATGTGAATTTTAAATCCTACAAAGACTGTTTCTGGCCACAAAAATGATAGGAAAGTTGTTTTAAGGGGTCTAACACCTGGACTGTGGCATGCCGGAGGGGGATCCATGCCAAAAGTCTCACCAAAAATTACGGAGTTGACGCAAAGTCAGGTTTTAATCCGTAAAGGGCAGAAATCACATTATGCACAGCTCTGGGTGTCAGTGGGCTGTGGAGTGTCACACACAGAAAAATGCAATAGTACTATCAGACTACAGTGAAATAGGCCTAGCATTAGCTTTCCCTACCTATCTGCAGCAAATCTGACCCAGCTCAGACTAACATTCAGCAGCCAGCAGAGCATGAATCCAATATTGGTCACCACAACTACTTTTTGATAGGAGGGGTGGGGGGTTCGAAAGGGGGTGCTAGATGATTGGCTGCCATGTGTCTGCTGACTGTGAGGTAAGGGGGTAAAAGTTTCTAAGTGGGCAGATAAGCGCGCATCAATGCTTGTATATGGCTGCACTTATATTCTTAACAACAGGAAGCCCCCCTTCAGGTTTAGACTCACCGGATGTTGTGGCCTGTTCAGGCCCAAAATTGCGTTTGGGGTATCGGCCACCCCACAGCCTCACTAGCAATTCACCTCCGGCAATGCTCAAATGTGGCTGGCTTCTGCTGCTGGCCCTGCTGGAGGAGGCAGAGTGGACAAGTTGTCTGTAGTCTGGCTGCAGCCTCACGGCTGCTTGTCTCCACTCTGCCCACTCCAGCAGGGCCAGCAGCAGAAGCCAGCCACATGCTCACATTGGAGCATTGCCGGGGGTGAATTGCCAGTGAGGCTGTGGGGTGGCCACAACTAGAGAGGCCACAACTAGAGAGGCCACAACTAGAGATGGCCCAAACGGTTCGCTTGCGAACGGTTCCAGGCGAACTTTCGGTGGTTCGCGTTCACCAGCGAAGGCGAACTTTTGCGGAAGTTCGGTTCGCCCCCATAGTGCGCCATTAGGGTCAACTTTGACCCTCTACATCACAGTCAGCAGGCACATTGTAGCCAATTAGGCTACACTCTCTCCTGGAGCCACCCCCCCCCCTTATAAAAGGCAGGCAGTGCTGACTTTTACACTCACTCGTGTGCCTGCAGTAATTAGTGAAGGGACAGCTGCTGGCAGACTCTCATAGGGAAAGATTAGTTAGGCTCTTGTAGGCTTATTAGCTTGCTCCTGGCTGATTGTTATTGCTAAAATAGCACCCCTGAACAGCTCTTTTGAGAGCTAATGTTCTCCTGATGTGGTTTTTTTTTTGTGTTGCCCACTGACACTGCATTATACAGCCCTATCTGTTGCAGCTGGACCTTGGTAATTGCTACGACTGTGCCAGCCAGGCCCTGCCTAACTATCTATACTGGGACACCTACCTATGCCTACCTAACTACTGGGGCACCAACTTACCTATACGGGGGCACCTACCTATGCCTACCTACCTACCTATACTAGGGCACCTACCTATGCCGCCATTTATACAAAATACTCCTACATTTATACTTAATTCCCCCCATTTATACTAAATAGTTCCCCATTTATACTAAATACTCCCCCATTTATACTTAATACTCCCGCATTTATACAAAATACTCAGCCATTTATACTTAATACTCTCCCATTTATACTTAATACTCCCCCATTTATACTAAATCCTCCCCCATTTATACTTAATACTCCCCCATTTATACTTAATACACCCCCATTTATACGTAATACTCCTTCATTTATACTAAATACTCCCCCTTTATACTAAATACTCCCCAATTTATACTTAATACTCAGCCATTTATACAAAATACTCCCCCATTTATACTTAATTCCCCCCCCCCATTTATACTTAATACTCCCCCATTTATACTTAATACTCCCCCATTTATACTTAATACACCCCCATTTATACTTAATACTCCTTCATTTATACAGCCTTGGGGGCTGAAGGACCTTGTCCCGGCTCTGTGCCTACCTACCTATACTGGGACTCCTGCCTATGCCTAGCTAACTACTGGGGCACCTACCTATGCCTATCTACCTATCCTAGGACACCTACCTATGCCTACCTACCTATACTGGGACACCTACCTATGCCTACTTACCTGTACTGGGGCTCCTACCTATGCCTAGCTAACTACTGGGGCACTTACCTATGCCTATCTACCTATACTGGGACACCTACCTATGCCTACTTACCTATACTGGGGCACCTACCTATGCCTACCTACATACAAGAAGATAGTAAGGTCGTTGCTTTATTGTGGACAGACCAAATTTGATCAGCTGGACAGTCACTGTTGTTCTATCATTGAGCTACCACAGGCCAGCGACCATATGGGCTTGAACACCGCCACAGCCTGCACTCTCGCCATGGTGCGCACCAGTCCAGCACGGCCGTCACTACGCAAACAGCTGTTTGCGGTGCATTACACAGTGAGTTTGGTGTGTCAGTGTGAAGCAGTACTCTAATTACACTCCCTGATTGATGTATACACATGCAAGATGTTTTAAAGCACTTTAGTCCTGCAATTTAGCATTCAATGTGATCTTTGCGCTTAAAACGCTGCTTTGCATCAAATCCAGATTTTTCCCCGGGACTTTTGGCGTCTATCCCACTCATCCATGCCCCCCTCCAGGTGTTAGACCTCTTGAAACATCTTTTCCATCACTTTTGTGGCCAGCATAAATGTTTCTAGTTTTCAAAGTTCGCCTCCCCATTGAAGTCTATTGCGGTTCGCAAAAGTTCACGCAAACTGAACCTTTTGCGGAAGTTCGCGAACCCGGTTCGCAAACCTAAAATCAGAGGTTCGGGCCATCTCTAGCCACAACATCCAGTAAGTCTAAACCTGAAGGGGGGCTTCCTGTTGTTAAGAATATACGTGCAGCCATATACAAGTATTGATGAGCTCTTATCTACCCCCTAGAGACTTCACTATAGTTGATGCACACAACTGAGAAGAGCGCCCCTTTAATTCATGTCAACTAGAGACTGTTTTTATGTTATATTAATGCTTGCTTTATTTTACCCTATTTTTGTTTCATACAAGGTATGTGTGCAGTATGTGGGTGCCAATATTTTTATTCTTTGTTTTAAATGGGGTCAAAGTTTGGCTCCAAGATGATGTATAGGGGGCAGGCCGAACGTTTGCAGTTCGTGGAGAATGCAAACAGTGGATGTTTGCCGGATACTGTCCACCGGTGAACTGTTCAGGCCATCTCTAATTGTAATCATTCATCATTTTTCTCGTAATTTTGTGTTGACTTTAGCAGTTAATAGCAAAGCCCCAATACATGCTATTGCTACCAAACTTGCTACATATTTTAAGGAGAATAGTGGGTACAAGCAAAAAAGACCTTGTAGTTTGTTATTGAGAAAATCAATTTTAAAAATGAAAAGAAAAATTTATAAACTGTAATTTTTCTAAGTTTAAAGTAAACCGAGCATTTTTAGCACCCAGGGCATCTCAATTCAATGAAAAATGCATGCCAACAATATGTCTCATTATTAAAATAAACTTCCATTTTACCTTTTAGTTTACATTCAAAGTAGTATTATTGGCCTACTTCAGTAGGCCTGCCAGGCTGTCCCGCTACGGAGATTTCAGGAAGCTAATTGATTTATTGTTGTCATTACCAAGAAGTAAACAATACCTTTTTATCAACAGAGGGGAGTAGGTAATTAGGACAGTTTTTTTCAAAGAGGTTATCTAGCGTGAACGTGTCAAGATAGCATCTCTGACTTCTATAATTAAGGACTGTGAGAAGAGGAGGAAGAACATGGCAGCTTCTGTGTCAGGAGAAATTCCAGTGAAAGAAAGGGTGCTTAGTTCCCTTTAACAAAAAATTGTATTTATCTGCTATCAAATTTGCATGTGTACAGAAAAAAATGAATTTTTAAATTGTGCCCCATTCTTCCAATCAAAATTGAAAAAGACCAGAAAGTCAAATCCCTAGCTATACCCTATTGCCAAATACATTGGGGCGGGGGTCTAGTTTTCTAGATAGAGTAATTTCAGAGGATATTCGGGGGTCTTGGTCATTCTGCACCACCATAAATGTATGGTGCAAAAAAATTCTGCTTTGGATTTTCAGTCCATAAAAATGCAAACTGCACTCTTTTGATTAGCACTGTTTATTCTGCCCCTCCTTTACACCCCCCCCCCCCCCAGTTCTCTAGCAAACAGAACAAGGCATTAGTATTTGGTATCTCCATGCACGGTAGAATATTGCTTTCTAAATGAATGTGTTTCTGCCCATTATGAAAACTTCCCTCACCATTTCCTCTCCCTGATTTACATTCTGAACATTTTTAATGGTGGTGGTTACATCTTTAGTGCTGTCAGCTGCATTGTTGTGGAATAGTATTCTGCAGCCAGTAGAAACAATACCTGGTTTCCCAGAATGCTCTGAGAGCAGAATTCTGCATATCTAGGCTGTGACAGCACTGGAAGAGCTGGGCTACATACTAATATACAGCAATATATAGATATAGGAAATGTTTCTAATGCTGAAACCAGTATTATTCATGTAAAAGTGGGTATAATTGGGTATATAATAATCCTGCATAATTAACTACATTCTACTATAAAAGTATTTTATATAGATAGTGAGGGAGGGGCACGCAGGTGTCATGTAGGCAAACCTGCTACCCTTCCTCTGTTGCAGGTGTCCACACAGGCCCAATCAATATCCCACTGGGAGGAAACACGGCAACACACTCCCTATCAGAAAATGTAAATACACCTGGCCTGTCTGGGACACCAGGGATGCTCACATACACTTCAGGCAGTTAGGTGAGATGGGTGCATCAGCCCCTACACCGCACACAAACTAAGTTTGTTAGTGATACATATTCCTACTATATTTCCCTGAGTACTTTCATTTGTAATTGATCCCTAAGGAAACATCAAGGGGGATGAGGGGGGCAGAAGAAAGCAAAGGTTCAGCAGTGACGGTCCAGTTCTTCATGAAAGATACCGGCGATGATGGCTGATACTGCTGAGGATCCTGATTGCTTACATCTGGACATGCTGGCCAATGTGTTCAAGTTCAAAAGGTGCAGTAGTCTTCATCTCTGTGGTGGGTCCCGACTCCTGGGCAGCACTTGCAGGGCTGGTCAAGATAATCTGGCTGTCAAAGAATTGTCCGGGCCATGGTGGCCCTAACTTCCAAATTAGCAGCTGGCAGGCCCAGATTTACATCACTGGAGCCTATAAGTACAGATGTCCTGGCACCCTAGACTTTGCCCTCCATGAGCCTACAAACCCCTGCCAAACTGCACTGCAAGTGTGCTGGCTGTCCCAGCTGTCACTTCTCCCCTACTTCCCTTGCCAGTCGTAGGTAGCAACAGGTGTCTCTTAGCATTAGGTAGCCAGAGGTACCTTCAGTATTAAGTAGCTAGTGGTGCCCGGACTGAAGGGAGATCTCATCAGTGGAATGCTGAGAGCAGATTGAGTAACCTCTTATTTACACTCTTCTCCGAATTCTGCATAGGGAAGGATGGAGGCACTTGGGGAGGGGAATAAGCCGCCTTTCCATCATCAGGCGCCTGTAGGCACGTGCCTAAAGTACTTTATGGTAAATCCGGCCCTGGCAGCTGGCATCATGAATGTGTCCCTGCTGTGGTGGAGCAGCATCAGCCAATAGATGGATGGAGCCAGCATCCAGCTAGGCCAAAGGTGTCCAGATCAGCACGGTGTCCTTCGACCTCAGCAGAGCCCCGACCTCCTGGGTAGCAGTGGTGGACTCCACATGGCCTATACCTGCACAGACTAAGGACCTAGGCAGCGGGAAAGGTGGAAAAAACTCCAGGTCTCGAACTCCCCACGACCAGCACCAATATCCCAGGTTATATCAAGAGACAGGATTCCTAGTTCTTTTATTTTGAACCCTTTCATCCATGTGTCTTTGTTGAAATAAAGGAATCTTTGGAATTACAATAGTGTCTGACTGACAAACTATATGTTGCCTCTCTTATTCAGCAGAGTATGCCATCCGTACAAGCTTAAACTTGAGATTTTACATTTGCATAAATAATCATTCTAATTGAATTTAATGCATTTGTCCTGAAACTCAACAGCATTCCACTGGAACATAATACAGTGTGTCAGTATACATCTTCAACTAATTTTAGCTGCAAGTTCACAATTGACAATGGCTCTCTCCCTGATAGTTATTTTTGTACTCATTATGCTCCAGTCATGACAATATAGCACATTTTCAGAATGCTTTTGTTTGATCTTGAAATATTGCATCCTCACAAGCCATATGGTTGTCTTACTAACCTCATTCCATACTGCAGAATGCCTAAGGGTAGGACATGTTCTCTATGTGCTCCAAAGTTCTATGTGAGCATATATTAAAGGTAACTTGTCACAAAAATAAAATACTTGTTTGAAAAGCCTCAGTTTCAGCCTACCAGTTTTCCATTCTCTAACTGTTCTGTATGCTAGGTGTGGGGTAGTGACAGGACTTACAGTAGAACTAAATAGACCCATCTGCCCCAGAACTGGCATACAGCAGTATAATTCGAATCAGGGTTTCCCAGCTATCTTTCATCATGTACAACAATGCTAGTCTTTGTATGCCAGCTTCTGCTGAGTTAATAGTAAAAGAAAACACCTGGAACACACTGAATGAAAATGACAGAATTAAAACGGCTCCTAGGGCTGTTCCTAAACCTTCTGTTGCCTAGATACCCATCTCCTATAAATCAGTGCATGGTCAGGTTTGTTATTAGGGATTGCTGTCAGCTTACCAGGAAACTGCAACTTGCCAATGTGGGCTGCTGTTACCATGGAGTTTGACATGCTTCAGAATTTTAATTATGGATTTTTCCCTTTTAAAGGAGAATGAAGCAGAGAAAGCTATAAAAAGCTTAATAAACAATTGTAAAAGCCTTAAAATAAAACAAACTTAAGTACTATTATCCCTATGCCTCCCAGAGTTCTACTTAATGATATTAGCTGCTACTTAACATTGTTCCTGTGAAACTAATGAGGCAGGTCTGCCTGTGCCGGATAATAGAGACTCTACTGTATAAGTGTTCTGGGAAGTTAAGGTGTGGGAGACAGACTTCTACCATTGTGGAAGTCTTGCTCCATCAATCATATAAACCCTTTGCTAATTCCATGACCAGGAAAGGCAGAATGTTATTGATTGTTTTGACAATGTGCTCCCTTCCATGTGATACCAGTGCTAAAGTTTGCACAGGTAACTAGAAGATAACTACTCTTTGCAGCAAATACCGAGGAGGACAGGGCACCAAAATATAGTAAAAATGATGCTTATTGGGAATAGTGCACTACATACAAGTGATTGAAGAAAAAAAACACACAGATGAACCACTGTCACGTCCGACTGGTATTAGACTCTGATACACACCGTATGTGGATGCGGCCGACTAGCTAACACTTCCAAAGAGTGACCTAACCACACACATACAACTCTTTGTAAGCAGATTTTGCATACAATGTGCAGCGCAAAGATTATACCAGCAGAAGTTTTGCAAAAAACCTGTAAGCAGGATACAAGATGTTAAATTAAACTGACAATAGTCACCTGAGTTTCAGAGGCAGCAGCAATCCAGATGAATGAGCAGAGTGTATTATAGTAGTGAAGTCCTGAGAAGATGATTTTGCAGGTTCCGGGGTTGATAAATGAGACAGACGAAATCCAGAAAACAAGCCGTGGTCATACACTTGAGACAATATTCCAAAACGTGATGCAGACAATGATATTCCAGAGATGAAGTCCTTTAACGAGCTGGGGTCATACACTTGAGACAGGGTTCCAATATGTGATGCAGACAAGGGTATTCCAGAGACGAAGTCCTTAAACGAGCCGGGGTCATACACTTGAGACAGGGTTCCAAAACGTGATGCAAACAAGGGTGAGACAAAGCTGTAAACTGGACAAGTCAAAGTTAGCAGGAGAGATCTATCAGGTATCCGAGGCAAGGTACAGGAGAGGGCAAGACAAAAGCGTGGTCAGAAATAAGCAGTATTGGCAACACAAATCAATCAACAATAGCTACTAGTGAGCACTACCCAGTAACAGGCAAACAGTTACTATCACGGGCACAGAGCACAGGAAGTGACTTACATTTAAACTGAAGGCAGCCAATCCATGTGCAGCGCTGATCTCGGCTACAGGGAATGGCTATCAATATTTTCTCTTGCGCAGAGCATACTGAGAGCGTGTCCTCCGTCCGGCCAATCCGCTCTCAGTCACCTCCTGCTCTCCAGTGACGTAATTGGATTGCCGAGATGCGGAAGTCAGCACTTCCGCCCGCATCTCGGCATCCCCTGAGCCCGCAGCCCTCACAACTACAAATCCTAGCAACTCCATAAACCCTAATTGATGATTCAACTAGAAAATAAGTACAAACCCAGGGCCAGAGCTCAGCAGCATATAACTCAGACTAATGAGGAACACTTACTGGTGAAGTGATGTTAGAAGTTAGCAAAAAACCCACCTGTGGGTGGATAGTAAAAGTTCACCATAGTCCAGGCACACATTGCCCCCAGCAGGTAAATTGGCACTGCACAAATGCTTAGAGGCATGCCTGTTCCATTAGTGTTAAAGACTAATACCATTCATTGTGATGTATTCACAAAACATTTTGTAAAATGTACATGTGCAAATTCGCGTTACGTAGTTTATGTAACTAGCATTATAAATGCAATGGGCTCCATTCACAAAAGCGTGATTACTGCTATCACAGCAGTTATCACGCACGTGATCGCGTGCAAACGTTCGTTTATCATGCGGAGTAATCTTTTACGTGCGCAAACCGCCGCGTGGCAGATCGCGTGATAACTGCTGTGATGGCAGTTATCACGCTTTTGTGAATCGAGCCCATTGTGTACGCTGCTTTTATAATGCATAATAAGCTATTAGTGTAACACATATTACACATGCAGTGCACATGTTGTGAACATAACATGAATTATGTAAATTTTCTAATATGCATTGTGTAGTTTGTGTAATGCCTGGTATTTACACATGTGCTGTGACTGTAGTCTGCCCACCCATATGTTACTGACGTTTAGTGAATAATCTTATGCAGCCTTCTGAATATATAATATCAGTTACTGCACAACTCTCCATGGTACTGAACTTGTATTGACTCTGTCCAAACCTATAGAAATCTTTATAGGCTCTTTATTAATTTAAATTAACCACTTATGCCTTTTGGACATAGTTCCTACATCCAAAAAGGATGTCACTCATGCCTCCTGGACGTAGGAGCTTAGTCTCAGAGAAAACCCACCGTCACGGACGATCGCGTGTGTGCCCACAGCAGCACTAATCGATGCTGGGGACCATGTGGTCCTTCTACCTTATCGGAGCCCTGTTAAGCCATAATCACTGTTACAATGAGTGATCATTGTAAAATGTACACAGGAGGTACATTACCTCCTGTAATGCTTGGGCACGGGCACATGTACATGTGACCCCCAGAATAGCATCACTGATTGGTTAAAGGCAGTGCAGTTTCTAGGTTAAAATGCACCCAGGGCGAGGGTGTAAAAATTGCGCCCCCCCCCCCCCCCCGAGCAAGGTATGGGTGCCCGCAGTATAGGTTAGCCAGGTCTAGTTCTAGTTGCACTTAGTATAGGTCCCCCCAGTATAGGTAGCCAAGAATAGGTACCCCAGTATAGATAGCCAGGCATAGGTGAGCCAGTATAGTTGCCCCCACTATAGGTTAGCCAGGTAGGTGCCTCCAGTATAGGTAACCAGTATAGTTGCCCCCAGTATAGGTTAGATAGGCAGGCGCCCCCGGTATAAGTTAGATAGGTAGGTGCCCCAGTACAGGTTAGCTAGGTGGGTGCCTCTAATATAAGTAGCCAGAATAGTTGCCCCCAGCATAGGTTAGATAGGTAGGTGCCACCAGCATAGGTTAGATAGGATAGGTTAGATGGGGGCAGCACGGTGGCGTAGTGGTTAGCTCTCTCGCCTTGCAGCACTGGGTCCCCGGTTCGAATCCCAGCCAGGGCACTATCTGCAAAGAGTTTGTATGTTCTCCCCGTGTCTGTGTGGGTTTCCTCCGGGCACTCCGGTTTCCTCCCACATTCCAAAAACATACGGATAAGTTAATTGGCTCCCCCTAAAAAAAATTGGCCCTAGACTACAGTACTTACACTACATAATATAGACATATGGCAATGGTAGGGATTAGATTGTGAGCTCCTTTGAGGGACAGTTAGTGACAAGATATATATATACACTGTAAAGCGCTGCGTAATATGTCGGCGCTATATAAAAATACTAAATAATAATAATAATAATAGGTAGGTGCCTGCAATATAGGTAGCCAGTATAGTTGCCACCTGTATAGGCTAGCTAGGTAGGTGCCCCCAATACAGGTTAGATAAGTGCCCCCAGTATAGGTTAGATAGGTAGCTGCCCCCCAGTGTAGGTTAGATTAGGTAGCTGCCCCCCAGTGTAGGTTAGATAGGTAGGTGCCCCCCAGTGTAAGTTAGTTGGTAGCTGCCCCCCAGTGTAGGTTAGATTAGGTAGGTGCCCCCCAGTGTAGGTTAGATAGGTAGCTGCCCCCCAGTGTAGGTTAGAGTAGGTAGCTGCCCCCCAGTGTAGGTTAGATAGGTAGCTGCCCCCCAGTGTAGGTTAGATAGGTAGCTGCCCCCCAGCAGGGGCGTAGCAATAGGGGGTGCAGAGGTTGCGACCGCATCGGGGCCCTTGGGCCAGAGGGGCCCCGGAGGACCCTCCCTCAACCACAGTATTAGCTCTCTATTGGTCCTGTGCTCATAATAATCACTTCTATAGATACTTTGAATAGTGGTAATCACTAACAAGCTGCTTCCCATTCCCTTCTTGCACCTCTGACACTGTAATTGCCATTGGCAGATTTTGGTGCGCCGTATTAATTGTTATGTATAGAGTGCTTGGGGGGCCCCATTGTAAAACTCGCATCGGGGCCCCCAGCTCCTTAGCTACGCCACTGCGCCCCCAGCATAGGTTAGATTAGGTAGGTGCCCCCAGTATAGTTTAGATAGGTAGCTGCCCCCCTATAATGGAGGGGGGGAGCCAGAGCCGCGTGGGGAGGGCAGCCCGACCTCTCCCTCTCTCTCCTCTCCCGGGCCGCCCTCCGTGCTCCCCCCTCCAGACTGCAGAGTAATGCGCAGGGAGCGCTGTATACAACATACCTCGCTGCGTTCCAAGCGCTGCTCTCTCGCCGCCGGTCTCTTCCTCTCTGCCTATACGATGATACACACGCTGCTTCCTGTTAGCCGGAAGCTCCGGCTCCCCCCTCCATTATAGCGCCCCCCTCCCAACAGCGCCCCGGGCGGCGGCACGCCCCGCATGGCCCAAGAAACGGGCGTGGTTAAAGGAATCATGGGAACCCTTGACTTTTGTGGCTGCAGTGGTTGGTCCAAAGGATCACGTGATACCTTGGCCAATCAGTGTCCTCCCAACCCCTCAATTATCACTATTACTGCTAGTAATAGTGATCATTAATAAGAAAAAAAATAATATATATATGCAAGCAATCATGAGGTTCCTGAACCAGTGTGCCTAAAGCTCCGTACCCATTACGCAATGTTTAGCAGCATGTAGCCGACATGACAAATCACTAAGCAACCAATCGCTCAGATCCTCATTGCCCACCATGATAATTTTACCATGATCATTTAAATGATCGTTCACACCATTGTTACCATAGTAGTGAAGATGGATCAGGAAAAAATTGCTGATCCACGATCAATCTTGTAAAGCTTTGTTGAAAAGCCCATGCAATTTTGCGCAATGTGAAATTGCACATAATTTTCAATGATGATGCGTTCGTTCATTTTCTGGCCACGGTTTGCAAGAGTAACATGAACTAATTTGCCAATGCATGAGATCGCAACGCGTGTACGATTCCCATTGTCTGCTAACAGTCTATGGTGGATGATGCACACCTAACACCGTGCAAAGGATGTGAAAAATTTCATTGGATAAATGCTGGTGTTTTCTGCAAACACAAGTGTGGCCTCTCCCTCACTGTGCCTCTCTCACAGCAGTTCTTTGTTACCTCAGATGTTCTGAGGTGGCAGGAGCTGCTGTGAGGATACACGCAAATTTGAGTGCAGCACAGTCTGATAAATTACAGCATATGTGAAATGCCTTATATCGGCTATAATGGTAAATTTAGCTGCAGAAGTTGCCTGATAAAATAGCAGCCGATGGGATCACCCACTGTTGAAATTGCTGCTATAAATACAGCCGCTATAAATATAAAAGTAGCGGGCACCATGTCACTCACTATTTTTACCTACAGTTTCTATAGTGGCCAGTTTCATCGCCCGTAGTTTTATCAGGTGACTCCGACGCCCAAATTTACTGTTATAGTTGCCAATCTCCTATGGCAGCACCCATTAGTGTTAAGTATAGATTGGGTAGGATTCATGTTAGGAGGTCTGTGTGGGGTGGCTAGGGTTAGATATAGATAGGGGAGAATTCATGTTAAGCATAGATAGGGCATATCTATAATACTGCCAAAAGATAATTATTGAAGGGCGCTGCCGTTGTTCTGAGTCTGACTACACTATTGCTACCTTCAGTTGCCTGGTCCTCAAGATCTGGGTTGTCCCACTAACCCCTGCCAAAACACCAAAAAAGAAAAATTCCTGTAGAGGATGGCGCGAGTATTCCAGTTTCTGAATTCCTTTGTTATTTTTTTTAAGTTTAGGATTTATTCCACTAATAAGTATATGAATCAGATAAAATATATTAGCATTAAAGTACCATACTATTTTCTTAAAAATCAAATTCCAAAAACCTCAAAATACCTAAAATATAAAATCCTATTACTAAGACATTAGTATGCAAATGTACAATAACCATCTAGTACACTCACAATACATAAAATGTAAACTCTTATTGCTAGGACACTAGTATGCAATTGTATCACACTAGGGGCTTGATTCACAAAAGAGTGCTAACTGTTAGCACAGCCGTTTTTGCGCGAATTTTCGCATTGCGCACGATCGCGAATTTTCGCGCGAAACGATAACAGTTATCATTTTGCGCGAAAATTCGTGATTGCGCACAATGCGAAAATTTGCGCGAAAACGGCCGTGCTAACAGCTAGCACTCTTTTGTGAATCAAGCCCTAGATCTCATGCGCACAAACACCATCCAGTACACTCACAACACAGCCACCTGATTCCCTTTAAAAAACTCAAAAGTTCTCAGTACTGCAATATTGTGTACTGCTTAAAGTGCTGTAATCCAGTAGCTGTCCACTGATTACACATTTAATGAGCTCCGTATATTATGCTCAAACAACAAAAGGAAGTGGAAACGCTGACACCACCGATGCATATCCCAGGGGAGCAGGAATCATGGGTCTCAATACAAGCAGCAAGGAAGGATATTCCGCTACACCATGGGTGACGGAATATCCTTCCTTGATGCTCAAACAACATTCCTTTATCCAGATCCTCACTACTACATAGAGTCACTCACGGATCTAGCAGCTGTTAAGATACTCCAGTGCGGGCCCCGGCCGGTGGCCTCGCAATCAGCTTCCACTCCAAGGCACGACAGAACCGTTCCCTGTACGGCGTCCTTCTGCGTAGTTCCAGCAGTTCTGTGGCGGCTTGGTCCGCCTGAGAGACACGGCTTCTGGGCAGGTGGCTATCTGGGAGTGACATCACTTCCCCACGGGGTTCCTGCGTTCCACCTTGCGTTCCACACACAGCCGCCGCTCTCCAGGCCTGTATAGGCGAACTGTGGGATGCACAAAGTATTTTAGTTGGTGGGAACAATTGAGGTGCCAGGAACCCCTTTATATGATCAGGATAACCTGATCCTGAGGAAGATAACCTTCAGCTATCAAAACATGTCGATCTAAAGGGATTCCATAATAAGTTGTAGAATACATGGTGATGTGTCTTATAGCTTGGACCCTAATCACATAAACAATAGGTAGGAAGAAACTCAATCCATCATGAAAAAACATGTCATTTTTTTTAATTATGAACAAACCTGAGAGAGTTCCAGCAACTACACGAGTTGGTAGCTTACAAAACACTCACTTTTGCATAGCCCTGGCTGTTATCTTTCCAGTATGGTGACATTTGTGGACTCCGAGTCGGCAAAAACGAAACTAGCTTGCGGTGGGGGACCAGAGGATACAGGAGTGATGTCGAAGGTACAGGATAGCTGCAGGGAGCTGGTAAAAGCCCCAGGTAAGTGAAACTCATTTTTCTTGTTAAGTTTAGGTTCCCTTTTAAAATGCATAGAGAATAACATAATAACATAACTTTAAAAAATCACCCACAAAAAAACAAATTTGTGGCAAAAAAAAAATGGATATAGATCATTTTGTGTGATAAGTAGTGATAAAGTTACTGACAAATAAATGAGAGGGGCACTGAAATGTGAAGATTACTCAGGTGCATAAGGTGAAAAAACACTGATGGCTGAAGAAGTTAAATAGCTGAAAAGTTTAACCACCCTGGCGTTCTGATAAGATCGCCAGGGAGGCTGCGGGAGGGTTTTTTTTAAATTAAAAATAAACTATTTCATGCAGCCAACTGAAAGTTGGCTGCATGAAAGCCCACTAGAGGGCGCTCCGGAGGCGTTCTTCCGATCGCCTCCGGCGCCCAGAATAAACAAGGAAGGCCGCAATGAGCGGCCTTCCTTGTTTTGCTTACACCGTCGCCATAGCGACGAGCGGAGTGACGTCATGGACGTCAGCCGACGTCCTGACGTCAGACGCCTCCGATCCAGCCCTTAGCGCTGGCCGGAACTTTTTGTTCCGGCTGCGCAGGGCTCAGGCGGCTGGGGGGACCCTCTTTCGCCGCTGCTCGCGGCGAATCGCCGCAGAGCGGCGGCGATCGGGCAGCACACGCGGCTGGCAAAGTGCCGGCTGCGTGTGCTGCACTTTATTTGGCGCAAATCGGCCCAGCAGGGCCTGAGCGGCAGGCTCCGGCGGTACTGGACGAGCTGAGCTCGTCCATACCGCCCAGCTGGTTAATGGTTTGTAAAAGCAAGATAAGGGAGATGATGATAGAAGGCAGTAGGGAGTGGCTGTTACAACAATCATTGTTAACCTCTGAAAAATGTTATTAAAGACCTCCTCATACTTTTCCACTTACCCCATTCCAATGCACAACTGAAAAACATAGCACAAGTGCATTTGATTTTCTTACTAGGGCTCCTCATAGGTCTATTGAGCTGGACCAATAAGGCAGGATAATAAAAAAAAAAAGCCTTTGCCTAGGTCCTATTTTGTTCAGAGCTCTGACAGTGTGTGTGTGTGTGAATTTGGGGATCTTCAAAAACCTTTGGAGGATTACCTGTCAGGATCGCTCCTGTAGCATGTTCTGTCGGTTGCAGTGGAACTGCAACCGGGCAGGTCTGACTTATCTGCTTGTATTTGCTTGCTCAGTTTGGATTGCATTCACAATAAGTCTCATTGTCATTTGCAAACACACGGCAGTTCAGAGTAGTCCAGGATGTTGTCATAAATCCACCTATGGCTGGCTGCACTTGAATTGCAGTCAGACAGTCGTGGATTTCTTACATACATGTGGTTGCATAATTTGGCAAGCATTTGTAATGAGAGCTTGCTCCATTCCCAGTCAGCTAGCAGCTTTCCATCAGTCTAGTACAGGATTGCATGATTACCATTCAGCTGTGTGGGAATTTGCATGTCTGCATCCATTGGCTGATGTCGACATAAAAACCTGCCTCCCACTTCAGACCTCGCCCGTCATAACTTTTAGCTCTGCCTTGGCTGGTTGCTGGGTCATTCATGTGAATTGTATTTTACATTGTTTAACCTTGTTTCTTGCTTGGATGTATGCTGTATCCGCAAAGTCCTTCTGATCCTGATAGCTTGGAATCTGCCATCACCATGTTGGTGACTGGTAGTATTCCTGCTAGTTCTGATTCTGGGGATGTAACTAAAAGCTGCAGTTGCTATTAGTTACGCTCCTTCCTGTTTGTCTTGTTCGTGCCAGTGTGAATGTTTG